>NC_058520.1:278076837-278676837 GCF_904849725.1 Hordeum vulgare subsp. vulgare
ATTTTCGAAAACACTTGGATATGTTTTTACATCAAATTGGTTAAGGGGCATCACTTATCACTTACAAAATTTTGTAGATTTTTTTGAAAAAGTTATCAAAAAGTTGTAGTGCAAATAAGGCCCTTAAAGGAATTTAAAAGTCATTTCTGAATAAAACAAACCTTAGCAAAAATATTAAAAAGAAAGTCTCCAATGAATTTTTTAGAATAAAAGAAATGTTTTGATGCAAGAACTCCAGTTCCAACATAATTTTCAAACATACTCCCTCCGTTACGAAATATAAGACCTTTTAGAGATTTGACTATAGACTACATACAGAGTAAAATGAGTGAATTTACACTAAAATATTACTACATACATCCGTATGTAGTATATAGTGAAATCTCTAAAAAGTCTTATATTTAGGAACGGAGGGAGTATTTACTTGTGGAAGAGTTTTATAAATTAGGGAAAAGGAATGGTTCAAAAATCAACTGAAAACGCAGAAATTCCAATATTAAATAAATATGGCCAAATTAAAAATAATTTCCCCATTTAACTAAATAAAGAATTTAAAATGGTCTCAATCAAGGGCTCAAGCACTAAATGATCTTTTAAATGTCACTTGAAAGGAAAAAGTTTTTGGAAAGAAGCCTTGAAAAGTGTCATGAAGCAAATTATTTCTCAAATTTTTTATTCTAGGCAATATTTTATTTCATAAAAATATTATTAAAATTTTGGGGTGTGACAAACACTATCCCCCTTAAAAATGAATCTCATCCCGGAGATTTTCTTAGGGGAGAAACCAAGTTTACTCATGAAAACATGGAACATGATCACTCAAATGCAAGCGCAAACAAGGCAATCATATGGCACACAGTCACTCATATGCAGGTGCAACAATGCAATCAAATAATACACTGCCACTCACCTAGCATCGGAAAACATAGTACTGGACTAACGTACACTCCAAAGGCGGCCGGTGAGATACGGGCAAGGGCTTCCCGAGAAAATATTCTCGGTCGGGGAAACACATTCTACTTCTCCCAGAAGGAGTTTGGAGAAGGTGTCCCCTTTGTTTGACAACAACGGCCTACCGATGGAAAATCTAAAAAATTTCCACTAGCCAAGGTGTGGAATAAATCCACTGACGGCCGGGTCAACGCTCGTGGTGATGACCTAAAGGACAAGGGATGGTTGTACTAGGGCAGCTCTATACTGGGTTGTGACGCAACATGGTTTCCATTGTGGGGTTGCATCCATAATTTCTGGATGTATCCAAACGGGTAGTCATGGGGTGGACTGGCTCACGGTAGTGCACTTGGTGAGAAGTTCTAGGAGCTGTCATGAGTGGTCTCAATAGGTGCCTAGTTTGAGGGACACACAACATGACACTGGTGTGGCCTCATTCATTGGGCTGGAAACTCGGGTTTCAACTCCCAAGTGAAACATTACTCAGTTAGATGGCTTTGTGACTAGGTGGTCACGCCCAAAAATTTAATCTAAGGTCATGCGGACTATTCTACACAAATCTACCTTTAAAAAAGGCGCGTAGGCATCCTGCAATTTTATTCAAAACAGTGTCTATTACAACACACGAATACAATGTTATAGGGCGAAGATGGTACTAATGACAGACAACTACTATGACGGACTCGCTCTGCCTTCATTGGCCTGTTTGCGGACGGGCTGAGTAACTAATAAGGCTCCTCCATTTTCCATGGCTGTAGAGTCAACATGGCCTTGGAACGGGGCTGTAAGGTTGCGGTGGCGACGACGTCTCGGATGGCGCACCCTTGGCATAGCTTCATTGCAAAAGGCATCCAAACTACGGTGAAATTCCGCCAGGGTCATGGCTGGGCCGGCTAACATAAAGGCTGGGGCAGACCTTAGAGATCCAATAGGTCTTCCAACCAACATAGGCTGGTTGCTGGTGGCTGTTGCGGCTTCATGGCTTGCCGGTGTCCGGCGAGCAGTTAGCGTGCGGTTCATGACCAGGTCAGAGGTGATCTGATCGATGAGTGCCTCCTGTGCTCTCAAATAGTGCACAACTTGCACCAAGGCAGAGTCTGCCTCAAGGTCTTTGCTGGCCACTTGGGTTGGACTACCATAGCCTTCATGACTAGGATAGTAGCAGAACGGTCGCTATTCATCCATGGCGACATATGTCGCAGGTTGACTATAGCCTCTTGGGATGCAAGCTGACGGGCTTGGGCTTCGCTGGTGGCTACTCTACAAGTGAAATGGTAAGGGCATCCCAGCGAGGGACTCCCTCCATAGATGTTCACCGAGGTCCAAAAGTGACGAATAGCATCACTCGTAGGTTCCTCACGCACAACATACACTAGAAGATCTTCTATGCCAAAAACTTGGCGGCTGAGGTCGGCAAGGATGACTACGAACTGTCCAGCTCGGACACAATGTTCTCATTACAAAGAACGCCACCACGCATTTTGCACTTCAAGGGGGTTTACTACGGTAGTGGTCTCAAGGCTGCGGATTGTTGGGTTGAGGCAAGGCCTTACTATATAGGATAGGGAGTCTTCTATCACACGCTAAGGAATGCGACAACTCCGGTGTCTGTCACACACACATACATTAAAGGCTGGGCTGACTGGTTAGGCACCGACTGCCAAAAGTGTCGCATGACCACTTTGGTTGGCTATTGGGTCGGCTAGGCTCGGTTGTGGATATACGAATATCCGGGTTAGGGATAGCGACCTGGTTAAGATAGGTTTAGCCAATGGTCCGCATGGCTCTGATACCGAGGTTGTGGCGACCGGTTTTTCAAAAAATAGTTTCGAGAAAACAGGTTGTAACATCCCAATTTTCCTAATTGGGAATGTTTTACAATTTAGCTAAGCATCTACGCATATTGTTTGAAATAAATATAGCACGTGAATTTCCTTCGTCTTTTTGATTTGCATTTCCATTTTTACTCGCACGAGAAATGCCCGGAGAAAATACTCTCTTGCACGCAAGAGAGAGAGAGCGGAGGAAAATGACCCTCCAAAGTGCGGGCAACTTTCTGAAATGTTGGAGCCAAGAAAACCCAAAGATTATTTGCAAAAATATTTGCAAAAAGAAAATAAAGCAAATTTGGGAATTTCTGAAAAAAAACATTTTTTTAAAGTTTATATTTTTGCGTTGGAAAAATGTTATTCGGGTAGAGAATATTTTTCTGATTTTTTTGGTATATAGCACCCTATATTAATATTTTGATTTATTTCCTTTTATTTTCGTTTTTGATTTTCTGTCTCGGAAAAAGTTATAAATAGGAAAAGTTTTTTTTCTTTTTGCCGCCGCCCCGAGCGCCTTATAAGCCTGGGCCGAATCCCGCAGCCCGAGGGATCCAATCCCTTAAATGTAGGCCGACTGCCCCTTCCCTCCCAGCCTCTCCCTAGCGGGCCCCGCGGCCAAGCTTTCCATCCCAGCGGCCAGCTTCTTCTTCCTCCTTCCTATTTTGTGCCGACCGAAACCGAGCCCACGAACCTTGGGATTCCTTCCCCGATTTCCCTCTCTCCCCTTCCTTAGCTCTCCCCTCTCCTGGCCTATATAAGAGCCCACCCCCTAGCCGCCCCGTTCCCACCCTCGCCGCCACCCCGCCCCGTCCCCTCGCCGCCCGAGCCCACCTCGCCGGAGAAGCGAACCTGCTGCCCTTCGGCCGTCTAGTGGAGCAGCGCCCCGACTCCCTCTCCGCTCCGTCCGAGGCCCCCCTTCGCCGGAGGACCCCCGCCGCCGCCTCCCCGACTCCTCCACCGCCCCCGGAGCCCCTCCCTCGCCGGCGGCCATCCTCTCCCTCGCCGGAGTAGCTTCACAGCCACGGTAGTTTCTCCATCCCTCTGTTCTTTCTTCTTTTTCTTTTTTTTACCCTTAGATCTCTACTCAACGGTGTAGATTAGATCCTAGAAATACCTCTTCGGTTTAGATTAGAAAACCAGCGGGTTTTTTAGTTCACTTATGTTTTAGCCAGCGAGTTTGCTTAGCCTCGGCCGTTTGCTCCAAACCATTGCAACAAACGCCTCCACAGCCTATAGCAACATGCCACGTGTACCCTCTTTTTAGTACTAGTTAGCTTTATATTTTTCTGTCTAAATTGCAAAAACAGAAAGTTTCTCTTTTGTTCTGGCCACAACTTTTTATCCCGAAGTCCAATGACATTGATTCTTTTTCCAGTAGCTCACAAATTTCCTGTAGTTTGTAAAAACATATAATTTGTCTATGTTTGAAATTTTCAAATATAAGTTAGATCAGATTTAGTTTAAACATTGTTTTGCCTATTCCAGGAGTTTAAAAAATGATTTTGAGTTGATTCTTTTTGCTTCTGCTTCCTAGTGATTATATCTTACTGTGGTAGAAGTTTTGAAAAATTTAAAGTATTTTCACTTGTGTTTTCAACAGAAACAAGTTTCTGCCATACCGGGGCGTGATGAAATCTTTTACTTAGGCTTTAGCAAATCCTTACTTGTGATGTTATTTTTACTTGTGGCTTGATTGAAGTGCTTATGGTGTGCTTTGTGTTTGTATCGGTAGATCATCCGGAGTGCGAAGCGTGTTACTTAGAAGCGCTCGAGCAAGACAACTATCATCAAGGCAAGTCATTTTGATCATGTTATTTTACCTATGTTTTCGATGCATGGTAGATCACCTTTCTTTGCCCAATTGCATGCTGCCTAGGTACTTGGAAACTTTAGTATAAGTTGTAGTATCATGTGGTAGGCTAACAACAACCCCGATACTTGGCCCCGGGACGACAATTTTCTTAATGCTATGCTTGAGTAGACGGGTTATCGGTTGAGTGTGTATCACGAGTGATGCGAGGTTGATTAAATAATCAAGACCGGCTAAGACAAGATTTTCAAGACCTCGGACGCAATGCAACTCTGGGTGAAGGACGGTTGATCGGCTCCCTGGAGAACCCAGTGGATGCCCGGGATGCTGGAGAGGCCATGTCATCCTGCGGAAAGCTTCACCCAGGCTCGAAGAGACGGACGGAGACTTCAAGACTCAAGGCTTACCTGCACAGCCACAAGTCATTATGGGCTCTGGTTTGGTTGGACAACGCGGCGACTCTGGACAGGCGGTGCTAGCAGATGTAGAAGAACGGTAGGAATGGATGGGCACCGACAGGGATTCAGAGGGACCCGTTGAAAGACCATGTTTTGATCATCCGGTCTTCAAACACCCTCAAGTGCGAGGACAAACCCGGAGGCGATCAAATCTTGTGGGGAACGTGTGCAAAACTCTGCAGAGTACTCAACCTAATTGATTAGCCGTGTCCACGGTCATGGACAACTTGAGCCGAAGGCATTGAATTTCGCCTGAACTCTCGACACAACTTAATAATGAAGTGGGTGTTAACAACTATTTGGGTACGAGAACTGGTTGGCGGAACCATCTCGTTAACAACAAACAATGTAGTAATATTTTGCTTCCAACCCCTCTTGTTGTAGGATAAAACTGGCTTTATGCAAAACTTAGCTCCACCGGCCAAATATGCATGTAGAGATAGTTGATTATTATTTTACTCCTCTCTTTGATGACTTGCTGGCATATTCAATATGCTGACCTACACGGCTGCAACGTATCATGTTGCAGAGTACTTTTCCGACCAGGAGTGAGGCTACGATCTACGCTCAGCGACATGCCCTTGGAGTCGGATGGACTCGTCTACCCGATGCTTCCGCTAGTCTTCGTTAGATATCTCATGAGATGGCCTTCAGCCACTTTATTGTAATCCTTTATTGTAATAAAGTACTCTTTATGAGATTCGATTAATAAAGCTGTGTGATTGAACTCTTGAATATATACATTATGTACTGTGTGTGTACCAGCATGATCTTGGGATGGTACGGAAACACCAGAGGCTTGACTCGTCTTGAGTCGGGTCGCTACACAGGTCTTTGTGTCCACTAGCCCCGGGATTACTGTTAGGTGGTAGACACTCACTTGATACAGAATATCCAAGCAAAATACAAAATTTGGGTTACAAGACCATGAAGGTCTACTGGTTTGGACAAAAGTCTGAGGTTGACGGCAGAAGCGAATCGAGGGATCTCCAGCGTCCATGGGACTCCATACCCATAGGTACAGTTGACCTAGATAAATTTCTATCTCACAAGGCTCCTATCCTGGACTCCTATGTTCCAGGGTTGACACCATCGCGCTGCTCTCCGAACGCAATCTGGCCAAGAGAACAGCCAGGGACAAGCCAGTGAGTACTTTGGATGTACTCGTCAACATCAAGAAAACAAATAATTAAGGCAGGTGTGATGCATGCATAATCCATTAAATACTTTATCACGCCATACAAATTAATTCATGGATGCATTCATGTAGATGAGCAGTTTACACCCGTGTTGTATAAACAACAAAGAAGGGTAACAACGAATAAGTTATAAAATGTGTGCCGCACTCGGGCGTCGGAGCGACACCGCCTAAAGGACTCACATGCAAGTAATAATAGTTGCCACAATTGGGATTTTAAGCGGCACCACAGAAAGGGCTTATGAGAAAACAATAACAAGAATGCCACAGTTGAGCATCTAAGCGACACCACAGAAAGGTCTTATAGGAAAATAATAACGAGCAGGCCACAGTCGGGCATCTAAGCGACACCATGGAAAGGGCTTATAGGAAATAATAACGAGCATGCCACAGTCGGGCGCCTAAGCGACACCACAGAAAGGGCTTATAAGAAATAATAATAAATGTTGAATATCTAGGAGGTAGAACCGTCCAAGGGATATTCAACAAACATAATCATAGGGGTTAGTCCATAGTAAAATAATAATATAATCATTCACCATATTTCATGATTAGTCTCATGATTTCTTTAACTTCCTTCGAAGATCGACACTCATACCGACACTTGACTAATCAGCTAGTCGTCCTTGACCATGGACACGACTACTCGAATAGTTTTGAATCTGCACAGGGTGTACTCTTTACCCACAGCCCACGGGTTTCAATAGTCACTCAGACTAATCCCACGTACGCTATTTTAGAAGTAAACTCTCAGAACCAGTACACACCCAGTTTCCCCCCGCGAAGACCGACCTCAGCCGGTCTATGCTACCTCGGAAAAACCGTAAGACGGAGAGGCTCCAACCTCGACTAGCATGGGGTCAAATTTATGTCGGCTAAAAGGGAATGATCATTCCCTCTCGGTTCCAGACTAGAAACACCCAAGCCCCTGACCGGATGAATGGATTTAGTCCAGGGCCATGGATACCTTCATCCCGACCTCTCTACTAGGTGTGTACCTGGTAATAGGTTTACGACCTACTAGACCGTGTTCCCTTTCGGGAAAACCCATGGCAACACGAAAAGTAAGTTGACAAACAGACAACACTCGATCTAGTGTCGAGTTAGGAGGTTTAAAATTTCCTGTAAGGTTAGTACCATACAATATTGCCGAAAGAATTATCTCATTGTTACTACCATCACACCTGACATGCTTTCAGTGACCACTCTCGCCCACGAGATGTTATCCCATGTTCTCAATTCCACCGCAACACACCTTACTCTGAGGTTGTCCAAACCAAGATAGCATACAAGGCATGATGCAGTACCCACTCACCACTTGCCTTCCACATACTTAGCACAAAATATCCATCACATGCTCTTATGCAAGGTATGATTTCATGCGAGACTTTTATCAACATAACGTAAAATCACGCAACCAATGCACCACAGTAAACATCACACAACTTCATGCAAATCAGAGTTCAAGATGCTTGCCATTGGAGTTTGAGGAGGGTGATGTGTACCCCAAAATCTTGAATTAAGCCCCCCTCTCCAAATCCTTAAAATAACACATAGAAGTTGTTTGAATATTTTGAAAAAACCCTTAAAATAAACTAGATGAAATTTGGGAGAGGTAGGGAAAATAATCAATTGATTTGGGGTTATGGCTTAAAAATTACAAGCGGTCAAAGATCAATCAAACTCCTGTTTTAAAAAAAGCAAAGAAAATGAAACGCTTTAGGGATAATACGTTACTGAAAACGAAAGCATACTTACAGGAGGATGCTTCCTAAGCGGGAAATGCAGAAGTGGGATGCGCCACTCGGGGGCTATGGCTGGCTCACCGATAGGCGGGGCCCTCCTGTTGGGTTTGTGTCCTTCCTCTCGCGCGCTGGGACAAAACTAGGGCGGGCTCCCACGGCAATTGCCGGTGGCACATACCATCGTTCTCGGCGGTCGGCCTATCTACGATCTTAGGAAGACTACCCGCGTCGCATGGAAGGGGTAGACACGGCCGGGGAGCTCTAGGCTAGGCATGGTTTTTGTCATGGCGGATGGCAGCTTCGGGAGAGAGAGGAACCTCGTCACCGGCGGTCCCTAAGATAAACTGGGGTCGGGGATAGGTCCCTCGGTGGAGCATGGGGCTAGAGGAGTCTTCAGGGAGGAGGGGAGGCTCTACACGTAGCTGGAAGCGGCACGGGGACAGCATCGACGCTGCGGCTGGAGGGGAGCAGGGAGAAAGCTTCGGTTGAATTGGAGCGAGGGGGAGGGTCCTAAGGGTCCGGGGGGTGGTTCTGGCTGCTCAAATGGGGCTCGAGGCCTCCTTTTATAGCCGGCTCGAGGCGCTTCGCCGAGGCTTTCAGATAGGCTGGATGGCGACAGTCTCTAGCAATAGCAGTGGAGTACCAGGGCGCATTAGGGGATCAAGAGGTGCAACAGCAGCTGGAGGACGACATAGGGGAGGGACCGTGGTCAGCTGGCGCGCTCGAGGGGCACGGGCGGCGCTGCCGTCGCTGCGGCAGACTATTGCCGTCAGCAAGCTTCCCGTGCCACCACGATCGAAGCGCTGCGCGGTACAGGGCAGGGTGACCATCGGTCGGGAGGGGTTTGACGTGTCTCTATAGTTGAATAGAGGGCAAGGGGCGCGGGGACCCGGCGGCTCAGACACGCGCGTGCAAAACGTGTGCTCCGGGCGCGCTCTGGGCACGCACCCAGACCGTTCAACACAATGAACGACACTTGTAAGCACTTGCAAAACTACTTAAGCTTAACAGGTTCATGCTATGGGTTAAGGCCAAGATGATGGACAAGGTTTTAGAGTTAGGGAAGCCACTCTAAAATGCAAAGAACTATCATGCCAGATCTGGACATGGATTCTAGGTGTTCGACAATATGACAGGGGCACCTAGGAAGCTCGTGTGGCCACAGAAGTCACCAAATCATTTCTAGTCATAAAGTTGAGGCTAATATTACATGCATCTAAAATCCTCCAATGGGGCTCAACTCATGGACTTAAGGTTTTGGTAGGGTGGTATTCAAGCATGAAAATGTCAAGGTAATAAGAGCAAGGAAAAACATTTTTGTAGTACACAGTGCCAAACTAGACGAGAACAGAAATTGAGTCCTTTTTGCTAACTTTTTGCAAAGCACAAAGTTGGGCTTTTGCATAAAAGTGAATCCCATGCATTACTTGACATCCCCAAATGTTTTACAGAATTTTTGAAAGGTTATATCTAGGGATTGTAGTACAAACTGCAATTCGGGCCAGAATAGAAAAGAAGTTAATAAGCTCAAATTTTCCAAAACACTTGGATAAGTTTTTGCGTAAAATTGGTTAAGGGACATCACCTGTCACTTACAAATTTTTGTAGAATTTTTAGAAAAAGTTATCAAAAGATTGTAGTACAAAACAGAACCTTAAAGGAATTTAAAAGTCATTTTTGAATAAAAGAAACCTTGGAAAAAATATTAAAAAGAAAGTCTCCAATGAATTTGTTAGAAGAAAAGAAATGTTTTGATGCAAGCATTCACGTTCCAACATAATTTTCAAACTTATTTACTTGGGGAAGAATTTTATAAATTAGGGAAAAGGTATCGTTCGAAAATCAATTGAAAACCCGGAAATTTAGATATTAAATAAACATGGTTAAATTTAAAATAATATCCCCATTTAATTAAATAAAGTATTTAAAATGGTCTCAAGCAAGGGTGCAAGAACTAAATGATCTTTAAAATGTCACTTGAAAGGAAAAGTTTTTGGAAAGAAGCCTTGAAAAGAATCATGAAGCAAATTGTTTCTCAAATTTTTTATTCTAGGCAATATTTTATTTCATAAAAATATTATTAAATTTTTGGGGTGTGAAAGTTGCTGCGGGGTTAGTGGGCATGGTCACCGTATTCTCCTCTACGGCCAGCGAGGAAAACACGGTCCCGGTGCCAAGCGGCGCACTTGCTGTTTGAGGATCGTGACCGGTTGACAATCCTCCGTGTTGTGGGAGTGCATGTTTTGGTGGGCGTAGAACTTGTCTTCGGCCTTACAAGGTGTGTCGCCGTAGGGGGTCGATGGAGGTCCGAAGTCGGTCACCAGGACCCTAAGGAGCAGGAGCACGACATGAGGCAGGGCCTGCTCGGGCCCCTCAGGCTGCGGGCCGAGCGAGCCACCACTTAGGGGCGGCTCACTCGTCGAGCCCTCTGTCTCCGATTGCGGGGGTCGAAGCGGGGCATAGGGTGCCAAGGCCCTCCTGGCGACGGCGACGAGTTCGACGATATGGTCCACCCACGCATCATATCCTCCGTCCGTCTCGCGGTGCCGTAGAAGTTCGCTCGCCATGAGCAACACAGCCTGCACGTTCAGGCCCCCACGTGAACGCGGGCCAAGGCAAAGGCCATGTGGGACGTAGCAGGGCGACCTTGTTGATGCGCCAGTGGCCACAGGAAGCCCTGCTGCCCGTGCGTGGCGGGGGCAAAGACGATGGTGGCCACAACGCTGGTAGGCCCGTAACGGGCGCTGAGCTCCCAGGCGCATGCGGTGAGCATCACCCATGGGGTCGGTGAAGCTGGGGCGTAAATAGAGTGGGAGAGCGGTTGCACACCCCTACCTGGCACGCCAAATGTCGTATGTGGCTCCGTAGACCCAAGGAAAGGTTCGAACATTGAGGTGCGCTTGCTCTCCAACCATGTTCAACCTCGTGGCCTCACGGTGACTCTTCGGCGGCACGAACAAGGAGACGAGCTAGAACACACGGCAGCTTACCCAGGTTTAGGCCACCTTGCGGTGTAAAACCCTGCTCCTACTTGTGGTGGGATTGCTAGAGGTGGAAGATAAGTACAAAGGTGGATTATTGCCCTAGCCGGGGATGAAATTGGATCCCCTTCTACGGAGGCCGGGCCTCTCCTATATACTGGCCTTGGTTCTCTCCCCCCAAAAAAATTGGCGGGAAGGGTTGCCACAATGGTCATTTTCAAAAGGGGACAGGACTCCAGTCCGCCATGACAAAGGTGGTCTTCGCCTGCAAAAGCTTCTCTTCATGATGCGTTGGTGGGCTGAGGGATGACCTCCGTCTTGTCCAGACCCCTAGCTTTAGTCCCATTGCATCGAACGGGAAACCTTTGGGGGCCGCTTCGGGAGCACACTAGCTGGTCCAGACTACTTAGCACGAAATGGGAAATCCTCCCTGTCCTCGCCTCAATGCACCGCCACTATGCCGCCTGCATAGCCTGCCTCATCCATGTGAAGGCGTCGGGTGATGGGGCCCCGCCAAGTCGCCCTCGGCAGGCCTACCCTGCGAGGGTCTCAGAAGGAAGCGTCGCGATGGACGCCCTCCCAAGGCCCTTGGCGACGACCTCCAAGTGCTCACCTCCCGAGGCGAGGGACCTCGCGAGGATCCTCTTTGCCGGGCTCATCGATGGGTCGGACCAGGCTTATCCGACTGTGCCGCGCCCGGGGCCGCAGGCCGATGTGCGTGGGTACCCTCGATCCTAGGGTCCCAACAACTTTAAATAGACAGAAAAGGTTTTGAAGGGTTTTATCCAATATTTTGAACATGCCCATGTGTTGAATCTCTTATATATGGAAAATATATATCCATCGAGTTTCCCTAAATTTTCTCAAATATTTGAGAAGCATGAAAATACTTTTTCCCTATAAAAGACCATTTGTGGCCTCTAAAAATGTATTTATATAGAATACAAAAGTAACTCTTAAAATACTATTTTTGATGTTTTAAGAAGTTGTTTTGATAACAGGATCCAAATAAAATATTTGGGGCAAAACATTTCTCCTAATTTTGGGACTTGTAGTACAAACCTCAATTCAAGGGGTTTTGTAAGATTAAATTAATTAAAGTTTTTGACCAAAATAATATTCTGTAAAAAATTGTTTGAGGTCCTATACACATGGTATGGTCATTGGGCAAATATTTGGAGCAAGAATATGAGTCTTGAGAGTAGGACAGTTTTTGTAAATTTTAAATCACAAACAAACACACAAGCAAGAGCAAGCAAGTCAAGCATCATAAGCACACAAAATTTTTAATTGGCCCTAATTTTTGAGCTATGTTGACTTATTCAAGAGAGGCAAAACACATGGTGTGATAGACCTGCCCCTCTTACAAGAATATCGTCTGTGATATTCCTAGGGTAGGCGTTGAGGAGATACGAAAATTTGGGTCCGAGGTAGTCTTCACGTCACCAGTTGCTTCTTCTATGTGATTGATCCAATGGATCTTGAAGTGCTTGGTGATATAACTTTGAATGCTCCTATTGGCTTTGTCTGAGGGTTAATAGGGCTCTAGCGATATGCTAGGCTTTGCTAAAGGTCAAAGGCTTGGTGAACAATGTTCGGGCAAGGGTCTGGCTTGAGTGTGTATTCCATGTCGAGATATGGGGCAAGGTTGTGTGCCTGCGTGATATTCCTGGGGTTGCTTACGTTGGTTAGTCACACCTAGATATCTCGTGCTGGACTAGAAGGGTCAAGTATTGGTGTAGCTTCCCGTTGATAGGGAAATCCATGACTTCCTTAAAGCAGGTGATCCTCAGTCGCAGGTGGTCTTCAACCTTGGGGGTGTTGAAGTGTTTCAATGTAGGCTTCTCATTGAGATCTTCTTCTTGAGTAAGTTACCCACGTACGCTATTTATTCGTCTTCGGCCATTTTTCTTCATCATCACACACGCATGTTTTAAGCGTGTCTTCGAGCGTTGGGTCTTCTAGACTCTTCGTAGATTCTTGTGAAAACGTGTGGGTTGAGTCTCGTCCCTAAGACAAAGTTTAGAGACTCGGTGTTGAAAACGAGTTCTACCATCTAGGAAAGCTTTTGAAGGGTCCTAGATGAGCTGGCTACCCAAAAGCATAAACCAGTCATCCAATCCCCAAGGTCTGAGGCTTGAAAAGTGGGGTGAACCACCTTTAATAGGGGCATCACCATGATCCATTTACGACTCATGTCCTTGATTGGACCAAAAAGGGCCTCTTTAATTTCTCTTGTTGTTGAAGGGCTTCACTGTGCTTGAATGTCGATGCTTCTTGACATTTTCGATGTAGCTGGTAGAGGAGTGGTAGTTGACTTCTCATGTTTCTTCTTCATAGTCGTTGCTTCCAGACCATAGTGGTTCTTCATATTGCTTGGGTAAGATTGTCTTGTGCTTCTTGGAGGGTGCTTCAAGGAGTCCACTTCTTCAAGTTAAAACCTTACACTAGAGAAGAATGACAATTGGTGCTCCTAGGGCTTATTCAAATAGGACTAAGGTGTACCTTCCTCTCACTAGGTAAATAAGTACGTCACCCGTGAGGACGAAAATATATTTCTCCAAGTATCACATAAACACATTTCTCATGGGATATGTGAGAGGAGCGAGCATTTGTTCCGGATGGTCATTCGTCCAGGGGTTTGTGTTCCAACATAATCTAGTTCTTCATTTCCACCTTCCTCATGGACATGATTGGTGGTGGTCGAGGTGGAGTATTGGCCATATCCTAATGACTTAAAGCCAAGACCTATGGTCATAATCCGACCATATTATACCTCGGTGAAGCTTAGGGGTTTCAAGGGGATTAGGATGCGAGTGAACATCTGACCTCTCATCCTTGAGCACATATCCTAGATGCCAAAAGTCCTACCTATTTCTCCAAATAGAATCATCCAGTATCATCAAATGTGCCATCTCATATATGTCAACTCCAACATCACATATGCTATTCACCTCCAAGTTTTTGTGATAAGGACTAAACCAAAATCTCTTATGTATAATATAGTCAACTCACATGTTTCCCTATGTAAAAATCCTCGGGAAAGCTTACAAGCTTCTAAGCTTGATTATGACACTACAAATACAAGTGCCCTACTAACCTATCCAAGGATTAAGGTATTGCACTCCTATACAAAGGAAACTCATATTATATCAGTCCAATATCGATGGGGTTCCATATACCTCCTAGAGTTCCCATGTTCCACATATCACTGCAAGGACTATTATCGCAGTATACCCACCAACTACCAATATGAGACCAAGTAAACTCCAAGGTCCAGCTTATATAGATCCTTAAATCAATTCTGACAATTCCAACTTCTCTATTTTATCATCCACCGAGAAACATGGTATCCTCATATAGATCATTGGATTAAATCCAAATTACTCCAAACCATATTTTCTCATTTACCGTCGACACTCTATTAGGATTACCTATCTAAATTCAGATCTCGCGTCTGACAGGAATTCCTACTGGTTCCTTCAAGCCCTTGTTTTATCATTATCAATTCATGACCACGACTTATCAGAATCAAGTTATCATACCACCAAGAATTTTTAACGTGGGATCTTCATTTGTCCTACTAAATCCAGTTTACTCAAAGGAGAACTATGTTATGCTACTCTATGAACTTCATCCACCAAGTTCATCTACCAACATAAGAGTCTTATGATCCACCAAATGGGCTTAGCTACATCCTTAGGACACCTATTATAGTCATATCAAATCATTTGCCTATTAATCACATATTCTCAAACGATCTCTTTTATGGCATCAAGGTTCTGGTGCTAGCTTCAGAATGGGAGATGTTTGTTCACTATGATCACTAGTTCCATAGTGAACCAAGTGCTAAGCGGGGGTTATTGAAGCTCAACATGTGCTCTCGCAAATCCTTGTTTTAAACACGTGGTCATAGGTTTGAGCCGGGGTAACTCATGAGGTCTAGGTTGTCCTAGGGAGGGGTTTCCAATCTTGAAGGAAAAGTATAACTCTACGGGGTTGAATTTGGTTGAGTACATTGTAGTCAAAGTCTTTAGTGCTAGTTGTTTGTCGAGGTGGATCCTTGGTGCATCTTGTCTTGCTGCTGTTCAACTGAAGAGATGAGGAAAGAGGGAAACTAGCATAGAGGGAAGTGCCCGAGGGGGTGGTATAGCGCAGGTGTAATCAAACAAGTGTCAAAAAGGCCGAACAAAACATTAAGATGAGGTAGGTGATATTGTCGTGTATTTGTTGCCTAGGGAAAACGTGCGACTTTTATCAAAGAAAAAACAAGCAAAAATAAGGAACACACAACATGGTTCCATTCGAACCATTTCACGGACTCAACTTCGGATAGGGTATAAACGACCTATCCTACCCTAGGGGTTCTCGGACTGAATAGTCGTGCTTGCTTCGTGTCTTGGAGAGGAGTCTGCTCAGTCTTCCGAGTCTTCTTCGGGTGTCACTATGTCTCCTTTTGTTGTTCATCGGAATCATGCGCTTTGTTCCTAAAGAATCCGTGACGACTTCTTATCCGCTGAACTGACAACGAAGGTGGTTCCTCATGGTTGTCTTTGACCGAGTCTTGTGTTGTCTTCATAATCCTGTCAATGTATTCTTATCTTTCAAGGCATCGAGAGTTCCGACTGGACTACTCTTTATGCAATGACAGCAACAAGGCATTATAGAGTTCCGACCTGTCGTTTATGTTAATGACAATATCGACACCAAGAGCGGGGAATCAGGAGAACCGTTTTCCTACTCACTATGGTGAGGTGGACCAAATGTCGAGGTTCACATCTACCGGTGGTTGTTAACACAACAACAGTAAGGACATGGTCGCTCTATTAGTGATGCATATCATGATCTTGCATCTCTTATGCCCTAATCATTGTAGGAAAAGGTTGCATCATCTTGTGGCAGTGTTGACGGTGTCACCATCTTCGGAGTCTTGATGTCTTCATCCCTTGAGAAGGTAGTTTCTATTGGTGTCGTCTTGTTGTAGCGCTACCAACCCTGTCTTCCAAATATGTGGGTGATCGTTTGGCAGGGTCGCTTCCTTTCAAGTTGCCCATTAGGAGTTCAAGGAACCCAGTGCTCATGGGCATAAGGGTTCTAGCGACTGTTTGCAAGTTTTTGAAAAGCAGATGAGGAGAGCCAAGAGAAAAAGGGTGGAACTCCTAAGGCCAAAAACCTTATCTTTCTTCGAAAACTTAGAAGAAATGAGAAATATATTGGTTTTGTAAGTGATTTTGAATGGCTTGGAAAAGTATTTTTTTCCTAATTAATGTCCATGCTAACTAAGGGCTTACTACAGTCAGGATGGCTCTGATACTAGCTCTATGGGGACCCCGACTCATAAGTCGTGATCACCGAATGAACGTGCAGAGTGATCCCAGAGATGAATGCTCATTGAACACACAAAAATTTAATAACAAGGGTCTTACATCCATTACGTACAGTTTTATTTGAATATGGACTTCATGGCCAAGTCTTCATATATTTGCAGCAGAAATTTTCAATAATAGCGTGAACCCATGCCATCTGCTTTAACCCTACATGCCTTCTGACTAGGAAAGGTCCTAGATCGCACGTACACCACCAACATATTCTTCATTGTATCCTGTTCTTTCAATGCCATACCAATGAAATAACCAGTGGCAAGCAAATTAGTACGTTTAACGTACTCACAAGGAACCCATGTTTGGATCAATGCAACAACAATGCATGATATAACACTAAGTAGGTAAGTTGCAGAAAGCTAGTTTTCAGTGCAATGACATGATCAATCAACCTGTACAAGCAAGCATCAACAGATTGCATATATCTGTATGAACAAGTTACATATATCAATATAAGAAGGGGTTGAACATCTCGTGTTCAATCATCATGTCAAGTCATCTAACTTATCTCACGTATCATCTTTATCACACACACACCAAGTTTTTGAAAGCATTGGTCGTAGTTTAACCAGCACCACCCAATTATCCTTGATCGTGGAAATGTCTATTCGAATAGTTTTACACTCCACTCAGGTTGCACGTTGTATCCACAAGACTCGGGGAAATTCTGTATCATCCATGACTCGTGTTATATTACATACCCGAGGTAAGCACCCGAACAATGCCTTTCCCCTGGCGACACTAAACAAAGAGTCCACTCATTGGTGCTTTGCCCTCTTGATGTATATCATACAAGACTTGCTCTAGATTGTACCATCCAAGAGGGGTATAAACGGTGTGCATAGTATTTGTAAAACCATACCATGGTTTCCCTACCTCGCTCGACCCCATATCGAGAGGGTAAATATCGCCCTCTCGCCACTAGTGATGTGGGATCTTTGCTATCATCGACCAAAGTAATCAACAAAGCCTCGTCCAATAAGGGGTATCGTGGTTGCAAATGTAAGGTTGGGACGGTTGACAAATCTTAAATCTCTCTGTTTTTGAAAACACGCACACAACTTGTCTTTGTACACCACTTCTTTCTCAAGTGGTCATCTAATCTCAACACCATCTCACTCGGGCATTAGTGCCACCCGACGGGTTTCCATAAAGTCCTTGAAATCATTTCTTTTCCGTCACCATGCATATTCGCCATCCCATTTGCGTAGAAACTACTTTAGCATCCTAACTACTTCCCGCCAGCACAACCCTCATAGAAATGTAGGGTCATGCTCAGTGCAAGTATCAACATGGAGTTACTGGAGACAACCCACCAAGGAGGTCACCAATTTAACAAGATTCAAACGCAACAAAGTAAAGTGCCATATGAGATACATAAAATGGTTCCCAGTCGTGGTCAAGGGTCTTCTTGCCTGGCTCTACAAAGTCTTCGAGGTCTTCACGGGCTTCCAGTCCAACTCCGAGAACCTCGTATATCTCGTCAACTATCACCAGAAACACCCACAATAAGCCACACAACAAGCAGATAAATAGAAGTGCTCTATAAATAAGAGTTTTATGTTTCTTGGACACCCCTCGTCCCAAGAAAGATACCTAAGTTTGTTTAGTTGTATTTGGATCACCGGGGATTTTGGAATTGTGGAAATGGAGGCCTTACTGGCCCCATAAGAAGTTTAGAGAGAATTTTCTCCTAAAAATGACTGGAGGCACTCATCTAATAGGCATGGTTTTAGAAGACTTTTGGAAGTGGTTTTATTGGATTTAGAGTTGGAATGAATTTTCTAGGGTGTTTCTAAGATGGAATAAATGGTAAAGGGAGCTATTTATTTGGCCCAGCCAGAATAAAGCATAGTAAAAATGTTGACCAAGGCTAGTTAAATAGGGCATGACAGTTAGAAACATTTAGGAATTGGAATCACTCCATTTGGAGTTGATTTGGACCCTCTAGGTATTTTGCGAAGTGGGGTTTGAATAATTCAAATTGAAATTTGAATTTACACAATAATAGAGAAAAGCTTTCTGGAAAAATGTGCAAGCACATTTTTCACTAGGACATGATTTTAGAAGCTCCTATGAATTTGAATTATCAAATTTGGAATTGATTTGGGTTTAATTTGAATTTTTGAACTTTCCTGGTAAAAGAAAAGGACAGGGGTCTTTACCATATGGGCCAGATCAGCTCCCGAGGAGCAAGATAGGAATGGTTGGCCCAGCAACTAGGTCGTGCTCATGCGAAGGCCCAAGTCGAAGGTGCACTCAGGAAATGCACTTTCCTGGGCAGAAGCGGCTCCGAGCGGTGCCCGTCTCCACTCAAACGGGTGGGGCCCTCCAGTCCGTGGCTTGTCCTCCGGCCGACTCGCGGGGCCCTGATGGGTGATGGGATGACATCGTATACCACTGGCTCGTGCCCAACCGAGGTTATGAGCGGATCCCGGTGGAGATTATTAGAGCTACATGTCGTCCCCCACAAATCTCCAGTGATGGACATGATTAGGAGGGCGAGATGCACTGGCGTAGATAGCTCACGACCGACGGGGAGTGCTCGACAGAGCAGGGGGTCCGGCAGAAGCAGAGACCAACGACAGTGGCCATGGGAGGCGGTGCTCCGACCACCGAAATGAAGAAAACGAGTTTGGGAGGGGCTCGTGGGGATGTTGGCGGTGCCCTAGTGTGGTTTGAAGGGGGAGAGCGTTGTCGGGGAGCTCGAATTTGAGTGGGACCCGAGGCGGGGGTTGTCGACCATAGGAGGAGGAGGAGGTCATGGGACGAGTCATTGCCTGGTGTGGGGAATCCACAGGAGAGATAGGGAGCGGATAGAGCTATGAGGGGTGCTTGGGGCTGGCTTAAATCGCCTGGGGGCAAGCTCACCATGGACCGAGAGCATGGCAAGGTCGAGGGCAAGGCCACATACCAAGGGGGTGCCCTAGGCCGTGTTTGTGGCATTCGTGGACGCGGTCCGTGCCCACGGCTAAGAAGAGGAGAAGCGAGAGGGAGTCAGAAGCTTGCACGTGTGATGCTGCTCATTGGAGCTATCGGGCACACATGGCCCGCGTGCGACAAATGCCACAGGAGGGAGAGAGAGGAGGGGGATAGGGTCGGTGTATGTCCCAGACGTTGAGGGATCTCAACGGGCGCACGAGGGAGGGTTGAGGTGGCCACAGGACGCGGGGTCAGGGCTTGAGTGCGCTGCAACATTCTCCACATCATGCTGTTGGCCGGCATGAGCGTGCCTGCACGTGCTCTGGCGCGGCCACTTGTGTCCACCAGCTGCAGAAGGAGTAAAATAGGCGGAGGGAGCATTGGATGCTCTAGGTGATGGCTAGGAGAGAGGGAAAGCTTAGAGAGCGACGGATTCTTGCTGTCCAGGGGGTGCAACTGGGCATTCCACCCCCTCAATCATGGAGTTGGGCGTTGGGGTTGCTACTGGCGGTAAAGGGGGACTAGCAGAAGGTGTGCTGAAAATTTGGGCTCAAGGAGAGCACTTTTGGTCATCCAATCATTGAGAAGGAACAATGAGACGAAGCTGTTTGATGTGTGTCTCGGTTAGCTAAATGATTCCCCTTGCTATGAAACTTAACACAAGTGAAAGATAGATGGAAATGATTTTGACAACCAATTTTGAGATTATTTGATGAAAGTTTCTAGTGCAAACTTGGTAGACCCTAGAAATCAACAGAAATCGTTTTCTTTACATATACTCATGCAAATTAATTCCCCCTAATGCACCACTTAGTGTGGTGGCATTATTCGAGGATTAGAGCATGCCCAAAAAGATTGGGATCAATTGGGGAAACTTTACAATGCAAATATTCCTAATTCTAGAAATAAGTAGAAGTGGTTTTGAGGGGATTTGGACAAGTGGATTTGTTCTCCTTGATGCGCACCTTGGTGTGGATGCATTATTAAGGGATTAGAACACGTCCACAAAGGTTGAGAATAATTGGAGATACTTGGCAATGTAAAGTTGCTGAAGTTTGGATCTGGAGAGAGAGGGCATTGGAATATTTTGGTAAACCAAATCAATTTGGACTAAGATAAAACTTGGAAATATCATCATATATCATGTGTGACTTGCTAGAATTTTACTAGAATTATTTAAGAGAAATTTCTTATGGAATTATTTCAAATACTTGAAATAGGCAGAAAAGGTTTTGATGGGTTTTGTCCAATATTTTAAAAATTACCATGTGTTGAAACTCTTATATATGGAAACCATATGTCCATTGAGTTTTCCTAAATTTTCTCAAATATTTTGGGAGCATGAAAATAATTTTTCCCCATAATAGACCATTTTCTGGCCTTTGAAAATGTACTTAAAAATATGAAAATAACTTTTAAAATAATAATCTTGTGGGTTTGGGAAGTTGTTTTGATAATAGGATCCAAATAAAATATTTGGGGCAAAACATTTCTCCTAATTTGGGGACTTGTAGTACAAACCTCAATTCAGGGGGTTTTGAAAGCTTAAATTAAAGAAAAGCGTTTTGCCCAAAACAATATTTTGTAAAAAATGTTTTAGGTCCTATACACATGGTATGGTCACTGGGCAAAGATTTGGATCAAGAAGTTGAATCTAGAGAGTAGAAGGGTTTTGTGAATTTTAGATCACAAACAAACACACAAGGAAGCGCAAGCAAGTCAAGCATCATAAGCACACAAAATTATTAATTAGTCCTAAATTTTTAGCTATGTTGATTTAGTGAGGAGAGGAAAAACACAGGGTTTGACATATTCACAACAAGAAATATATATGCTATAGAACTTTTTATGGCATGACATTTAACAGGATGGTAGTAGGCATAATGCACTTCATTTCATTCCACATGAGCATGAGAAAAAGATGCACAGAATCATGGCTAGCATCAATACAAAAGGACTATCTAAAGCAAACAGATTCTTGGACTTGGTGAACTTTAGAGTAGATATGACCAGCAGCTTTTGACTAGTTGACATGTTTGAGGCTAGAATTAAGTATGATGCAAAGTCTATTCATGGTAACAAACGACCCAATATGATAGTCCACAACCAGCTCTTGAAAACATCCAAAGTGAGCATACTCAAAAGAGCTATAGATCCATGGCAATTAAAAAGACAAAATGCTAAGTTGATGAACAAATTTCAGACTTAGGATTTCATGCCATGTCAAAAATAGTAGCAGCAAGTAGACATGACATACTATGAATTACTCCATAGGCACTAGTCCAAATGGATACATGATATGCTTAGTATGATCTTTGCAAAATGATACTTTTCATTAACAAAAACAGATTTAGCACAAAGGCCACTTAAGTGCAACAAATGGACATGATGTATATGTTTTACATGAAAACCAATGGCATGGCATGGTAGAGCACATCACAAAGAACAAATTACATGAAGGAACCACGTGCATAGGATCTATACTTTAGTTATGAAATAAACGTTTTGTAGGTCATTGTGCAAATTTAATCAAATATAAAGATTAAACATTTTCTAACACATGTGAGAGTTGTATATTATTACTCTACTGATTTTTTTGAACATTTTACATATATAAAACTTTTTCTCCGATGCATGTTCATGAGTTTTTGTATGCATTAAGTTAGGGGTGTTTTTTGCAATTCACTAAATAATAGCTGAATTCGCCACACAGGAAACACACTATCGGGCTGAAACAGAGCAGAACTTGGGTATAGAGGGATTGAGCGCAAGATAGTAAAACATGCACTGGATGCTGCATAAGGCGGAGGCTGGTCGCGCGCTCACCATTGGCTCTTTTCTCGGTCGGAGAGGAGGCGATGCTAGGCCGGCTCAAGGCCGGGTTGGCACGACGCGGGATGAGTAGGAATCCATGGGGACAACAAGCTTGGGGTTGCAGGAGCTAGGCTGCGACAGCTCGATCGAGGCCCGGGTGGGCCGGATCTTGGTTTTGGCAGGCCTTCGTAGGAGGTGGGAGGTAGAGCTGGCGGTTGCTGGTTGGGTTGGCATGGAACATGAGGTAGGGCTCTAGGGTTTCCAGTTTTGGAGGGCTAGGTCATTGGTATACAACACAGAAGGCTATGCGTGAGGGGTTTTATCCGTTTTCGGACCGTTAGATCTCAATTGGACGGCCAGAAACTGAAGGGTGGCTAGGTGTTCTAGGTGGGTTGTGATGGAGGTGTTAGGATAAGATTAGAGGGAAGTTTGTGGCCCATGACATGTTTTATAAACGTGAAAACATTTGAGATTTAAACCGACTATAGTTTGTCCATATATTTAACGGTGTGGGTATCAAACGGACTCCGAATGCAATGAAATTTGGCAGGTGGTCTACCTATAATATATTAAGACCGCAAGACAACTTTTAACCCATTCCAAGAAAGTTTTACACACACTTTTAGAAACTTCATTTTAACAATGCCGAGAGCGTGTGCGTGTGTGTTTGTCTTGTAATGGTCAACAACTAGAACGAAAAAACCTGCAACTACAAGCAGATGCAAGTTTTGAAAAAAATGATGATGATGGAGTGCCGATTCAATGCGCATGATGCGAGGATGAAAGCGACAAACTAATAAAACACATGGCGAATCTCGAAATAGCTGGAAGGCATGTGAAGCATCGGTTTTGGGCTGTTATAGTAATTTGGAGGTGGTGTAGGATCCTAGCTTGCTGAGGCTGATAGGTTAGTCTCGCTAGGGTTGGCTGCCATGGGCGAGGCTTCTAGTTACTGGAACTACCCCTGATGACCAACATGCGCTTGCAGGTATCTTGCATAGCACGATGCTTGTATTCAAGCATAAGTGCCTTGTTCAGCACATCAAAGAAAGTTTGGTATTAACACACAATAAGCTGATACTTCAAAGCTTGCGGAAGGCCTTCCATAAAGCATTCCTTCTTAGTTGCCTCACCGTTGACATCTCGTCGGGAGTACCACGATAGAGGGTTGAACTGCTATAGGTACTCCCAGACTGAGCTACTTCCTTGCTTCAGCGCTCGGAAATCTCACTTCTTGAAAGCCATGGTCCCATATGGAATGTGAGCCATGTGAAAATCGTCCTTGAAGTCATTCCAAGTGATCACATGGTCGTGGAATCTAGCAAGCCTTGGTGCTTGGTTAACCAATCCATGCCTAGAATTACATCCAAGGTACACAAGGGTTGGGGACATACTGGACGCCAACCACTTGGCTATTGGTTAGGGTGACAGTTCGCTTGGTGCAATCTAGCAAGCCTTGGTGCTTGCTTAACCAATCCATACCAAGGATTACATCCAAGCCTTGTGATTTCAAGATTATGAGGTCTGCTAGGAGGTATGCCCCATTGATGTTAATCTGAGGGATCAATAGAAGATGTGTGTAGAGGAGGGGGGTGAGTAGACTACTTGTCAAGATAAAATTTCTAGCCTAACCTAATTTCTAGGAGGGCAGAAATCCAAGAGTTATAACAAGTCTAGGCACCCTACACAAGCAGTTCTAAGAGTATAACAGTGGAAAGTAAAACATGCAAGTGTAAAGTAGAGGAGAAGGGAGGGGAGATCAAACACATGAGGTTGATACGATGATTTTTGGCATGGTTCCGATAGGTGGCGCTATCGTACGTCCATGTTAGTGGAAGCTTCAACCCACGGAGGGTAATGGCTGTGAGAGTCGATGGAGGGCTCCACCCATGGAGGATCCACAAAGAAGCGGCCTTTTCTATTCCACCACGGCTTCCATCCATGAAGGACTAGCCTTACTCACGGTAGATCTTCACAAGGTAGGTGATCTTGTTGCCCTTACAAACATCTTAGTTCAACTCCACAACATGAAGTAGGAGGCCCCCAAGCGACACCTAACTACGCTAGGATGCACCACCCTCCAAAATGTGATAGATGTGGTAGATCAATGAACTCCTTGCTCTTGTGCTTCTAAAGATAGTCTCCTCAACACAAATCTCTCTGTCACAGAATATGCATGGGTAGGAGAGGTTGATTTGGTGGAAAGCAGTTTGGGGAGGCTAGAGATCAAGATTTAAATGATTGGATTGGAATATCTTGGTCTCAACACATCAGTAGGTGGTTCTGTCTCAGAAAATGGACCTCGAAATGAAGTGTGTGTTCTGAGTGCTTCTCCCACAAATGAGAGGTGGGTGAAGGGGTATATATAGGAAGCAGCCAAAATCCAGCCATTACACACAAAAGAGCAAACTCGGTGGCACCGAAGTGGAGAACTCGGTGGTACCGATTAGCACTAAAGTGGTGAACTTTTGAATCTCGGTGAGACCGATATATAGAACTCGGTGGCACCGAAAAGGTGACTAATGGTCAGATTGCCAAACTCGGTGGCACCGATACTCAAACTTGGAAATTCTGATTTTGTGTATCTTGGCAATAGAATGTTGGTCACACTAAACTCGGCAGTACCGATGTAGTTTTGGTTGCACCGATTTGGCGGGAATGGCTAGGGTTTTGTCTTAGGTTCAAACTCGGTGGGTCCGATGTGGAAATGTTGGTGAGACCGAATTTTTGAGTGTGCAACTTGACAGAGTGGATATGTGGGAAAAATGACTGAGTGTTTTGGTGGCTAACTTTGAGCATTTGAGCAATCCGTTCATTTTACTTCCTCGCCCCTTTTAATAGTATTGGCTTTCCTGTGGACTCGAAATTTATTTCTCGCTAATATAAAATGAAGAGTCTTCTAGCTTGAAGGTTGAGCCAATATTGTTCCTTTCTTGCATCCAGGGGCATCTCCACATAAACCTTAAGCCATAGCTCTTCATGGACTAAACGTGAAATATCTAGGTAAAAGTGTTAGTCCAAGAGGCAATGTATGTTGTCATGAATTATCAAAATCACCAAGGGAACATATGTGCTTTCATAATATGAACTCCAACCTCGGGATTTGCACCAACACAGAACTTTCAAAGGGCGTTGCATCCATACCACTCTCTAGAGCAAATTTTGAGTAACAAAAGAATGTGAAAGTCCACAGTGAAAGAAAACGGTTTTGGGTGTCGAGTTGACAAGGAACATACCCATTATGACGTACGGGGTCTTCCTCGGTTTCCTCAGCGGTGACGTACTTCACATCGCCTTTGGCATTGTTGGGATGGTTGCGGGGATCTTGATTCCTTGGTGGGGTCCATGGCCTTGTCCTTGGTTTTGTGCATTGGGACGTCGTGCATCTGGCTTCTTGTTGGGGTATAGCCTTGAGATGTGTCCTAGATGACCACATCCAAGGCAAGTTACTTTCCCTGAGTTATTTTTCTTGTCGATGTTGTTGTTATTTGGGTTGTTGTAGGTTGTCCTGAGATTTTCATATTACTAATCCTGGTAGGTGCAACACCCAAGATGCTCGATTATCCTTATTCTGCCTCGAGGGCCTCGATAGGTATATAAGCTCATCTTTTCGTCTTGCAAGTATGGATATCATTACAAGTACACATAAAGAGGAGATGAGTATATAGAATTGCTTACACTCGCCACAAGCTAAATCAAGATCTCAAATACAATCATCCATAACAATCATCATACATAAAAGCACGGTCCGACTACAGACGAAATAAACAATAAAAGCGACACCCATTTTGCTAATCCCACAGTGCCGACCTAGAACCCATCATATGATCGTTGAAGAAGAATAAGAAGATGAACTCCAAATCAAACAACCAGCACTCTCACGTCAAAGCATTGCATTACATGTACCTGAAACTGTTGTTGTAGTAATTGTGAACCACGAGAACTCATCAATCTCATTTCGAAGTGTATCAAGACTAGGAAAGCTAAATGAGTGAGATATGGTTAAGTGATAAGGTTGCAGCAATACTAAGCGTTTGATATCTGGCTAACTTGCAAGTACAAGAATAAAAAGAGTGATCTACGCACAAACGGCTGTGAAATATTAATTATCAAAAAGTGATCCTGGTCACCTACTGATGAGTCAATCATAACCCCAGTGTGTTCCCTTCTTGGTTCACACCTGACAAGAAGAGGCTGTCATGGATACGCACACGATTGGTGTATTTTAATGACTTTACTTCAAGTTTTCTTTAACCAGGTGTTAAACAATTTTCAGGTTGCCACATAATGGTGGGAATGGATTCTAGAAAGTCTTAACCCTGCATGGGTGCTCCAACTCATCCATCACAAACTAACCACAAGCTTTTGAGAAAAAATCAACCTCGAGATAGCCCAAAGTATCCTAAGAATCCCGATGCACAAGACGTTCGTTAAAGGTAAAATAAATCTGGCAAGGCCGCCCGACATGCGACAATCCCAATAGGAGCCATATATCTCATTCTCGGGACATGGCTCATGAGCGATGGTTACCACACTAATCACCTAGTTTCCCTAGGCGGTGTTAATAAGTTGCACTGTTTTGCACCAACACTCATGAGGAGCACCAACCCACGTGGTTGATTAATTATCTGCGGGTGCCGGTGGGTCCCTCTGCAACTTTTATTAGCTAAGCAAATGTAGTACCAACATTGGGCCTTGTTGGAAGAGTATTATACAAAAAAAGGAAATCAAGGGGGGCCCATAACAACCCCAAGCATGCGAGGACTGCTCAATCTAGAATATACCACCGATAAACGAAAACTGAGGCGACAAAGGTGGAACAAAACACCGAGGGAAAGGACGAGCCCTCCACCTTGTGCCACGTGTATAGGTGCATTACCTTAAGTAGCAAGAATATTGTGATATCCCAAAGATATCGATGTTATCACATGGAGCAACACTATGAGAAGGGCTCAACAGTCGGTAACATAGCCAAACAATGGTTTTCTAGGATGTGGTGGGTTAGAGGCTTATCATGGCATTTCGGAGGCTCGACAAACAAGTGGTAGGATGTGAGACATAGAGATAGAAACGAGAAAACTAGCATAGTAATGATAGTAGTGGTATCGAGGGAAATTAGCATCTTGCGTGAGATCCCACTTGGAAGAAGAATGAATTCGTGAGGTAGACGAAAGGGTATAGTCAACGAATCCTCATACTCTAGAATGCTTTCGGAACTATAGTGAATAGAAAAAATCATAAACAAAAAAATGACACGGCAAACAACACAACATATTCAGTACATGATGCACAATCAAGTATGATGCATGTCCGGTTTAAATATGCAAGACATGACAAAGCACAACAATCAACTTTTACACATTAAGTGAAGTTCAATATGCATTGGGTTGCATATTGATGAAACTCCACATTCAATTATTCCACAAGCGTATTCAATATTTAGGGAATAGTTTGGAGCCAAAAATAAATAAAACAAATGCCAGAAACATAAAACAGAAAAGAAATAAAAATAAAATGAGGGGAGATATTTACCTGTCGCCTGGCCCAGCCCAACTCCCCTCCTCTCTCGTCTTCCTCCTTCGCTAGTCACCAAGCAGGAGGTGGCCGCTGCTCTCTCCGGCAACAACACGCAGCTGCGTGCCTGCTAGCCCCCTTCGTCGCGCTGGCATGCGGATAAGCCTCCAGGGAACCGTTCTATTCTCTCCTCCTCGCCATTGGCTCTCTCCCTTCTCTCCCTTTCTGCCGCCATGGCTGGTGCTCGAGCTCACCGTCGTCAGGCCGCTCCAGCCGTCCATCCCTGCCTCTGAGGCGCGCAGAAGCTTCGCCTCAACGGCCTCGTCCTCTCCAGCAAGCCACAAGACGCCGAGAGCTCCCGAGACGCTAGACCGCCGTCATCTTCAACCTACGGTCATCGAGCTCGCCGCCCTCGATTCAGCGTCCCCATGACGTACCCAAGCTAGCTCTCGTCGCATTTGCCCTCTCTGTGAGCCGAGGAACCCATTCCCGTGCTTTTTTCCCCTCGTTCCCGATTCCACCGGAGCCCGAGGAGATCCGCTGCGGGAGCCCGTCACCGGTGAGGCTCCCATGATCGGCTGGTCATTCTAAGGCCAGCGGAACCTTCAGCTAGTCGTGTAGATGCCGTATGAGCCAAGCCCTGCGTGTTTTGGTCCCCGTAGCAATGACACCGAAGAGGCCCGAGCTCCGGTAGCCGCCGAGCTCGTCGCCAGTGCCGATTCAGTCCAGCCCAACCCGTGGGGCTGGTACCAATGGACGCACCATCGAGTCGCCGTTCTTCCAGTGCCCTCCGCCACTCAAATGGACACCGGAGGTGCATTTCCGATGCCTCCGCCGTTTCTAGTGTCACCAGAGGCTCGCCACTCATGAGTTTGACCTCACCGCTGGTGGGTTTGAACCCCACAGCCTATGACACGTGGGGCCAGCCTCTGGGTAATTAAGTTTAAGCTAATTAAAAAAATAATTAATTATTTAACTCTAATCAGACACTGACATGTGGGTCCATGTCTGTTAAATAACTAATTAACTTAAATCCTAATCTGAATTAAGCGAGAGACACTGACAAGTGGGTCCCACTAGTTAGATTTGACTTGCTATGGCTAGTCAGCCCAGCTGATGCAGTGTTGATGTCATGGTGGCGCAATAAATAGAATTATGTAATAAAAACAATTCCAAAAATAGTTTAAAACTTCTAAAATTCATAGAAATTAATCTGTAACTCAGACCAAAATAATTTATATATGAAAATTGATCGGAAAAATCCAAGGAATTCAATTGTGCTATTTTCATGCATGATAAAACAAGTTATACCTGAGCATCATGTCAAATCAATTAAAAGGGTATTTGAAAAATACCTTATTTGATGTGATTTTGAACTAAGATTCAAATCAGCTTCAAATAAAGAAATGGTAGCTACATTAGCCATGTCACATTTCATTTTCATGCCATGTTCATGCATCGTATTGTCGCACTTGAGTTGTATTGATTGTTGCGATTTATTTTGTTAGGCCCTAGTCCACCGGATACATCTGAATATCTGACCGAAGGATTATATTCCCCTCCTGAGCAACAAGGCAAGCACCCCTTTTGATCATACTGATAAAATCCATGTTCTCGCTCCTACTCTCATTTATTGCATTAGGACACATCGTGATAAATGCTTTTTCCTTGGTGGTTGAACCTATTTCCTTTGCATGACCCGTCGTTGTCACAATTAATAGCTAAACCTTGCAACCTAGCATACCTAGTAGATGCTTGTGCCTTGATGTGCTTACATGCTATGCTTGCTATGCTTAGAGTTGTGTCAGGCCTCTTTCATCTAGATGATGGATTGGAGTGAATAAATGTGTTCTGGTGGCAATGGTTAAGTGTTAAACCTGATTTGCTAAAGGTACCGATGAGAAACTGTGTAGGAGTACATGGCGGGTTGTCTCATTGGAACCGTTCTTAGGAACTGAGTTCTGTGTATGTAATCCAAGACTAGATACTACCACATGCTGGGCCGTGAAATATGACCCCGCCCGGCTTATTAATCGTCTAGTACTCGGTCCATGAGTTGCAAGTAGTTTATGGTGTTTGTAGTGAAGCTGGAGGCCGTGCACGGTGCTGACCTTAGAGGTGGGCTGTGACGCAATAGGCAGTGGCACGGTGTACTAGTAGCACTCGGATGGTGGGCTTGGGAACCCTGCGGACATCGTTTGGGGCCGTAGCGGAAACTTCGGCCGGACTTCCGTGCGGGTTCACTCTCAAATAGGCGATAAACCTGGACTAGGTATTAGCGTGGTTAACAGTCATGGTCGACTCCCTCGCTGGGCTTCCGCTTGAAGGTTGCCGAGGTGCGTAAAGTGCACGTGGCGATAAGTGGCGAGAGCGTATGTGATGAAGTACACCCCTGCAGGGTTATGATCTATTCGAATGGCCATGTCCGCGGATATGGACTACTTGGAAACATATATTATTCATAGATAACTTTAATGGCTACTCATAAAAGTATCAAGATAAGTGTGAGTATCATGAATGGCATTCTCATAGGGAAACGAGAAAGAATCCATGATAGTGTATTGATGTGGTGGTAGTGGACTCGTGTACGACTTATCAAAACCTGTTCAAAATAATTGAAGTCGTAGTATAGATTAGCCAAGAGTCAAAGATGGCTTGCTGCATGAAACCCCACAACCCCCTTTGTTGATACTTGTGCATGAGTAGATAGATCTGATTTGAAGTCTTGCCGAGTTCCTTTGTACTTATGTTTGCTTAATAAATGTTGTAGAGGACACCCACGAGCCATCAGGTGGGTTGTACCTAGACGTCGATGATGACGAGTAGCTGGTGTCCCAGCTACGACGTGGCCCCTTTGGAAGGGATCTGTAGATAGTCAGGCTTTATGCCTTTTCCTTTCACCTGTCTGTACTCAGACAGCTTTAGTGCTTCTGCATGGCTTGTATGACTTTGTTTGTATGACTTGAGTGCCGGGTCATGTGAACCCTACCTGTATGAACTTATTATGCAAGACTCTTCCTAGTCTTGTAAATAAATGTTGTGATGTCGTATGGTTATGTTGTGATGCCATTGTTGTATCTATGCATATTGAGTATGTCATGCGTATGTGTGATGTGCTGTGATATGTATGGGGTTCGACACCGAGTCGTGTGCCTGTAGTAGTCCTCTTTACAGAGAAATGCCCCTCTATGCTTCCACTCAGCCTTGGTAGCTCGCTACTGCTCAGGACACATTGGTTGACCGGTGATAACCCACACGTATAGGGGATCGCAACAGTTTTCGAGGGTAGAGTATTGAACCCAAATTTATTGATTCGACTCAAGGGGAAGCGAAAGAATATTCTCATGTATTGCAGTTTAGTTGTCAATTCAACCACACCTAAAAGATTTAGTATCTGCAGCAAAGTATCAGTAGCAAGGTAGTATGATAGCGGCAGTAGCAACAATAACCAGTAACAACAAGTGACAGCAGTAGCGACAAAGTAACGTAGCAAGGACCAGTAGTAAAAGACTCGTAGGCATTGGATCAGTGATGGATGATTATGTCGGATGCTATTCATCATGTAACAGCTATAAAACAGAGAGATATGTAACTAGCTCCCATTCGTCAATCTAATGTAGGCATGTATTCCGTATGTAGTCATACGTGCTTAGGAAAAAGAACTTGCATGACATCTATTGTCCATCCCTCCCGTGGCAGCGGGGTCCTAATGGAAACTATGGGATAATAAGGTTCTCCTTTTAATAAAGAATAGGACCAACGCATTAACACTTGGTGAATACATGAACTCCTCATACTATGGTCATCTCCGGGAGTGGTTCTGGCTATTATCACTCTGGGGTTGCCGGGTCATAACACATAGTAGGTGACTACAACTTGCAAGATAGGATCTAAAACACACATATATTGGCAACAACATAATAGGTTCAGATCTGAAATCATGGCACTCATGCCCTAGTGACAAGCATTAAGCATGGCAAAGTAGTGGCAACATCAATCTCAGAACATAGTGGATACTAGGGATCCAATCCCCGTCAATACTAACTCGATTACATGATAGATCTCATCCAACCCATCACCGTCCAGCAAGCCTATGATGAGATTACTCACGAACGGTGAAGAGCATCATGGAATTGGCGATGAAGCAAGATTGGTGACGACGATGGCGACGATCTCCCCTCTCCGGAGCCCAGAACGGACTCCAGATCTGCCCTCCAGATGAAGAACAGGAGGTGGCGGCGCCTCCGTATCGTAAAACGCAATGAACTATTCTCCCTAATTTTTTTCTAGACGAAACAAACTATATAGAGCTGAGGTTGGAGGCGGTGGAGCTTTGTGGGCCCCACAAGCCTGCCAGGCGCGGCCAGGGGGCCCGCGCCTGGTGGGCTTGTGGGCTCACGGCTCCACCTCTCTCGCTGATTCTTGCGCCAGTATTTTTCATTAATTCCAGAAAAATTCTCCGTAAATTTTCAGGTCATTCCGAGAACTTTTATTTCTGCGCAAAAACAACACCATGGCAATTCTGCTGAAAACAACGTTAGGCCGGGTTAGTTCCATTCAAATCATACAAGTTAGAGTCCAAAACAAGGCCAAAAGAGTTCGGAAAAGTAGATATGACAGAGACGTATCAACTCCCCCAAGCTTAAAGCCTTGCTTGTCCTCAAGCAATTCAGTTGACAAACTGAAAGAGACAAAAGAAAAACTTTGACGAACTCTGTTTGATCTTGTTGTTGCAACTATGTCTAACTCGTGACCAGAATTTTAGCAAGATCACAAGCTAACCACATAAGCAAATGACATCTAGGTCTCATGGTAAACTCATATCAATGGCATAATCAGCTAGTGAACAAATAATAATAAGCCTCAAATGTCAATACTATTGGGGAACGTCGCATGGGAAACAAAAATTTTCCTACGCGCACGAAGACCTATCATGGTGATGTCCATCTATGAGAGGGGATTTCCGATCTACGTACCCTTGTAGATCGCACAGCAGAAGCGTTAAGAAACGCGGTTGATGTAGTGCAACGTCCTCACATCCCTCGATCCTCCCCGCGAACAGTCCCACGAACCGTCCCGCGATCCGTCCCACGATCCGCTCCGATCTAGTGCCGAACGGACGGCACCTCCGCGTTCAGCACACGTACAGCTCGACGATGATCTCGGCCTTCTTGATCCAGCAAGAGAGACGGAGAGGTAGATGAGTTCTCCAGCAGCGTGATGGCGCTTCGGAGGTTGGTGGTGATCTAATCTCAGCAGGGCTCCGCCCGAGCTCCGCAGAAACGCGATCTAGAGGTAAAACCGTGGAGATATGTGGTCGGGCTGCCGTGGCAAAGTTGTGTCAAATCAGCCCAAAAACCTCCGTATATATAGGGGGAAGAGGGGGAGCCTTGCCTTGGGGTCCAAGGACCCCCAAGGGGGTCGGTCGAGCCAAAGGGGGGCGTCCTCCCCTTCCAAACTGAATCCAACTAGGTTTGGAAGGAGGAGTCCTTCCCCTTTTTCCCACCTCCTCTTTTTCCTTTTTTTTTTCTTTTCTCTTTGATTTTCTTCCTATGGTGCATAGGGCCTTCTTGGGCTGTCCCACCAACCCACTAAGGGCTGGTGCGCCACCCCCAAGGCCTATGGGTTTCCCCGGGGTGGGTTGCCCCCCCCGGTGAACACCTGGAACCCATTCGTCATTCCCGGTAACTCCGAAAACCTTCCGGTAATCAAATGAGGTCATCCTATATATCAATCTTTGTTTCTGGACCATTCCGGAAACCCTCGTGACGTCCGTGAACTCATCCGGGACTCCAAACAACATTCGGTAACCAACCATATAACTCAAATACGCATAAAACAACGTCGAACCTTAAGTGTGCAAACCCTGCGGGTTCGAGAACTATGTAGACATGACCCGAGTGACTCCTCGGTCAATATCCAATAGCGGGACCTGGATGGCCATATTGGATCCCACATATTCTACGAAGATCTTATCGTTTGAACCTCAGTGCCAAGGATTCATATAATCCCGTATGTCATTCCCTTTGTCCTTCGGTATGTTACTTGCCCGAGATTCGATCGTCAGTATCCGCATACCTATTTCAATCTCGTTTACCGGCAAGTCTCTTTACTCGTTCCGTAATACAAGATGCCGCAACTTACACTAAGTCACATTGCTTGCAAGGCTTGTGTGTGATGTTGTATTACCGAGTGGGCCCCGAGATACCTCTCCGTCACACGGAGTGACAAATCCCAGTCTCGATCCATACTAACTCAACGAACACCTTCGGAGATACCTGTAGAGCATCTTTATAGTCACCCAGTTAAGTTGCGACATTTGATACACACAAAGCATTCCTCCGGTGTCAGTGAGTTATATGATCTCATGGTCATAGGAACAAATACTTGACACGCAGAAAACAGTAGCAACAAAATGACACGATCAACATGCTACGTGTATTAGTTTGGGTCTAGTCCATCACGTGATTCTCCTAATGACGTGATCCAGTTATCAAGCAACAACACCTTGTTCATAATCAGAAGACCCTGACTATCTTTGATCAACTGGCTAGCCAACTAGAGGCTTGCTAGCGACAGTGTTTTGTCTATGTATCCACACATGTATATAAGTCTTCATTCAATACAATTATAGCATGGATAATAAACGATTATCATGAACTAAGAAATATAATAATAACTAATTTATTATTGCCTCTAGGGCATGTTTCCAACAGTCTCGCACTTGCACTAGAGTCAATAATCTAGTTCACATCACCATGTGATTTCAACGAATCCAACACCCATATAGTTATGGGGTCTGATCACGTCTTGCTCGTGAGAGAGGTTTTAGTCAACGGTTCTGGAACTTTCTGATCCGTGCGTTCTTTACAAATGTTTATGTCATCTTATAGATGCTGCTACTACATGCTATTCGGAAATGCTCCAAATATCTACTCTACTAGATAAATCCGTTTCACTACTCATAGTTATTCGGATTAGTGTCAAAGCTTGCATCGACGTAACCCTTTACGACGAACTCTTTAACCACCTCCATAATTGAGAAAAATTCCTTAGTCTATTTAGTTACTATTTGACCGCTGATCAGTGATTCAATCCTGGATCACTCTGTGTACCTCTTAACAGACTTGCTGCAAGGCACACATCAGGTGCGGTACTCAGCATGGCATACTTTAGAGTCTACGGCTAAGGCATAGAAGACGACCTTCGTCTATTCTCTTTATTCTGCCGTGGTCGGGTTTTGAGTCTTGCTCAAATTCACTCCTTACAACGCAACCAAGAACTCCTTCTTTGCTGATCTATTTTGAACTCCTTCAAAAACTTGTCAAGGCATGCATCTTGTTGAAACTTCCATTAAGTGCTTTTGATCTATCTCCATAGATCTTTGATGCTCAACGTTCAAGTAGCGCAATCCAGGTATTCCTTTGAAAACTCCTTTCAAACAACCTTGTATGCTTTACAGAAATTCTACATTACTTTCTGATCCACAATATGTCAACCACATATACTTATCAGAAATTCCATAGTGCTCCCACTCACTTCTTTGGAAATACAAGTTTCTCATAAACCTTGTACAAACCCAAAATCTTTGATCATCTCATCAAAGTGTATATTCCAACTCCAAGATGCTTGCACCAGTCCATTGAAGGATCGCTGGAGCTTGCATACTTTCTAGTATCTTTAGGATCGACAAAACCTCCTGGTTGTATCACATACAATGTTTGCTCAAAGAAACCGTCGAGGAAACAATGTTTTGACATCCTATGTGCAATATTTCATAAATAATGCAACAACTACTAACATAATTCTAACAGACTTTTAGCATCGCTACGAGTGAGAAAGTCTCATCATAGTCAACTGTTTGATCTTGTCGGAAACATCTTTGCGACAAGTCGAGTTTTTCTTAATAGTGACTTATCACCATCATCGTCTGTCTTCCTTTTAAAGATCCATCGTTACTCAATAGTCCTATGACCATCAAGTAGTTCTTCCAAAGTCTACACTTTGTTTTCATACATGGATCCTCTCTCGGATTTCATGGCCTCCAGCCATTTGTCGGAATCCGGGCCCACCATTGCTTTCTTCATAACTCGTAGGTTCACTATTGCTCAACAACATGACCTCCAAGACAGGGTTACCGTACCACTCTGCAGTAGTACGCGACCTTGTCAACCTACGAGGTTTGTAGTAACTTGATCCGATGCTCGATGATCACCATCATCAACTTTAACTTCAATTGGTGTAGGCGCCACAGGAACAACTTCCTGCGCCCTGCTACACACTGGTTGAAGTGATGGTTCAATAACCTCATCAAGTTCTACCACCCTCCCACTCAATTCTTTCAAGAGAATCCTTTCCTCGGGAAAGGACCCGTTTCTAGAAACAAACACTTTGCTTTCGGATCTGAGATAGGAGATGTACCCAACTGTTTTGGATATCCTATGAAGATGCATTTATCCGCTTTGGGTTCGAGCTTATCAGACTGAAACTTTTTCACATAAGTGTCTAAGCCCCAAACTTTCAAGAAACGACAGTTTTGATTTCTCTAAACCTCAGTCTATACTGTGTCATCTCAACGAAAATACGCGGTGCCCTATTTAAAGTGAATGCGGTTGTCTCTAATGCATAACCCATAAACGATAGTGGTAATTCGATAAGAGACATCATAGCATGCACCATACCAAATAGTGTGTGGCTATGACGTTCAGACACATCATCACACTATGATGTTCCAGGTGGCATGAACTGCAAAAACAATTTCCACATTGTCTTAACTGCGTACCAAAACTCGTAACTCAGATATTCATTTCTATGATCATATCGTAGACAGTTTATCCTCTTGTTACGACGAACTTCACTCCTGAAACAGAATTGAACCTTTCAATATTTCAGACTTGTGATTCATTAAGTAAATACTCTTGTATCTGCTCAAATCGTCATTGAAGTAAGAACATAATGATATCCAGTGCGTGCCTCAGCACCCATTGGACTGCATACATCAAAATGTATCACTTCCAACAAGTTACTATCTTGTTTCATCTCAATGAAAACAAGGCCTTGCTCATGTGGTATGATTTGTATGTCACTAGTGATTCAAAATCAAGTGAGTATAAAGATCCATCAGCATGTATCCTCTTCATGCAATTTATACCAACATGACTCAAGCGGCAGTGCCACAATTAAGTGGTACTATCATCATTACCTCGTATCTTTTGGCACCAATATCACGAACATGTGTAACACTATGATCGAGATTCAATAAACCATTGAAGGTGATTATTCAACCAAATAGAGTAACCATTATTCTCTTTAAATGAATAATCGTATTGCAATAAACACGATCCAATCATGTTCATGCTTAACGCAAGCACCAAATAACAATTATTTAGGTTTAACACCAATCCCGATGGTAGAGGGAGTGTGCGACGTTTGATCATATCAACCTTGGAAACACTTCCAACACGTATCGTCACCTCGCCTTTAGCTAGTCTCCGTTTATGCCGTAGCTTTCATTTTGTGTTACTAATCACTTAGCAACCGAACCGGTATCCAATACCCTAATACTACTAGGAGTACTAGTAAAGTACACATCAACATCATGTATATCAAATATACTTCTTTCGACTTTTGCCAGCCTTCTTATCTACCAAGTATCTAGAGTTGCTCCGCCTCAGTGACCGTTCCCCTCATAACAGAAGCACTTAGTCTCGGGTTTGGGTTTAATCTTGGGTCTCTTCATTAGTGCAGCAACTGTTTTGCCGTTTCACGAAGTATCCCTTCTAGCCCTTGCCTTTCTTGAAACTTAGTGGTTTTACTAACCATCAACTATTGATGCTCCTTCTTGATTTCTACTTTCGCAGTGTCAAACATCGCGAATCGCTCAAGGATCATTGTATCTATCCTTGATATGTTATAGTTCATCACGAAGCTCTCACAGCTTGGTGGCAGTGACTTTGGAGAACCATCACTATCTCATCTGGAAGATTAACTCCCACTTGATTCAAGCGATTGTCGTACTCAGACAATCTGAGCACACGCCCAACGATTGAGCTTTTCTCCTTTACTTTGTGGACAAAGAATCTTGTCGGAGGTCTCGTACCTCTTAACAAGGGCACAAGCATGAAATCACAATTTCATCTCTTTAGAACATCACTTATGTTCCGTGACGTTTCAAAACGTCTTTGGCGCCTTCCTTCTAAGCCATTAAGTATTTTGCACTGAACTATCGTGTAGTCATCAGAAACGTGTATGTCGGATGTTCACAGCATCCACAGACGACGCTCGAGGTGCAGCACACCGAGTGGTGCTTTAAGGACATAAGCCTTCTACGCAGCAACGAGGACAATCCTCTGCAAAGTTTTCTACTATCAACTTTCAACTAAATTTTCTCTAGGAACATATAAAAAACAGTAGAGCTATAGCGCAAGCTACATCGTAATTCGCAAAGACCATTAGACTATGTTCATAACAATTAGTTCAATTAATCATATTACTTAAGAACTCCCACTCAAAAAGTACATCTCTCTAGTCATTTTAGTGGTACATGATCGAAATCCACTATCTCAAGTCCGATCATCACGTGAGTCGAGAATAGTTTCAGTGGTAAGCATCTCTATGCTAATCATATCAACTATATGATTCATGCTCGACCTTTCGGTCTCATGTGTTCCGAGGCCATGTCTGCACATGCTAGGCTCGTCAAGCTTAACCCGAGTGTTCCGCGTGTGCAACTGTTTTGCACCCGTTGTATGTGAACGTTGAGTCTATCACACCCGATCATCACGTGGTGTCTCGAAACGAAGAACCGTCGCAACGGTGCACAGTCGGGGAGAACACAATTTCGTCTTGAAATTTTAGTGAGAGATCACCTCATAATGCTACCGTCGTTCTAAGAAAGATAAGGTGCATAAAGGATTAACATCACATGCAATTCATAAGTGACATGATATTTTCATCATCATGTGCTTCTTGATCTCCATCACCAAAGCACCGGCACGATCTTCTTGTCACCGGCGTCACACCATGATCTCTATCATCATGATCTCCATCAACGTGTCGCCATCGGGGTTGTCGTGCTACTCATGCTATTACTACTAAAGCTACGTCCTAGCAATATAGTAAACGCAACTGCAAGCACAATCGTTAGTTTAAAGACAACCCTATGGCTCCTGCCGGTTGCCGTACCATCGACGTGCAAGTCGATATTAACTATTACAACATGATCATCTCATACATCCAATATATCACGTCACATCGTTGGCCATATCACATCACAAGCATACCCTGCAAAAGCAAGTTAGACGTCCTCTAATTGTTGTTGCATGTTTTACGTGGTGACCATGGGTATCTAGTAGGATCGCATCTTACTTACGCAAACACCACAACGGAGATATATGAATTGCTATTTAACCTTATACAAGGACCTCCTCGGTCAAATCCGATTCAACTAAAGTTGGAGAAACCGACACTTGCCAGTCATCTTTGAGCAAAGGGGGTTACTCGTAGCGATGAAACCAGTCTCTCGTAAGCGTACGAGTAATGTCGGTCCAAGCCACTTCAATCCAACAATACCGCAGAATCAAGAAAAGACTAAGGAGGGCAGCAAAACGCACATCACCGCCCACAAAAACTTTTGTGTTCTACTCGAGAAGACATCTACGCACGAACCTAGCTCTGATACCACTGTTGGGGAACGTCGCATGGGAAACAAAAATTTTCCTACGCACACGAAGACCTATCATGGTGATGTCCATCTACGAGAGGGGATTTCCGATCTACGTACCCTTGTAGATCGCACAGAAGAAGCGTTAAGAAACGCGGTTGATGTAGTGGAACGTCCTCACGTCCCTCGATCCGCCCCGCGAACCGTCCCACGAACCGTCCCGCGATCCGTCCCACGATCCGCTCCGATCTAGTGCCGAACGGACGGCACCCCCGCGTTCAGCACACGTACAGCTCGACGATGATCTCGGCCTTCTTGATCCAGCAAGAGAGACGGAGAGGTAGATGAGTTCTTCGGCAGCGTGACGGTGCTCCGGAGGTTGGTGGTGATCTAATCTCAGCTGGGCTCCGCCCGAGCTCCGCAGAAACGCGATCTAGAGGTAAAACCGTGGAGATATGTGGTCGGGCTGCCGTGGCAAAGTTGTCTCAAATCAGCCCTAAAACCTCCGTATATATAGGGGGAAGAGGGGGAGCCTTGCCTTGGGGTCCAAGGACCCCCAAGGGGGTCGGCCGAGCCAAAGGGGGGAGTCCTCCCCTTCCAAACCGAATCCAACTAGGTTTGGAAGGAGGAGTCCTTCCCCTTTTTCCCACCTCCTCTTTTTCCTTTTTTTTCTTTTCTCTTTGATTTTCTTCCTATGGCGCATAGGGCCTTCTTGGGCTGTCCCACCAGCCCACTAAGGGCTGGTGCGCCATCCCCAAGGCCTATGGGCTTCCCCGGGGTGGGTTGCCCCCCCGGTGAACACCCGGAACCCATTCGTCATTCCCGGTAACTCCGAAAACCTTCCGGTAATCAAATGAGGTCATCCTATATATCAATCTTTGTTTCCGGACCATTCTGGAAACCCTCTTGACGTCCGTGATCTCATCCGGGACTCCGAACAACATTCGGTAACCAACCATATAACTCAAATACGCATAAAACAACGTCGAACCTTAAGTGTGCAGACCCTGCGGGTTCGAGAACTATGTAGACATGACCCGAGTGACTCCTCGGTCAATATCCAATAACGGGACCTGGATGCCCGTATTGGATCCCACATATTCTACGAAGATCTTATCGTTTGAACCTCAGTGCCAAGGATTGATATAATCCCGTATGTCATTCCCTTTGTCCTTCGGTATGTTACTTGCCCGAGATTTGATCGTCAGTATCCGCATACCTATTTCAATCTCGTTTACCGGCAAGTCTCTTTACTCGTTCCGTAATACAAGATCCCGCAACTTACACTAAGTCACATTGCTTGCAAGGCTTGTGTGTGATGTTGTATTACTGAGTGGGCCCCGAGATACCTCTCCATCACACGGAGTGACAAATCCCAGTCTCGATCCATACTAACTCAACGAACACCTTCGGAGATACCTATAGAGCATCTTTATAGTCACCCAGTTACGTTGCGACGTTTGATACACACAAATCATTCCTCCGGTGTCAGTGAGTTATATGATCTCATGGTCATAGGAACAAATACTTGACACGCAGAAAACAGTAGCAACGAAATGACACGATCAACATGCTACGTCTATTAGTTTGGGTCTAGTCCATCATGTGATTCTCCTAATGACGTGATCCAGTTATCAAGCAACAACACCTTGTTCATAATCAGAAGACCCTGACTATCTTTGATCAAATGGCTAGCCAACTAGAGGCTTGCTAGGGACAGTGTTTTGTCTATGTATCCACACATGTATATAAGTCTTCATTCAATACAATTATAGAATGGATAATAAATGATTATCATGAACTAAGAAATATAATAATAACTAATTTATTATTGCCTCTAGGGCATATTTCCAACAAACACTTCAATCAAAACAATATGAAGCAGTACGAACAGATGGTATCTCGCTAGCTCTTTCTGAGACCGCAAAACATAAATGCAGAGCACCTTCAAAGACCAAGGGCTGACTAAACATTGTAACTCATGGCAAAGAAGATCTAGTCAGAGTCATACTCAACACAGTTAAAAGCAAAGCATAAAAATGACAATGGTGCTCTCTAATTGGTGCTTTTATAAGAGGAGGATCACTTGACAGGAACATAAATAGACAAGCCCTTCACAGAGGGAAGCATTGATTTGTAGAGGTGCCAGAGCTTAAGCTTTGAAAACAGAGATAATAATTTTGGGTGGCATGCTTTCATTGTCAACGCAATGACTAAGAGTTCTCATCATCTTCCACGCTACACATGCTATAGGCAGCTCCCAAACAGAAAAGTAAAGTTTTGACTCCCCCACCACCAATCAATCACACTCCACGACTAGCCGAATCCTCGGGTGCCGTCCATACCAACATCAATCCTGGGGGCGTTTTGTTTGCAATTATCTTTTCAATTTGAGCATGGAACTGGGCATTCCAATTACCATCCCCTTTCTCGTGAATGATAGTGAATAAACACATATCGAGGATAACACGCCTAGCATGGAAGATACTGATAGCCCCCTGTCACCACAATAGCGGTTCGGGCATGCAAAACAGATTTTTTCTTGAAGGTTTAGAGAGTGGCACATGCAAATTTACTTGGAACGGCAGGTAGATACCGCATTTAGGTAGGTATGGTGGACTCATATGGAACAAATTTGGATTTATGGGAGTGGATGCACAAGTAGTATTCCCGCTTAGTACAAGTGAAGGCTAGCAAAAGACTGGGAAGCGACCAAGTAGAGAGCGACAAGAGTCATCAAAATGCACTGAGAATAACTAACATTGAGTGCAAGCATGAGTAGGACATAAATCACCATGAACATGAATATCATAGAGGCTATGTTGATTTTGTTTCAACTACATGCGTGAACATGCGCCAAGTCAAGCCAATTGAATCATTCAAAGGAGGATACCATCCTATCATACTACAACACAGTCATCTCAAAATTCATGTGGGCATCCAAGACAAACCATTATAAGCTCCTAGCTAAGTAAGCATGGCATAAGCAACTATGATCTCTATGTTGTCATTGCAAACATGTTTCTCTCACAACAAAGCTGAATCACGCACGATGAGCTAGTCATACTTACAAAAACAAAATAGATCGAGTTCATACCAGCTTTTCTAGGCTCGGTAACTTCATCATATATCGTCATTATTGCCTTTCACTTGCACGACCGAATGATGTGAATAATAATAAGAGTGCTCGTGCATTGGACTAAAGTTGGAATTTGCAGGCAAACACAAAGGAGAAGACAAAGTAATATGGCTCTTTAATAGCTAAACAGTTATGCATGCGAGAGCCACTAAACATTGTAGCCATTATCTTCTACCTTGACCCAAAGAAAAAGAAAACTATTTACACGGGAAAGCTCCCAAGAAGCAAAAGAAGAACAAGAAAATCTTTTTGGGTTTTCTCAAACTAGACACACACACGAAAAGAAAACGAGAAAAAGAAATAACTAGCATGGATGATACACTAGCAAAGTGTGAACTCCGACGAACAAAGTGAAGGCATAAGCAGGAATGTAAAGTCAGTGAGAAACACGTACTCCCCCAAGCTTAGGATTTTGTCCTAAGTTGGTCTACTCCCATGGATGGTCCGGGCGACACCCAAAATCATAATGAGGGTTGTACGGGAGCGCTGCAGCCACTGCCCGAATAGCTGCCTCACGGAGACGAGCAGCCTTTGCCTCCACCTCATACTCCTCTCCCGCTCCTCTGGTTATGTAATATCTCCGTTTTACCTGAAATTCAAAGAAGGAAGGAGCAGGAAGGGTAATATGGAAAACATGCTGCCGGTTAAATATTAAACGATATAGGAGGGATTCATCATCCCTCTCAAGGAACTGGTAGCGTGTCAAAGCGACGCGGTCAAGGAAAGCTGTATGGAGCGGGGGATATCCTTCGTGGATGGATACTCCAAGAAAATTTTCTATGCGAGTGGCATAGATCCCACCAAAGAAATCCCCTTCATTAGCATTATTATTCAGCCTCCTTGGTATTATAGCTCCCATGTTGAAACTTCTATCACCCGTTACTGCGCTCTTAAGAATACTAAGGTCGGGTGCGCACAGGTGACAATGCTCAATCTTGCCATTAATGCATCTACCTATGAAGAGGGCAAAATAATGCAAGGCAGGAAAATGAATGCTCCCCATGGTAGCCTGTGTAATATCTCTAGTTTCTCCAACAGTTATACCAGAGAAAAAAATCTCTAACCGTAGATTTAGGAAGATCGTTGAGACTACCCCAAATAGGTGTCTTGCAAATCCTATTGAAATCCTCTAAATCCATGGTATACGATTTATCATAGAGATCAAACAGTACAGATGTATCACGGCCAACTAAAAATTTGAATCTACGAACAAAAGAGGCAGTGAGAGCAACATACTATTCACATTTATCAGAGATGAATTCTTCGAGTCCGATGTTGTGAACAAGTGCATCAAACTCATCTTTGAAACCCGCCTCAATCATAAATTCATCAGAAGGCCATTCACATGGTTGTACCTGCGCGTCCCTTGGTTGGTAAGGATCGGGCTCCCGAATCGCAAGATGGGGACCTCTCTTTCTTTAGGAACCACCATGATAGTTTCTCCTGAACATCTTCCTTTTCTGAAATTTTCAGTGACCCAAAGGAAAAGTGAACAAGGCTCAACAAAACTAGTAGCAACTACTCCCACAAGTGCCTAGAGGCCATATTACGCATCAAAACTACTTGGGACCAGCTAAAATTAGCATGCAAAGCTCAAGAACATGGTCACCAAGGTAGCAAAAATACGCGAAGTATAAGGTACTAGAGGAAAAACTAATTGGACCAATGGAGGAGTCACTTACCAAGGAGTAATTTCCCCAAAACAGTTCGGAGAATGGTGCTTTGAGCAAAGAGATCGAAAATCCCAGTAAGAGGAGCAAGAACACGGGTTTGAGCTGCGAAACGATTTTTTCTGGAGGTAGGAGAACCAGATGAGAGCAAGAATGAGTGGAGGGGGGGTGCACGTGGGCCCCACAAGCCAGGTAGGCGCGGCCAGGGGGGTGCCCGCGCCTCCTGGGCTTGTGGCCCACCGGTTCAGCCCCCACACTAGCTCTTCGTCTCAGTATTTTTCAAAAATTCCAGAAAAAATCATACTTGATTTTCACGGCGTTCGGAGAACTTTTATTTTCTGGGTACTTTTCCATGAGACGCTAAAAGAGAAAACAGGTAAAACTAAATTGAATCTATCATTTTTCGTCTAAGCAACCGAAGGTGAAAGCTTGGAACAGAGGCTTGTGACTCCTCGATTCATCCATCTCATGGTCATCGAAAGAAATCTGTCAATGAGGTTGATCAAGTCTCATCGACAAACCGTTTCGAATCGTAAAAGAGAACAGAGAATTTTTGAATAGTCACTAGGTCACCTCAATGGGGATGTGTATCTCCCCAACAAGCAAATCATACTTCATCTTAACAGGAGGTATAGGGCATTCAAAGCTCCCAATAAGAATCGATGAAGTTTTTTCGATAGCATTAATGCAATCTACTCGATATTGTTTCTTCGGAAAGTGCACCGTATGCTCATTACCGTTGACATGGAAAGTGACATTGCCTTTGTTGCAATCTATAACAGCCCCTGCAGTGTTTAAAAAGGGTCTTCCAAGGATGACCGCCATGGCATTGTCCTCGGGAATATCCAAGATAACACAGTCTGTTAAGATAGTGATGTTAGCAACCACAACAGGCACATCCTCACAAATGCCGATAGGGGAAGCAGTTGATTTGTCGGCCATTTGTAGAGAGATTTCAGTGGGTGTCAACTTGTCCAATTCAAGTCTACGATAAAGAAAGAGAGAGAGGCATAACACTAACACCGGCTCCAAGGTCGCATAAAGCAGTTCTAACGTAGTTACCTTTAATGGAGCAAGGTATAGTGGGCACACCGGGATCACCCAGTTTCTTAGGAGTTCCACCCTTGAAGGTATAATTAGCAAGCATGGTGGAAATCTCAACCTCAGGTATCCTCCTCTTGTTAGTCATAGTAACTTTCATGTACTTAGCATACGGAGACATTTTGAGCATATCTGTCAAACGCATTTGCACAAAGACAAGTCTGATCATTTCAATGAATCGCTCAAAATCCTCATCATCCTTTTTCTTGGATGGTTTGGGAGGAAAGGGCATGGGTTTCTGAACCCATGGTTCTCTTTCTTTACCATGCTTCCTAGCAGCGAAGTCATTCTTATCAAATCTCTTAGTCTTAGGCTGTTGGTTATCAAGATCAACAGGTTCAATCTCCACATCCTTATCATTGCTAGGTTGAGCATCATCATGAACATCACTGTTGATATTATCATTAGGCTCATGTTCATCACCATATTGTGTTTCAGCATCAGAGACAGAGGCATCGTTTGGACTCTCAGGTGTAGCAGCAACAGGGTTGCTAGCGTGCAAGTTCCTATCATCTTTCTTCTTCTTTATAGGATGATTAGGTTCATCAGTGCTAACTCCTTGAGAATCTTGTTCAATTCTCTTAGGATGATCCTCAGGATACAAAGGTTCGTGGGTCATTCTACCGCCTCTAGTGACACCTTTGACAGAATTGTCATTCAACTCATTGAGCAAGTCATTTTGAGCTTGAAGTACTTGTTCTACTTGAGTAGTAACCATAGAGGCATGTTTACTCAGAAGCTTAAGATCATTGACATTTCTGTCCCCACAAGCACTTAAATGACTAAGCATACGGGCATTTTGTTCCAATTGTCTGCTAACATAATCATTGAAACTCTGTTGTTTGGCAACAAATTTATCAAATTCATCCAGGCTTAAGCTAGCAGGTTTATCAGAAGGAATATCACTCTCATCAAACCTATGCAGAGAATTTACTTCTACTACCTGCATCGGGTTATCGAGACCATGGATCTCTTCGATAGGTGGTAGGTTTTTGACATCTTCAGATTTAATGCGTTTCTCTCACATAGATTTCTTGGCTTCTTGCATATCTTCAGGACTGAGGAATAGGATACCTCTTTTCTTCGGAGTTGGCTTAGAAGGTGGTTCGGGAATAGTCCAAGCATTCTCATTCCACAAGATGTTATTCAATAGGATCTCAGCTTGTTCTACAGTTCGTTCCCTAAAAACACAACCAACACAACTATCTAGGTGGTCTCTAGAAGAATCGGTAAGTCCATTATAGAAGATATCAAGTATTTCATTCTTCTCAAGAGGGTGATGAGGCAAAGCATTCAGTAGCTGGATGAGCCTCCCCCAAGCTTGTGGGAGACTCTCTTCTTCGGCTTGAGCAAAGTTGTATATTTCCTGCAAGGCAGCTTGCTTCTTATGGGCAGGAAAATATTTTTCAGAGAAGTAGTAGACCATATCCTAGGGCTACGCACACAACCAGGAGCAAGAGAAGTGAACCAAGTCTTAGCATCATCCTTTAGCGAGAAAGGAAACAACTTGAGGATATAGTAGTGGCGGATCTTTTCCTCACTAGTGAATAGTGTGGCTATATCGTGCAGTTTGGTAAGATGGGCTACAACCGTTTCAGACTCATAACCGTGAAAAGGATCAGATTCGACCAAAGTGATTAACTCTGGGTCGACATAGAATTCATAATCCTTATCGGTCACAAAGATAGGCGAAGTAGCAAACTTCGGGTCGTATTTCATCCTAGCGTTCACAGATTTTTCTTTCCACTTGAGCAGTAATTTCTCAACATCATAGCTATCCTTACATGCAAGAAAATCCTCAGCTATCTCTCCCTCCATAACATAACGTTCAAGCATATCAAGCAATTCAGGCATAGGAGAGCTAGTTCTAGCAGGCAAAATAGCAGGTTCTACTTCAATAGTATCAGCAGTTTCAGAAGTATCATCACATCTAGCAGCAACTCTAGCAATTTGTGCATCAAGGAATGCACCTAGTGGCAAAGCAGTATCAAGCATAGCATCATCAGGCAAAGCAGTATCAAGCATAGCATCAGCATAAGCATCATGGGCAGCAGAATTAGCATCATCAAGCACATGCGACATACCAAGATTTCTAGTAGGAGGTGGTGTAGCAAACTTACTCATAACTGAAGGTGAATCAAGTGCAGAGCTAGATGGCAATTCCTTACCTGTCCTCGTAGTTGAGGGCAAGATTTCAGTTCTTGGATCTTTCGGATTCCTCATAGTGACCAGCAGACGTCAATCCCAAGTGACTTAGAGAATATAGTTGTGCTTTCCCGGCAACGACGCCAGAAAATTGTCTTGATAACCCACAAGCATAGGGGATCGCAACAGTTTTCGAGGGTAGAGTATTCAACCCAAATTTATTGATTCGACTCAAGGGGAAGCGAAAGAATATTCTCAAGTATTAGCAGTTGAGTTGTCAATTCAACAACACCTGAAAGATTTAGTATCTGCAGCAAAGTATAAGTAGCAAGGTAGTATGATAGAAGCAGTAGCAACAGTAACCAGTAGCAGCAAGGTGACAGTAGTAGCGGCAAAGTAACAGAGCAAGGACCAGTACTAAAAGACTCATAGGCATTGCATCGTTGATGGATGATTATGCCAGATGCTATTCATCATGTAACAACTATAACATGGAGAGGTATGTAACTAGCTCCCGTTCATCAATCTAATGTAGGCATGTATTCCGTATGTACTCATACGTGCTTAGGGAAAAGAACTTGCATGATATCTATTGTCCATCCCTCCCGTGGTAGCGGGGTCCTAATGGAAACTACGGGATATTAAGGTTCTCCTTTTAATAAAGAACCGGACCAACGCATTAACACTTGGTGAATACATGAACTCCTCATACTATGGTCATCTGCGGGAGTGGTTCCGGCTATTGTCACTCCGGGGTTGCCGGATCATAACACATAGTAGGTGACTACGACTTGCAAGATAGGATCTAAAACACACATATATTGGCGACAACATAATAGGTTCAGATCTGAAATCATGGCACTCGGGCCCTAGTGACAAGCATTAAGCATGGCAAATAGTAGCAACATCAATCTCAGAACATAGTGGATACTAGGGATCAATCCCCGTCAAAACTAACTGGATTACATGATAGATCTCATCCAACCCATCACCGTACAGCAAGCCTACGATGAGATTACTCACGAGCGGTGAAGAGCATCATGGAATTGGCGATGAAGGAAGGTTGGTGATGACGATGGCGACGATCTCCCCTCTCCAGAGCCCAAAATGGACTCCAGATCTGCCCTCCAGATGAAGAACAGGAGGTGGCGGCGCCTCCGTATCATAAAACACGATGAACTCTTCTCCCTGATTTTTTTCGTGACGAAACTGACTATATAGAGCTGAGGTTGGAGGCGGTGGAGCTTTGTGGGCCCCACAAGCCTGCGAGGCGCGGCCAGGGGGGCCCGCGCCTGGTGGGCTTGTGGGCTCACGGCTCCACCTCTCCCGCTGATTCTTGCACTAGTATTTTTCATTAGTTCCAGAAAAATTCTCCGTAAATTTTCAGGTCATTCCGAGAACTTTTATTTCTCCACAAAAACAACACCATGGCAATTCTGCTGAAAACAACGTTAGTCCGGGTTAGTTCCATTCAAATCATACAAATTAGAGTCCAAAACAAGGGCAAAAGAGTTCGGAAAAGTGGATACGACGGAGACGTATCAACCAGCATGTATCCTTCTTAGCTAATTTGTGTGTCCCTACGGAGAAGTGTCACATTGTGTAATGGAGTCCTTGTAGCTTGCTACGACTCATCTACATACGTTGATGACCGACACGTGCTTTGTTGGGTTATGTATGCCTGTCTCTGTACAGTTGTGACACTTGGGTTTATGACTAGTTACATCGACCCGGGTTCTTTGTCATTGGAATGCTAGTGACACCATTGCATACGTGAGTCAAAAGACGCAAACGGTCCCGGCTAAGGTAAGGTGGCATCCGTGGGGTTAACCGTGCGTGAGACCGCAAAGTGATGCAATGTGTTACAGGCTAGATTCCTATGGCTTAGGATCGGGGTCCCGACAACGTTGGTATCAGAGCCTGACTGGCTATAGGATGACCATGCCAAACTGGTCGAAGTCGAGTCTAGAACTGCTTTAGTTATATATAAGGGAATTGTTTGTGGAAGGGAACGTAAGGTTCTTGCTTCTCTTCTCAAGTTATTCTATTCTGGTCACCCTTATCTTCTCTACGAGGATTAAAAACTAGGCTTCTTACCTATCTCTCAGGATCACGTGTTACTGCCCTATAGATTGTAGAAAGTGGTTCGAGAGTCAAACCGAGTTTTCTAGCTTGTTTTGGGGAAAAATAAATATTTGTTGACCATGGAACCTTGAACTTGATAGTTGAGTGGTTATGCTATCCCATCTTTTGCAGGATGTCTCAAAATTGTTTTTGAGCATTTCCAACCTTTATGTTGTCTGATTTTGCTAGAGCTCTAATGCCTCTTCATTATTCTCTATTTTAGATGCCTCCTCGTCCTTCTCGTCAGGTGGTCCGTTTGACTAGGTGCATCGACGTGCCAGGTCACACGGCCATGTTGGTCATGATGATGTGAGTAGCCGGTTACCGCTGGTAGCCAGAGTATACAATGGAGGAGCAGTACCGGGATTTTAACCAGAGCTAGTATATGTGTACTGTTAAGGTATATCCATATTACCCTGGAGCCGAGGAGCCAATCCATTGGCCTTATGGATTGGGGGTTACCATTGACATGGCGGTCTAGGATGCCGCCTATTCAATGTTGACCATCATGAGAGCAAGACATGCACTGCTGCAGAATTCAGAGTTCTTTTATATTCCATCTTCTCAGCCACGAGAAGAAGGTTACCTTAGTGGAGTTTACTTTGATTCTTCTTTGGAGGACCTGTTGCTGCAGGTTACCACCTAGATGTTAGAGAATAGAGACCGAGAAGCTCGTGCTCTTCGCATGGAGCTTTATGCTACTCGTGCCCGTCTGTGGACAGCTTTGACACAGCTGGCACCTGTCGTTCAGACAGGCTATGGAGACATGGAGATGTTGAACCCAATTAGGACTCATTTGCCAGCTCATGTTGATTGGCCTGCTATCGGAGGTGTCACCCTCTTTGTGGACCTCTGTTGCCACCAGTCAGGGGACCGAGGCCACATTCGTGTCCTTATGGTTTCCAGGGATCTCAGGCTAGGGCGTTTCTTGATCCTCAGGTTCAGCTCCTAGGTCACGAGGAAACCTGAATGAGATGTTCTATGCGGATGCTTGAGTTCGTGATTGGAGCAGTAGTATTGTAGCAGTTATATTTCCACAGTCCTGTGTGTCTTGTGGAATATGACTAGGTTGTGAGATGAGTTCTAGGGGCATAGATAAATAATGTATAGGAAGCTTGGAAAGCCTCTGATGAGTAGTATCATCTTTTCAGTAGTTTGCTCTTTAGTTTGAGTTTGTACTGAACTATGTTATGGTGTGTATGAACCATGGTGTATATATAGCAGTTTGCTTGTTGCCATATTGTTCGGATGTTCATTTCCGCATTCCATATTGTTTAGTGCATTTCTTAATTCCTTAGCTAGAATTGATGTTGATCTAGTCTAAGTTGTGAGTTGTTTGTCAGGATGGTGTTCACCAGGCACAGCCGTGCTCCTGGCCATGAGCAGGGAGAGGGTAGTCAAGGAGCTGAGGAAAACCTGCCTCACCCGCCCTCTCTGGCGGAGGTTATGCTGGAGGTAGAAAGGAATAAGGGAGAAACCAATTGTCTATTAGAGCGTATTGAGCAGAATACGGCTCGTAAGCTGCGAAATGATTCAGTGAGCCTCAATGACTTTGTGAAACTCAATCCACCCAAGTTTCATCATTCAATCGATCCCCTCGATGCTGAGCCTCAAACAAATTTTCAAGATCATAAGAAAAATCATCGCCCCAATCATGATTATTGCAACAAGTAGTGGCCATAGCAAAACTAGCATCCCCAAGCTTAGGGTTTTGCATATTTTTAGCATGATTGTCATTAATATAATTTATAATGAAATCATTGCAATCATGCTTTTCATCCAAGGAGCCCTCGTGAATCACTTCATAAATTTCTTTATCATTATTTTCAGATTCACGCATCTCAAGCAAAACTCCATAAAGATAGTCAAGTGCACTCAACTCACTAACAATTGGATCAACATAATTTGATCTCTTAAAGAGATTAGCAAGTGGATGAGGATCCATTTCAATAGATTTTCAGCAAGCAAAGATGCAAGCATATTGAAGGCACATAGCACACAAGCAAAGGAAAGTCAAACAAAAAAGGCAAATATTTTTGTAAATTTTAGTTTTTCAATAGTGGGGGAGAGGAAAACGAGAGGCAAAAAAAAGTAAATGAAAGAGATGAGTTTGCGACACTTACTTGGATGAGTTCTTGACTTGATCCTCCCTGGCAACGGCTCGAGAAATTGGCACGTTGACGGGAGACTATTCTTGGCTTGATCCTCCCCGGCAACGGCGCCAGAAATTCTTCTGCTACGGTGATAGAAATCCTTCTGCTGCCTCTTGAGCTTGCGTTGGTTTTTCCCTTGAAGAGGAAAGGGCGATGCAGCACAGGAGCAGTAAGTATTTCCTCAGTTTGAGAACCAAGGTATCAATCCAGTAGGAGAATCGAGCCAAGCCCAGAGTACCTGCGCAAACACAAAAGAGCTTGCGCCCAACGCTATAACGGGGTTGTCAACCCCTTCAAGATTGATTGCAGAGTGAGATCTGAAGGTGGAAAGTGCAACGAAGTAAAAGTGTAAGGCTGAAAATATGATGTGAAGTAGACCCTGGGGCCATAGTGTTCACTAGAGGCTTCTCTCAAAATGGCAAATAATATGGTGGGTGAACAAATTACTGTTGAGCAATTGATAGAACCGCGCAAAGTCATGACGATATCTAAGGCAATGATCATACATATAGGCATCACGTCCGAGACAAGTAGACTGATACTTTCTGCATCTACTACTATTACTCCACACATCGACGCTATCCAGCATGCATCTAGTGTATTGAGTTCATGACGAACAGAGTAACGCCTTAAGAAAGATGACATGATGTAGAGGGATAAACTCAAACCAATGATGAAAACCCCATATTTTACCCTTGATGGCAACAACACGATGCGTGCCTCACTGCCCCTTCTGTCACCGGGAGAGGTCACCGCACGGTATGAACCCAAAACCAAGAACTTCTCCCATTGCAAGAATCATAGATCAAGTTGGCCAAATAAAACCAATAACTCGAAGAGAATTACAAGGATATGAAATCATGCATATAAGAGATCAGAAGAAACTCAAATAAGATTCATAGATAATCTGATCATAAATCCACAATTCATCGGATCTCGACAAACACACCGCAAAAGAAGATTACATCATATAGATCTACATGAAGATCATGGAGAACTTTGTATTGAAGATCCAAGAGAGAGAAGAAGTCATCTAGCTACTAGCTATGGACCCGAAGGTCTATGGTGAACTACTCATGCATCATCGGAGAGGTCATGGTGTTGATGAAAAAGCCCTCCGTATCTGAATCCCCCGTCCGACAGGGCACCAGAACATGCCCCAGATGGGATCTTGCGGAGACAGAAGCTTGCGGCGGCGAAAAAGTGTTTTTGTGGATCTCTCTCGCAGTTTTGGAATTTTTCTGAATTTATAGGCGGAAGAGGTAGGGCAGACGAGCCATAGGGACCCCACAAGCCTGCTAGGCGCGCCCCCCGGCCGCGCCTAGGGGGCTTGTGGGGTCCCGTGGTGGGCCCTGCCTTGGTTCTCAAGTCTCGTGCGTATCTTCTGTTCCGGAAAACATCTTTTTAGAAGTTTTATTCCGTTTGGACACCGTTTAAAATCCTCCTCTGAAAAGGGTCAAAAACACGGAAAAAACAGGAACTCGCACTTGGCACTGAGTTAATAAGTTAGTCCCAAAAAAGATATAAAAGGCATACAAAACATCCATAGTTTGACAAGATAATAGCATGGAACCATAAAAAATTATAGGTACGTTGGAGACGTATCATCGCCCTACCTGGCACGACCCCATCACGAGAGTGACCACACGTCACTCCTGCCACTAGTAATGTGGCTCTTTGCTAGCACCGACTAGAGTAATCAACACAGCCCCGTCCCATAAGGGGTAACGTGGTCGTACATGTAAGGTTGGGACGATCGACACATCATAAATCTATTCCCATTTCTGAAACCATACTCACACAAATACCCGGTGCACCACTTCACTAAAAGTGGCCACCTAACTCATCATCACCCTCGGGCATTAGTGGCACCCGACGGGGTTTTCATAAACCTTTGATTTATACCATCCACGTGCTCATGCTAATACTACTCTAACTTTACTTATCAACATGATACTAGCATGACCCTCATAAGTGGTAGGATCAAGCTCAATGCATGTGCTCCGGAGGATCCATCGGTAACATCACTTAATGATTTTACCAGCACTTGTGATCATACGCAACGGAACTATTTGCTACATTAGCATGCAATATAACATATGCTCAGTCATGGTCAAAGGGCTGCTTGCCTTAGTCAGCTAGGTATCCGGGGTCTTCGAGGTCTTCCGCTCCGTTCCTTCGTCACACGGGTTTTCTATCGTCGTATAAAGATGAAATAATAAGTAGCTCACTCTCAAACAAATCACAAGTCATTTTAAAAATGTTGGTTGTTTCTGATAAATCAAGGTTGTTATTTTAAAAATATTTTCTTTTGTTTCTAATGAAGGAATATTTTTAAAACCAACTGAACAAAATAGTTGCTGCAAAAATTCATCCAATGGTTCTATTAAATACTACATATTTTTAGTAGAGTAAAAGTGGAAAAATCATATTTTTACACTGGTTAATATATTTATAAAAATCTTTGAAAATCAAGTTTTAAAATAAAAGAAAAAGGACTACAGACCCTGTCCTGGCTTGGCCTAGGGCTGGGCCGGCCCAAATGCCAGCCAGCTAGCCTGCCCAGACATGCGCACCGTCAGGTTTGAACCTGACGCGCGGGCCCCTGTGGTGAGCGACTACGGGCAGCGAGGGAGAGAGAGATGGGCTACCGACAGGTCGAGCACACCTATCTGGGTCGTCTCCTACCTCTAGCCAAAGAGGAAGAGGAGCACGCCGGCATGGCTACCGACGCCCTTGGGCCCCAACGAAGACGGAAATAGGTCCGGCTCGTCGTCGCCTACCTGATAGAGATCGAGGAAATGACGGAGAGGCTCATGTTCACCGGCGACGAGGAAGCCGCGGCAGAGGAGTTTCGTGCGAAGGTGGAGGCGGTAGCGTGGGTCACAGATTAGCTTGGGAGAGATGGGGGAAAGATCCCTGGTGTCACGGGGAGTGGTTTGGTGGGCAGAGGGAGGTAGGAGCCGACGTGTAGCCGGAGATCGACCGGAGCTCCGAGGCGGAGGGGCCTCATTTGATTTCGAGCACTGTGGCTCTGCTGGCTTGCTGCGGTGGCTAGGGAGCTGCTAGAGGTTGCTGCGATGCTATCTGAGGGGTGCATGAGCGAGCGGGAGGGCTATATATAGGCCCGCGAAGGTGAGCCGATTCGGGAGCGCCAGTGACTTACCATGGCACACATGGGGGGTGCAGAGAGGAGCTGGGGTCGAAACCACGGTCTCAGGACGTGGTTTTGGACTACCAGAACCTACTGCGGGAAAGGGAGAGAGAGGGGAGAGGAGCATCTGTGGCCGCGCATCCCTGGCCGGTTCTGGTGCGCGCGGGCACGCATCGCACCAGCTCTTAGCGTGCTAGAGGAGGGGCCCTGATGGTTGCCTGATGCAGAGGGGTTGTCGGGGAAGAGGTTGGACACGTCGGGGGAGGATGGAACTAGCCGAGAGCGTCGCCCCCACCTTGGTGTTCACTATAGCACGCCCAGAGTGCAGTTTTGGCATGCCACGGCATGCTGGTGCGCTCTGGGGTGCTCTGGACACGTCTAGCATGTCCTGGGTACTCCATGGGACATGGCTAGCCATTGAAGTCCCGTGGGAGCTTTGGCTGGTCAAGGGAGAAAGAGAAACAGGTGTTGTCAGCCTTGAGCTGAAGCCTAGAATGGGGATTTTGTCATTTCTACTTGGAACCGGAGAGGGGCTAGTTGACTCGGGCTGGGCATTGATAATGGCCACATAATCTGAGAGTTCGGGGAAAATGGGTTGGGGTTTAGCTAAGGTTAGAGGGGCTTTTACCCATCTGTCAGAAGGTGCTCAACAGCGGTTTGGGGTGGTTGCACCCCACCACTGGTTCTGCAACTTAACATGATTGGGTTTGGTGCTTAAACATGGGGTTTCACCAAGTTTGAGCTCCATTGGACAAGTTTAGCTTTGTGAACTTGAAAACTTCACCGTTTGGCCAGATCTGTTCCTTCCAAAGAGAGTGTGGGCAACTTAAGTCCCACAAATCCCATTTTTGGTGTGGAACCCTCATTTGAGGTATTAGGCACTCCTGCAAAGTTTCAACTCCATTGGACAAACTTTGCTATGTAGAGTTGCTCTAACTCCAATGTGGACACAAGGGGTTTTGCTGTTATTTGGTGTCCTTAATCACCTTGAATCAAGGTGAAACTTCATGTGGACACCAAATATGGCTTAGGGATACCACTGGAATTTTCTAGGATTTTATTGAGAATATTTCCTTTGAAAATATTTCAAGAGGTCAAAACAGACAGAAATGGTTTTCATGGTTTTACTCAAATAATATTAATATAAATAGGGGTTAAAAATCTTATGTATAGAAAATATATGTCCTTCTGATCATCTCCAAATTTAATCAAATTTTTCTAAGGCAGAAAAGTATTTTTCCATATAGGAATACTCTTTCTGGCCTCAGAAATGGACATGCAAATAAATTAGAAAACTAATTCACAAAATAATTATTTTGTGGTTTTGGTGCACTAAAATGGTGCTAGAATCAGATCACCAACTTTGGGTGAGAACACTCGTTGCCATCAAGGGCATGTAGTGCAACTCAAAGCAGGGTTTTTACTTTAACTAGAAATAAGAAAAGGGTTTTGAAAATAATTTGATCTTGAGAAATGTGGTTTTTTATCATCACATGATCAAGCATACAAGCATACAATGACAATCATGGCACTCACAACATTAATTTGAAAAAGTTTTAATAAACTCAGATTTTTGAATTAGAGAAATAGTGGTAGTGAAAACAGGGTGTGACACTTCCGTGCTGGTTCACTCTCAAATAGGCGATAAACCTGGACTAGGTATTAGCATGGTTAACGGTCGTGGCCGACTCCCTCGCTGGGCTTCTGCTTGAAGGTTTCCGAGGTGCGTAAAGTGCACGTGGCGATAAGTGGCGAGAGCGTGTGTGAAGAAGGACACCCCTGCAGGGTTATGATCCATTCGAATAGTCGTGTCCGCGGATATGGACTACTTGGAAACATATATTGGTCATAGATAACTTTAATGGCTACTCATAAAAGTATCAAGATAAGTGTGAGTATCATGAATTGCATTCTCATAGGGAAATGAGAAAGAATCCATGATAGTGTATTGATGTGGTGGTAGTGGACTCATGTACGACTTATCAAAACCTGTTCAAAATAATTGAAGTCGTAGTATAGATTAGCCACGAGTCAAAGCTGGCTTGCTGTATGAAACCCCACAAGCCATCAGGTGGGGTACCTTTGTACTCATGTTGATACTTGTGAATGAGTAGATATATCTGATTTAAAGTCTTGCTGGGTACCTTTGTACTCATGTTTGCTTAATAAATGTTGCAGAAGACACCCACGAGCCATCAAGTGGGTTCTACCTAGACGTCGATGATGACGAGTAGCTAGGTGGCCCCTTTCGGAAGGGATCTGTAGATAGTGAGGCTTTATGCCTTTTAATTTCATCTGTCTGTACTCAGACAGTTTTAATGCTTCTGCATGGCTTGTATGACTTTGTTTGTATGACTTGAGTGTCGGGTCATGTGACCCCTACCTGTATGAATTTATTATGCAAGACTCTTCCGAGTCTTCTAAATAAATGTTGTGTTCTGATGCCATTGTTGTATCTATGCATATTGAGTATGTCATGCGTACGTGTGATGTGCTGTGATATGTATGGGGTTCGACACCTAGTCGTGTGCTTGTAGTAGCCCTCTTTATAGAGAAATGCCCATTTGTGCTTCCACCGAGCCTTGGTAGCTCGCTACTTCTTAGGACATATTGGTTTACCGGCATGTATCCTTCTTAGTTGTTGTGTCTGTCCCTACGGAGAAATGTCACGCGGTGTAATGGAGTCCTTGTAGCTTGCTACGACTCATCTACATACGCCGATGACGGACACCTACTTTGCTGCGTTATGTATGCCTGTCTCTGTATAGTTGTGCCACTTGAGTTTATAACTAGTTATGTCGACCCGGGTTCTTTGACATTGGAATGCTGGCGACACCATTGCATACGTGAGTCAAAAGACGGAAATGGTCCTGGCTAAGGTAAGGTGGCAGTCGTGGGGTTAACCGTGTGTGAGGCTGCAAAGTGATGCGCTTTGTTACAGGTTGGATTCCTATGGCTTAGGATCGTGGTCCCGACAGGACCCCACCCAGGTGGCCTCTAGGCGCGGCCAGGGGGCAGGCCGCGCCCACAGGTTGTGTGGGGGCCCTGTGGCTCCCCTCTGGCCCATCTTCTGGCCCAAGGTTCCTCCCGATGCATGGATTTTCTTTGTTTTTATGGGAATTTTCTAGGACATCTAAATATCCATTTTCCCGCACGCAAGAAAACCATACAGGTAGCTCTGCTGAAAAGAGCATCAGTCCTGGTTAGTTTCATTCAAATCATGCAAGAATGAGGCCAAAACAATAGGAAAAGTGTTTGGAAAAGTCGATACGTTTGAGACATATCAACTCCCCCAATCTTAGCATATTGCTTGTCCTCAAGAAATTCAGTTCAACGAACTAAATGCAACACAGAAAACTTTGACAAACTCTTCTGCTTCATTAGATGTATATAAGCATGCACTACGAACAAGTCCAACAAGTATTGAAGCAATGCCACAAAGACAATGCACGAAGCAATCCTTCGATCATGTGAAGAGTTTCAAACAACTAAGAATGAATAATATGTAACTTAAAATCATAACAAGATCACAATGCACATGACTTGGACATACTAGAGTGGTATCTCGCTAGCCCCCATGAGTGAAGCAAAACATAAATGCACACGCTCCTTTGGAGTCTTAAAGGAGACTAGAAATAAATATTTCAGAATAAGTAAGACCACAATCATACAGAAGACAATGGGGTACTTTGGAACAATGCACATTACACTCAGAATGACAATGATGCTCCCTATAGTTGGTGCTTTTTATAAGAGATGATCACTCAGCAGTAAAGTAAAATAGATAGGCCCTTCGTAGAGGGAAGCATTGATTTGCAGATGTGCCAGAGCTTGAGCTTAATTAGAGATAAATCAAAAATTTGGTGGTATGCTTTCATTGTTAACGTAGCAACTAAGAGATCACAATATCTTCAATGCTAAATACATTATAGGCGATTCCCAAACAGAATAGTAAAGTTTTTACTGCCCCTCCACCAATCAATAACATTCCACGACTGGCCGAATCCACGGGTACCGTCCATACAAATAGAAATCCTGGGGGAGTTTTGTTTCATTAAATTTGATTTGACTTTTGAGAATGGAACTAGGCATCCCGGTTAGCAGCCACTTTCTCGTGAATGATAGTGAATCAACACATATCTTGAGAATAACCTACTTAGCATGGAAGATATTGATAGCCCCTATTCGCTACATGAGCGATTCGGGCATACAAAACAAAATATTTATTTGAAAATTAAGAAGACGTCACACGCAAATTTATTTAGGATAGCACATAAGTACCACATATAGGTATGGTGGACTCATATGGCGCAACTGGTTTCAATGATTTTGGATGCACAAGCAGTCAGCCTCTTAGTAACTATGAAAGCTAGCAAAAGACGGGGAAGTGACCAACTAGAGAGCAATAACAGTCATAATCATGCAGAGCGACAAAGCAACATTGAATCGGGCATGAAAGCGATATAACTATTCTGAAATAAAAAACATCATCAAGGCTTGATAGACTTCTAGTCATAAACATGTGTAAGCATGTGCCAAGTCAATCCAAAAACTCTCCCAAGGGAAATACCACTCTAATATGCCAAACCATGAACAATGCAATTCATGCTAAACATTTCAATAACACATTATGCACTCCAGTTATTCGAGACTAGTCACAAAGAAAGCATGAACTACTGGGAAAGCATTGTAATCATAGCACTATGTCGCTACAAGATGGTCTCTAGATCATAAGTACATGCATATGTACAAAAGTAGAAACAAATAAAGTTCATACCAACTTTCCTTGTTGCATTCCTTCCGTCGATCTTCGTCATTATTGCATCGTCACTTACACGATCAAACGTAGAAAGATATAATGAAGTGCAGTTGCAACCATGGACGTGAGCTGAACTCTACAAACAAAGCAAACTAAAGAGAGAAAATAAATCTTTTTGGGGTTTCCAAAGGTTGAACGAAAGCAAAAGGAAAGAGAATTCTTTTTGTTGTTTTTGCAAAGAAAGAACAAAAACTCCGAAAAGACTAAAAAGGAAACCACGGATGGTACAATGAAAGGAGAGAAGTGTACGTACTCCCCCAGCTTAGGCTTTTGGCCTAAGTTGAGCTTGGATACTGTGGGCTCCATGAGCTCCCTCCGGCTCCGGAGTGGTACGGGTGGCTCCAAGAATCATACGAGGCCTCGGGCGCGTACACTGATGCCCGGCTGGCCTCCCAAGAAGAAGGCTCTCCTTCCTCGGGAATAACCCCCTCCATGGGGTTGCGAAACTGTTGCTGGATAACGAACTTGTCCAACTCAATCGAGGTGAATGTACACCCATTCCTACTAGTGTAATCTAACAAAAGTGGTGCAGGTAGAGGGATCTCGTGAGTAGTAAACGCGCCAAACCTCATAATATAAACAAGGTTACCAAACTCGAAAGTTCTAGTAACAAACGCATGCCTCTTCATAGTGGTAAGATCAAAGCTTATGAAAGAAAAAGGCGTATCATCAGTGTGTACAGTGCGCCCGAGGTGCTCGAGGATAAGCGTGGCATAAATGCCACCAAAGTGAGGCCCCTTGCCGCTGTTAGCGACGAGGCGAGGAGCAATCAAAGCACCAATATTATAAGTATTATCTCCTAAGAGGGCGGCTACCAAGATAGCGAGATCCGGAGCCGAAATGTTGCTCGTGTTGTCACGAGCTAATACCCCTCGAGCAATATAATATGATAAATACCTGATGTGCGGAAACAAGATGCTCGTAATCTTCCCCCAGTGAACTTCTCGCGGATCCTTGCTGCAAAGGGAACCAAATAGGGATTTCAGCTCGTAGGGCTGAACTTTCATTTTGGTCATCTTCCTAACATTCCGCACACCTATAATATCACAAAAATCTGCCAAAGACATGGTAAAGACATCCTCATATAATCTGAATTCAATCACGAAAGTTTTATCATTATATCTAAACCAGTTGACAAAATAATAGGTGAGTTTTGGATATTGTTGCACACGTCGTGTTACGAGATGTGTGAAACCTACAGCTGCACAGAGGTTATCAAACTCATCCTTAATACGCGCCGCCATAAGGAAATCTGAACACGGGTATGCCATGGCACGTGTCGTGTCCGTCTCGTGGAACAACTCCGGTGGCCCGATATCGTCATTGTAACTTGTCCTCGCAGTAGAGGATGAAGCTGCAGCTCTAGTTAGTCTATAGGTAGGATCGGGTCTCTTCTTCCCAAGCCATCCTTTTGCTTTTCCAAACAAACTCCTTTCTGAAATTTTTGGTTCATCACAAAAATGGAGGTTTAAGCAAAAATGAGTTGGAGCAAACTATTCTACTCACTTCCCTGATGCATAAACTTGCGTCAACACTTCCTAAATTAAGTCCTAAACATGCATGCAAGCTCATATGAACAACACCAAGAACTCCTAAATACTCACAAATAAGACCACCAATCAAAATTTTAATTGGAGGAGTGGAGGAGTCACATACCAAGGAGCAAATGCCCAAATTCTCCATGCAAATGATGGGCTGTAGAGAGAGATTGAAATTTGCCAACAAGAACAACAAGAACTCGAGCTCCAGGAGAAAAATCGAGATTTTTGGAATGAGAGAGAGAGAAGGGATGAAGAAGTACCTGGAAAAGGCACCAGGTGGGCCCAGGCGATCTGTGGGTGCGGCCAGGGGGCAGGCCGCGCCAGCTGGCCACCTGGACCAAGGGTGGCCCCCTTGGCTGGCTCCAGGTGCCCCTGCGTCTCTTATTTGATGGAAATTTTTATTATAATTTTTCTAGAATTTTTGTGACAACTTCACTTTCAAAAAAAAAATTTGAAGTAACGAAAGCTGCAAAACTTCTAGAAAGCTCGAAACAATGTTAAACATACAAAGCTTCAAAAACATAAAACTTTGGTACAACAAGGAGAATGAAAGATAAAGGAAATGAAAAAATAACAAGCTTCTCTTTTTACTCATATAAATCATATTTGTTAGCAAGGTTGATCGAGTCTTACTACCAAACAAGTGTTATATCGAAAAAAAAGTTTCACTTCTTATAAAGCAATCATGATACCTTCATTTTAGTGGATATTGTCCCCACCATAATGTTTTGTATTTGTGGTGCACGTGTAGAGGACAATCCCACTCTCCAACCTTCACGGTCTCAATATTCTCAATAGAATTAAGGCCATGCCTTTTATCAATCTTCTTCGGAAAATATACCGTGTGCTCCTTCTCATTAACATTCAAGGTCACCTTTCCTTTATTGCAATCAATAATAGCACCTGCCGTGTTAAGAAAAGGTCTACCAAGAATAATAGACATGCTACAATCCTCAGGCATATCAAGCACAACAAAGTTAGTAAGGATCAAGCAATTAGCAACTTCAACAGGAACATCCTCCAAATACGAACAGGAACGATCGTTGACTTATCAGCCATTTGAAGAGAGATATATGTAGGGATTAATTTATCTAGACATAGCCTTTTGTAAAGAGATAAAGGCATAACACTCACTCCTGCACCAAGATCACATAGAGCAGTTCTAACATAATTATTTTTTATGGAGCAAGGAATGGTGGGTATACCTGGATCACCAAGCTTCTCGGGAATCTTACCATTGAAAGAGTAATTAGCAAGCATAGTAGATATTGCCTCATTAGGAAATTTTCTTTTATTAGTAACAATATCTTTCATATACCTCGAGTACGAAGGCAACTTAATAGCATCAGTCAGAGGAACTTGAAGAAAAAGAGGTTTCATCCATTCACAAAATTTATTGTAATGCTCTTCTTCTTTTGTTTTGAAAGACTTACCTGGGAAGGGCATTGATTTCTATTCTGATGGTTCTCTTCCCTTCCCATGTTTTCTTGCAACAAAATCTTCTGTAGTATACCTCTTGCGCTTGTCGGGTGCTTCTTCTTCTCATACCTCAGGAGGATCATTCTTATCATTATCTTTATCAGGTTCAGCACCATCTTCAGTTTCAGCATCAGAAATAGATATACTATTAGGGTCAACAATAGGTTCTTAATCAATTATGGGATCATTGGAGTTGTCAGCTTCCTTGTGTTTCTTCTTCTTCTTTGGGGAGCTGACAAAGTCTTCTTCCTGCAATTGAGAATCTTGCTCGATCCTCTTTGGATGCCCCTCCGGATAGAGGGGGTCCTGGGTGTGCGTACCACCTCGGGTCTTAATACCATATGCGTGTGCATCAACTTGTTTGGTATTGTTAGCAAGCAAATCTTTTGCACATTAGAAATTTGTTCAAGATGAGTTTGAACCATATGAAAAATGCTTAACAAGACCTTTAACATCATTAACAGTTCTACTTAAAACATCAAACAAACTTTTCATAGCAAGGGAATTATCATGCAATTGGCTTTGTATCCTCTCATTAAAGTGATTTTGCTTGACAATAAAATTATCAATCTCATCTAAACATTGATGAGGGGGCTTACCATGAGGGAGGTCACTTGCATTGAATTCTAAAAGAGAGTGTACCTCTACCATAGGTGGGTGAGTGGTAGGCTCACATAATTTCTCAATAGGAGGTAGATTCTTCACATCTTCAGCTTTAATACCTCTCTCTTTAATAGACTTCTTTGCTTCTTGCATAGCTTCGGGGCTTAGGAAAAGCATACCCCTCTTCTTTGGTGGTGGAGGTGGTTTAGGCACGGACCAATCATCATGATTCTTAGCTATCTTACCCATTAGTTCTTCAGCATCGTCTCGTGTTTTTTCCCTGAAAACACAACCATCACAACTATCCAGGTAGGTTCTACATTCATCGATTAGACCAACATAAAATATCAAGCAATTCATTCTTAGGGATTCCATGTACCGGTCTGTCCTTAAGTATAGTGCAATACCTCCACCAAGCTTTAGGGAGGCGCTCATCCTACAACTATTTAAAGTTATAAATTCTTTGTAAATCAGCATGGTGCTTATGAGTAGGAAAATATTTAGCAACAAAAGATTGAGCTAAATCTTGAGGACTCTTAATGGAACCACATGGTAGTGCATCATACCATGCTTTAGCATCTTCCTTCAAAGACAAAGAATGTAGCTTAGTAACATAATAATTTCTCTTCTTGTCCTCTGTAGTGAATAAGGCACCCAACTTAGTGAGTTTGGTAAGGTGTGAAATAGCATCATCATTTTCTTTGCCATAAAAGGGGTCAGCTTCAACTGTGGATATAAGTGAAAGATCAACAGAGAAGTCAAAATCAGCATCCTCAATGCAAATAGGAGATGAAGCAAATTTAGGATCAGGATTAAATTTGTTCTTCATATAATGCTTTTCAAGCAGCTTCTTAAGAGAAGCAGGGTCAGAGTCAGCACATTCTGTAAATTCCCAGCATAAATCATCATCAAGTTCAATATATCATTATCAAGAATTCTTTCCTTCAGACCACTCAAGTTTGGGTGACCAAAAGATCTACCAATGGGGTAGCGTGTCACGGGAAGTTCAATTCCAGACTGCTTAGCAGCCTTAGCAATCTGAGACTCAATAAAATAACCAAGTAAACCAGGCTCATCAATAGTAGTAGAATCATCATCAAAAGTATCAAGCATAGTGACAGACTCGGTAGAAGCAACATGTGGTGGTGGTGAAGCAAACTTACTCATAAGGGAAGGTGAATCAAGCGTAGCGTTAGTGCTGAGAACAATACCTTTTCTCGTAGTCAATGATAAAATTGGAACCTTGGGCTCTCCTTTCTTACCCATAGTGGATAAATCATAGCAAGCAAAATAACTCCAAGTAGACTAGTAAATAAATCTGTCCTCCCCGGCAACGGCGCCAGAAAATGGTCTTGATAACCCACAAGTGTAGGGGATCGCAACAGTTTTCGTGGGTAAGATAACCCAATTTAATGATTCGACACAAGAGGAGCCAAAGAATACTTATAAGCTTTAATAGTTGAGTTGTCAATTCAACCACACCAGAAAGATACGTGCTTGGCAACGAAATATTAGTAGCAACGGTGATATGGAAGTGATGGTGGCAACGGAAGTAATAGTAGCAAAGCAACAAAAGTAAAACAACAAAAGTAAAGTAACTTGTGACCAGCAGGATTAAAAAACTGTAGGCTAGGGAGATGGATGGTTGGTAATGGATGAGATATATCATGTATTTAACTTGGGGCAAGGCACATAGAAAAGTGATGATAATCTTGGCATATATCAAACATTAGGCATGTATCCCGATGTAGTCATGCGTGCTTGCAATAAGAATTTGCACAACATGTTTTGTCCTACCATCCCGTTATCAACGGGGCAAAAAGGAACTTAAGGATATTAAGGTGCTCCCGTCAAACAGCACCGGAACAAAACATTAACAATCAATGGGTGCATGGAATCCTCAAACTATAGTCTATCCCCTTTGGTGTCCCAAGCTGTCACCATTGGGATCGCCGGTCTCGGACTATAATAGGTGCATACTAATCATAGATAGGATCTTAGAACACAATTATATTCATGAAAACATAAGGTATTCAGATCTGAAATCATGGCACTCGGGCCCAAAGTGACAAGCATTAAGAGTAACAAGTAGTAGCAAAGATGATAAACTCCATAGTAGATGATAGGCAACATGCCCCCAACAATCCAACGAACTATTAAATGATCTAACTCGTCCAATCTCTCCCACCCCCTTCACCTACATCAGGGAATTACTCACACATGATGGGGGAAGCCATGGGAGGATGATGGAGTGGTGATGGAGATGACGATGGCGATGATTTCCCCTCTCTGGAGGCCAAAACAGCCTCCAAATTAGCTCTCCCGAAGAAGAACCGAGGGTGGAGGCGGCTCCGCATTGAGAACTTGCAAAACAACTTCTGTTTTGGGATTTCTGCGTCACGGGTAAAAATAGGAGCCAAAGTAGGGCACCAGAGGGGTTGGACCCCACCCAGGCGGCCTCCCCGCGCGGCCAGGGGGTAGGCCGCGCCCGCAGGTCGCATGGGGGCCCTATGGCTCCCCTTTGGCCCATCTTCTGGCCCAAGGTTCCTCCCGGTGCGTGGATTTTCTCTATTTTTTTTGGAATTTTCCAGGACGCCTAAATATCCATTTTACTGCACACAAGAAAACCATACAGGCAGCTCCACTGAAAACAACGTCAGTCCGGGTTAGTTTCGTTCAAATCATGCAAGAATGAGGCCAAAACAATAGCAAAAGTGTTTGGAAAAGTCGATACGTTTGAGACATATCAACTCCCCCAAGCTTACATGTGCAACGACGATACCCCTTTATGGGACGGGGACTTGTTGATTTCCTAGGTCGATGCTAGCAAAGAGCCCACATTACTAGTGGTGGGAGAGCCGAGTCACTCTCTTGTTACGGGGCCGTGCCAGGTAGGGCGACCATGGGATGCTTTTATAGACACCGACTGTCGTGGGAATGAACCTGACAGTAGAGATGTAGGGCAGAGTCCTAGCTACGGCAAGCTTGTACAGAAGATGTATGAGTTTAGGCCCCTCTCTTAGAGGTAATAGCCCTACGTCTCAGTGCTCAGGAGCTCTTGCAGTGTGGATTATGTATTACATGGGGTGCGAACCCTTGTGCCAGAGGGGAGGGGTGGCTTATATAGAGTGCACTACCCCTCATCAAGGCCTCAGCATCTAAGGGCTCAATCAATATGGTTTAAACATATACGTTACTGATAACGTATGCAAGTAATAAGTGCTATTAATGACGATTGGCTGAACATATTGTTGGGGATCGTAGTAATTTCAAAAAAATCTACACCATACAAGGATCTACCTATGGAGACACCAGCAACGAGGGAAGTAGTAGTGCATCTTCATACCTTTGAAGATCGTTAAGCAGATGCATTGCTAGAACGCGGGTGATGGAGTCGTACTCGCAGCGATTCAGATCGTAGTAGATTGTAATCTATGCACCGAACGATGGTGCCTCCACGTTCAACGCACATACAACCCGGTGACGTCTCCTCCTTCTTGATCCAGCAAGGAGAGAGGAGAAGTTGAGGGAGAGCTCCAGCAGCACGACGACGTGGTGGCGGTGGAGCTCTGTGGTTCTCCGGCAGGGCTTCGCCAAGCACCGCGAAGGACGAAGAAGAGAGAGGTAGGGCTGCGCAGTGGGAGAGAGATAATTGTGTCTCAAAAATCCCAAAACCTCAAGTATATATAGGGGGAAGGAGAGGGAGGGCTGCCTTGGCCCCTAATCCAAGGAGAAGGAGTTCGACCGAGCTAGGGAGGAGTCCACCTCCCACAAGGGAGGTGGATCCCTTCCTTTTAAACCCCCTCTTGCCTTATCTCCTTATCCCTAGACGCATGTGCCTTTAGGGAAGGCCTTGGCTAGCCCAATCAGGGCTGGTCCACCTCCTCTAACAGCCCATGAGCTCCTTTGGTCGTCACACCCCTCCTGGGGGTCCTCTGGCACCCTCCCGGCACTCCAGGTACACTACCGATGAGCCCGAAACTTTTCCGGTGACCAAAACAAGACTTCCTATATATCATTCTTTACCTTCGGACCATTTCGGAGCTCCTTGTGACGTTAGGGATCTCATCCGGGACTCCGAACAATCTTCAGTAACCACATACTATTCCCTTTATAACTCGAGCATCATCGAACCTTAAGTGTGTAGACCCTACGGGTTCGGGAGACATGCAGACATGACCGATACATTTCTCCGGCCAATAACCAACAACAGGATCTGTATATCCATGTTGGTTCCCACATGTTCCAAGATGATCTCATCGGATGAACCACGATTTCAAGGATACAATCAATCCCATATGCAATTCCCTTTGTCTACTGGTATGATACTTGCCCAAGATTCCATCATCGGTATCCCTATACCTTGTTCAATCTCGTTACCGGCAAGTCTCTTTACTCGTTCTGTAACACATCATCCATTGGATAACTCCTTAGTCACACTGAGCTCAATATGATGATGAATTACCGAGTGGGCCCAGAGACACCTCTCTATCACACGGAGTGACAAATCCCAGTCTCTATTCGTACAAGCCAACAGACACTTTCGGAGATACCCGTAGTGCACCTTTATGATTACCCAGTTACGTTGTGACGTTTGTTACACCCAAAGCACTCCTACGGCATCCGGGAGTTGTACAATCTCATGGTCTAAGGAAATGATCCTTGACGTTAGAAAAGCTTTAGTAGACCAACAACATGATCTAGTGCTATACTTACGATTGTGTCTTGTCCATCACATCATTCCCCAATGATGTGATCCCGTTATCAATGACATCCAATGTCCATGATAAAAAAACCATGATCATCTATTGATCAACGATCTAGCCAACTAGAGGCTCACTAGGGACACATTGTAATCTATATATTCACACATGTATTACGGTTTCCGATTAATACAATTATAGCATGAATAATAGACAATTATCATGAACTAGGAAATATAATAATAACCACTTTATTATTGCCTCTAGGGCATATTTCCAATAGTCTCCCACTTGTACTAGAGTCAATAACCTAGTTATATTGTAATGAATCGAACACCTATAAAGTTTTGGTGTTGATCATGTTTTTCCCGTTGAAGACGTTTAGTCAACAGGTCTGTGACATGCAGATCCGTATGTACTTTACAAATATCTATATCTCCATCCTGGATGTATCCATGAATGGAGTTGAAGTGGCACTTGATGTGTGTGGTCTTCTTTGAAACCTGGGCTCCTTTGTAATGGCAAGAGCTGCAGTGTTGTCACAGAACAGAGTCATCGGGCCCTACGCACTTGGAATCACTCCTAGGTCGGTGATGAACTCCTTCATCCAGACTCCTTCCTATGCTGCTTCTGAAGCAGCCATGTACTCCGCTTCACACGTAGATGCCGCCACGACACTTTGCTTGCAACTGCACTAGCTAACTGCCCCATTATTCAAAATGTACACGTATCCCGTTTGTGACTTGGAGTCATCCGGATCTGTGTCGAAGCTAGCATCAACGTAACCCTTTACGACGAGCTCTTTGACACCTCAATAAATGAGAAACATATCTTTAGTCCTTTTCAGGTACTTAAGGACGTCCTTGACCGCTCTCTAGTGATCCACTCCTGGATCACTCTGGTACCTCCCTACCAAACTTATGGCAAGGTTCACATCAGGTCTAGTACACATCATGGCATACATTATAGAGCCTATGGCTGAAGCATAGGGGGCGGTACTCTTTTTTCTCTATCTTCCGCCGTGGTTGGTCCTTGAGTCGCACTCAACCTCACACCTTGTAATACAGGTAAGAACCCCTTCTTATCCTTCTCCATATTGAACTACTTTAATATCTTCTCAAGGTATGTGCTTTGTGAAAGACCAATGAGGCATCTCGATCTCTATAGATCTCGATGCCTAACATGTAAGCAGCTTCTCCAAGGTCCTTCATTGAAAATCTCTTATTCAAATAAGCCTTTATACTTTCCAATAGTTCTATATCATTTCCCATCAACAATATGTCATCTACATAAAATATGAGAAATGCTACAATGGTCCCACTCACTTTCTTCTAAATACAGGTTTCGCCATAAGTCTATATAAACCCAAACGCTTTGATCATCTCATCAAAGCGAATGTTCCAACTTCGAGATGCTTGCACCAGACCATAGATGGAGCACTGGAGCTTCCATACCTTGTTAGCATTGCTAGGATCAACAAAACCTTCCGGTTGTATCATATACAATTCTTCTTTAACAAAGCCGTTCAGGAATGCTGTTTGGACGTCCATTTGCTAGGTTTCATAATCATAGAATGCGACAAATGCTAACATGATTCGGACCGAATTTAGCATCGCTACGGGTGATAAAGTCTCATCGTAGTCAATCCCTTGAACTTGTCGATAACCTTTAGCGACAAGTCGAGCCTTATAGATGGTCACATTACCATCCGCATCAGTCTTGTTCTTGAAGATCCATTTATTTTCTATGGCTCGCCAATAATTGGGCAAGTCGACCAAAGTCCATACTTTGTTCTCATACATAGATCCTATATCGGATTTCATGGCCTCAAGCCATTTGTTCGAATCCGGGCCCGCCATCGCTTCTTCATAGTTTGAAGGTTCACTGTTGTCCAACAACATGATTTCCATGACAGGGTTGCCGTACCACTCTGGTGCGGAACATATCCTTGTTGACCTCCGAGGTTCAATAGCAACTTGATCCGAAGTGTCATGATCATCATCATTCACTTCACCTCTAGCCGGTGCAGGCGCCTCAGAAACAATTTGTTGCACTGCGCTACTCTCCGATTTTAGAGGAGGTATAATTACCTCCTCAAGTTCTATTTTCCTCCCACTTACTTCTTTCGAGAGAAAATCTTTCCCTAGAAAGGGTCCGTTCCTAGCAACAAATATCTTGTATCCGGATCTAAGATAGAAGGTGTACCCAATAGTTTACTTAGGTTATCCTATAAAGACACATTTTTCCGCTTTGGGTTCGAGCTTCTGTGGTTGAAGTTTCTTCACATAAGCATCGCAACCCCAAAATTTCAGAAACAACAACTTAGGTTTCTTGCCAAACCATAATTAATACGGTCTCATCTCAACGGATTTAGACGGTGCCCTATTTAAAGTGAATGCGGCAGTTTCCAATGCATATCCCCAAAATGATGTGGTAAATCGATAAGAGACATCATAGATCGAACCATATCCAGTAGAGTGCGGTTCCGACGTTAAGACACACCGTTACGCTGCGGTGTGCTAGGCAGCGTGAGTTCTGAAACAATTCCACATTTCCTTATGTGTGTGTCAAACTGGTGACTCAAATATTCTCCTCCATGATCGTATCATAAGAACTTTATTTTCTTGTCACGTTGATTCTCCACCTCATTCTGAAATTCCTTGAACTTTTCAAAAGTTTCAGACTTGTGCTTCATTAAGTAGACATACCCATATCTACTCAAATCACCAGTGAGGGTGAGAACATAACGATAGCCTCCTCGAGCTTTAACGCTCATTAGACCGCATACATCGGTATGTATTATTTCCAATAAGTTGGTCGCTCGCTCCATTATTCCGTAGAATGGTGTCTTGGTCATCTTGCCCATGAGGCACGGCTCACATGTGTCAAATCATTCAAAATCAAGTGACTCCAAAAGTCCATCAGTATGGAGTTTCTTCATGTGCTTTACGCCGATATGGCCAAGGCGGTAGTGCCACACGTATGTGGGACTATCATTATCAACCTTGCATCTTTTAGCATCACACTGTGAATATGTGTATCATGACGATTGAGATTCATTAGGAATAAACCATTAACCAACGTGACATGACCATAAAACATACCACTCATATAAATAGAACAACCAATATTCTCAGATTTAAATGAGTAGCCATCTTGCATCAAGCGAGATCTCGATACAATGTTCATGCTTAAAGGTGGTACTAAATAACAATTATTAAGGTCTAGAACTAATCCCGAAGGTAGATGTAGAGGTAGAATGCCGACAACGATCACATCGACCTTGGAACCATTCCCGTCGCGCATCGTCACCTCGTCCGTAGCCAGCCTACACTTGTTGCGCAGTTCCTGCTTAGAGTTGCAAATGTGAGCAACAACACCAGTATCAAATACCCAAAAGATACTACGAGCGCTGGTAAGGTTCACATCAATAACAAGTATATCACATATACCTTTGACGTTGACGACCTTCTTGTCTGCTAAGTACTTGGGGTAATTCTGCTTCCAGTGACCGGTTCCCTTGTAGTAATACCACTCAGTCTCAGGCTTAGGTCCTTTCTTTGGCTTCTTCCCGGCAACTGGCTTACCGGTCGCAGCAACTACTTTGTCGTATTTCTTGAAGCTTTTCTAACCCTTGCCCTTCTTGAAACTGGTGGTCTTATTGACCATCAGCACTTGATGCTCTTTCTTGATTTCTACCTCCGCAGATTTCAGCATTGAATACAACTCGGGAATAGTATTTTCCATCACTTGCATGTTGTAAATCATCACAAAGCCTTTATAGCTAGGCGGAAGCGACTTGAGGATTCTGTCAATGACCGCATCATTAGGAAGTTCAACTCCTAGTTGAGTCAGGCGGTTGTGCAACCTAGACATTCTGAGTATGTGCTCACTGACAAAACTATTCTGCTCCATCTTACAGCTAAAGAACTTGTCGGAGACTTCATATCTCTCGACCCGGGCATGATCTTGAAAAACAAGTTTCAGCTCCTCGAACATCTGATATGCTCCGTGTTGCTCAAAACGCCTTTGGAGCCCCGGTTCTAAACTGTAAAGTATGCCGCATAGAACGAGAGAGTAGTCATCACTCCGCGTTTGCCAGGCGTTCCTTGCATCTTGGTGTGTCACGGGAACGGGAAGATCACCTAGCGGTGCAGTAAGGACATATGCCTTCTTGGAAGCCACGAGGATGAGCTTTAAGTTATGAGACCAGTCCGCATATTTGCTCCCATCGTCTTTCAGCTTGGTTTTCTCTAGGAACGCGTTGAAGTTGAATGGGACATTTGCATTGGCCATTGGATCTACAATATTTGTAAAGACACTTTTAGACTAAGTTCATGATAATTAAATTCATCTAATCAAATTACTAATGACCTCCCACTTAGATCGACAACTCTGTAGTCATCCAAGTGATACATGATCCAAGTCGACTAGCCCGTGTCCTATCATCACGTGAGACGGACTAGTCATCAATGGTGAGCATCTCTACGTTGATCGTATCAACCATACGACTCATGTTCGACCTTTCGGTCTCCCATATTTGGGGCCATGTCTGTACATGCTAGGCTCGTTGAGTCAACCTAAGTGTTCTACGTGTGTAAACTGGCTTACACCCATTGTATGCAAACGTTAGAATCTATCACACCCGATCAACACGTGGTGCTTCGAAAAAACGAACCTTCGCAACGGTGGACACTTAGGAGAATACATATCTCGAAAATTTAATGAGGGATCATCTTATCTTTGCTACCGTCGTTCTAAATAATAAGATGTAAAATATGATAAACATGACATGCAATCATATAGTGACATGATATGGCCAATATCATCTTGCTCCTTTGATCACCATCTTCGGGCCACCATGATCATCATCGTCACCGGCATGACACCATGATCTGCATCATCATGATCTCCTTCATTGTGTCGTCGCGTAGTCATCTCGCCAACTATTACTTCTACCACTATAGCTAATCGTTAGTGATAAAGTAAAGTAATCAACATGGCGTTGCATCTCATACAATAAATTAACAACTCCTACGGCTCTTGCTGGTTGTCATACTCATCGACATGCAAGTCGTGAATCCTATTACAAAAACATGATCAATCTCACGCATCACATATGTAACATCACATCCTTTTGGCCATATCACATCACATAGCATACCCTGCAAAAACAAGTTAGACGATCTATAATTGTTGTTGCAAGTTTTACGTGGCTGGTTAGGGTTTCTAGAAAGTATGTTTCTTACCTATGTGACAGCCACAACGTTGATATGCCAATGCTATTTACCCTTCATAAGGACCCTCTTCATCGAATCCGATCTGACTAATGTGGGACAGACAGACACCTGCTAGCCACCTTATGCAACAAGTGCATGTCGGTCGGTGGAACCAATCTCATATAAGAGTACGTGTAAGGTTGGTCCAGGCCGCTTCATCCCATGATGCTGCCGAATGAAGATAAGACTAGTAACGGCAAGCAAATTGACAAATCAGCGCCCACAACTTTTGTGTTCTACTCGTGCATAGAATCTACGCATAGAACCTTGGCTCGGATGCCACTCTTGGGGATCGTAGTAATTTCAAAAAATTTCCTACGCCATACAAGGATCTATCTATGGAGAAACCATCAGTGAGTGAAGTAGTAGAGTATCATCATGCCTTAGAAGATCGCTAAGCGGAAGCGTTGCTAGAATGCGGTTGATGGAGTCGTACTCGCAGCGATTCAGATCGCGGTAGATTCCGATCTATGAACCGAAGGACGGTGCCTCTGCGTTCGACACACGTACAGCCCGGTGATATCTCCTCCTTGATCCAGCAAGGAGAGAGACTAAATTGAGGGAGAGCTCGGCAGCATGACGGCGTGGTGGCGCTTGAGCTATGTGGTTCTCCGGCAGGGCTTCGCCAAGCGCTGCGGAGGAGGAAGAAGAGAGAGCTAGGGCTGCGCCGTGGGAGAGAGATAATTGTGTCTCAAAAAGCCAAAAACCCCAAGTATATATAGGGGGAAGGAGAGGGAGGGCTGCCTTGGCACCTCCTCGAAGGAGGAGGAGTTCGGCCGAGCTAGGGAGGAGTCCACCTCCCACAAGGGAGGTGGATCTCTTCCTTTTAAACACCCTCTTGCCTTATCTCCTTATCCCTAGCTGCATGGGCCTTTAGGGAAGGCCTTGGCCAGTCCAATAAGGGCTAGTCCACCTCCTCTAACAGCCCATTATCTCCTTTGGTCGTCACACCCCTCCCGGGGGTCCTCCGGCACCCTCCCGGCACTCCCGGTAAACTACAGATGAGCCCAAAACTTTTCCGGTGACCAAAACAAGACTTCCTATATATCAATCTTTACCTCCGGACCATTGCAGCACTCCTCGTGACGTCTGGGATCTCATGTAGGACTCTGAACAACCTTCATTATCCACCTACTATTCCCTTTACAACTCTAGCGTCATTGAACCTTAAGTGTGTAGACCCTACGGGTTCGGGAGATATGCAGACATGACCGAGACATCTCTCCGGAGAATAACCAATAGCGGGATCTGGATATCCATGTTGGTTCCCACATGTTCCACGATGATTTCATCAGATGAACCATGATGTCAAGGATTCAATCAATCTCATATGCAAATCCCTTTGTCTACCGATATGTTACTTGCCCGAGATTCGATCGTCGGTATCCCTATACCTTGTTCAATCTCATTACCGCCAAGTCTCTTTACTTGTGTTGTAACACATCATCCCATGGATAACTCCTTAGTCACACTAAGCTCCATATGATTATGAATTACCGAGTGGGCCCAGAGATACCTCTTCGTCACGCGGAGTGACAAATCCCAGTCTCGATTCGTACAACCCAACATACACTTTCGGAGATACCCGTAGTGCACCTTTATGATCACTCAGTTACATTGTGACGTTTGGTATTCCCAAAGCAATCCCACGGTATCCGGGAGTTGTACAATCTCATGGTCTAAGGAAATGACACTTGACATTAGAAAAGCTTTAGCAGACGAACAACACGATCTAGTGCTATGCTTAGGATCGGGTCTTGTCCATCACATCATTCCCCAATGATGTGATCTCATTATCAATCACATCCAATGTCCATGATCAAGAAACCATGATGATCTAGCCAACTAGAGGCTCACTAGGGACACACTGTAATCTATATATTCACACATGTATTACGGTTTTCGGTTAATACAATTATAGCATGAATAATAGATAATTATCATGAACTAGGAAATATAATAATAACCACTTTGTTATTGCCTCTAGGGCATACTTCCAATACGTATGTCCGTTGGCTTTTGTGGGGGTGACTTCTGGTCTTCTATGTCGACTGGAACCATCCCGAGTGGATGTAGGTTGTCGAGTGGATGGAAATACATTCCGAGTGTTTGTGTATCGAGTGACTTTTTAGTTGCCATGTCCATCAAGTCGGAATATTTTGTGTGACCCTTGGAGTAATAATGAGGTACCCTTGGGTAGAACATTCAGGTTAGGCCTATGACCCTACCCTAGGTACATATCCCCATCATTAGCTCCTAAATGGATCGGGGTTCCAGTGACGAAGGGGTGGATGTGCATTCTTGTTGAGTCATACTGACCTTGGTCATATTCGTGGGATTGATGAAACTTCGCGTGGACTGAAATGTTCGTCATTCACCTTGATCGGTTATGTTGTGAAGTGATCCGAGTGATTTTCAATGCTTGAAGTTACTCCGAGTGACTGACGGGGTCCTTTGATGTGATAGAACACTTCCATAGACATGGATTTCACGGGATTCGGAATTTTGGTTTCCGCGCGAATCGCGGGGATGACACAATCTTCAGGGCAAGTGGAGCAACTACGCCTCGATTATCGCACCGTCATCATCGCCACGCATCACGTCTCCTCTGATATTGGGATAAGCTGAGAACTGGGGGACCCACCAGTCGGTGACACAGTCGGTCGATTATATAAATGCGGTTGGCGCTAGGGTTAAGGTTGTGCATTCTTTGATCTCTTCTTGCTTCTTCTCCACCTTTGTCCTACAATCTTTGTTTAGGTTTTTCTCAACCGTCGCGACCATGCCGAAAAGCAAGACCTCCAAGCTCGAGCGCGCCAAGAAGGGCAGTAATGCGAGGAAGCGAGGTCGGACCGCAGTGCCGCCGGGGTGGATTGAGGGGGATTTTCTCCCAACCACCGTGACGAAGGAGGACGTCTTGGATCTTGTGGAGCATTGGATGGTGGTCGAGAACTCTTGGAGATTGCCGGAGGAGGAGCTTGAGCCGACGCCCCGTGAGGGGGAGCTAGTCCTTCTCCTCACACATGTCGAACGAGGTTTTTCTCTGCCTCCGCACCCTTTTATTCGGGGCTTCCTCTTTTACTTCGGGGCACAACTGCACCATGTCCCACCGAATATCGTTGTGTATCTTTCTGCGTTTATCACTCTGTGCGAGTTTTTTCTGGACTGTCCTCCTCACCGGGGGTTGTTCAAGCACATATTCACTGCACGATGTGAGACGATGAAAAAAGCGAACCGAGGCGACACCAGGACCAATTTCATCCAGTTGTGTGGCGATTGCGGAATCCAGAAAAGCTGTAGGAGCACTTATACCCAAATGACCCTTCCCGAATCGGTCAGGAATTGGCAGTCGACATGGTTCTACTACAACAATATCGCATCTCCGAACATGTCGACTGGGCTCCCTCCTTTCACCTTAGATCGTCCGACTGCTCCTAGAATACTGACTGTATTTGAGGATGAGAAGGCAGAGGTGGAGATGTTGGTGGGTGAGGTGATCAACTTGGTCTGGAATGGACTGACTAGAATGGATCTGCTCGAGACGTTCCTCAGGAAGTTTCAGAAGAAACGGTAAGTCAGTGGATCCGGAGCATCACCAGGCCTTGAGATAATCCTATGGGATCCAAGCGAGTCGCGCCTTATTCCGCTGAGAATAGGCCACGAAAACGCTATGTTATATCTTTTCCGGTTGTGTTCATGTATTTGTCGAGTGACTATATACTTGTCCGACTGACTCTGTTGTCTTTGTTCTTTGTAGGAGTGGATGAACCTGCCCTCTCCTGTACCAAACGGAAAACAGTTTGATCTCGGGGTGGAAAGCGAAGGCGGCAGCACCGAGAGTGATTACGCTGACAATAGCGAAGAAAGTGAAGACACCTCAGATGATAGTGAAGAAGAAAACCAGTCTCCTCCGCACCACAAACCGCGATCCAAACAATGCCACGACCCAGCGGCTGCCCCGAGAAAAACGGTCGCCTCAAGTAGTAGGAACGTGAAGCGTGACCGGGCCTCTATGACTGACTCCGCGGAGAAGGCTGCGAAACAGACCAAGACTGATGTGCCCACTCTTCGGAAGGCCCTGCCCCGAATGAGAAACGTTGTGCTAGTTGCCTCAGTGTGAGCATTCGTCCTTTTCGTTTCGCCATTATGACTTTCCGGGTTTCTGATGACCGAGTGTAATTCACTCGCCAGTGCTGCTACCTCGGTGTTGACTCCTGTCGAAGATGGAGAGGACCACATGGACTTGGACATCGTGGATAAGCCTGCTCCTCGACCAGGTATGATAAGAAATAATTTTACTCTGTTTTATGGATTGGATCTGTCGACTGATGATTGTTCATCACTGTTGTAGCTTCAGACATGATTTTCTTAGATGACGAACAAGTGCCGGAGTATACAGCTGCACAACAGACTCAAACCATGCCTGCAATGTCTGCGTTGGGTATGCTTGCGACACATTTGTCGAGTGTGCCTTCGTCGGTTCGGCTGCTACGGCTACAACCGCTTCAATTGGATTCACTATTGTGATGACTGTGCCTCCGGTAACCCATATACTACCACTGTTATGATGCCAACCTCCTCAACGCTTGCATTTTCCATGCACCGTGTCCTAGAGGATCAAACTAGAGCTGCAAAAGAGGCTATGATCGAAGCTGAGATGATGATGCAGTGGACTAAGGAGGCGTTCGAGGCGAGTAAGTTGGTGTATGCCGCCAACTCGACGCTACACGCGAACATCCTAGTAAGTTCCACTGTAACTTAGTTTCCAACTGAATCTTGTCAATCTTGTTTTCCGATTGAATCTTGTCAATCTTACTTTACACCCACTTGGGGGGTACGTCATGTAGTGGTTTGTATTTATTCCACTAAGGGCACGCTGAGTGAACCCACTGGGTGTAGTCCCTGAGACTGCTGTTGAATGCTCGCATGAGCAAGAGTCTGAATTGGAGAGTCATGCTGTGTTTTTGGCTTGGCCAGGCCGGATCTGGTCGAGTGGTTTTTTATCCAGTGGGGGCACTCTTAGTGCACCGACTCGGTGTAGTCCCCGAGACTGTTGTCGAGTGCTTGCCTCGGCAGGGGTCTAGTTGGGAATCAGTTTTTGTTTTACTCGGCAAGACGGATCTGGTCGAGTAGTTTCATATCCAGTAGGAGCACGCTTAGTGCACCCACTAGGTGTAGTCCCCGAGACTAACGTCGATCATTTACGAAGGTCATTAGTCTTAAGAGCTTGGGTGGGTGCGGCGGGCCGCTAATTGGTCGAATAAATTGTATTTCTCCACTCGGAAGTAGAAAAATAACATCGTCGACTGAAACGTATTTGTCCACTCGGAAGTAGAAAAAATATAAATGTCGACTCAAATGAATTGTTGATGTTTTTCAGAAGGCTTGCGAGATTGCGTCGAAATACGCCAAGGTAGAATCAGAAAAGAACCGGCTGCAGCTGGAGTATGGCGCTTTGAAGAAGGTTCTTGAATACAAGGACCAAGTCCTTGCAAAGCTTAAGGAGAAGTCTGAAGTTGATGAGCAGAAGCTTGCGGACTATAGTAAGTTGGTGGAAGAAAATGCTAAAATGAAGAAAGAAAGAATGGAGTGGGAAAAAAATCTCAACTCCATCGCAAAGAGAGGAAATGCCATAGAAAATTTTGTGAAGGACTTCTTGGCGAAGATGCTTGCGACGCTTATTGGTATGTTCTCTTCACCGAGTGAATACTTACAAATTTTTCCGAATGAAATTTGACTCATGCTTTGTTTTTCTTCTCCCACAGAATTCTGTCCGAACTTTGAGAAGGAGACCTTCGAGGTGGAGCCGTACCTAGACCCTATCAAGACGCTCGTCCTTGACGCACTGGCCATAGATATGTACGGCCTCAATTGTCGCCTCCCGAAGGTTCAAGGGTACATCGCTCGGCTGCGAGTTGTTGTGGGGAGAATAGTCAAGGAATTGTGGTCGGAGGACACTTTCCAAATTGATCTGGAGGCTGTGATGGACCAACTGGGTCAGGGTCCTGACAGGGTCCAAGCATGGAAGAAGTCAGCCACGCGGTGTGGAGCCGACGTCACCCTCTCACTCGCCACGGTCCATTGCAAGGAGGCAAGAGAAGACAAGCTAAAGGCGCTCCAAGTGGCGAACACGAAGAAACTCCAGTTCGAGAACTTCATGGAGACTTCCAACAATGCTGGAACTCGCATTGCCGATGGAATTGATCTCGATACCTTCGTCAAACCCGCAAGTCCCGGGGAGCCTTGAAAATAAAATTGTCGTTATTCCCAAAACTTTAAATTTGCATCGGTATGCCAGGCGGTTTATAAACCGTTAAACTTCGTTCGGGTGTGGAACGTGAGTACTTTCTGTCTGCACGGATGACTTTGATCCGTGTCGAGCTCTTTTGCGTTTATCTGCTACTGAGATTTTCTTGGTTTCTCTCGAGTAAATAAATTGCTATTCATTCGGGAATTTTTTTGATTTAGGCGAGTTGCTCGCAGCTAAGTCTCCGCTTGTAAAGTTTTCCTTTCACTCGGAGTATATTCTTACTTAGGCGAATCGTGTTCGCAACTAAGCCCTAGAGTGTGAGAATTTCTCTTCACTCGGAGTACATTTTGTACTTAGGCGAAAACTGGTTCGCAGCTAAGCGTCGAGTGAATAGTTTGTTATTCACTCCGGAGTGTTTTTTAACTTAGGCGAATCATATTCTCATCTAAGCCCCCGAGTGTGAGAATTTCTCTTCACTCAGAGTATGTTTCGTACTTAGGCCAAAACTGGTTCACACCTAACAGTCGAGTGAATAGTTTGTTATTCACTCGGAATGGTTTTTTAACTTAGACGAATCATGTTCGTAGCTAAGCCCCCGAGTGTGAGGACCGCTCTTCACTTGGAGTGTGGTTTGTACTTAGGCGAAGACTGGTTCACGGCTAAGCATCCGAGTGGATAGTTTATTATTCACTCAGAAAGGTTGTGTACCTTAGGTGAATCATGTTCGCAGCTAAGCCCCCCAGTGTGAGGATCGCTCTTCACTCGGAGTGTGGTTTGTACTTAGGCAAAGACTGGTTCGTAGCTAAGCATCCGAGTGAATAGTTTGTTATTCACTCGGAAAGGTTCCGTAACTTAGGCAAATCATGTTCCCAGCTAAGCCCCCGAGTGTGAGGATCGCTCTTCACTCGGAGTGAGGTTTGTACTTAGGCAAAGACTGGTTCGCAGCTAAGCATCCGAGTGAATAGTTTGTTATTCACTCATAAAGGTTTCGTAACCTAGGCGAATCATGTTCGCAACTAAGCCCCCGATTGTGACGATCACTCTTCAATCAGAGTGTGGTTTGTACTTAGGCGAATACTGGTTCGCAGCTAAGCATCTGAGTGAATAGTTTGTTATTCACTCGGAAAGGTTTGGTAACTTAGGCGAATCATGTTCCCAACTAAGCCCCGAGTGTGAGGATCACTCTTCACTCGGAGTGTAGTTTGTACTTAGGCGAAGACTGGTTCGCAGCTAAGCGTCCGAATGAATAGTTTGTTATTCACTCGGAAAGGTTTCATAACTTAGGTGAATCATGTTCGCAGCTAAGCCCCCGAGTGTGAGGATCGCTCTTCACTCGTGGTGTGGTTTGTACTTAGGCGAAGACTGGGTCGCAGCTAAGCATCCGAGTGAATAGTTTCTTATTCACTCTAAAAGGTTTCGTAACCTAGGCGAATCATGTTTGCAGCTAAGCCCCCAGTTGTGACGATCACTCTTCACTCAGAGTGTGGTTTGTACTTAGGCGAAGGTCAGAAAGTTTTCGTAACTTAGGCGAATCATGTTCCCAACTAAGCCCCCGAGTGTGAGGATCGCTCTTCACTCGAGTGTAGTTTGTACTTAGGCGAAGACTTGTTCGCAGCTAAGCGTCCGAGTGAATAGTTTGTTATTCACTCGGAAAGGTTTCGTAACTTAGGCGAATCATGTTCGCAGCTAAGCCCCCGAGTGTGAGGATCGATCTTCACTCGGAGTGTGGTTTGTACTTAGGCGAAGACAGGTTCGCAGCTAAGCATCCGAGTGAATAGTTTGTTATTCACTTGGAAAGGTTTCGTAACATAGGTGAATCATGTTCGCAGCTAAGCCCCGAGTGTGAGGATCGCTCTTCACTCGGAGTATGATTTGGGCTAGATGCCGCTCGATCGGAATCGACACAAATTGAAGGAGTTATGACTTTGGCAAGTTACATTGTTCAGCAAACTTCATCTGTTACATCAGATCAATCAGTGGTCAAGCATAAAAACGTTTGAGTAAATCGACATTCATGCACGCCGCTCGTCGATCATCTTTTGGAGATTGTAGAGTCGATAAGCCCCATTGTTCAACACATTGCTGACGAGGAAAGGCCGTTACCAAGTAGGAGCTAGCTTATGAGGTCGTTGCTGATCCATCTGGAGCACCAGATCGCCTCCGTGAAACGCCCGACTCCTGACATGTCTTGAGTGAAAACGCCATAGGTCTTCTTGATAAACTGTCGACTGAATCAATTCCATATCGCGTTCCTCCTCCAAGAGATCCACTCCATCTTGTCGTGCTTGCTCGGCTTCAGCTTCCGAATAGAGATCCACTCGGGGTGAATTATGGAGTAAATCACTCGGTAGAACAACTTCAACTCCATACACCAGGAAGAAAGGTGTTCGCTCAGTCAACCGAGTCGGGGCTGTCCTCAGACCCCAGAGAACAGAAGGTAGTTCAGTCACCCAAGTGCCCGCGGCATACTCAAGGTCTCGTATGAGTCGAGGCTTCAATCCTTGGAGGATAAGACCATTTGCTGGCTTAGCTTGACCGTTGGTTTGGGTATGGGCAACGGATGCATAATCCGCTCAGGTCCCTTGGTTAGAGCAGAAACGTTTAAATTCATCCGAGTCGAAGTTTGACCCATTGTCTATGATGATGTTGTTTGGGACTCCATATCGGAATGTAATTTCTTTCATGAACTTGATGGTTGTGCGGGAAACCAGCTTCTTGATTGGTTTAGCTTCGATCCATTTGGTAAACTTCTGGACTGCAACGAGCAAGTGTGTGAACCCACTCTGACCTGTCCGGAAAGGCCCGACCATATCTAGGCCCCAGACAGTGAACAGCCAGGTGAGAGGGATAGTCTTCAAGGCAGATGCAGGTTTGTGAGACAAGTTGGAATAGAACTGACAGCCTTCACAATGATCAACGAGATCTTTAGCCATTTCATTCACACGTGGCAAGAAGAATCCGACTCGGTATGCTTTCGCAACAATAGTCCGGAAGGACGCATGATGGCCACAGGTCCCCGAGTGGTTTTCTTCCACAATCAGTTGGCCCTCCTCAGGGCAGATGGATCGTTGAACTACGCCGGTAACACTCTCTCTATAGAGCTGATCACCCATCACCGTGAAGGCCTACGACCTGTAGAGAATCTGTCTGGCTTCGTCTTCGTCTTCTGGTAACTCTCGCCTTAAGATGTATGCAGTATACGGTACAGTCCAGTCGGGTGTGATTACCAGAATTTCCATGATCAGATCAACGACTGCTGGAACATCGACTTCAGTCGGATTGGAAGAACTTGAAGGTTGTGGGGGATCTTCAGTGAAAGGGTCTTCTTGCACAGACGGAGTGTGCAAGTGTTCCAAACCCACATTGCTGGGTATAGGCCTCCGAATGGATCTGATCTTAGCCAACTCATCAGCTGCCTGGTTTTTCAGTCGGGGTACATGGTGGAGTTCTAAGCCTTCAAACTTCTCCGCGAGCTTCCTCACTGCATTGCAGTATCCATTCATGACGGGGTTCCTGATATCCCACTCCTTCATCACCTGATTAACCATCAAATCTGAGTCGCCGTAAACCATCACGCGTCAGACGCCGTGTGAAATGACCGTACACAACCCGTACACGAGAGCTTCATACTCAACTTCATTGTTGGAAGAATCGAAGTGAATCTGGATGACATAATTAAGCTTGTCGCCTTTGGAGACACCAATACCACACCAGCACGGACTCATTTAACAATTTAGAGCCATCCAAGAACATAGTCGAGTGTGCCAAGTGAATGTGAGCTGGTTGTTGTTGTTCGACCCACTCGGTCATAAAATTAACAAGGGTTTGATACTTGTTGGCCTTCTTTGCCTCAAATATGATGCCCAAATACAGCAACTCCATGTCCGATTTAGCCACTCGACCCGTTGCATCCCGATTGTGAAGAATCTCTGATAGTGGGGCATCACTGACGACTGATATGGAGTGATCTTTAAAGTAATGCGCCACCTTTTTGCTGACAAGTATATTCCATAAAGAAGCTTCTTGTAATGGGGATACCTTTGCTTCCAAGGGGTCAATACTTGTGAAATGTAATAGACTGGGCGCTGGACCTTGTAGGCTTTCCGTTCTTCTTCTCTCTCGACTATCAGAACTGTGCAGACGACCTGATTGGTGGCTGCGATGTATAGGAGCAGTGGTTCTTTGCTGTGTGGAGCAGCAAGCACCAGCTGGGTGGAAAGAAGAGCTTTGAGCACTACAAACACCTCCTTCTACTTCATCATTCCACTCGAACACATCTGATTTCTCCATCAGTCGGTATAAAGGCAGTGCCATTTCAGTGAGATGAGAGATGAACCGACTCAATGTTGTGAGGCAGCCTGTAAGTTTTTGTACGTCGTGTACCCGCACACGGCTTTTCATTCAGAAAATGGCGCCAATTTTCTCGGGGTTAATGCCGATTCCTCGTTCGGAAACGCGAAAACAGAGTAACTTGCCGCCAGGAACGCCGAAGGTGCACTTGGCTGGATTTAGCTTGATATCATACTTCCTCAAATTAGCAAATGTTTCTGCTAGGTCAGTTAGCAGGTCGGAACCTTTGCGTGACTTGACCACAATATCATCCATGTACGCTTCAACGTTCTGACTCATCTGGTCGAGCAAACACTTCTGGATCATGCGCATGAAGGTTGCACCGGCATTCTTCAGACCGAAAGGCATGGTGATATAATAGAAACACCCAGAAGGGCTCATGAAGGTTGTTTCTATTTCGTCTGGACAAAACAGACGGATCGGATGATAGCGAGAGTAAGCATCCAAAAAAGACAAGCGCTCGCACGCCGCAGTCGAATCGACAATTCGATCAATGCGGGGGAGCGAGAAGTGGTCTTTCGAACAAAGCTTATTAATGTTCTTGAAGTCGATAAACATGTGAAGGGATTTTTCCTTCTTGGGGACCATGACAAAATTTGTGAGCCACTCGGAGTGGTAAACCTCGCGAATGAATTTGGCCTCCAAGAGTCGCGCCACCTCCTCGCCAATTGCTTTCCTCTTTTCTCTTGCAGGTTGTCGCAGGTGCTCCCTGACTAGCCTCGCCTTCGCAGTCTCAAGGGTGCTCAGCCAGTTCCCTCGGTACACCCGACATGTCAGCAGGCTTCCATGCAAAGATGTCCTAGTTCTCACGGAGGAACTAGGTGAGCTCGGCTTCCTAATTCCTGTCGAGTGTTGTAGATATGTTGGTCGGAGGAACATTGTGATCCGTCGGGTGGATGTGCACCGTCTTGACCTCACCAGTCGACTAAAAAGCGGACTTAGAATCACGCTTCTTCGAGCATATTAGGTCGGCAGGGTCCACATTCTTCCGATACTCTTCCAACTCTACTACAACCATGTGTTAATCTGCAATTTTTTATCCTTGTTGCAAACGCTCTTTAGCTCTCTACCGATTGCTTGAGATACTGATGACTCCTTTAGGCCTTGGCATATTCATCTTCAGGTACACGTAGCTTGGTCGGGCCATGAAACGTGCATAAGCAGGATGACCCATAATAGCATTATACGCACTCTGGAAGTCCGCCACCTCGAACGTCGACTTCTCTTTGCGAAAATTCTTGTCAGAGCCAAAAACAACATCTAACGCGATCTGGCCGAGTGACTTGGCCTTCTTCCCTGGGATAACTCCATGAAAGGACATGGTGCTCTCGCTGAGTCGGGACATCGCAATGCCCATCCCCTTGAGAGTTTATGCATATAGGATATCCAGTCCGCTTACTCCATTCATCAAGAATTTACAAAGCCGAACACCCTCGACAACTGGGTCGACCACCACAGCCTGTCGACCTGGAGTCGGAAAAACAGTCGGGTGGTCCGACTGATCAAACGTGATGGGGGTCTGCGACCACTTCAGGTACGTTGGGGTGGAAGGTACTGCCATGTTGACTTCTCTATTGATGACTTTCAATCGACTTTTGCTCTCTACGTCAGCAAAAATCACCAAAGTTGCGTGGACTTTAGGGAAGTCATCTTTCTCTTCATCATACTCTTCTTCAAGGTCTTTTCAACTCGACTGACCTTCTTTGAACTCTTGCATCAACAGTTGGCACTGCTGAGTGGTCTGCTTTGGCAATATCAGATTGCCCTCTTCATATTTTTTTTTGTAGAATACACATGGTTGATCCAAAACATCCGACTGCATCTTGGATTCCTTTGGGGGAAACGGTGCCTTGGACTTTCCCTTGTATTTTCCCGCCGCCAGAGCGACTGCTTCTGTTGGTGTAGCGCTTTCAACCTTCCGCTTCTGCTTCCGATTGGAATTCACGTCAGTGTTGTCGACTGCTTTACCTTTGCTGCTACGGAGGCGGTCTTCTTCTTCCCCGTTTTCATAACTGGTTGCTATTTCCATCATTTTGCTCATTGACATGTCGCATGACTGAGCGAACTTCAGATATAACCCTCTCTACCTGACGCCTGCCTTGAAGTTGCAGACTGCTTGGTACACGGTAGCATTCTCCACTGTATGGTGGAGAGTGGTCCAGCGCTGGATGTAATCGTGCAAGGACTCACTCAGCTTGTGTACGCAATGTTGTAACTCAGAAAGGCCGACAGGGCGCTTGCAAGTGCCCTCGAAGGTCTTGATGTACACTCGGGACAAATCTGCCCAATAGTATATGCTTGAGGGTGCGAGCTGATTCTGCCATGCACGGGCCGAACCATCCAGCATCAGGGGCAAGTGCTTCATCGCAACATTGTCGTTGCCGCCCCCAATCTGTACTGCAACTCGATAGTCGTCCAGCCACGTTTTGGGCGCTGACTCTCCTGTGAACTTGCTGACTCCAGCCGCCAACCTGAAGTCGGGGGGAATATCGGTAGAGCGGATTGCCCTGCTGAAACACTCGGGACCAGAAACGGTAGTACAACTTCCAATTGGATGATCTCTGTAGAGACCATCTCTGTAATCTCTGCCTCTATCGATCCTTCTCTGCACGAGTACATCTCTCGCATCAAATCCCGGACTCCTCTCGTCATCGAACGTGTGCTGGACATCGTAGTGTCGGGACATATATGAGCTGCTCCGCGGGAGGAGAATGCACTCGACGGTGGTCATCGCGGTGATAACAAGGGGGAAACTGGTTCCGACCCTGGTCTCTGTGTTGATACTCCCGGTTACCCCCGTCTCTGCGACGTTGGGTGAACCTGGACTGTAAACTGAACGGACTGTATCTGCTCTTGGTGAATTATTGTGTAATCTATTGAGTGATTGCGATACAACTGAGTTATGTTGATGTGCTGCTTGAAGCAAAGCGCGAATCTGATCTAAGCCTCTACCCGCCTCTGAATCTGACGGCTGAATGGAATCTGTGATCTTAGCTGCTACTGCGACATTAAGTACCGGAGTACGATATACCTCAACATTGTCTTGTTGACCACTTGAGAAGAGTTTTCGCTGACGCCGACTGGAAGTTGGAGGACGACGATGACCACGTCCAGTCGACGGTTCGCCAGCTTCGTGCTCGCCGCGACGGAACCAGGGTGGGCTCTCCACGGAGCCCGCCATGAAGACCTGTGCTGCTGGGTTACAGCTCTCGCCCTCAGATGGAACATTAGACCGATCTGATGCCGAGTGGATCGGGTCTTCAAGGGGCACAGTAGGCTCGATGGCCACGACTTGAGATGTCTACGGAGATGACACCTGGCGAGCTACTGCGTGCTTCACCTAGCGTTGGAGCCGTGAGTGACCAAATCGCTTGCGACGATGAACAATGGAGTGAACAGCCGACCGCGGAGTCGACGGCTGCCAAAGAAGTACGTCGAAGGGGCTTGCATGGAAGTGTGTCGCTCCACGAACTGGGAGCGCCTCGATGTCGAGTGGCGCTTCCTGAAGCCATGCCTTGTCATCGGTTACGAAGATGAGGGCACCAAAACAAATCTCACCACCCATGAACGAATCGCAGCCGGAAGACACGACGAAGAGTGAAAATGGCAAACTTGCCAGAAGTCGCTTAGACGCCTGCCCCACGGTGGGTGCCAACTGTCGTGAGAATGAACTTGACAATAGAGGTGTAGGGTATGAATGGAGAGGGCAGAGTCCTAGCTACGGCAAGCTTGTACACAGGATGTATGAGTTCAGGCTACTGTCTTAGAGGTAATAGCCCTACGTTTCAGTGCTCGGGAGCTCTTGTAGTGTGGATTGTGTATTACAGGGGGTGCGGACCCTTGTGCCAGAGGGGAGGACTGGCGTGTATACAGTGCGCTACCCCTCATTAATGCCTCAGCATCTAAGGGCTCGATCAATATGGTTTAAAGATATACGTTACTGATAATGTATGCAAGTAATAAGTGCTACTAATGACCATTGGCTGAATGTATGTTCGTTGGCCTTCGTGGGGGTGACTTCTGGTCTTCTATGTTAGCTGGAACCATTCTGAGTGGATGTAGGTCGTCGAGTGGATGGAAATACATTTCGAGTGTTTGTGTACCGAGTGACTTTTTAGGTGCCATGTCCATCCAGTCGGAATCTTCTATGTGACCCTTGGACTAATAATGAGGTACCCTTGGGTAGGACATTCACGTCAGCCCTGTGACTCTACCCTAGGTACATATCACCATCATCCGGCACACCATTGCGTCCCCTCAGGGATGGAATGATCTTGAGCAAGTCTTGTATTATATACATCATGATGACGTGGTCCATTGAGCGGACTCTTTGTTTAGTTTCGCCAGGGGAATGTCATTGCTGGGGTGCATACCTCAGGTATGTAACATACAACGAGTCATGGATGACACGGAAGTTCCCCAAGTCTTGTGGGTAAAGCATGCAACCTATGTAGAGTGTAAGACTATTCGAATAGCCATGCCCATAGGACTGGACAGTTGGTAGTCCTGCTTAAAGTACGTTCGATATTTTCACAAACTTAGAGGGTGTGTGGGGGGAGATGATACTTGAGCTAAGTTAGTTGACTTGGCAGGTTGATTGAACATGAGATGTTCAATTCGTGCATATATTGATATTTGTAACTTGTTCATATGGATATCTGTAAAACTCATGATGCATGCTTTTCCAAGGCGGTTGAACTTGTCATTGCACTTAAAATTAGCTTTCTACAACTTACCTACTCAATGCTATGTGATGCATTTATATTGCCTTGTTCCAAACATGGGTTGCTTGCGAGTACCTTCAAAGTACTCATTGGCTTGCCACGACTTATTTAATTGGATAGGCATGGAACAACGGGAATATGGTGAAGAGTTCGTTGGGGACGAACATGCAAACTAGGACGCTTCCCAGTCAGAATGCGTGTAGGGTTAAGGCAGATGGCATGGGTTCACGCTTTCGTTCAAGATTTCCGCTCCTAGTTGTTTTTGGTGTTTGGCCTTCATGGCCCTATCTTTGTAAGACTTGACCTTAATGGTCCTTATTTCTATAAGACGGTATGTATGGATGTAAGACTCTTGTTATCCATCTTTTGTGTGTTTAGTGAGCATTGATCTCTGGGCGACTATTGTTGTTTTTCACACATCAGGCACACAGTAGCATTCCCTTAGGGATGGTACAATCTTTAATGAGTCCCGTGTGATGTACATCATGAGGACATGATCCAACGAGTGGACTCTTGGTTTAGTGTTGTCAAGCTAAAGACATTATTCGGGTGCTTACCTCGGGTGTGTAATATACCGTGAGTCGTGGTTTGACACATAACTTCCCCGAGTCTTGTGGGTAGAGTGTGCAACCTCTGGAAAGTGTAAAATTATTTGAATAGCCATGTCTACAGTCAAGGATAATTGTATGATCGTCCTTGGGATACATCCATTGTTGTTAGGACCGGTTGCCAAATAAATAATTTTATTGGAAATCAGCCATGAATGTCACGAGTGTAGAAAATCATTCCGAGTCACTATTCAACAATTCATCCAATTAACCAGTTAACTTGCGAGTTAATCGCTACTCTTAGGATGACCGAATCGAATAACACCCATTCATCCTGTTAACTTGCCATGCCGAATCATTGGCCAGTTAGACCGATTAATCAGTTGTCATACCGATTAATGAGCTGCCAAACGGATTAATCGCTACTGGCCCATTAACTGGTGGGCAAACGAATCCCAAAATTTTGGCATATAACCCCTCCCACCCAATTTTGGCACATAAGTTTAAATGATTAATTTATAATCTTGAATTTTTAGATTGTATATATTTGGAAATATAACGATTATTAATTTCACCTCTAGTGTAGTTTTTATATGCCTAGAATAGAATATTTTGCTATATTACATAGCTAGGTGCGTGGAATTATGGTATAATACATAAAAATCTAGAAATAAGTTCGCAAGTTTCTATTTAATCTACCGATTAATGATTGACCGATTAATCTAGTCGACCGAGCAGCTACCGGTTACCGATTTCTTAAACATTGTTCCGAGTGATAGACCAATCTTGATACACAAACCATTAGTACTTAATATTGATTTGGGTAGAGCATGGGTCGCTCTATAGTTTATTACAAGACGCCCACAATATCATAAGGATGGATATATTACAGTGGTCGTGGGATAACTATACTGCTCGCAATAAAGTGGGCATGTCACATCAGAGTTAAATGACATGTCATAAGTACTACTATGCGCCAAACGTCAGAGTGAGTGTTGTGGTTTTGTCACGGCATATGTCCTCCTGAGAGGAGTTCGAGATGGGGAATCGCAACCATGTGGCGACTCAAAGGGGTTAGCAGGGAGCAAGAGGCGATTTTACCCAGGTTCGGCCCCTTAGATTGAGGTAAAACCCTACGTCCTGCTATGTGTGTATTGCTATGGAAATCGATTACAAGGGTGCGGATTCGCCTGACCTAGCTCTCGATTAATGTTAACTTAAAATCTAGCAGCCGTAGAGACTCGCGTTTATATACACGTCGAAGTCCTAGGTTTACAAGTGTACGGGTCACGTTACGATTCATGACCCAGTATGTCCTCCACATGGGCTCGCGACCCTTCTCCCGCATGGGCCATGAGTCGCCATGTTCGTGTCTTCGGCCGCATCCGGCTCTCGTTGGTAAACGCCTTGTGCCTTCTGCTTCATAGGTCAGGGCCCGTCTTGAGTATGAATGTTGAGCCTCCATCATCTTGACCCGGCCTCCTAGGACGGGTCTAATGGCACGATAATATCCCCAACATTAGGCCCCAGATTGACTTGAACTCGTTCACGTCAATAAATCTTTGTCACACTCTTGGCGGCTCAAACATGATCACAACTCGTCTTTAACGGAGAAAATGCCGGTTTGTAAACTCCCCCCGATTTTCTGCTCCATCTGTTAATGACGTTAGCTATCCCGATATTTTAGGGATCTTTATGACATCACTTCAACGAATTCTTTGGCCTATCTGTTTAGCCCGATAATCGAGGCGCCATCAATTCCTAAATTTACTACGCCAACTAGATTCTCGCGCCTCTCGTTTCCATTACCCCTCTCGGCCTTTAAATACCGACAGGAACATCTCTTTTTTACTTTTACCCTGCTCCTCTTCTTCATCTTCTACCTCGAGCTCAATTCTGCGACGCACCGCCGCTGCACCTCGCGTCGACGAGCACTCCGGTTCGAGGGCTCCACCACCGCGCGTCTTGTGCCTCGAACCGTGAACTCCTTCCGCCTCCATCGACGCCATCAGGTAAGACTTTGTTTCTCGCATTATATCTGCTGAGGTCACCACCATAGTTTAACGGAGTTCTTGGGGTTCGTCCTTCCGCCATTGCCAACATAGATCTATTTGATCCCTTCATGAAAAACTTTCCTCGACGATAGGTCGTGGAATGAATACAAGTCTGAATCTCGCATATACTTCATGGATTACTTGCAGGAACCTCATGAACATTAGTTGTTTCCACCCCATATTTTACTTCCATATGGAGCTATTAAATCCCTTTTTCATACCGTTGGTAGATCCATCTTTCTATATATGTTGGTAGAAAACAATTTATCTAATACTTAGTGTAATCAGATATCACAGTTCCTTCGTAAACCATTGTTACTCTCACACAGGCATGTTAGACATCTTGTAACTCGCCATCTCCGTGAGCCGCCTTGTATTAAGGCGACTCAAGTATTATGAACTTCTTTATTGCTTACTTCTTGAACTCCTCGTTTCTCGCAACAATTGTCACTTGATGGAATAACCCGCCAATCGTATTTATGCAGCACGCTCCTTCATGAATCTCTTAGTCATGTCGAGACCATCAAAATGCGACTGGTTACCCTCAGAAATTAGTGATGCCGGTTTGCAACGATGCGTGTCAGTAGGGACCTTGTCTCCGAAGGATATAATTGAATGGAGAGCCGCCGCTGGAGAAGTGCGACCTCAAACCGCCGAAGGAGATGTTGTGGTTTGCGCTGATCATTTCGAATGAGGCTTCTCTCCTACTGGTTCAAAATTCTTTCGCCATGCTCTCAACTTTTACAACCTTCACCCTCAAGATCTAGGTCCCAATTCAATCTATAATTTATGTCAGTTTCAAGTATTCCCTTAAGCGTACCTAGGAATAGAATCTACCGTTCCCATATTTAGGGAGTTCTTCTACTTGAACCGCCAGACAGAATGGGCTGATGGCCCCATCTTGAAACTCAACGGAGTTACCATCCAAAGGCGGTGCAAGTGCGGTTTCCCTGTTGTCACCTTGCCCAGTTACCCCAAGGGCTAGGGGAAAACTCACTAGTAGGAAAAACCTTATAGGTATGAGCCTAGTAGTAGCGCTGGAAAAGATCACGCGATGCTGCTAGTTAGCAGTAGCGCTGGAAACACTATACACTGCTGCTACTTAGGAGTAGCGCTGGAAAACTATGGGCTACTGCTAACATCCGTAGTAGTTGCGCTGGATGCCTTTGCAGCGCTATTGATAAACGGGGCCCAACGAGGCCACCCACAGTATCTGTTGTAGTAGCACTGGACTGTAAAAGCGCTACTGCTAAGTTCCATAGCAGTAGCGGTTCCGTGGAACCAGCGCTAATACTAAAAGGGGCCCAACAAGGCCACCGACAGCAGTTGTAGTAGCAGCGTTGGCGGGGGAAAAGTTCCACTACTAAGTGCAATATCAGTAGCGCTCCTCTGGAACCAGCGCTACTACTACACGTGGTTGTGGGCAGCTTTTCACCCACACGCACACGCCCTCTCCCCCTTCCCCTCCCTTTGCCCTCCTATCTCCTTTCCTCCTCCATTATTACTTCTCCACCATTCATGCCCTTCTTCTCTCTTCCTTCTACCTATCACCCACACACACACCCTCTCCCCCTTCCTCCCCCCTTTGACCTATCCCCTCCTTTATCCTTTCCTCCACCATTGTTGCCCTCATTTTACCCACACACACACCCCCTCTCCCCCTTCCCCCCCGTTGCCCTATCCCCTCCTTTCTCCTTTCCTCTCTCTAAGTACTTCTCCGCCATTGTTACATCTCCACTATTTAGCCGTGCACAATCTCACTCGGGATATATATAGGTGAGTAAAAAGTTGAGCATTTCAATAATGGGAATATGTCTGTTTGCGATATGAAGGGATTTGTGTGAGTGACATGACCCGTGAGTTTCTTATGTTTTTCCTAAATGTCGATTTATTTTTGTTTCGGCAAATTTCGAGCAAACTCGATATGTCCTATTTTTAGGCAAGGTCATACAAAATTTTATATGCGTGCATTTTTTATGACCCTTTTGCTTGTTATACCTTGCAGTCATGAAGGTGAGTGGTAGGAAGGTGGAGCGTTACTTGCAATCCGCGGTGATGGACATGTATGCAAATAAACATACTGGGATTAGATGTTCGTGTACAAGATGCAAGAAGGATTAATTTTGGACCCTTTTGATCATGGCAGTTCGAAGGCCCACCTGCTAATCAATGGTTTCATGGATGGCTATACTCTTTGGATAAGTGAACATGATGATGAGGACGTCCACATGACAAGGAATAACGACATGGGTTTAGACGAAGAGATTACCAATTGACATGAAGAAGATGGCGCCGGACATGACGGCTGTGAAGAGTCCGAACACGATGGCGGGGAAGAGTCAGGACATGGCGTCGGAGAAGATTCTGGACACGGAGAAGAAGCAGATTCCGGACATGGCGGAGAAGAGTCGATGGACACGCCGCAGACTTCGACGCTACTAAGTTCAGTTGTGCAGGACCCTCATGTTCGAGACCTGCTTCGCAAGAGTACGAATAGCGACATAGTTGCTTCTAGAGAGGAGGCCAAGCTGGCGCAGCTTGAAGTTGTAACACCCCAAATTTTTGCCAAGATTTTTACTTAATAAATTTGGCCTGAATATTGTTAAATTTTAATTTTTGGGTTTTGTGTCGACTTCAAAACCTCTCTTATTCTTGGTTTTGTGAATAACTCCTCTATGAGCTAAAGATTTTTTGAGAACTTTTATGTGACTTGAAGGTTAACTCAAATATTTCCTCTCTACTGATTATTTCACAAAAGACTTTTTCATTAAATATTATCTCCCAACTCAATTATTCAAAACTGGTTTTTATTTTCTTAAGGGTCCAGTTTGAACTGCAGCTACCTATTAATCTCTTCTAGAAATTCCACCATAAGCTTGACAATTACCTACTATGTTTCTGGATCAACTTTTCATAATAATATAGCCAAGTGCTTTGACAGGATTAAGCAAATTAATTAATCTTGCTTTCTGGTCCAATCGTAGATTTGCACTACAACCCCTTAAATTAAATCTCCAAAAATTCTACCAAAATTTGTAATAGCCAAGAGATTCATACAAATGAGTTTTATGCAAACACCCACCTGAGTATTTTGGTAAAATATTGCTTTTTGCCATCTTTTCTGTTCTCGTCCAAATAGGTGCTTTACACTACAACCTCTTCATTGAAGTATCTAATAATTGTGTAAAAATTTGTGGAGGTCAAGAGGTTTATAGGAATGAGTTTTCTGCGAAAGTACATGTTGGTCTTTTGAAACATTTGAGCACCACTTCTTGTTTTATATTCTGGACCAGATTGACCTTCTGAACTACAACCCCACTTTTTCCTTCACCAATGCCCTTGAAAAATTTTGTGAGAACAATTTTCAGCCCCATTGGAATTATTTTGACCCCTGTAGTATCATCTTCTTGTTTCTGGATCAAATCTTGCCATCCTTGTGCCCATCCAGTGAGGCTTTTGTCTGGTAATTTCCATGGCTAGAAAGTGCTCCTAGATGCCCTTGGCACTTTGTCGAACATCTCGTGCCCATGACCAGTTTTGACATGCTCTTTTGTTTGTATTCAAGACTTGCTCCCCAGAACAAACCAGCATGTCTAGCAGACCCATAGCTATGCCATTAGTCGATCTGGAGCATTTCACCACGAGCCCAAGCCCCTAGCTAATCGTAGCATTTCGTCGAGCACCTGGCAGGTGTGCCTCAGCGTGCTCCAGAGTGCGCCTTTTGCAGCCTGTGCAGCGAGCCGCCGCGTCGCAACACCTGGCGCCCCCTCGTCACCCGAAGCAACCTCAACACGTGGGCACACTCGCACGAGCTCCTCGTGCACCCTAGCACCCTACTGACTCCTCCTGCGCCTCTTCCTCACCGCAGCCACGCCGCCCGTCGATAGCCATATCGCCGCAACACCGCCCAAACGTCCCCAGCGTGCCACCTGCACCTTGGACCACTCCTGTGACGAGCCAGAGCCTCCCCTTGACCCGTCGCTGCATCAGCTCCATTACTATGCCCTCGCTAGAGGCTGATCCCGGCGAGCTTATCCTCTCCGCCGTGGGAATCGACAGCCCCGGCTATAGATAGGAGCCCCGAGGTCGTGCGTCGACTCAAGCCACTCCCCCGAAGCCTCAGCCGGCGTCCCCAAGCACCAATTTGAGACGAGACGCCTTTCGTCCCCGACTCCGGTGAACTCCACCACCGCAGCCCCGCAGCACGATTTGGTCGGTTCAAAGCCTCTTCGCCCCACCTGAGCTCCCCATTACCCTCCGCTTGACCTCCTGAAGCTTTACCCTAGCTCAGCCCCGCCCTAGAGCCTTCCTAGCCAACCCACTCGTCAAAACCGAAGCTCCCTCCGCCGTGCAGGACGAGCCGCTCGCTTTCGACCAGCCCCGCAGCTCCAAAACACTAGAATGGACGCATCATGCTCCCCTGAGCACGTCGGTACCCTCTGCTTCGCGAATGGAGGTGCCTACCACCGGTGAGCTACGCCGAAGTCCCCTCCTCCCTTCGGCTGGAGGAAGGAGACGACAGGTCAAACCTGTGAGCGGGTCCCACTCGTCAGCGTCCCGCCCCTCATCCCGAGCCCACGCAAGTGGAGGCGCGTTTCGCCAAGTACGTTTTCCCTCTTGCGTTAGCGTCTTTTGGCCCGAAGCATTTTCTTTCTTTTCTATTTTTTTAAAACAAATTCAATATGGAAATGGTTTTGGCCACAACTTTTTATAGAAAACTCCAAATGAGTTGATTCTTTTTCTCATCTCTCTCAAATTCGGCCTAGTTTATTTTAGATATTTAGTTGAAAATTTTCTAAGATAATTTTTGTACTGTATTTAAATTATGTTTTAATTAGCATATATTTTTAAATAGGCTTTGAAGAGAGGAGTTGAAACTTCCAAAAGTTTTGTGGTGAACCCCACCTCTCTACACTTGGAAGGCAAGCATCCTGAACTTACTTTTAACTTGGTTGTATAAGCTTGCTTGGTGAAAGTATTATAAGGTTATGTTTGATTTGTGGTGATATTTCATGTGGCAAATCATGCATACGGTTTCATGATTTTTAAAGTAAAGGTTTCTATGATTGTGGTGCATGGACAGGGGTCACTCTTTCCTACCCTACGTGCCTACCAGACGGGATTCGGTGAGAGTCGGTGTCTTGTGGAGGCACGACCATGGGATTGATGCCTCGTGGACGAGAGTGGTCAACAAGGCTTGTTAGGTAGGTAGTGACCCTTTTTGCACATGGTTTGTGCTGATCATACAGGTAATACTTAAACCTCCTAAGTCGACCATAGATCAAGTCTCGTCAGTATGTCTCCTTATTTGTGTGCTACCATAGTTTCCTGGATAATGGATTCGGTATAGTCAGTTGCAGACCTATTATCACTCACACACTAGTAGAGGGGCAAAGATGAAGGTATGCACGGCCGTGGTATAAATCCAGTCATCCGGTCAGGGGGCATGGGTGTTTCCGGTCTGGAACTGGAAGGGAGGGCACTCCCTGTGAACGCGTGATATAAATATTGTTGATCCCATGCTAGTCGAGGTCGGAGCCTCCCTGTCTTTCGGTTTTACCTTGGCAACGTAGTACGGGTGAATTCGAGCTTCGCGGAGGTAAAGTGGGTGTGTGCTGATTCTAAGTGTCCACTTCTAAAATGTCCTACACGATATTAGTAATGATGGCTATTGAAAACCTTGAACTACGGGTAAAGAGTTCACCCTCTGCAGAGTCAAAACTATTCGAGTAGCCGTGTCCACGGTCAACGACGTTGGTTGACTAGTAAAGTGTCAGTCTTCGGAGGTAGTTAACGGAGTATGAGACTAATCGGGAAATATGGTGGATGATTTTAAACATTTTTCTCTGTGAACAACCCTTATGATTTTTACTGTGAATATCCCTGGGACGGTTCTACCTCCTGGATATTCTCCATCATTTCATATAAGCCCTTTATGTGGTGTCTCTGAGACGCCCGACTATGGCATGTTTGTTATTATTTCATATAATCCCTTTATGTGGTGTCGCTGAGATGCCCGACTGCTGCATGTTTGTTATTATTTCATATAAGCCCTTTATGTGTTGTCGCTGAGACGCCCGACTGCGGCATGTTAGTTATTATTTCATATAATCCCTTTATGTGGTGTCGCTGAGATGCCCGACTGCGGCATGCCTTATTTTTCATCCGATGCTAATATTCTTATTGATTGATTATTACTCCTACAAATGCTTGAGTGGTAATTTGAGTTTACGCAATATTACGATATCATTATGTGTGCATGGATAAGACTGCAAGTTATGTGTTCGCTTCATGATGGTTGCGAGTACATTCAAAGTACTCATTGGCTTGTCCCTGGCTATTCTCTTGGCTAGATTGCAAGCTTGGAGAGGAGAGGCTTGACGATGAGCTTGGAGCATAGGCTTCAAGGACATCAGTTGTGCGAGATAGGAGTTAACCCGGTCGGCTGTTCCTGTGGGAAATGGAATCCCGTAGGAGTTGGAGATCCCAGTAACGCTTCCGCCATCAACCACTAGAAACCCTTTTTGATGTACTCATTAGACCACATTGGTCATGTACCTCAATGTGTATTTTGCTTGGACATTTGTATCAAGGAAGGATGTGCCAGTTAAGAGTATTCCTAGGGCTGGTATACTTAAGGGCCATTTGAAGGGAAATTAAAATCGTCGAAAATCCGGTCCCCACAGAAGTAGACTCGAAGACTCCATTAAATGAAGGTTGCGATCCCGAGGTTACACGCTTGAGTTTCCCGCTCGAACTTCTAAAGACGAAGGCCAAAAAAAATGGACAAACAAAAGCCTCGATGAGCACTTGAAGTACATACAAAATAAGGTTCTTCCCGCATGGAACCTGTGTCCTACTAGTGTAGATGAGGCCAAGAAAATCCTTTGCCCTCTAGATCTTCCGCACATGAGATACCACGCATGCACCAACGGTTGCATCATTTAACGGGGTGGGAACACGGAAAAAACCAGGTGTCAAGTGTGCAATGCTTCTCGATACAAGAAGGCATGAAAGAAAGCTCCTCAGAAATTGTATGGTACTTTCGAATCACTCCGCGTATGCTGCGGTATTTCGTAGATCCTAAGGAACAAAAGCTCATGCGCTGGCACGCGGAGAGGAAGAAGCCCGATGATGGGGATGATCCGAAGCTGAGACACCTCGCAGATGAAAGCCAGAGGAGAGCACTCAATGCCAAATATGGTTTTTCACACAAGATGCAAGGAACATCGTGCTTCGTGCATGTACCGATGGGATGAATCCGTTTGGAAACCAAAGCACCAACCACATCACATAGCCCATCTTTGTATGGATGTACAACCTCCCCCCATGGAAGTGCATGAAGACAAAGTACATACACATGAGCATGCTGATTCAAGGGCCGAAACAACCAGGAAATAATATTAACCTATATATGGGGCTTTTGATAGAGGAGCTAGACACGTTACGGAAATCGCCGGTCAAGAAATGGGATGCCAACACAAGTGATTATTTCTATATGAGAGTTGCGCTGATGACGATGATGCACGACTATCTCGGTTACGGGCACACCTCAGGCCATGTGTGCCATGGATACAGCGGATGCACGAGATGCATGGATGATACAACGTCTCAGCAGCTTACGTTAACGAAAGATGGCGGGTCTGGGAAAATCATGTAGATGGGGCATCGTAGATGGCTCGAAAAGGATGACCCGGTGAGAAAACATGGAGATCTATTCAATGGTTTGGCTGAGCATCGAGGACCTCCGCGTAAGAGGAGCGACGCTGAAATCAACGAGCTATTGAATAACTGGCAACAGTGCCCCGCACTGGGAAAGATGAAAAATGCACTGGATCCGCTACTGAAGGTATGGAAAACGAGGTGTGTTTTGTGGGACTTGGAGTACTGGCCCAATCATGACAAACATCATTGCCTTGATTAAATTTATATAATGAAGAATGTCCTCGAGAGCTTGCTTAGCACACTGATGAACATGCTGGAGAAGACCAGGGATGGGCCGAAGGCAAGGAAATACTTGGAGGATTTGGAGATCAGGGGGGTCTCCACATGCCCCGTAAAAAGTGAACGAAGAAGACAAAGACGGAGACGGCGACGGGGCCAAGGGAAAGAAAAGTCAACAAGAAGGAGCAGAATTGTTGCTGCACTTCTTGCTTGACCTTAAGTCCCAAGGAGATCGATCAATTCATCAAGTGCCTTACGGGAAACAAATTCAGTTCCAGTTACTGTGTGAAGATAAGAAGATTTCTAGACACCAAGAAGACGATTACTGGTCTCTACAACTTGTTCAACATTGTCGGCATTCTGGGAATGGGGATACCCAGACCTGCCTCATGTGGCCGAGGGCCGTCTGACTTCATCAAGCAAACCAACGGGCTCGACACCACTCAAGGTAAGGACCTCGTGAGGGGACAAGCCTCACAAGGAGGAACGACATTAAGACCCACAGGGGGCCTCTTCAGGACCCCTCCGGAGCGGCGAATATTCCAAGGCGAGGCCCGGCCTCAAGAGTCAAGAATTACACAAGAGAAGGATAGGCGAGCAGCAGACAGTAGAGCTGAGTAGTTTCCCCTTTAGTGCAAAGGGGGGCAAGGACGTACCAGGGTTCCAAAGGCATCTTCCAAAGGTTTCCCTTCTGGTGAAACAAGGCCGTCGCCGCCCGCCAGCAGGACAGACGTCATCCTCGGGCCCGTCCCTGCAGCGGGGGCAACCACTTTGCAGGCGAAGACCACCTTTGGGCAGGGGAGCATGTTACCCTGTCCCCCTTCAAAATTGGCCAATGTGGGAGCCGTTCCCGCCAAAACAATAAGGGAAGAGGACAGGGGCCGCCACTATATATAGGGGATATGTTGCTTCGTAGAGGGGGATCCCGAACCATTCATTGAACCACTAGCACCGCGCAAGGTCACCCATCCTCCGGAGGTGCCCAAGCATTGTACTAGTTCATCCACCAACCTCCGCGAGAGGCAATCCACCAAAGCAGGAGTAGGGTTTTACGCCTCACAGCGGCCCGAACCTAGGTAAACTACCGTGTCTTGTGTTTCCTTCACCATCAAGTGAGTTTCCTGCCAACCGAAGTGAGTAGCAAGCTAGGTGGGGCAAACCAGTGAGAGATCTTGGTACACGCCCCTGAGTTCGAATCTTTAGGGCTTTGCGGATCCCGAAATCCTCGCCCCTAAGTTAGCAGTAGGGCATTTAGCAGTAGCGTTGGACCAGAACCAACGCTACTACTAAGTTAGCAGAAGCGCTCGCCTAAATCCAGGGCTACTACTATTGTTACTTAACCGACCCGAAATTTTCCTCTCCCTCCAGTCCTGCCTCTTCTTCCTCTCACTCGTGCAATCGCTGCCGCAGTCATCGCCGGACGTTGTCTCCCCCTCCTGCAGTTGCCCGCGCCGCCACCCCTCCTGCAGTCACCGCCGTCGCCGCCGGACGCCGACGCCCCTCTCTCCCGCTCCAGTTAACCCCTACCCCTCTCTCCCGCTGGTAACCTACTGCTATTGAGGAAGATGAGGAGAAGAAGAGGAGGAGGAGAGGAAGAAGAGGAGGAGGAGAAGAAGAAGAGGAGGAGGAGAAGAAGAAGAGGAGGAAAGTAAGAAGAGGAAGGAGAGGAAGAAGAGGAAGGAGAGGAAAGAGAGGCAGAGGATAAAAGGAAGGAGAGGAAGAAGACGAGGAAAAGAAGAAGAAGAAGGAGAAGAAGAGGAGGAAGGAGAGGAAAATTTGGTTTTTTTAATTTTGTTTTAGATTAATTCTGTTTTTTGTTAGAACTATTAGGGTTAGTAATATGTAGAATTAGGTTTTAGGTTAATTCTCTTTTAGAATTATTAGAGGAAGAGGAGGAGATGAAGAAAAGGAGGAAAAGAAGAAGAAGGAGAATAAGAAGAGGAGGAGAGGGGAAGAAGAGGAAAAATAGAAGAAGAGGAGGATTAGAAGTAAAAGAGGAGAAGTGGAAGAGGATAAGAAAATAAGAGGAGGAGGAGAAGAAAAGAAAAGGAGGAGGAGAAGAAAAGAAGAGGAGGAGGAGAGTAAGAAGAGGAAGAGGAGGTGGGGAGGGGATTTTTTTGTCATTTAATTGCTATTGTTATTAGACAATACAATGTGCTCCATTTGTGCTAAGTTTGTGGCAAATATTATCGGAATGTCCGAGTGGCCTATGTTTTTCCGGAATGTTGATTCATTTCCGTTCCGGCAAATTTTAGGCGCTCCATATGTCCACTTTTTAGGAAAGGTCATTCCAAATAAATTCGTGAATTTCGTCATGACTAGTGCTAGAAACTAGGACATATGGAGTGGCCGGGAAGAAGAGGAGGAGAGGAAGATGAGGAGGAAAAGAAGAAGAAGAGACTAATAGTGTTGTTTTAGGTTAATTCCGTTTTAGAATTATTTAGGTTAATTCTGTTTTAGAATTATTTAGGTTAATTTTGTTTTAGCATTATTTAGGTTAATTCTGTTTATAAAAAGACATGACTCTTGTTGACACTAGGCTTGCTAGAAATCTTGACCTGTTGTTTTTCTATATCCATTTTCTGTCCATACTTGCCATATTTTTGTGAAGTTCAGCTCCCGCTCTCTTGAGCTTTCAGTTCTAGGTGTGAACTATAAATCTGATCATATATTCTGAATTTTTCTCCATTTTGTCGGAATGTCCGAGTGGCCTATGTATTGCCAGAATGTTAATTCATTTCCGTTCCAGCAAATTTCAGGCGCTCCATATGTCCACCTTTTAGCAAAGGTCATGCCGAAAATTTCCGTGAATTTCGGTATGACTAGTGCTACAAACTAGGACATATGGAGTGCCCGGGAATTGCGAGAAAGCGGAATGAATCAACATTCTGACCAAATATAGGTCCCTTTTTATTATTCATGTTATTCGACCTAGAATTAAATTATTATAATTAAATACTCGTAGGAAATTAATATGTCTAGCCACGACGAAGTCGGGGGTTCTGGTCGTGCCGAAGATGACTATTTTATGGAAGCAGACGATTATTTCAATTCCCTGGAGCAATGCACGTTGGGGACGCAGGGTGGGAGTGAGACCAACCCCGACTCCGACGCTCGCACCCCCAAGGACAATGGCACCGACACCGACGCCGCCCCCATGTCCGGCAACAATGCTGACTTAGTCGGTGAAGGACAAATCGTGGTCATGACGGTGCACCCACGAAATTAGAGCCAACGAAGCCGGAGAAAACGCGCAAGTGCTACGACAATCAAATTGGATGCATCCTCACGGAAAACGCCAACATCAACGATGAAAAGTTAAAGAAGATACCACATATGGAGCACACGCTCCTAACGAAGTTGCACAACAGATTCCTGTTCCACGACCGGAATGAAGAGGTAGAACTTCCGTGGAAAGAAAAAATAGGACAAAGATAAAAAAGCAAGGCAATGGTGACATTCACCAACACCTTGTCCGCCTGGAAAGTACGGGTGAAAAAATCCATTCTGAAGAATGAACTGTGGTCCAAGATTCATGCTCACAATCCATCAATAACGAAAGATGACTTCAAAAAATTCAAAGAGACTTGCACTACAGCAGAAGACCAGCACAATTCGGAGAAAATGAAGGGGCTCCAAGCCAGGAACACGCCTGCCCACCGCCTGGGAACCCGTGGTTACAAGGGGAAGAGGAGAACATGGGCCTAGGAGGATGCCAAACGTGAAAGTCACGGAATCTGAGACCCCTTGCCAGAGTTCACTGACCCGTGGGAGCGTGACTCGATCGGGGCCCGACACCAGTGGGACCCCGTCAATAAGGTCTTTTACACGGACCGAACACGAGGGAGTTCATGAGACTACTGGTAATTGTTCTATTACCACCTTATATTAATTAGCTTTCAATCAATTCAACAACAAGTTTTGTCACATTTATAAACCATCCATGTTCCCTTTGTAGAAAGAGTAGCACCAAAAGGCAGCCGAAAGCGACGAGTCGGCTCAGTCATCGGTGAGGCCCAAGTGGGACAACCCATTCAACCGGGCCCTAAACATACTGAAAAAGGTCTCGGTAGACAAACATCCGTCGAGTGGACGTGTGCAAGGCGTCGGAGATGGCACCTCGTGGAATAAATGCTACCACAAGAGGCCAGAGGAAAGAAATAAGATACGGGAGCATATACAACTGACCATCGATGAGAAGGTCGCCCGGGCGGTCGATCAGACCAAAGAAGAGTTGACCAAGGTAGTCGACGATAAGGTCAATGTAGCTGTGGCAGCTTCCTTGGGCAATTTGTTCCGGCATAGGACTTTCCACTACTCAGCTTTGTCGGGAGCAATTCAGGGAACATTGCACCACCAGCACGTGCTCATGCAACCACAAATGCTCCCGTACCTGGTCTCGCTCCGGTTCATAGCAACCCGTCCTCCGTCTCTGGCCTGCTCGGCGGGGCTTCGTCTTTGGTTGAGCTCGACGCCATGAAGGTAATTATGCGTCATACACTCTTCACAAGCATATCTATATAGTCTTCCATTTCAGTTGCCTTTCGCGTGTCTGACGTCGTAGTCATGTCTTCGCAGGCCGACGAAACCCCGTGCATCTTACTACACGATATCAACAACCATAAGGTGGACGTGGGAAAGGCAACGATCATCTAGCCGAAGGACCGCATGCTCCACAGCAAAAAGATGCCCCATGGCATCTTCAAAGTTTGTGTGGCTAGTGTCAAAGCGGGCTTCGAGAATTTGGCTGCATCGATACCAGCCGGTTATGACGAGACCCCTCAACTAATTGGTGCATGCTAGAGCTGGGTCTTGTCTTGGACGAAGACTCACCTTCGTGTCGAGGTGCCCGGTAGCACACCAGCGGCAACTCCTCAGCAAGGTTTGAACACCAACCCACCTACCCAATTACCTGCACCTTCCGTGGGGGGAGATAGCGGACGACGCGGTGAGGGAGAGCCTTCATTTGTGTGAGATGACGTTGCCCCCGCCGAAGAAGCAAATGTTGATGATGTCATGGAGGAGGATGATGATGACGATGCTAACGAGTATATCAATACCGTCTGTGACGATGCTCGACAATATGACTTAGACTATGAGTGTGCAGATGAATTGATGATGCCTGATTTGCCGGAGCCGGAACGTCCAAGGGCTGATTGCAAAAAGTCTCTCTTCATGCGATCCTCGTAGGAGACGCTTCTAGATGCCGCCTCTACCCAGCAAGACCAACACAGGGGCCGCCCACTGAAAATTAGCCCGACGACGCTGGGGGATGTGGTTAGGGAAGGTATGGCGGGCTCACTACCGCCACCCCGCCGAGAAGCCAAGGAGAAGACTGGAAAGGAAAGGCTATAAAGGCGCGAGAGCTGTTTCAAGCAGCCAGCCGAAGCCCCGGGAGGTGGACAGGATACCTGTCGTAGGTGCGGAGCATTTCCATGTCGCCAGCCACCCGATCCTACCTCCGAAAGCGGTAGAGATCATAATGAACAATGATCTAAGGAGACTTCCTGATGATGTGCTGGCCACAGAGATTCAACTTCTCACCTCGGAAAAACCAGGATACTATTGGAATCAGAGAATTTACCGTCAGCCTCTTCTTTGTCGTCTGCTAGCTGATGGCAAATACCCTATTTTCCGTTAGTCACAAAAAACGGACGGCAAAGAGCAGACTGAAGGCAAAGAGTATCTTTGCCATCCGTCTGCTCTTTGCCGTGCGCCAGCAGACGACAAAGAGTAGGACGGTGATACCTCTCAAACGTATCTATAATTTTTGATGGTTTCATGCTGTTATCTTGTCATCTTTGGATGTTTTATGTACCTTTTATATATTTTTTGGGACTAACTTATTAATTCAGTGCCAAGTGCCAGTTCCTGTTTTTTCTGTGTTTTTGGCTCTTTTCAGATCTGATTTTGGGACGGAGTCCAAACAGAATAAAATCCCCGAAATGATTTTTTCCCGAACGGAAGAAGATCAGGGGGGCTGTGGGCCAAGCCAGGAGGGCTCCAGGGAGCCAACAAGCCCCCACTACACCACCAGGGGGAGGCGGCGGTGGCAGGGCTCGTGGCCTCCCTGAGAGCCCACTGACCTAGATCTTTGGCCTATATATTCCTTAAAATACAGCAAAAAATCAGGGGATCCACGAAAATAATTTTCCGCCGCCGCAAGCTTCCATTTCCGCGAGATCTCATCTGGAGACCATTCCCGACGCCCTGGCGGAGGGGACTTTGGAGTTGGAGGGCTTCTTCATCATCATCATCGCCCCTCCAATGACTCTTGAGTAGTTCACTTCCGACCTACGGGTCCATAGTTAGTAGCTAGATGGCTTCTTCTCTCTCTTGGATCTTCAATACAAAGTTCTCCATGATCTTCATGGAGATCTATCCTATGTAATCTTCTTTGGCGGTGTGTTTGTCGAGATCCGATGAATTGTGGATTTGTGATCAGATTATCTATGATATATATTTGAGTCTTTGCTGATTTCTTATATGCATGATTTGATATCCTTGTAAGTCTCTCCGAGTCTCGGGTTTTGTTTGGCCAACTAGATCTATGATTCTTGCAATGGGAGAAGTGCTTGGTTTTGGGTTCTTACCATGTGGTGACCTTTCCCAGTGATAGTAGGGGCAGCAAGGCACACATTAAGTAGTTGCCATCAAGGGTAACAAGATGGGCTCTGTCGTTGATATGAGATTGTCCATCTACATCATGTCATCTTGCTTAAGGCGTTACTCTGTTCTTTTGGACTTAATACACTAGATGCATGCTGGATAGCGGTCGACGTGTGGAGTAATAGTAGTAGATGCAGACAGTATCGGTCTACTTGTTTTGGACGTGATGCCTATAGATATAATCATTGCCATAGAGGACATCACGACTTTGCCCGTTCTATCAATTGCTCGACAGTAATTTGTTCACCCACCGTCTACTTGCTTTCATGAGAGAAGCCACTAGTAAACACTACGGCCCCCAGGTCTATTCACATCTATCGTTTCCACTTTCGCTTTTACTTTGCTTTGTTCTCACTTGGCGAACAATCTATAAGGGATTGACAACCCCTTCATAGCGTTAGAGCAAGCTTTTTGTGTTTGTGCAGGATCTTGTGATACTCCTCCACTGGATCGATACCTTGGTTCTCAAACTGAGGGAAATACTTACAACCGCTGTGCTACACCACCCTTTCCGCTTCAAGGGAACACCAACGCAAGGCTTCAAGGCCACGGGGGAAATCCTTTGCATATTTTCCTAGGAAGTCCCTTAAGGCATAGCCGTAGCAGAAGGATTCCTAGTGCCGTCGACACGACTATTTCGGGCGCCGTTGCCGGGGAAGCACAGCTGACATGAGACGGCAGACGACAAAGAGCACGGGGGCGGCCCACCATGCACCCCCTCTCTCCCCATAACGGCCGCTCTCTTTGCCGTCTGCCTTACACCTCTTTATCGTAGGGGGGGGGGGCAGACGACAAAGAGAAAACACCCTTAACAGTCGTCGCCCTAAACCCCCACCCCTCTCTCCCCCACACGTTTCTCTCCCAGTTCCTGCCTCGCCCCATCGTGCCGCCGGATGTCGTCGCGCCCCTCCTCCCCGCGCCCTCCTCCCCACGCCCTCCTTCCCACGCCGCCGGAGCTCGCCCTCCCCACCTCCCCGTTCCTGCCTCGCCCCATCGCTCCCTCGGCCCACCGCACCACCGGTGCTCGTCGCGCCCCTCCTTCCCATGCCGGCGGAGTTCCCCGCGCCGCCGGAGGTCGCCCTCCCCTCCTCCCCGCGCCACAGGAGGTCGCCCACCCCTCCTCCCCGCACCGCCGGAGGTCGCCCTCCCGTCCTCCCCGCGCCACCGGAGGTCCCCCACGGCCCCGCGCCCTCGGAGGTCTCTGGTTCAAGCTAGCAGGTTAGTTTATTTTCTCTTAAATTAGACAGTTAGTCTATTTTCTGTTTTTTTCTTTTAAATTAGATAGTTAGTTTTTTTCTATTTTTTTCCTGTTAAATTAGATAGTTAGTTTATTAGGTAGAAAAAAGTAGATAGAAAATAAAAAAAAATAGATAGAAAAGAAAAAACATAGAAGAAAATAAGAGAAGAAAAAGAAGAAGAAGAAGAAGAAGAAGAAAGAGGAGAGGAGGAGAAAGAGAAAAGAAAGAAGAAGAAGAAGAAGAGGAGGAGGAGGAGGAGAAAAAAGAAGAACAATAATAAGAAGAAGATGATCAAGAAGAAGAAGAAGAAGAAGAAGAGAGAAGAGAAGAAGAAAAAAGAGGAAAAAGGAACCCCGACACTCCGACACATTCCCTCGACCCCCAACGCCCGACGCCACTCACCCTCAACCCTCGACCCCCGATGCCATTGACCATCGACCCCCGACCCACAACGCCCCTGACACCCGACCCCCGACGCCCGACGCCAGTGACCCTCGACCCCGACGCCACTGACCCCCGACCCCCGACCCTCGACCCACAGCCCCCGACCCCCGGCCCCTGACGCCTGACGCCACCAAGCCCCGACCCTCGACCCCTACCCCCGACCACCGACAACGCTGCCCCCAACACGTGACCCCCGACACCTCTTTGGTCTCTTGTAAACCGTAAAGACCCCCGACCCCCGACGCGACTGACCCTCGACCCTCGACGACACTGACCCCTGACCACTGACGGCACTAACCCCCGACCCCCGACGCCACCGACACCCGACACCGCCGACCCTCGATGGCACGGACTCCCGACACCACTAAGCTACGACCGCCAACACCTCTTCTGCCTCCTGTTGAACGAGAAGGTGCTTTACGTCCTTCCAGAGGCCGACGAGGTCATAGTTTTGTAAATTATGAGTTAGGTCACATATTTTCCGATTATGTTAATTATAAAAACATCATATTTGTGTTGATCGGGTGAATTTCAATGTGCGGTTGTTCGACGACCTCCACGTGCGTTGGACGAGCTCCGCCCCTGCGTTTGTTGGTGAGGACGAATGACTTCTCCTCCTACCCCCTTAATTTGCTCTATTCCGGTCTTCGTGCCGATGAAACTTGCTAGCTATAGGTTTCTTCAATCATGAGAATGCGTGACAACTATTTCTCTCCTGTTCGAAAGGGCGACATTTATAAATATGCATGTCTTTTCATATTTATAACCGCCATCCTTTCGAATTGTCCAATGTTATCCATGGACAGCCCGAGTATGTGTAGATTGTGTTCGTTTTCCCGTATGTTGTGCTCCGGATCCGATGCGGAATTTCATCAGTACCTCCCTGTTGTTCTCTAGGTACACATCCTATCTTCTTATTGCCAAGACATGTATCAGGAGAACAGCTGGGAGGTGCTGCCAAAATTCTGCGTTGGATCTGCAGCACAACATGGGAAAACAAACCCGATCTACACATACTCGGGTGGGATTAGGACCTATCTTTACCTATTAGCGTGTAGGTTGCATGGTCGTAATAAATCTGACAAACTTGATTAGCAGATGTATATAGATGATGAATTATATATTTATTTCTTGTCTGCCCATAGGTAGCTAGGCAAGATGAGTGATCGTGCTTGGATGTACACTGGTCAAAAAGACATGACCCATGAATGGTTAACAAAATCAAGGGGTTTTGCGAGAGCCGCATTTGCAAATGGCAAGCAAAAAACATGGTGCCCCTGTCCCAACTGCAACAACTGGAAAAAGCAGACAGAGTTTGAAATGGGTAAACACCTGCAGAAGTGGGGTTTTACGCCTAATTATATGGTGTGGACTTTTCATGGTGAGTCTGACCAACGTGCCAGAGCTGAGGTGATTCATCATCGCACCGACGAGCATGGTACCGGGATCGAAGACATGGTGCAAGACTTAGATGATGCTCGGTATTCAGACAATGAGATGGAGGAATCTGCAAAGGCCTTCTATGAAATGTTGGAGTCTTCAAAACGTCCCCTCCACGAGCACACTCAACGTTGTCAGCTGGATGCCATCACGCAAGTAATGGCTCTGGAGGCTCAATTCAACCTAGGCAGAGAATGCAACGACGCGATGATGACGATATTTGGACACTTTCTACCCAAAGGCCATGTACTGCATGCAAACCTGTACCAGTCAGAGAAAATCTTATGTGTACTTAAGATGCCCTATGAGAAGAAACTTGCCTGTGAGAATGGATGTGCCTTATTTAGGCTTGAGTATGCGGCCTTGAACTATTGCCCCATTTTCAATTCTTCCATTCCTACCTCGCCTCTTCGGGTGGTGGGAAAGGGTCGAAATCACTCCGCGGCTCCTTCTTTGTCGGCGGGTGGTGAGATGGGTACTTCCATTCCCGCCTCGCCTCTTCGAAGAGCATTGCTCTCTACTCTGCATGGAGTGGCCGCTTCTTCTACTCTCGCGGCCCCCGTGAGAGGAGGTCGACCCCCCGCGAAGCCAAGAGGTACTAAAGGTACACGTGGCTGTGGGAGAGGTAGGGTGGTGGCTGCCACACCTTCCTCGCCACCATCCCACGCTGATTCACATGAGAACAGGACTGCTAGGGTGGATTCGTCTGAGGTGGAGGCTACATGGTGTCAGGTTCACAAGCCTCAGGTCGACGAGCCTTCGACCCACGAGACTCGTGTCCCAGAGGCTTCGTTCCAGGCGCCTCCGGAGCAAAGCAGGGATGAGGGTATGTCCCAAGAGACCTAGTGGGATACCTGGCATGATCTGGGTCACCCTGATCCAAGTGGCCATGCTGATAGCAACGAGGAGCTGGGTGAGGGGGCCACCGTCTACCAGCGTGGTAGTACGGGGCTCCCTCACATGCCGGCAACCTGCGAGAAGAGGTGGTCGATTAAGACAAATGGGGACAAGTAAGTTAATTTACTCTTATTTAACCTTTTGCCTTCATGTTTTCTCAAATATCTAATGTTTTGGTTTTAATTTGTCATACTGCATGGGGTTGGATTGTTGCCATGGGTGTCTGCAAGCCGAACAACATCCTTGGTGTGCTTTGCTGGCAAAACTTCCTGGGGTGTGTTACGTTGCCCGGTCGGGAGCGAGAGGTAGGAATGACCTGGGAGCACTACTTGGGTGCCCCAGCCCTGCCGAATGTGGAGATCGACGGTGTTTTGTGCCACACGAGGGACGACATGGTGATCCGACAGTTCTGGGTAATTTCTCCTTTACACAATTATAAATCAACCATAGATAGTTATTGTACTAATCGGTGTTGTCTTGTTTGCAGACCTTCTATAGGTGTAAGGAGGGATACGAGGAGGATGCAACAAAGGTTATCGAAACTGAATGTCGCCGCCTACTTCAAAACTTTCGGCGCGAGGATCGGGTGCAGGTTGTTCGAGACTACTATGCCTTGCGGCATATTAGGAAGTATAAGGCGAAGTGCCGCGATTCTAAGATGTAGAAGGAGCATTACATGAAGGCAATTACATATTATTAAGGCCTTGTAGTTAGTTTCCTTGATTTGATTCTTACGCGCTGCGCTCAAATTTCTCTTTATTAACTTAGGTGCCCCCGATATCGTGTGTGGATAAGCTGGATTATTGGGAGGCCTTCATGGACTAGTGGTGCTCCGAAACATGGGAGGCCATCCACAAAAACGCCAAGGAGAGGCGTGGAAAGATGGTTGGTGTGCCACACCATCAAGGGAGCGTCAACTTAATCCAATTTGGTGAGAACTGGGTATGTGGTTTGCTTCATGACTCACGCAATTCATTCTTAATGCTAGCTTGAGCCCTTCACTAATACATTATTCCTCTCTCTCTCTTTTAGGCACGTCACAATAAGACGGAGGTGCCACAGATGTACAACCTCTATGCGATGGCCCATACTGCCTTATACAAGAAGGTCAAGGCATTCTCTGAGTCTGACCTTGAGCATCCAGAAAACTTCACCAACATCTCCTCCCACCACAAGCTCGTGAGGTACAGAGATCACGGGAAGGCAAGGAAATGGGAGGACTTTAACCCGAGCGATGGGCCTATTGATCCAGAGCTGGTGATGATAGCTGGCAACGGGAGTCCCCATGGCTCGATCGCCATTGGAGACAGCCTTATATGTTGTCCTAGCACTCTCCGGCAGATAAAGGCACGCCAAACAAGCTCCTGTACTCAAATAACACCTTGTCCACGGCTAGTCGAGCTCGCCATCGAGGTTAGTTTAATGGACTCTACTATCTTTCCCATTATGTTGTGCGTGCGAACCAATATGATTTCAATGATAACAATGAGTTGTGTTGCAGGCTGCTATTCTGGAAGAGAGAGAGAGAGAGGCAATGCACGCGCTTTTGGTGGAGAAGGATAAGGAGATGAAGGAGCTGGAGGAGAGGACGGTTGCGTTGGTGGAGGCGGAGAGGGCACGGAATGATGCGTCTAACAGGGCCATGTACGAGCTCTTCGTGGTAAGTTTCTTCTTCATATTTTGTCAGATCTTGCATTTTAATGTCCGTTTCATTAATAACTAAAAAGTTTGACTTGTCGAAACCAAATGTATAGTCTATCTGCGAGAAGACCGGCCACGTCCCTCCGACGATGCTAGTCATTAACATGACGGGGACGGTGAGTTTCATTCCAATGTAGTGATCTCAAGAGTGTCATCATGCTAACAACACATTGCAAACGATGTTTGGTGCGGAATATCTCCCGAAAGGCATCGCACAACCCTTCTACAGTGGAGCCTTCTCCACGGCAGCCTTCTCCAGGTGAAACAAGCCAGAGCCACCGTGCTTCACCGCCGTGATGACGATAATGGTATGTTATTTCTAGTTTTTTTTAACAACCGCATAATGGTCTTTACTTACCTTACCTTAGCTCCGAAATGACCTATAGTTAGCTAGGCTTCCACCTAAATGACATAATTAGCTTAGTTAGCTTCAAAATGACCTATTTAATAAAAAATGATCTATACTTAGCTATGTTTCTTTCTAAATGACGTAATAAGGCTTATGTAGCTCCAAGATGACCTATCATCCTAACTTAGCTATTAAATCTTATATTTATTAATCGGAGGCACCATAAAAGCCTTCCCATTAATCCACATAAGCAGGATTAATTTAGCCATTAAATTATAAATTAAATGGTCAAGATCTATTAAGGGATGTTACCTCCTTTTCTTTAGAAAAAGAAACAACCCGTACATGAGGAGGACCAAACCTACACCTACAATAAAAGAAGTCCTCAGCCCTCACGACACAGCTTTGAAAAAAAATCCCCCCCAAAAGCGCTCCCACATAAAAAAAATATATCCCCACACATAAAAAGAATCCACCCCAAAACCGCTCCCATAGAAAAAACAAATATTCCCACACGTACAAGAGGAGAAGTCCTCAACACCCACGTACAGGTCTAAAAAAATCCCCACCCACGTACACGTCAAAAAATTCAACCCAAAAGTACAGACACAAATAAAGCACATCGTCCCTTCTCATTCCTTTACTTTTGAGTTGTCCGTTCCCTCTCTCAAGATAGGAAAAAAGCACACGTAAAAAGAAATGCTCCAGCCCCATTAAAAAAGATCCACATCATAGGTTCCTAAAACAAAAGTACATGCATGTTTCGTTTAGAAACAAAATAGACACGAACGAATAAAGAATTAGAAGCATATACATATCTGGAAAAGGAAATTTCAATTTCACGATACAGAAAGATCAGTCTTTTTTGGCAAGGGGGAGAAAGACCCAGTCATGATATTGTAAATAATGTACAAACATACAAAATCTCTATAACGGCTCCCAAGAATCATTCAAGAACATATGGAACCTCTTCTAATAATTTAGTTTATGCATAATTTTATTTATATATTTTATATACCTTAGCTCAATCCGCAAAAGTCTTAGGACTTTCGAAATATGTTGAGAAGTTAGAGAGTGTATGCGTGTTTGTCCAAACTTTTGTTAAGTTGTGGTATACTACCATGTCAATCAAATCCATAAATACCATTTTCTAGGTGAGGAAGACATGTGCCATGTGGATCAAATTAATACAGACTTCCTCCACACGTCAAGCATAAAATTCACAAAGAGGTATTGTTGCAATAATGTGAGGAAGGATCCATTTAGATAGAAAATGACATTTTCGCAATATAAAGAAAATTGATATGCTCTGTCTATTCATGAAGCTAATAAATACATGTGTATATTTTGTGTTGCCACTGTGGAATAACAAATAATTTATTCATCGGTATTAAATTCATAATTTATACTCTTGCATTTTAAATGTTATTACAGTTGTGTAGATGCACGAGATAATGACTAGTGACCTATAATTAGCTTAGTTATCTTTAAAATGGCTTAATAAGCATAGTTAGCTTCAAAATGACCTATTTTACCCAAGTTAGCTCCGAAATGACCTATAGTTAGCTAGGCTTCCACCTAAATGACATAATTAGCTTAGTTAGCTTCAAAATGACCTATTTAATAAAAATGACATATGTTTAGCTAAGTTCTCTCCTAAATGATATAATAAAGCTTATGTAGCTCCAAGATGACCTATTCCCCCTAACTTATCTATTAAATGGCATATAATTAGCTTAGCTAACTCCAAAATGGCTTAATAAGCATAATTAGCTCCAAAATGACCTATATTACCCAAGTTAGCTCTAGAATGACCTATAGTTAGCTAGGCTTCCACCTAAATGACATAGTTAGCTTAGTTAGCTCCAAAATGGCCTATTTAATAAAGAACAACCTATACTTAGCTAAGTTCTCTCCTAAATGACATGATAAGGCTTACGTAGGTCCAAGATGACCTATTCCCCCTAACTTAGTTATTAAATGGCCTATAATTAGCTTAGCTAGCTTCAAAATGGCTTAATAAGCATAGTTAGCTCCAAAATGACCTATTTTACCCAAGTTAACTCCGAAATGACCTATAGTTAGCTTGGCTTCCACCTAAATGACATAATTAGCTTAGTTAACTCCAAAATGGCCTATTTAATAAAAAATGACCTATACTTAGCCAAGTTCTCTTCTAAATGACATAATAAGGCTTACATAGCTCCAAAATGACATATTCCCCCTAACTTAGCTATTAAATGGCCTATAATTAGCTTAGCTAGCTCCAAAATGGCTTAATAAGCAAAGTTAGGTCCAAAATGACCTATTTTACCCAAGTTAGATCCGAAATGACCTATAGTTAGCTTCGTTCCGTCCTAAATAATGTAGAAAGCTAAATTAGCTCCGAAATGACCTATACTTGTGTTCTTCATCTAGTCTTCTGCTTCTAACTTACTTATTTCCCATTTTGCAGATTACATTCACTTCACAGAAGCTTGGATTATATTGATGGAGCGCTTCAATATGGTTTCTTCTAAAATGGCTTCACGGAAGCTTCGATTGAAACTATTGTAGTAAATGGATATGAAACTTTCTATGTATGGATGAAACTAGTGTAATATATGGTTTGGTACGGATGAAACTTGCATAATATGTATGTATTATGGATGAAACTTATTTCAATATGGTTATGAGTATGGGGCAGTTAATTTGTGTGAAATGTATTATGTATTATGGATTATGGATTAAACTGTCAAATATATATTATGTATTATGGATGAAACTGTCAAATATATATATATTCTGGATTTGTGTGAAAATTGCTGGATATTATAAAAAATAAAATAAACAGGGGTAGTTTGGACCCTTTGCCGTCCGCCACCGATGGCAAAGGGGCTACAGCAGACGGCAAAGGGCCCAAACTGGCCTGTCGAAACAAACTGGGTGCCCCCTTTGCCGTCTGCCCACAAACATGGCACGCGGCAAAGGGGCAAAGGGCAGACGGCAAACCCTCCAACGAAAGGGGTTGGGTGCCACCTTTGCCATCTGCCCACAAGGATGGCAGACGACAAAGGGGGGCAAGGCGGACGACAAAGGCTCTATGGGCCCAGCAGGCTGTCGTTAACACTTGACATAGGTGCCCGCGGATCTACCGTCCCATATTCTTTGTCGTATGCCCCCCACGGCGACGATCCTTTGCCGTCAGCATGCCCAAAGCAGACGGCGAAGAGGCCCTTCACCAGATTTTTGTTTGCTGTCCAGTTTGCCGTCTCAAGTCCGACGGTGAAGGCCTTTGCCGTCTAGGGTGTCCCCCTTTGTCTTCTTCCATGGCACACGGCAAAGTATATATACCCCCTTTACCCCGTTCAGGGTTCGGGTGCGAGTGGATAGGTCGTCACATAGCCCGCGGGGAAGTTCATCTTCCGATTTGACTACATCTACGACATGTTCCACATGACCAAGCTGAATTTTCAATTCTGTCGGATTTTAGGCTCCGCAAAACCCTAAAGATTCGAACTTAGGGGCGTGCATGAAGATCTCTCGCGGGCTTGCCTCACCTAACTCGCTACTCGCTGGGGATGGCAGAGAACTCACTCGCTGATGTGGAAGACAAAGAATAGTGCGGTTTACCCAGGTTCGGGGCATTGAGAACCCTAATACCCTACTCCTGCTTTGGTGGATTTCCTCTCGTGGAGGTTGGTGGATGAAATAGTACAGTGTTCGAGGGCCTCCGGAGGCTGGGTGGTCTACGTGTGGTGCCAGTGGGCGACTGAATGAATCGGGTCCCCTATGAAGTAACCTAGTCTATATATATATATAGTGGAGGCCCGAGTCCTCTTCCCTTATTGTTTCGTCGGGAAGGGATCCCACAACGGCCAATTTTCATGGGGGACAGGGGAACATGCTTCCCCTGTCCAAAAGTAGTCTTCGCCTGCAAAGTGGCTGCTAGTGCTGAAGGGACGGGTCCAGGGATGACGTCTGTCCTGCTGGCGGGCGGTGATTGCCTTGTTGCACCAGAAAGGAAACCTTTGGAAGATGCCTTGGGAACCCCGGTTCGTCCTTGCTCCATTTCCACTGAAGGGAAAACTGCTTCGTCCTGCTGTCTGCTGCTTGCCAGTCCTTCCTCCATGTCATCCTTGACAGCTGAGGCCGGGTGTCGCCTCGGAATATCCACCGCTTCGGAGGGATCCTAATCAGGCCCCTCCAGGTCTCGATGTTGTTCCTCCTCGCGAGGACCATGCCTTGAGTGGTGCCGCGCCCGATTGTGCTTGCTTGATGAACTGGGCCGGCCCTGGGCCATGGGTAGGCAGGTTTGGGTACCCCCATTCCCAGAACCCTGACAGTAGCCCGCGAGCCCAAGGCGCGCCTGTGTTGGCTTCTCGACGAGCCTTAAGGGCAACCTGAAGCATCGTGGTCCCTAATTGCCTACGGGCCAGGCGACACATGTGTCCAGCCACCATGCGGCGACACTCTCGCTCCCCGAGGCGTCCGGGGCCCACCAGACCACGATTGCACGATCTACATGAACCGCGCCGGCCATCACTATTACTAATTGAATGGCATCAGCACGGCCGCCCACGCCCAACGGCCCTCACAGACATGACTGTTCGGTTGTCAGGTGACGTGGGCGTCGATGCACGTGCCGGCCCACCTCGCGGCACCCGAGGAGCGTGCAACGCTGGTGCTCCCACAATGTTTGGTGGACGCGGTTCGCTATAAATCTTCCCCGTCACTAGCAAGGGGGAGGCACCGTGATCTTCAGCTTCCTCTTTGCTTCCTTTGCTCCGCCAAGAAAAACGACTTCTCCCCTTCATTTCTTCGTCTTCCATGGCGTCTCCAGAAGGCGATCCTGGCAGGGGGAAACGCACGGCTCCGTCTGCGCCATCGTCTGCCTCCGCGAGCAGTGGCGGAGGGCCCTTAGGGTCGCCAAACATCCGCTGCCGCTGGGTTCTGATTGATGAGTAAGACCCTCGTCTGCACCTCCTTTCCTGGTTGTCACATCCGCTGCTTGGTGATTGATCTTCCTTCTTCTCCTGAGCGCTCACAGCCAAGAAGCTGAAGCTCGGCGAGCTTTAGGAGGAGGCGGAGGGGCTGCGGGCTCAACTCGAGAGTGTCGATGCCGCCCTCCAGGCCGCCTGCCAGGGCGAAGCGGAGGCCAAGGCGGAGTTGGCGTCGCTGCAGAGACAGGTCCAGGAGGCGGGCGACGCTGTTCAGGCCACCGAGGATGAGGCAACGTATGCCCGGATGATGGAGTCCCAGTGTGCGAAGCAGCTCGAGAGCATTGCCGACTAGGCGGCTGGCGCGACGCCCTGATTCGTGGGGTATGCCCCGGTGCTGCCAAGGGTGAGCAACGATGGGGGTTACCTCGCCTTCTTCCAGAAGGTGGTGGAGACGCTGTAGGCCGGCGTCTCCCGCGTGGAGGAAGATAATGCGTCCGACGCGCGCGAGCTCCTAGGCCTTGCCTTGACAATCGTCTTCTCCAACCTGTGCCGCCTCGTCCCACTTCTTGATCTCTAGCGCACCGTCGAGCCGGTGCCCGCTGAGTTCCGGCGTCTTCTCTGGGACGAAGTGCGCACGCGCGTGGACGCCCTGGTGGAGAGGTACGTCCGGGTACGTGTGAAAAGGATGGAGATGGACCTAGAGGGGGGTGAATAGGTCCAAATCCAAATTTTAATAATTACTTAGCAATTTTAGGCAAAAGTGCGGAATATGAGTGTAAGCCTAATAATTGCTACGACAAAGAGTAAGCTATTTAGAGTGAAGTAAGACAAGCGGTAAATAAATAATCAAATACAAGTATGTAATAAGGATTAACACAAGTAGAGAGTTAGAGTTAGGAATAACCGAAACTCCAAGAGAGACAAGGATGTATCCCGATGTTCACTTCCTTGGAGGGAAGCTACGTCACCGTTAGAGGGGCGGATGTTACCACGAAGGCACACCAACGCCACGAAGGCTCACCCTATTCTCCCTTTGAGATAACTCCACGAAGGCGTTTCTCAACCACTAGTGGTAAGCCTTGAGGTGGCTTCCAAACCTTCACAAACTTTCCGGGGGATATCACAATGGTTTGATTCCTCTCCGAAGACTCCTACCGCCTAGGAGTCTCCAACCTCCAAGAGTAACAAGATCACGGGGATTGCTCAAAACTTGCTCAAATCACAAATCACTTTTGTGGGAAGGAGGAGAGGGAGACAATCTATCTTTTGATTGGAACAACACTCAAAGGGACTCACAAATGCTCTTGGGATCTAGGATTTGGTGTAGACAATAGTGAGTGAGAGGAAAGGTGTTCTTGGGTGTATTCCAGCTGTGTTGAACACCCTTTCACGAGGTGGGAGAAGAGTATATATAGTGGGGAGTGAAATCCAGCCGTTGGAGGTACTTTAAGTCACACAGGGTCCGGACGTCCGACAGTTGCCGGAAGTCCGGGCATCTGCGATGGGTTGGACGTCCGACAGAGGTCGGTCGTCCGAGGCCTGTAGATACGACTGAAACTATTTTGAATTAAACAGCGACCGGACGTCCGGAGAGGACCGGAAATCCAAGTTATACAATTCAACTTCTTCTGGTGGTAGGTTCCGGATTTCCGAAGGGGGTCGGACGTCCGGCCCTCGGACGTCCGGAGGGAGCCGGATTTCCGAGTTATAGAACTCAACTTCTACTGGTGCAGGGTTCCGGATTTCCAAGGCTTGGCCGGACGTCCGGCCCTCGGATGTCCGGAGGGAGACGGATGTCCGAGGCAATAGACCTGTTTTGATATAAGAACACAGTGGAGAGTATGTGGTATTGGGTATGATAGTAAAGATGTGGTATGAGCAAGTTCATCGCAAAACCTGTGATCCCCTCTTAATAGTGCGGGATCCCTATACTCAATATCAGTAAACTCAAAAGACTAGTCTACATCATCTTTTCTTAATCCCGAGCCTTCTCGAAATATAAATCCCCAATCTTCTTAGACAACCTTTGGCACGTAATTCTCAATCTACTAAAGTACTTGCCATCCTGAGATACACTCAACAAATAGGATTAGTTTCCTATGTATGTGTTGTCATTAACACCAAAAGACGATTAGGGGCATAGCATGCACTTTCAATCTCCCCCTTTTTGGTAGTTGATGACAACATATACATAGGTCTCAAAAAGATTTAACATACATTATAGTCTAGGAGATATTTAGTACGGAGCTCCCCCTTAGTATATGCATGATAATAAAAAATCGAAGCTCCAATGGATCAACATGTAAAGATAATAGATCATCATAGAAGTAGTGGAGCAAGACATAATAGTATATGATGATATCATAGCAATCCATAGCAATCCATAGCAAATCACAACCATTCATAAGTAACCATACATGAGTTTATCCATTACATTAAATCTCCAAAGACTAAAAACTACGATACATTACTCCCTCTTTGGCACCAAGTACCAAAAAGGGAGCCATCAACAGTACCAATCACGCTCAGAGCTCATCACCATCATCATCAGCATCATCAGGAAAGCCACTGCCACCAGCCTCGTCAAGGAAATCAGACCACTCAGGACCAGTAGGGAAGCCAAAATCAGTAGGAGGAGCAACAGGAGGGGCCTCATCATCACTTACATCAAGAGCGCCCGAGGCTCTCAGACGAGCCTTGAGGGCATTCTTGGAGGAGACTAAGCGAGAAACCACATCATGGGTTTGACCACACTGGAAAGTGACGGCCTTCATCAAAGCAGAATGTGCCTTGCCAAGCAATTTGGCAATGCGACCGAGAGGAGCGGAGCTAGATGAGGGGGTGGCGGCCCGTGCAGCAGTGCGGCGAGTGGATGTGGAGGATGAGGGGCTTTCTTGGGAGCATAGTCATCCGCCATGTGAGCGGGAATGACCCACTTGCGATGTGAGTGAGTGACAGCCACAGAGAAATCAGCAACATGGTTAATAAGAGCCTGGATGAAAGGGGCGTGAGGAAAGGCTCGCTTGTACTGAAAGCTAGCAAGCCGAATCTCATGCCATAGAAAATGAGGCACATTGATTTTGCCCTTGGGGTACTCGAACAAGTGAGAGATGATGTCGATACAATAGCCACTGCAAGAACCCTTATCACCCATCTTGGGATAGATGGTGCGGATGAGACACTGAAAAATGATGAAATAAGGTGACCGCCAGATGGATACCTGGTGAAGGTCCTTCATGCATTCATCCACATCAAGCTCAGTTAGTGGCTTGAGAAGATACCCACACGCGTCAATGGACTTAGGCGCATGGTTAGGATCATCCCTATGTATTTTGAAACCGGAATTGGGGAAACCAAGTGCGGCAACAAATGTATCATAAGAAGCTGTGAAGCGAACGTCAGAGGTGATCCAGCTGACAGTGTGGTTTGGGCCAAAGTGGCATGTGGCATAGAACTGGTGAATGGCAGCAGCATTAAAGTCGCGATGAAAGGCAAACAGGGCGGCAAGCCCCGATGCCTCAATAAGCTCAATGACACCCGGATATTTCACCGGGTGCATGCGAATATGTTCAACATCAATAGAGTGATGAATATATAACCCCTTAGGAACTATGACTGTGGTAAAAATGTCCGTCTGGACGTGTGTGCGGAAACGTGAGTCCGTAGAGTCACGTACGACAGCGTATTGATCAATGTCGTGGCGGAAAGTGAGATATGAAGCTGCGCCAAGTGTGGTGAAGTTTGTGATTGCACGACCTAACGTGGCAGGAGGTTCTAGTGAGATGCGGCGAGCTTCACCTACGGGCTGGGCAGGAGTAGTTTGTGGCATGTAGGACGCCTTGCGAGTCCCGGGCTTTGGCTTGGACCTTCGATCGACGTGCTGGACAGGAAGGTCCTCGGCGGCAAGCTCCTCCTCGAAGTCAGGGTCATCACCATCAGACGACGAGGGGAGTTGTGGAGACGGAGAACGCCGGGCCGAAGAACACCGGGCAGTCCGTTTGAAGGGACGAAGTGGCTCATCCGAGTCCGACCCCGTGTTAATAGGGGCGCGAGAGGATGAGCCAGCCACGGTCTTCCGAGCGGTGTGCTTGGTCTTGCCCATGGAGCACAAAAACCTACGCGGATGAAAAATCCCAAATGAGGAACGAACATGGAGATACATGGGAGAGAGAGAGAGAACCAAAACAAACTTGAAAGAATCAGAGGAGCAACCTGTAGACGGATCCCGCGAAGGAAGAGGAGGAAGAGGAGGGGGATCCGAGGAGGAGATCGGCCCGATCTCAGTCCTAGCGGCGCAGGCTAGGGCTCCTCGAGCAGGCGGTGGCGGAGGTAGGGAGAAAAAGGGGCGCGAGGGTTAGGGCAAGAGCCCAGCCCCGCGCTCAGCTATTTATAGGCTCGAGACGTCGGACGTCCGACAGGCGTCGGACGTCCGGAGGTGATTGTGGCCTCGGACGACCGACACTGGTCGGACGATCGGAAGGGGTTTTGCCGCCGGGCGTGCGAGACCTCTCGGACGTCCGAGAAGGAGGAGGAGGCAGAGGCTGATTCTAGATTTTTTGTTTTGATGATGAGATGATGACTTGCATGGTTTCGCACAAAAAAAAAACGAACATAGTTGCCTACAAGCATTACATGTATGAATTGATTTATGCGTACTTTGTAAGCTTAAAAAAAGAAAATTAAGACTCACTCCCCCTAAATACATGCCCACATCAAGACACAAACATAATGTGAGTGTGTGTATGTGTGCAAGGTTTCAAGATATGTTGTCAAGCTCCAAGATACCAAGTTCACGCCTAAGTTGACAGAACCTAGCTACGCTAAGTGGCTTGGTGAAAATGTTGGCTAACTGCATGTCGGTACCCACATGGGTAATATCAATGTCACCCTTTTGCACATGGTCTCTCAAGAAATGATACCTAATATCAATATGTTTTGTGCGAGGGTGATCAATGGGGTTCTCGGAGATCTTTATGTCACTTTCATTATCACAGAGAAGAGGAACGTGTCGATACGTGATACCATAATCCTTTAGTGTTTGCCTCATCCATAGCAGTTGGGTTGCACAGCTTGCGGCTGCAATATATTCGGCCTCGGCCGTGGAGAGAGAAACACAGTTCTGCTTTTTCAAGGACCAACTTACCAAGGAGCGTCCAAGAAATTGACATGCACAGGAAGTGGATTTCCGTCCCACTTTATCACCGGCCCAATCCGCATCGGAATACCCAATAAGATCAAACTTTGCATCCTTAGGGTACCATAAGCCTATCTTTGGGGTGTGAACAAGGTATCTAAGAATATGCTTAACCGCCGTGTGATAGCTTTCCCTAGGGGAAGCTTGAAATCTAGCACATATGCCTACACTTAACATGATGTTCGGTCTAGATGCGCAAAGATAAAGCAGCGAATCAATCATGGAGCGGTAAGTAGATGGGTCAAAAGGAATACCGTTTGTGTCTTCATTTAGAACTACATCGGTGGCCATGGGTGTCTTCATTGGTTTAGCATTTGCCATATCAAATTTTTCAAGAATGTCCTTGAGGTACTTAGTTTGAGACAAGAAAATTCCTTCTTGAAATTGTTGTATTTGAAAACCAAGAAAGAACATCAAGTCCGTGTTGAGTGACATCTCAAAGGTCTTGGTCATGGAGGCCGCAAACTTCTTGCACAAATGGATGTTAGGAGAACCAAAAATGATGTCATCTACATAGATTTGGCATAAGATTAAATCACCATTTTCCCTCTTAGTAAAAAGAGTGGGATCGATCACCCCCACCAGAAAGCCATCATCGAGTAGGAACTTCTTAAGATGATCGTACCAAGCACGGGGTGCTTGTTTGAGACCATACAAAGCCTTGTGAAGTTCATATACATGGTCTTTGTGATGAGGGTCAACAAATCCAGGTGGTTGTGATACATATACCTCTTCTTGTAGAGGACCGTTAAGAAAAGCACTTTTCACATCCATTTGATGCAAAGTAAAACCATTGAAAGCAGCATAGGGCAATAAAATGCGAATGGACTCAAGACGAGCAACAGGGGTGAAAGTTTCACCAAAGTCCAAACCTTCAACTTGGGAGTACCCCTGTGCTACTAACCTTGCCTTGTTGCGTAGGACAGTCCCGTTCTCATCGTCCTTGTTCTTGAAAATCCATTTAGTTCCAATGACATTATGTTCCTCAGTTGGTCGTTCTACCAATGACCATACTTCGTTGCGTGTAAAATTGTTTAGCTCCTCTTGCATAGCAAGTAGCCAGTCATTGTCACACAATGCATCCTGAACCCTGTGTGGCACGGTACTAGAGACAAATGAAAAGTGAGCACAAAAGTTTGTTAATTGTTTACGAGTCACTCTACCTTCCGACACGTCGGTGAGGATTTGATCAATATCAACACGACCGGCCACACGTGGCATGATGGAGGTCAAGGTTTCACGAGGTTCGACTTCATTTCCATCATCAACGTCCTCAGCATATGGATCATTTATGTGCGGAGGAAGATATTCCTCTTCACGTTGCACCTGTTGAGGTTCATCATCAAACATACCCATACTTTGGTCTACCTCTTGAAGATCAACTTGTTCTTGAGTGTGATTAGGTGAGAGACATGTTCTCCCACTTGATCCTCAACAACTGGCATGATGTGTGTGCTAGTATCTTGTGGAGGTACGGGTAGTGAACTGTCTTGAGGATCAGAGATACTCTCATCATCTTCATCATCATCATGGGGTCTTTGTTCCATGGGAAGAAGTGCACCTACACCCATGTTTAAGATATCTTGTGGGGAGTCTTCTTCACCTGCATCATTTAGATCAACTTGCTCCCCATGGGAGCGGTTAAATTCATCAAACGTCACGTCACAGGTTTCTATAACACATCAAGTGGATTTGTTGTAGACTCTGTAGGCGTGAGAGTTTGACCCATAGCCAACAAAATTCCCTTCAGTTGTTTTGGATTGAAATTTTCCTAACCGTTCCCGTTTGTTGAGGATGAAACATTTGCATCCAAACACACGAAAGTACTTAACATTGGGCTTGTTCCCAGTTAGGAGCTCATATGGAGTCTTCTCCAATATTGATCGGACGAAGAGCCGGTTTGATGCATGACATGCTGTGTTGACAGCCTCAGCCCAAAAACTATGTGGTGACTTGTATTCGTCTAACATGGACCTTGCCATTTCCACAAGTGTCCGGTTCTTCCTCTCTGCCACACCATTTTGTTGAGGGGTGTAAGGTGCGGAGTACTGATGTTCAATTCCCTCATCACTAAGAAATTCTTCTAGGGTGTAGTTCTTGAACTCAGAGCCATTATCACTTCTTATTGCCTTGATGTCCTTGTCAAACTTCCGCTGGGCTTGTTTGGCAAAGTCAATGAAGGTGATCTTCGTCTCGTCCTTGGACTTGAGAAAGAACACCCATGTATATCTTGAGTAATCATCAACAATGACTAGGCCATACTTTTTCCCTCCAAGACTTGCCCATGAAGGAGGCCCAAACAGATCCACATGAAGGAGCTCTAACGGCCTCGAAGTGGATACAATGTTCTTGGGTGGATGTCTTGATTGATGTTGTTTCCCAGCTATGCATGCACTGCACACACGATCTTTCTTAAAAGATACATTTGTTAGTCCAAGGATGTGATTGCCGTTTAAGAGATTTTGAAGATTTTTCATGCCAACATGGGCGAGCCGGCGATGCCACAACCATCCCATGTCGGCCTTGGCCATTAGACAAGTTGTATGGAAGGTGCTCTCTTTCGAGAAATCAACCGTGTAAAGGTTGCCATCCAACTCTCCAACAAAGGCCACTTCAAGAGTGTCTCTCTTAAAGACTTTCACATCCGTTAGTCCAAATAATGTGTCATAACCGACGGAAGCCAATTGGCGAACTGAAAGTAAATGATATTGAAGAGATTGGACAAGCATGACATTTGCAATAGACATGTCATTAGTGATTGCCACCTTGCCCAACCCAATTACCTGCCCTTTCGACCCTCCACCAAATACAATGCTCATGTATGGTCGAATGGCTTGCATGAAGTCATAGAGCAAGTTACTATCTCCGGTCATACGATTGGTGCATCCACTGTCGATCACCCATTTGGCTCCTCCGGAGAAAACAGCCTGTAACGAATTAAGATTTGGTTTGAGGTACCCATTTTGTCATGGGGTATTTCACATTAGTTACAAGAGTCTTAGGGACCCAAATAGCATAGAATCGAAATGCATTACGGGGACCAACGAATTTAGCATAGACCTCTCCTTCCTTTGATTTGCGTAGTACATAGGATGGAGGCATGAATTCGGTTGTCTTGTTGTGAGTAGACGAACCCCTAGTGGCCGATCCACTCACAACCTTACCTTTCTCTGTGTGTCCCTCTCGTACAAATATTTCTTTAAGCGGAGTGGTACACTTGAGAGGAGATGCACTTTTCTTGGCAGTGCTTGGGTTGAACCCAAGCCCTTCCTTGGCGAAACCTCCATTGTGTCGACTTAAGATCTCATTGAGAGTCTTTTGTCCTTGTGCACATGTCATGAGACCTCTGTCTAGCTGTGCCTTTAATGAACAGTTTTCCTCAAGGATAGATGTCAGTTCACTACAAGAGTTAGTAGTGCACGTATCAACATTGATAATAGGTGAGGAGTAGGCCTTAGCTAGAGTGTCAAGATAAGTGACCTTAAGTGCCTCAAAGCTCTTTGTAAGAACAGTGAGTTTGTCTTCCTTGTCTTTGAGAGACAAGGATAGACGCTCACAGTCCTTAGAAAGGGAAGCATGAGAGTTCACAAGTCGGTCTTTATCATTTAGTAATTCTTTGCACACAGATTCAACATTTTTCAAGGAGGCAAGATCATTAGCATGTTTATCAAGGTTTTCACCTACTTTTGAACATAGTGCATCATTTTGTGCTTCCTCATACAAGACTTTCTGCTCAAGGATTTCATTTCTTTCCTTCTCCTCAGTGACGAGGGTTTCGAGTTCCTTGATGGTATTGGTGTGCTTACTCACCATTTCCATAAGTATGCGAAACATAGTGAGCTTCTTTCCTTTAAGAGAGCACATAAATTTGTTTATTTTAGCAAACATGGGATGATCTAAGTCATTATCCTCATAGTGATCTTCCGCGTCAAGATACTCATCAGATGGAGTAGAAGCTAGACTGAAAGAGTTTAACCGTGGAGTTACCTTAACCTTATCATGGGAGCTTTGGTCTTCCTCATCTCCCATGGCAGTCTTTGCCATCAAACACTTGTGAGCGTTGCCCTTGTAGTCCTTCATATAGTTGTAGTGAACAACATCACCACTTTTGTTGACTAGCCTCAAGGTGCTTTGTGTATCCTGAGCTGCTCCGGCAACTCCACCAACATCATCTGGATCTGATTCTTCTTGTGCAACCATTGCTCTTCCATCTGTCCTCTTGAACTTGGAGTTCATAGGGTTTGTCAACTTCTTCTTTACAAAGGTCTTTGGAAACCTTGGTTTGTCTTCTCTCTTCTCATAAGGGCAGTCATTGGAGAAGTGGTTGGTTTCCTCACAGTTATAGCATTTCCTTACCTTCTTCTTTGGGAATCTTCCCTTCAACTTTCCTGCACTGAACTTCTTTACAAAGAGAGCAATGCCCTCATAAGATGGGCTTTCATCAGAGTAAACATCATCACCATCTTCGCAGTCATCATCACCCTCTTCTTCTTCACTTTCTTCTTCGTCACATTCATGCTTGGCTTTCAAAGCAAGATTGATCTTTGATGTTGAAGTGCCATGCATGGCAAGGTGCTTTGTTGCATTTTCCTTTGACTCTTCAAATAATTGGAAGGTAGATATGATGTCATCCGGAGTCATTTCTTTGAACCCATGATGCTGCCTCATGTCCCATACCATTTGATGTTGATACGGAGCAAGAGCGTGAAGTAACTTGTCCACAAGAAATATCTTGGTCAGATTGAAGCCATCTTGCGTCTTGTCACAGTCACATGACTCAATGTCTGCGACGAAAGTCATGCGCCGTTCTAGTAGTTGCTTGGGAGATTCACCCTTTTCCATACAGAAATTCTGTAATTGCCCCTTGGCAAATTCATATTGAGCAAGCCGAAGAGTGGAGGTACCGGTCTTGGTCCTTATGATGCTATCCCACAGTTCCTTGGCACTTGTGATGTGAATGTATCGTCTTCGTTGCTTGTCATTCATTCCTTTTCTTATGCACATGATCGCAGTGTCATTGAGATGCTTGTCATAAGTTTCTCTGGGCGTGAGGCACCTTGGATCTACAGGATTGTACCCATGCTCGAGGATGTCCAACATCTCATCATTGGCGTACCTAAGATGATCCTGCATACCAACTCTCCACAAAGCAAAATCGTAATTGTCATCAAGCTAGGGAGGTTTTCCTCCAGGATTGTACTTAGGTTTCTCAATTTTAGATCTAGCATAAAGCCATGGAACACTGGTTTGGTTCCTCTCCGGAGGTGGTTGGCCAAATGAAGTACCATGCACATGTGGCCCTGAGGCCCTCGGGGACGTGGTTGTCCCCGTGGTTAGTGATGCTAGTCTCATTTGGACCATGGCCTCAAGAGAAGCATCTTGCTCCTCTTTTTTCTTGGAAAGGGCCCGTTCCAGGTCCTCAGAGGTGAACGACTTGACTTCCGAGGAAGTCCTGTCCCTCTGCACTGGAGCTACCGTAGCTGGTTCCCCATCCATCTCGCTCTAGGGCGGTTAAGCCACACGAATAGAGCACGAGGCTCTGATACCAGTTGAAAAGGATCGAGATGGACCTAGAGGGGGGGGGTGAATAGGTCCAAATCCAAATTTTAATAATTACTTAGCAATTTTAGGCAAAAGTGCGGAATATGAGTGTAAGCCTAATAATTGCTACGACAAAGAGTAAGCTATTTAGAGTGAAGTAAGACAAGCGGTAAACAATAATCAAATACAAGTATGTAATAAGGATTAACACAAGTAGAGAGTTAGGGTTAGGAATAACCGAAACTCCAAGAGAGACAAGGATGTATCCCGATGTTCACTTCCTTGGAGGGAAGCTACGTCACCGTTAGAGGGGCGGATGTTACCACGAAGGCACACCAATGCCACGAAGGCTCACCCTATTCTCCCTTTGAGATAACTCCACGAAGGCGTTTCTCAACCACTAGTGGTAATCCTTGAGGTGGCTTCCAAACCTTTAGAAACTTTCCGGGGGATATCACAATGGTTTGATTCCTCTCCGAAGACTCCTACCGCCTAGGAGTCTCCAACCTCCAAGAGTAACAAGATCACGGGGATTGCTCAAAACTTGCTCAAATCACAAATCACTTTGGTGGGAAGGAGGAGAGGGAGACGATCTATCTTTTGATTGGAACAACACTCAAAGGGACTCACAAATGCTCTTGGGATCTAGGATTTGGTGTAGACAAGAGTGAGTGAGAGGAAAGGTGTTCTTGGGTGTATTCTAGCTGTGTTGAACACCCTTTAACGAGGTGGGAGAAGAGTATATATAGTGGGGAGTGAAATCCAGCCGTTGGAGGTACTTTAAGTCACACAGGGTCCGGACGTCCGACAGTTGCCGGAAGTCCGGGCGTCCGCGAGGGGTCGGACGTCCGACAGGGGTCGGTCGTCCGAGGCCTGTAGATACGACTGAAACTATTTTGAATTAAACAGCGACCGGACGTCCGGAGAGGACCGGAAATCCGAGTTATACAACTCAACTTCTTCTGGTGGTAGGTTCCGGATTTCCGAAGGGGGTCGGACGTCCGACCCTCGGACGTCCAGAGGGAGTCGGATTTCCGAGTTATAGAACTCAACTTCTACTGGTGCAGGGTTCCGGATTCCGGGGCTTGGCCGGACGTCCGGCCCTCGGATGTCCGGAGGGAGCCGGATGTCCGAGGCAATAGACCTGTTTTGATATAAGAACAGAGTGGAGATTATGTGGTATTGGGTATGATAGTAAAGATGTGGTATGAGCAAGTTCATCGCAAAACCTGTGATCCCCTCTTAATAGTGAGGGATCCTTATACTCAATATCAGCAAACTCAAAAGACTAGTCTACATCATCTTTTCTTAATCCCGAGCCTTCTCGAAATATAAATCCCCAATCTTCTCAGACAACCTTTGGCACATAATTCTCAATCTACTAAAGTACTTGCCATCCTGAGATACACTCAACAAATAGGATTAGTTTCCAATGTATGTGTTGTCATTAACACCAAAAGACGATTAGGGGCATAGCATGCACTTTCAACGTGTCTCCTGTTAGGTGGAGGGCTCTGACGCTAAGCCTGCCGGTGCCAAGGGCGGTGTAGGCGGCCTCTCCCCCTAGGCGTCCCCCAGCTTCTGTTTTCCTGCCCCTGTAATGTTGGACCATGAACTCTGCCCTGTCAGGCGTTAGACTTTTGTATGTTACCTTCACCGTTCTCCCTTTTTCCTTTCATTCTTGAATCGATGGCTTTCTCTCTGGTAGTCATTGCAGCTTGGCTTCCTTACATAGGGCCCGTCGCTGACCCAACCGTTCCTTGGCGGCAACGGCGGCCGGGGTCCCTCAGGAGGTCCCATCCTCCCGAGGCATCATTTCTGCCGCTGCACGCTTGGTCGATGGCCTCGTTCCTTGCCGCAGCTTAGTCCTTAGACCTTGCATCCTTTCGTTAGTACGTGTGTTTTTAATTCATTCTTGGTTCGACGCGAAACCATATGGCCCCCTTCTGGGCCTGTCGGGTACTTAGCTCGTGGGTTTGCGTCGGTCCCTTCCGCCGCTCCTCGTGAGTAGCTCCTGCTTTGTCGATGGGACAGGATGGAGACCCTTTCGGCACTCTATGTCTGCGGGTACCGGTCCCGCACATTTCCCTCCCGCCGTGAGGCGCAACCCGTTACCAAGGTTGTTCCAATGGGACAAAGCCCCGACGCCCTGGGTGCTGACATGGGCGACACCTAGGTGCTCGAGTGGCTTTGCGACAAGTAAGGCCCCTGAGGCATGTTGCTCAGGATCCCCCTAGACACTCAAGCCACTCTACGTCGACATGCCCCATACCCACACATTTCCCCACCGGCATTTGGTTCGACGCACTTCATGTGGCGGGGCCCCACCGACCCCAAAACCGACCGGAGCTCCAGGACGGCACTAGGGGTGGCGAGTGGACTTATGACTGGTATGGCTCCCGAAGCGGTGCCCAGGAGCCCCCTTTGGCGCTCGAGCGATTACCCATTACGTCCCTTTGGTCCTCGCCCCAGGGCGCCCTGAGTCCTCCTGAGAATCTTTGTGGTGGTATCGTGGTTCGATCCGGGCCCCCGGGAAAGGTTCGACCGCTGAAAATGTTTGCCCCTGCGACGAGAAGTCCTTGTTTTCACGCTCCTTGGTGCCTAGGGTCGGTGTAGAGCGTTCAACTCCTCAGAAAATGTCATCCATAAAAGGAGGCTTCAAAGCCGGCGAAATGAGAAAGCGCAAGAGAAAATTCGCCCCGTTTTTGTTTTTCAAACATTAACTTTTGAAATCGAGAAATTTAAGTCCAGCAGAGGATAATTCAAATTCTAGGAAGAAGCAAGCAAACGCCGCGTCTGGCACCTAGGCTAATCTTCGCCGCCATCTCCCCCACGCGCGGAGCATAGGGCTTCCACTAGGCGTGGGAGGGACCCCTCCGCGTCCTCGGAGGGCCCCGGGCGTATACAACCCCAACTCGTTATTACGTGAGAGTGTCACAGTGGCAGGGGTGTATCTGGGAGGTCGCGAGGACGCTTTGGCCTCGCGAGTGTCCCTACCCCCGAGGCATAAGCGCCTGACTCCTTTTGGGTCTTCACCCAGCGCGGAGCGTAGGTCATCCACTCGACGTGGGAGGGACCCCTCCGCGTCCTCGAGGGGCCGCGGTCGTATGCATCCGCAGCTCGCTATTACGTGAGAGTGTCACGGAATGAAGTAGGTTCCGGAAGGATTGAAGGACGATGCAGGTCCCATGGGGACTGTAGGGCGAACGCGAGGGCGCTTCGGCCTCGCGATGTTTCATCCTTTGGGGCGGTTTTCCCCTGATCCCTTTCGTAGATGGGGACCTTCGAGGCCCCGCCCGCTCCTTCTCCTTAGACTGGTTGAGGGCTTTTCTACTGCTCTACGTCGACAGGTCACATTCCCGCGCATTTCCCGACCGCCATTGCATACGGTCGAATGACGGACGCAGCCACGGGGTCAAGCCCTGCCACCCCGTATAACGACCGAAAGTCCGTGGATGGCATCAAGGGTGGTAGGTGGCATTATGATCGGTAAGGCTCCTGAGGCTCGATGCTCAGGGGCCTCCTTTAACGTTCGAGCGTCTCTGTGTCGCCAAGATCCGGTCCCACACATTTCTGCGACCGAATGGACGAACACAGCTTTGGGGTCAAGCTCTGCCACCCCTAATAACGACCGAATGTCCGTGGACGACATCAAGGGTGGCATGTGGCCTTATGCCTGGTAAGGCCCTTGAGGCTCGATGCTAAAGAGCCCCCTTTTGATGCTCAAGCGGCCCCCATTTCATCCTGTTGATTGTGGCCTTGGGAATCCTTGGGGGCCCCAGGTCCCGTGACGGGGCGATGCGCACTGGCCGGAGCCCCCGAATGGATGCAACAGAAGTTATGGAAGCATGCGTGAATGATATGATGACCAGAGGTGTGCCCTGAACACTTGAAGTTCATGCAGCCAACAGACACCCCCTAGAGCAGTGAACCCAAAAAATTACCTCGCATAGCTTCTTTGCGCCTGAGGGGCGCCTCGTGTGGCCTGGCCCTCGGCGCCCACACGAGCACCGTAGTCGCCGCGAGTGACCCGCACCACTTGTGTTCGTTGCTTTATCTGACTCGTCCTCGTGAGGCCGGTGACCCGGTTCTTCACAGTTTCTCCGTGGGGCGGCGGCTTGCGTCATGCCCCGCGGCTTGGGGGTGCCTCCCTGCCCGTGCCTTTGGGGCCCAGTGCTCCGCCAGTGGGAGCCCTAGGGTCCGGCTCAAGGGGGTCCCCCAGAGTGTTCCTTACTCCTGAGGAGGACTGGCAGCTGTGGTAGACGCTGGAGGCTCCTCCTCGATGGGAGGGTCAGGTGGTGTTACAGAACACGGTATGTAAGGCTCCACGTAGGTGTTCGATCGACCTCCAAGGCCGTTTAGCAGCGTGATGGTGCCGGTCCCTCTCTGAGGTGGGGGGAGGTCCCCCCGGTCGCATTGCTCGGAGATCTTCTTGCAACGGGCCTCCGCACAAAGTCGCTTGCTCCTGCTGCCGCCGTTGGGTGGTCCCGGCATTTCCTGGTGCAGACTCCCCCTTGGTACCCTGGCGTGTCTCCATCGTCGTAGTTCGCCCGTGCCGATGCCTCCGCCACCTGCTGGCTGCGCTTGAGGGAGCGCTCTCGCCTGGCCGCCCCGGGTTGTCGGGGACCGACCAGGTCTTGGTGATCCACGCCTATGTGTGCATCGAACGTCCTTCCATTCTCTTCGCGCCCCTGGTGGTTGCCGGCATGATGCGCCTCTAGGGTGGCCGCTGGAATTTGTAGGAGAAGGATAGCAGCATGAGACGCGTCTCTCTTAGCCCCACCCAGCGCAAGAGGGACTCTGTCGCTTGGAGGCCCGGGGACCGGCACGAGGTGTGAGCCCCTGGCGCCCGGCGCCTGCGGCCTTGAAGAAGAGTGGGGTCGGATGGCCTTCTAGGCGATGGCGATCGGCTTCGTGATGTGGTCCTCCCAAGTATCGAAGCCCCCCAGTGTCGGACGATGGCGGAGCATATCGCTCTCCATCTGCAGTGCGTCGTGCGTGCCGAGGTCCCCCAAGTTGATGCGGCACATCGTGGATGCCGGGGGCACCGCCCAGCCGCCGTGCGCCTGGGTGGCACGGGTGGTTGCGATGGTGGAGATGATGTTGACGATCTGGTACGAGCCGCCTAGTACCACAACGCGGTACACGTTTCGGACGTTGTGATATGAAGGTTGGAAGCAAACTCAACAAGGCTCGAAGAAGCTTGTTGGACGCCGGTCGTCAAAGCATCAAGGCTTAGGGAAGATGGAGCTCGGAGAAAACCTTGACACACCCCCAACCTGGCGCGCCAAATGTCGGATTTCGGGCTCTGCAAAACCCTAAAGATTCGAACTCAGGGGCGTGTACGAAGATCTCTCGCGGGCTCGCCTCACCTAACTCGCTACTTGCTGGGGATGTCAGAGACCTCACTCGATGGTGAGGAATACACAGAACACGGCGGTTTACCCACGTTCGGTCGCTCAGAAGCGTAATACCCTACTCCTGCTTTGGTGGATTACCTCCCGTGGTGGTTGGTGGATGAACTAGTATAGTGTTAGAGGGCCTCTGGAGGCTCACTGGCCTTTGTCTGGTGCCAGTGGGCGAATGAATGAATCGGGTCCCTTATGAAGTAACCTACTCTCTATATATAGTGGCAGCCCCGATCCTCTTCCCTTACCGTTTCGGCGGGAAGGAATCCCACAACGGCCAATTTTCACGGGGGGACAGGGGAACATGCTTCCCATGTCCAAAAGTAGTCTTCGCCTACAAAGTGGTTGCCCGCGCTGCAAGGTCGGGTCTAGGGATGACGTATGTCCTGCTCGCGGGCGGCGATGGCCTTGTTGCACCAGAAAGGAAACCTTTGGAAGATGCCTTGGGAACTCCGGTTCGTCCTTGCCTCCTTTGCATTAAAGGGGAAACTGCTCAATCCTGCTGTCTACTGCTCGCATGTCCTACCTCCGCGTCATCCTTGACTCCTGAGGCTGGGTCTCGCCTCGGAATATCCACCGCTCCGGAGGGATCCTGATGAGCCCCCATGCGGGTCTCGATGCTGTTCCTCCTCGCGAGGCTTGGCCCCTTGCAAGGATGTTGCCTTGAGTTGTGCCGCGCCCAATTGTGCTTGCTTGATGAAGTGGTGTGGCCCTGGGCCATAGGCAGGCAGGTCTGGGTACCCCATTCCTAGGACGCCGACAAGTTCATCTGCCAGTATGCGCTGCATCTCGACTACATCATCAAGCGCGAGAACATAGAATATATGTGCATCGCGGACCCATACTATATGCACGAGAGATTCTTGGCACACTTCAAAGAGAACCAGGACTCTGCGAGCAAGTACATCAGCGACCTCATGATCGCCAATAAGGACAAGGAAATGAATCTCCTGCCTTATCATCCCACGTAAGTTATCCGCAGATATCCTTTCTTAAGTTTTGATCATTCCTTTGCAAGCATGGAGGCTAATTTGAGCTTTACTTATTTTGCGCAGCGGGAGGCGGGGTGATACGTCTCCAACATATCTATAATTTTTGATGGTTTCATGCTATTATCTTGTCAAACTTTGGATGTTTATATGCCTTTTATATCTTTTTTGGGACTAACTTATTAACTCGGTGCCAAGTGCCAGTTCCTGTGTTTTCCGTGTTTTTGACCCTTTTCAGAGGAAGATTTGAAACGGAGTCCAAACGGAATAAAATCCCAGAAAAGATTTTTTCCGAAACAAAAGAAGATCGGGAGACGTGAGAACCAAGGCAGGGGGTCCCCAGGGACCCCACAAGCCCCTCAGCCCCGGCCAGGGGGGAGGCCGGGCCTCACGGGCTTGTGGGCCCCCTGGATCTCCTCTTCCCTAGGTTTTGCGCCTATATATTCCCTACAATCCCAGAAAAAATCAGGAGATCATCGAAAATACTTTTCCGCCGCCGCAAGCTTCTGTCTCCGCAAGAACCCATCTGGGGCACGTTCTGGTGCCCTACCGGAGGGCGGATTCGGACACGGAGGGCTTCTTCATCAACACCACGACCTCTCCGATGATGCGTGAGTAGTTCACCATAGACCTACGGGTCCATAGCTAGTATCTAGATGGCTTCTTCTCTCTCTTGGAACTTCAATACAAAGTTCTCCGTGATCTTCATGGAGTCTATCCGATGTAATCTTCTTTTGCGGTGTGTTTGTTGAGATCCAATGAATTGTGGATTTATGATCATATTATCTATGAATCTTATTTGAGTTTCTTCTGATCTCTCTTATGCATGATTTCATATCCTTGTAATTCTCTTCGAGTTGTGGGTTTTGTTTGGCCAACTAGATCTATGATTCTTGCAATGGGAGAAGTGCTTGGTTTTGGGTTCATACGGTGCGATGACCTCACCCAGTGACAGACGGGCTATCGAGGCACGCATCGTGTTGTTGCCATCAAGGGTAAAAAGATGGGGTTTTCATCATTGGTTTGAGATTATCCCTGTACATCATGTCATCTTGCTTAAGGCGTTACTCTGTTCGTCATGAACTCAATACACTAGATGCATGCTGGATAGCGGTCGATGTGTGGAGTAATAGTAGTAGATGCAGAAAGTATCGGTCTACTTGTCTCGGACGTGATGCCTATATGTATGATCATTGCCTTAGATATCGTCATGACTTTGCGCGGTTCTATCAATTGCTCGATAGTAATTTGTTCACTCACCGTAATACTTGCTATTTTGAGAGAAGCCTCTAGTGAACACTATGGCCCCCGGGTCTACTCCACACCATATTTTCAGCCTTACACTTTTACTTCGTTGCACTTTCCGCCTTCAGATCTCACTTTGCAATCAATCTTGAAGGGATTGACAACCCCTTTATAGCGTTGGGTGCAAGCTCTTTTGTGTTTGCGCAGGTACTCTTGACTTGACGAGATTCTCCTACTGGATTGATACCTTGGTTCTCAAACCGAGGGAAATACTTACTGCTCCTGTGGTGCATCACCCTTTCCTCTTCAAGGGAAAAACCAACACAAGCTCAAGAGACAACAAAAGGATTTCGGGCGTCGTTGCTGGGGAAGGACTTTTGTTGCGGTAGCAGAAGAATTTCTGGCGTCGTTGCCGGGGAGGATCAAGTCAAGAACTGATCCAACTAAGTGTCGCAAACTCATCTCTTGCATTTATTTGTTTGCCAGTTGCCTCTAGTTTTCGCCTCCCCCACTTCACAAATTTTCCTTTTTTGGTTGCCTTTTCGTTTGCCCTTTTCTCTCGCTTGTTTTGTGTTCGTCTGTATGGGATAGTCTACCTGTCCTCATGGCTAGATCCACCACTTCGAAAGATACTCCCGAGAGCGAAGTTCTCAATTTCAAACAAATTGAGGAAGAAAACTTAAAGGGCGCTTGGTATAGGATTTGCAATGCTCAGAGTAGATCTACTCATAAGCAATCCACTACCGTCGTGCTTCGCAGTTTTTATGTGGGTGTTTCTCCTTCGAATAGGTATATTCTTGACACCATCGTAGGTGGAAATTTCTTGGGTAGCCATACCGTTGATACTTACGGAGCTGTAATAAATTTGGTAGGCTCACCCCCGCTCATGGTTAATGGAACTACCTTAACTCTGGAACATGTGATGTGTAGGCTGGATGTCATTGAAAATAAAGTTGCTACGATCGAGCTTATTGAGAATTTGGATAAAAAGATCCACAATCAAATCACTCAGTACGGATCCAAGGTAGGAATGGTTTTGAAAAATTTAAAGGAGAAGGAACCCATAGTTAACGAAAAACTAGGTCATGATTCCGCTAGGATTGGCAAACTAGAGGATGTTATAACCAACTTGGGTTCCGCTTTTGCCGCTGTGCAGAATACTCCATTTTTTGCCCACAATAAGGTCACCAAGTCTGTTTTTGTTCCCAAAAATAGTGGTGAATCATCTAGCAAGAAATATGAAAACCTTAAGATGATAAGTGATTACGCCACTTATGATTTGAGCACCAAAGACGACGATACGTGATTCTATCACCTTATGCCTAGCTAAGGGCATTAAACAATAGCGCTTGTTGGGAGGGAACCCAATGAATTTATCTTTTTCTTTATGTTTTGTTGCATCCACACCATCATAATTATGTTGTGATTGTGTTTTTTGTGTTTCTTTTTGTGTTTGAGCCAAGCAAAACCTTTATGACTAGTCTTTGTGAGGGTTGTTTAATCCTGCTGGGAAAACCCACAAACTTTTTGCTCACGAGATGATTTTTCATTTTTATTCAGAAAGAGATTTTGTGTTGATTATTTTTGCTGCTGGTTGATATGCCTTTTGCCCAGACAGTCATAATTGTTTAGAATTTTGGAGGTACCAGAAGTATACGAAGTATACAGATTGCTGCAGACTGGTCTGTTTTTGAAAGATTCTGTTTTTGTTGAGTTGGTTGCTTCTTTTGATAAAACTATGGATAGTATTGGGGGGTACTAACCATGGAAAAGTGAGAATACAGTAGACCAACACCAATATAAATAGAAATCAAGATTGCTACAGTAACTAAAGTGGTGGTAGTTTGTTTTCTTGTGCTAATGTTATCACGAGTTTCTATTTAAGTTTTGTGTTGTGAAGTTTTCAAGTTTTGGGTGATGCTCTCATGGACAAAGAGATAATGAGTGGAAAGAGATCAAGCTTGGGGATGCCCAAGGCATCCCTAGCCAAATTCAAGGACACCAGAAAGCCTAAGCTTGGGGATGCCCCCGGAAGGCATCCCCTCTTTCGTCTTCAATCCACCGGTAACATTACTTGGAGCTATATTTTTACTCACCACATGATATGTGTTTTGCTTGGAGCGTCTTGTATCTTAGGAGTCTTTTCTTTTTGTTGTGTCACAATCATCCTTGCTGCACACCTTTAGAGAGGGACATGCACTCATCGTGATTTTGCTAGAATGCTCATGTGCTTCACTTATAGCTTTTGAGCTAGATAATTTTTCTCTATATGCTTCACTTATATCTTTAGAGCACGGCGGTGCGTGACTTGGTAGTTGGATTATGCTATGAAAGTAGTCCCAAGGGTGATAGTATCCAAAGAGGATACAAAAACCTCCATCTTCATGTGCATTGAGTAGAAAGAGAAGTCTTGATTCCTCTCAATTAGTGTTGAGACATGGATTTGGTAATAGTAAGAGCTATGTTAGTAAGGTGTTGTGAATCTAGAAATACTTGTGTTGAAGTTAGTGATTCCCGTAGCATGCACGTATGGTGAACCGCTGTGTTAGGAAGTCGGAGCATAATTGATCTATTGATTGTCATCCTTTGTGTTGAGGTCGGGATCGCGCAATGGTTAACACCTACCAACCCTTCCCCAAGGAGTATGCGTTTAGCACTTTGTTTCGATTACTAATAAAAACTTTCGCAACAAGTATGTGAGTTCTTCATGACTAATGTGAGTCCATGGTATAGATGCACTTTCACCTTCCACCATTGCTAGCCTCTCTAGTGCCGCGCAATTCTCGCCGGTACACAAACCCACCATATGCCTTCACTACAGGAATTAGCTTCTTTGCCGTCTGCCATCACAAACGGCAAAGAGTATATCACGGACGGCAAAGATAATATCACAGACGGCAAAGAATTTCACTGTCGGCAAAATTTCTGCGTCAGCCTACGACGGCATTGTAGCTTCTTTGTCGTTTGTCTCAGCGAAGCGGACGACAAAGAGCTTTGCCGTCAGCTTTCCATAAGAGCAGTCGGGAAAGTGGTCGAGACGGCAGCCGACAGGCGTTGCCTCCGTTAGGGGCTAACGGAGGCTTTACCGTCTCCCTCCCCTCTTCTCTGCCATCTGCCTCCCCCCTCTTCTTTACCGTCTGCCTCCCCCTCCTCCTCCCCCCTCCTCTGTGCCATCTGCCTCCTCCCCCCCTTCTTTGCCATCTGCCTCCCCCCTCTTCTGTGTCGTCTGCCTCCCCCTCTTCTTTGCCATCATCCTCCACCTCCTCCCCCTCCTCTTTGCCCTCTTCTTTGCCGTCTGCCCCCCTGGAAGCAGACGGCAAAGATACTACGTGGCCAGCTGCTACTGCCCAGGTTGCACAGCTGGGCGCCACGTGGTACCTTTGCTGTCGGTCAGCTGATGGCAAAGGCCTTTGCCATCAGCTGGCAGACGGCAAAGAGCCTATATTATCACATTTTTGTTTATGTTTTCTATTTCACAACACATATACATATAATTCAAAGCACATATGTGATAAATAGGTCACAACACATATATGATATACATATAAAGCTCATCAATGCCATTTGTTCATCAACGTACATCCCATATATAAAAAGAACAAACACATACAAAGTTTCATCCATATATACATACATATAGTTGCACATATATTGTTCATCCATATATACATATACATATAGATCCACATTGTTCATCAACTCAAATAAAAACGGAAACTAAAGCACTCCAATGCCAGCTTCCATGCATGTAGTACATCCAATCTACAAAATGGGAATAAGAAAGTCAGAAGAAGAAGAACAACAACATATATATGACAAATAAGCTAAATTGAAGAAGAAAGAGAAGAATCAAGAAGAGAACAACGAGAAGAAAAACAAGGAGGAGGAGGAGGAGGGGAAGGAGAAGGAGAAGGAGGAGGACGAGGAGGAGGAGGAGGGGAAGGAGAAGGAGAAGGAGGAGGAGAAGAAGAAAAAAGAAGAAGAGAAGAAGAAGGAGAAGAAGGAGGAGATGAAGGAGGAGAGAACAAGAAGGAGAAGAAGCAGGGATCCTTCTCCTTCTTCTCCTCCTTCTCCTTCTTCTTCTCTTCTTCTCCTCCTCCTTCTTCTTTTTCTCCTTCCCCTTATCCTTCTCTTCTTCTTCTTCTTCCTTATTTTCATTTCTCCTCTTCTTGGAGCTAAATTAGCTAACTATGTCTTTTTGGAGCTAAATGGGCTAATTATATATTATAGAGGAAAACAAGCTAAGTATATAATATTAATGAGCTAACCAAGGTTCTTATGCCATTTTCAGCTTATAATGTCTTTTAGGAGCTAAATTCGCTAATTACGTCATTGTTGGGGGAATTAACGCAAGGAGAATATGAAAGAGGAGGAGGATAAGAAGAAGAAGAAATAAAGAAGAAGGAGGAGGAGGAGGAGGAGGAGGAGGAGGACTAGAAGGTCCTTGGCCTTCTCCTCCTTCTCCTCCTCCTCCTCCTCCTTCTCCTTCTTCTCTTCTTCTTCTTTTCTTTCTTTTCATTTTTCCTATTTCTTCTTCTCTTCTCCCATTCTTGGAGCTAAATTAGCTAACTATGTATTTTTGGAGCTAAATGGGCTAATTATCCCATTTTAGAGGAAAACAAGCTAAGTATATAATATTAATGAGCTAACCAAGGTTCTTATGCCATTCTGAGGTTATTATGGCATTTTGGAGCTAAATGGGCTAATTATGTCATTGTTGGGGAAATTAAGGCAAGGAGGATATGAAAGAGGAGAAGGAGGAGAAGAAGAAGAAATAAAGAATAAGGACGAGAAGGAGGAGGAGGAGGAGAAGGACTAGAAGGTCCTTCTCCTCCTCCTCCTTATCCTCCTCCTCCTCCTCCTCCTCCTTCTCCTTCTTCTCATCCTCCTTCTTCTCCTTCTCCTTCTCTTATCTTTATCTTCTTATTTTTGTTCTTCCTTTTCATTTCTCCTCTTCTCCTCTTCTTGGAGCTAAATTAGCTAACTATGTCTTTGTGGAGCTAAATGGGCTAATTATCCCATTTTAGAGGAAAACAAGCTAAGTATATAATATTAATGAGCTAACCAAGGTTCTTATGCCATTTTGAGCTTATTATGGCATTTTGGAGCTAAATGGGCTAATTATGTCATTGTTGGGGAAATTAAGGCAAGGAGAATATGAAAGAGGAGAATAAAGAGGAGGAGGAGGACAAGACGAAGAAATAAAGAAGGAGGAGAAGGAGGAGGAGGAGGAGAACGACTAGAAGGTCCTTGGCCTTCTCCTCCATCTCCTCCTCCTCCTCCTCCTTCTCCTTCTTCTCTTCTTCTTCTTCTTCTTCTTTCTTTTCATTTTTCCTATTTCTTCTCCTCTTCTTGGAGCTAAATTAGCTAAATATGTATTTTTGGAGCTAAATGGGCTAATTTTGTCATTGTTGGGGAAATTAAGGCAAGGAGAATATGAAAGAGGAGAAGAGAAACTTACCACAGTGGTCATCAAGGAGGAGAAACACCTGGAGAAGGGTCTTGCGATGCCGCTCGGGAGTTATTCTGCAGAATAGATATTTTGCAATGACTCAGTTAGCATGATGACACTCAATTATTAATACTAGTTCATAATGAAACTCACCGTGCCAATCGAAGAGAAGACGGGCATCGGCGGAGGGACTTGACCGCTCTTCTCGCACAGACCGTGAAGAGTGGGTCATATTAGTTAGTAATGAAATAGACATTACACACATGATTTGGCTAATGTGAAAAAAAACTTACCACAAAAAGCTCATACACGGCCTGTTGGCCCGCCTCATTCCGGGACCTCTCCTCCTCAATCAATCATGTCGTGGTCTGGTCCCTCTCATCAAGAGCAGCCTGACTTGCCAATCTCTCTTTCTCAAGAGTAGCCTGGCTTGCCAATCTCTCTTTCTCAAGAGCAGCCTGGTTTGCCAATCTCTCTTTCTGAAGAGCAGCCTAAAACACCATTCCTCGTTACCACAGTAATGATCTATGGTGACACACATAATGAAATGGATGAAAGTGTTCTTAGTCCGTACAACTAACCTCGATGGCAAGATCGACTGGCCGTGGACGACGCGTTATCTCAGGACAGCTGCTCGACTGGCACGCCTTGATCTCTGGGAGAGTGAGTGGACAACGTATTATGCCATCTCCAATGGCTATCGAGCCATGGGGCCTCCCGCCACCAGATATCATCACCAGCTCTGGATCCAAAGGTTCCGGGCTAGGGTTAAAGTCATCCCCTTTCATAGCCTTCCCCGCGTCCCTGTATGCCACGAGCTTGTGGTGGGATGATATGTTGGTGAAGTTATTGGGATCATCCAGGTCAGACTCAGAGAATGCCTTCGCCTTCTTGTACGAGGCAGTATGGGCCATGCCATAAAGGTCGTACAAGTCTGGAATCTCCGTCTTATTGTGATGCGCCTAAAAGAGAGGAACAAAATATTAGCATGAAGTATGAATTGCATGAATCATGAAGCAAATCACATACCCAGTTTCGTCCGAACTGAAGTAAGTTGGCGCTTCCTTGATGGTGTGGCGCACCAACCATTTGGCTACGCAGATCCTTCACATTCTCGTGGACGGCTCGTGAGCGGCCTGTGCACCACTCATCAACCAACACCTCCCAACAATCCATCTTATGCGCACACCATCTCGGACGCACCTGTAAGTTATTAGAAAGAATTTTGAGCGCTACGCCTATGAATGAAATCAAGAAAACTACATAGAAGGAATTAAGAATAGGTAATTACCTTCATGTATTGCTCCTTCTTCAGAAACTTTCCGCGGCAATCCTTCTTCTGCTTCTTAATACCACGCGTGGAGTAGTAGTCTCGAATAGCCTGCGGCCGAGCCTCATGGTGTAAGTTCTGTAGTAACCGCCTACACTCGGCCTCGAGAACCTTGGCCGCCTCCTCCTCATATCCATCCTCACACCTATAGAAGGTCTGCAATCAAACGTGAAAACACCGATTAGTACAATAATTAGCTATATTGTTAATTTTAGATTGTGTAAAAGGATAATTTACCCAAAAGCTCTTGATCACCATCTCGGCCCTCGTGTGGCACAAGACACCATCTATAATCTCCTCCGGCGGGGCCTGCGCAGCCTGGTAGTGCTTCGAGGAAAATCCTAGTGTAGGAACCTGACCCTCACCAGGCAACGTCACAAACCCCGGGAAATTTGTCCGGCAAAGCACACCAAGGACGGAGTTCGGCCTGCGGAATCCAAGAGGGTGTACCCATCCCCTGCAGTATGATAAGGTCAACTCATTAGATATTTTAACAAACTTGAAGGCAAAAGCTAAAAAAAGAGTAAATGTACTTACCTATCTCCTTCAGGTTTAATCACAGGCCTCTGCTCGCGCGTAGCCGGCACGACCGGGAGACGTGTACTACCACACTTGTACACGGTGGCCCAGTCCACCTCCACATCACCCTCACTATCCGTAAGCTCATCCCCGCCATCCCCGCCCCCTAAGCCACCCGGACCCTCGGTCCAATCCGGCAAATCGGTCCGATCCGGCCAGGTCTCCCATCCGGGCCTCTCCACGTCGGGTGAAGCCTCCGGAACCGTAGTCTCGTGGACCGGAGTCTCATGGGACGAATGCCCGTCAACACCAGGCTCCTAGACCGGAGTCCCCGTAGCCTCCTCCGCAAATGGGTCGACCATAGTAGTCCTATGCTCGGGTGAATGAGCTGGTGGTGGTGGCGAGGACGGCTCAACAGTCCTCCTGGATCTTCCGCGGCCACCACCTCTCCATGTACCCTTCCCCTTCTTCCCTACCCGACCAGCACCTCTCCAAGCGGGCAATGCCGCCGACGAAGAAGAACCCACGGGTGGTGTCGACAGACTATCTGCCAAGGCTCTACGGAGACATAGGGGTGGAAGGGAATTACCACCCCTCACGCGGGGCGGCTGGAAAGAACCCGTCGAGCGCTCTGGACCAACGCCCACCATCTTTCAACACCTGGTGACCTGCCATGATAAATATTAAAAGAAATTAGTACAACATAAAAAAATTGAATAACTGACATGAATAATAATATGTACATGAATAATAAAGATTAAAATATGTATAATTTAAGTTATGAATCTTACAAACTAATAATCATCATCAATAAATGCATGATCATCATCACTATCACGCATGTCTTCATGAATGACGTGCTCGTCGGGTTCAACGGCATGAAGCTATGAAAGGCCATTCTTTAATCGTTGAAGCATTTACAGGTCATCCGCATCAGTAACCTCTACGAGTTCCAGGCCTTCTGGTTCCGGCTCAGGGGTGGAGTCGGATTCATTGTCGCTGTCTACTTCCATGTTCTTGGGTGAAGCACGGTGGTTCTTGAAACGTTTCTTGGAAAGACGTGTTTCTTGGAAGAATTCTCCATCATATGTGTCTGGGTTAATGTGAGGTTCAGAATCCTGTTCTTTTGGGAGAGGTGGTCTGACATGTGGCGGCACTTCATAAACAACATACCAACCTTCCAGATTCTTATCCATTTGGCATGCCCACGGTAGATAGAAAACGTGGGTCGCCAGTTGAGCCAAAATATAGACATCAGGAACATCTAAATGGGTGTTTGGATTGATTTTGACTAGTCCTATATGTTCATGAGTCCTTTTAGTCTCCTTCGGCTGGAACCAATAACATTTGAAGACTACGACGTTCGGTGGGTTTTCACCATAGAATTGAAGTTCGTAAATTGCTTCAACTCTTCCATAATACTCGATAACACCTTCGCCGATAGCAGAGGCACCACAATTTGTAGATTTCTGGTCGGGCATAGATAGCTCTTTGCCAAAGGTAAGAAAGAGATACCCGTTGATGTCGTATTTCTCAAATGAACGGACCTTATAGTCAAAACCATTAGCGACTTGTCTCAGTTCGGCGTCCATAGACTCTGAATTAGCCTACAAGTTTAATATGAAATGATTGTTGCATTAGCCGCAAGTTAGACCAAGAAATGAAATGGTCCATTATTGATAATTACTGTTTGTTTGAACCAAGAGATGAAACTGGGATAGCCGCCTCCTGTCTTTGACAGAAGCTCATACTCTTCGACGGAATCATTTTCGATCACCGCTCCATCCGATAATTTGGCGACGTAACGGCTGTTTGAAATATCCGGGAATAAGAGCAGTTCAAATGAATTAGAAGTTACGGGAAAATGTGCCGAGAACTCACTCGATGTATGGCCGCACTTCTGTTAGTTTGTTGAAGATATACAACGAAATGTTCCGCCATTCTTCGACATCCAACGTTATTGGTTTTGAAGCACCAGCTCGTGCGAGCTTCCCTGTGAATAGGCTGAGGTTGGACCCACATTTTTCAGAGTCTGCATCACTGTGCCGAGGCTTCGGATTATGCAAATGATGATTTTTGGCTTCGTAGTGTGCTGTTACAAAGTTTGCCACCTCCTCAGTAATGAATGCCTCAGCCATTGATGCTTCAATTCTACGCTTATTTTTACATTTAGCTCAAAGGGTCTTCTGCATCCTCTTAGTTGCATAGCACCAACAATCTTGCACGGGCCCACCCAATCTTGCCTCGGTCGGTAGATGTGAAATCAAATGCTGCATTGGATTAAAGAAGCCCCGTGGAAAGATCTTCTCTAACTTGCACAGCAACTCCGGTGCAAACTCCTTCATGTCTTCTACCACACCAGGCGACAATTCTTTCGCACAAAGAACACGGAAGAAATAGCTCAGCTCCGCCAGTACTAGCCATTCATCCTCAGGAATAAAGCCACGTAACATCACCGGCATTACCCGCTCTAGCCATATGTGCCAATCATGACTCTTGAGACCAAAGATTTTTAATTTTTCAACAATCGCTCCCCTCTTTAGATTCGCTGCATACCCATCGGGGAACATCAAGTGCATTTGGACCCACAAGATAATTTCCCTCATAGGTGGCCTTCCAAGATTGAACCAGAGCTTTGGCTTCGACCACTTCTGCTTTCCTTTGCCTTCTCGCATGTTTTGTAATGGTCTATGACATAGTATCTCTTGATCGACTCTAGCCTTAGTATTATCCTTTGTCTTCCCGACTATGTCGAACAATGTACCAAAAATAGCCTCTCCGATATTCTTTTCAGTGTGCATCATGTCGATATTGTGTGGAAGAAGGAGGTCTTTGAAGTTAGGCAGATCCCAAAAGCATGGCTTGTGAGTCCAGGCGTGTTTTGAATTATACCCCTTGAAATACCCTGGACGCTCTGGATCAGGCTCGAGGGCGTTTAACTGATCCAAGATCTGTTGGCCTGTCAACGCAGGTGGTGCCAAGTTTTTGACAACTTTACCTTTGGTAAAGTTCTTCTTGTCTTTTCTGAACTCATGGTCAGGATCCAGGAACTGTCTATGCAAGTCAAAGCAATAATACTTCCGACCCTCATGCAACCAATTAAACTGAAGAGCTGCCTTGCATTGGGGGCACGGGAACCTTCCATGCACACACCATCCAGAGAATAGCGCATACGCTGGCAAGTCATGCATAGAGTACATGTACCACACATGCATTTTGAAGTTTTATTTTCTAGCGGCATCGTATGTCTTAACCCCATTATCCCAAGCTTCTTCCAATTCATCCTTAAGCGGTTGCAGGTATACATTCATATTCTTCCCCAGATAATTGGGCCCTGGAATTATCAACGTTAGAAATATGTTCTTTCTTTGTATAATCTGCCCAGGGGGAGATTGAGTGGAATGACAAATACAGGCCAGCAACTGTATTGGGTTGCCGTCATGCCAAAGTGATTAAAACCATCCATGGCGGCGCAGACTCGAGGATTCCTTGGACCTACCAGTTTATCCTGATGCAATCCATCGAAATGTTTCCACGCTTCCCCATTCGATGTGTGTACCACCATCTTATTCCCATCCGCATCTAGTTCGGTTCTTTTGCCCAATTTGTGCCATGTCATCTGTCTGGCTGTCTCTTCGACCATGAAAAGACGTTGAAGTCTTGGTACGATTGGCATATACCGAAGAACACTAACTGCGATTTTGGTGTGCCTCTTCTCACCCATACCATTGTCTACCACAATATACCTACAAGACTCGCAATTGGGACAATAGTCCAAGTGTGCATATTCCTTCCTAAATAAGACACATCCTTTCTCACATGCATCTATCTTCTCATAGGGCATCTTAAGTACACGAAGTATTTTGTCCGACTGGTACAGGTTTGCAGGCATGACATGGCGTTTGGGTAGGAAGCGTCCAAATAGTGTCATCACCGCGTCGTAGCATTCTCTTCCGAAGTTGAACTGAGCCTTCAGAGCCATTACTTGTGCAATTGCATCCAGCTGACAGAGCTCAGTGTGCTCATGGAGAGGACGTTTTGAAGACTCCAACATTTCATAAAAGGCCTTTGCAGATTCCTCCATCTCATCTTCCAAATCTCGAGCATCATCAAAGTCTTGCAGCATGTCTTCGATCCCGGCACCATGCTCGTCCGTGCGACGATGGACCACCTCAGCTCTTGTGCGTTGTATAGACTCACCATGAAATGTCCACTACAGGTGTTTAATCATTACAGCCTTTGTCGTCTTTTTATAGTTGTCGCATCCAGGACAGGCGCAATAGTTTCTTTCCTCGCCATTTGCGAATGCGGCTTTCACAAATTCCTTTGTTTTTACAAACCATTCTTTCGTCATCTCTTTCTGACTAGGGTGACCGATATCCATCCACGCAGGATCACTCATCTTGCCTAGCTACTAAAGACAGAATAAATATATTTATACATAATTTAGCATTTATATTCATCGGTTAATCAGGTTCGCCATTTTTATTACGTCTAGGCAACCTACACGCAAATAGGTTAAGATAGGTCCTAATCCCACCCGAGTATGTGTAGATTGGGTTCATTTTCCCATGCTCTGCTCCGGATCCAACGCAAAATTTCGGCAGCACCTCCCCGTTTTTCTCCTGATACACGTCTTCGCAATAAACAGAGAGGATGTGCATCCAGAGAACAACAGGGAGGCACTAACGAAATTCCGGATCGGGTCTAGAGCACAGCATACGGGAAAACGAACCCAATATACACATACTCGGGTTGTCCATGGATAATGTTGGACAATTCGAAAGGATGGCGGTTATAAATATGCAAAGACATGCATATTTATAGATGTCGCCCTTTCAAACGGGAGACAGATACTGGTCACGCATACTGATAAATTAATTTAATTACCTAAATCTAGAAAGTTTCATCCGGAAACCGAGCAAGAGTAAATGAAGGGGCGGGGAGGAGATGAAATTTGTACTGACCCACGAATGCAGGGGCGGAGCTCGTACAACGCACGGGGAGGTCTTCGCACAACATACCTCACAGCGACGAGACAACTATCACATGTAAATCCACCTGATCAACACAAATATTCTAATTATGTCATTTTAGAGGAAAACAAGTTAAGAATATAATATTCATGATCTAACCAAGGTTTTTATGCCATTTTGTAGCTAAATTGGCTAATTATCTCATTGTTGGGGAAAATAAGGTAAGGAGAATAAGATAGAGGAGAAGAAAGAGGAGGGGAGAAGAAGAAGAAGAAATCAAGAAGAAGGAGAAGGAGGAGGAGGAGGAGAAGGTATTCTTCTTCTCTTCTTCTTCTCTTCTTCTTTTCTTCTTCTTTTCTTCTTCTTTTCTTCTTCTCCTTCTTAGTTTTGTCTTATCCTCCTCCTCCTCCTCTTCTTCTTCTTATTCTTCTCCTCCTCCTCTTCTCATCCTCCTCCTCTTCTTCTTCTTCCTATTCTTTCTATTAAGCTAACTAACTAACGAACCTAACTAACCAAGTTAACTAAACCTATCGCTAAACCTAGATAGCACTAAACAAAAAAAAATAACAAAAACAGAATCTACCACTAAGTAACTATAAAAGAATCAAGCTACCACTAAATACCAAACAATAAAAAATCAACTTATTCTTCTTTTTTCTCTTCTTCTCCTTCTTATTTTTTTCTTATTCTCTTCTTCTCTTCTTCTTTACTTCTTCTCCTTCTTATTTTTTTCTTCTCTTCTTCTTCTTCTTCTTCTTCTTCTCCTTCTTATTTTTTTCTTCTCCTCTTCTTCTTCTATTTATTCTTCTACTCCTCCTCCTCCTACTGCTCTTCTTTTTCTCCTCTTCTCGTCCTCCTCCTCCTCATCTTCTCCTCCTCCACCTAACTAACCAAGTTAACTAACTAACCTAACTAATTTAACAAGCTACCACTAATTAACAAAACAAAATCTACCACTAAACTACCTACTAATTAACAAAAATAATGCGGGTGGGGGGGGTGGCGGCTGTGGCGGGGCCAGGGCTGTTGGGGGTGGCGGGGCGGCGCCGGGGGCGCCAGGGGCCGAGGTGGGATGATGGTGGTGGCGCAACGGTGGCGGCGGAGGCGAGAAGGGTGGCGGTGGGAGCGACACGAGCGACGGCGCGACAGGGGCGGCGACGCGACGGTGGTGGCGGCGGCCGGTGGGCGTCGGGGATTGGGAGAGAGACAGGTGCGCTTGGGGTGAGCCGTTACACAGAGAGAGAGGGGCGGGGTGAGGGGGAAGGAGCCATTAATGGAGTTAGCTCTTTGCCGTCTGCCTCCGGACTCTTTGTCGTCTGCTAGCAGACGGCAAAGAAGGGACTCCAGTTTGACCTAACCACCTCGCGGTCAGGTGGGCCCATCTACATCTTTGACGTCCGCTGTGAGACTCTTTGCCGTCTGCTAGCTGACGGCAAAGATGTCCCTGATGGCAAAAACACTCTATGCCATCAGCCATTGCTTTGCCATCTGCTTTGTAGAAGCTGATGGCAAAGACACTCTTTGCCATCAGCTAGCAGACGGCAAAGACTAGGGAGATGACAAAAAATTGTTTTCCAGTAGTGCTTCCTCAAAACAGCCACCATACCTACCTACTATGGCATTTTCATAGTCATTCCGAGATATATTGCCATGCAACTCCCACCGTTCCGTCTCATGACTTGTGCCGTCACTTTCATATTGCTATGGCATGATCGTAGGATAGCTAGCGAGATGTTTCAATGTCATACGCCAAGCTAGATCGTTGCACATCCCGGTACACTGTGGGAGGCATTTCCTATAGAGTCATCATCATCTTGAGCTGTGAGTAAATAAAAGTGTGATGCTCATCATTATTAGAGAATTGTCCCGTGTGAGGAAATAAATTAGAGGCCAAAGAGCCCAAATAAAAAAAAGAGAAAAGAAAAAAAGAGTCCCAAGAGCACAAATAAAAAAGAGAAAAAGAGAGAAGGGACAATGCTACTATCTTTTTTCCACACTTGTGCTTCATAGTAGCACCATGTTCTTCATGATTGAGAGCTTCTTGCTTTGTCACTACGATATGGGAGTGGGAATCTTTATTATATAACTTGGCTTGTATATTCCAATGATGGGCTTCCTCAAATTGCCCTAGGTCTTCGTGGGCAAGCAAGTTGGATGCACACCCTCTAGTTCTCCTTTTGAGCTTTCACATACTTATAGCTCTAGTGCATCCCTTGTATGGAAATCCCTACTCATTCAAATTGATATCTATTAATGGGCATCTCCATAGCCTTTTGATATGCCGAGTCAATGTGACCATCTCCTCCTTTTTGTCTCACAACCGCCACCACACTCTATTCCACCTATAGTGCTATATCCATGGCTCACGCTCATGTATTGCGTGATAGTTATACAAAATTGGAGAAAGTAAGAGTGCGAAAACAATTACTTTGCCAATACCGGGGTTTTGCATGATTTACATTAGTTGTGTGAGAATGATGGAGCATAGCCAAGCTATATGATTTCGTAGGGATAACTTTCTTTGGCCTCGTTATTTTGAAAGTTCTTGATTACCTTGCTAGTTTGCTTGAAGTATTATTGTTTTCATGTCAATAGCAAACTATTGTTTTGAATCTTACGGATCTGAACATTCATGTCACATGAAAGAAGTTGCAAAGGACAACTATGCTAGGTAGCATTCAACATGAAAAATTCAGTCTTTATCACTTCCCTACTGGAGGACGAGCAGGAGTTAAGCTTGGGGATGCTTGATACGTCTCCAACGTATCTATAATTTTTGATGATTTTATGCTATTATCTTGTCAAACTTTGGATGTTTTATATGCCTTTTATATCTTTTTTGGGACTAACTTATTAACTCAGTGCCAAGTGCCAGTTCCTGTTTTTTCCGTGTTTTTGACCCTTTTGAGAGGAAGATTTGAAACGGAGTCCAAATGGAATAAAATCCCCAAAAAGATTTTTTCCAAAACAAAAAAAGATCGAGAGACGTGAGAACCAAGGCAGGGGGTTCCCAGGGACCCCACAAGCCCCTGACCCCCGGCCAGGGGGGAGGCCGGGCCTCACGGGCTTGTGGGCCCCTTGGACCTCCTCTGCCCTAGGTTTTGCGCCTATATATTCCCTAAAATCCCATAAAAAGTCACGAGATCATCGAAAATACTTTTCCGCCGCCGCAAGCTTGTGTCTCCGCAAGATCCCATCTGGGGCATGTTCTGGTGACCTGCCGGAGGGGGGATTCGGACACGGAGGGCTTCTTCATCAACACCATGACCTCTCCGATGATGCGTGAGTAGTTCACCATAGACCTACGGGTCCATAGCTAGTATCTAGATGGCTTCTTCTCTCTCTTGGATCTTCAATACAAAGTTCTCCATGATCTTCATGGAGATCTATCCGATGTAATCTTCTTTTGCGGTGTGTTTGTCGAGATCTAATGGATGGTGGATTTATGATCAGATTATCTATGAATCTTATTTGAGTTTCTTCTGATCTCTCTTATGCATGATTTCATATCCTTGTAATTCTCTTCGAGTTGTGGTTTTGTTTGGCCAACTAGATGTATGATTCTTGCAATGGGAGAAGTGCTTGGTTTTGGGTTCATGCCGTGCGGTAACCTCACCCAGTGACAGAAGGGGTAGCGAGGCACTCATCGTGTTGTTTCCATCAAGGGTAAAAATATGGGGTTTTCATCATTGCATTGAGATTATCCCTCTACATCATGTCATCTTGCTTAAGGCGTTACTCTATTCGTCATGAACTCAATACACTAGATGCATGCTGGATAGCGGTCGGTGTGTGGAGTAATAGTAGTAGATGCAGAAAGTATCGGTCTACTTGTCTCGGACGTGATGCCTAGATGTATGATCATTGTCTTAGATATCGTCATGACTTTGCGCGGTTCTATCAATTGCTCGACAGTAATTTGTTCACCCAGTGTAATACTTGCTATTATGAGAGAAGCCTCTAGTGAACACTATGGCCCCCAGGTCTACTCCACACCATATTTTTAGCCTTACACTTTTACTTCGTTGCATTTTCCGCCTTCAGATCTCACTTTGCAATCAATATTGAAGGGATTGACAACCCCTTTATAGCGTTGGGTGCAAGCTCTTTTGTGTTTGCGCAGGTACTTTGGACTTGACGAGATTCTTCTACTGGATTGATACCTTGGTTCTCAAACTGAGGGAAGTACTTACTGCTCCTGTGCTACATCACCCTTTCCTATTCAAGGGAAAAAACAACGCAAGCTCAAGAGACGATAGAAGGATTTCTGGCGCTGTTGCCGGGGAAGGACTTTTGTTGCCGTAGCAGGGGGCATCCTCATATGTGTGTACCCACAATACTTACTTGGACTCATCGATGAACATCAAGAAGAAGAATTACACGCACATAAAGGATGTTCTTGATAGTGCCATTTTCACCTACAACCTTACTGGTGGATATATCTAGGTGAAAAAGTACACGAATAATAGCGCCGGCTTTCGGCCATAAGACCAACTTCTGGTGCATCCAGAAACCAAACGGTAGTAGGGCTGATGGATTCTACCTCATGCATCACATGATCGAGTTCAAAAGGGATAGAGAATGCCTTCGCATGTCATCTAATTCCGGTGATGTCGAGATTCCCAGCTGGGCCACAAGCATAGGAAGCACACCGGATCATCGAATCCGAGCTGAGTTTTATCACATCTAGTGTGAACTTGCCTAGGTGATCATGAAGCAGGTCGTTGAACAAAGGAGGGATGTTCTACCATGTTCCAATGAGGTGGGAGACTGTCCGAGATGTGCTAGTCGATTAGGGTCTGGACATGAGTCCTTTCAAGAAGCTCGGGTGCTTCATTCCTGAATCTGAAGATTGGAACTTCGACATGGAATAGTGATTGACGATGACAATGTGTGTGTTCAATTATAATTAATACTACTAGTCCTTATATGAACTATCGTACACTCTAGTTAATTAGTTTGTGTATGAGCAACTTCGTTATTTATATATGTTTAATGCTTGTGTTTCTCAAGTACATTATGTTGCATATTATATATCGTTGAATTAATCAACTTACGATGCAGGTACATAGACTGGAGATGGCGAATGACTGCTAAGTCATATTTATTGGGAGGGTTCTAGGACTGTACGACCACTGGCCAAACGCTCAGGTCCAGGTGGACAGTTACCCAGGCACTATCCACAGAGGGTTGGACGGGAGAGCCGAAGCGGAAATGAGTTACTTGAGGTGGATGCTACGGCAAGAGACAGAGCAAAACTGGTGCCTCAAGAAGTACTACATAGTCGCGCTCTTGATCATGTTGATCGCACTTCTCTTCTACGTGATGGTTGAGATAGGGATGATGAAACTTGTGGGTGTGCCATGACTTGTGTGTATCGCTATTTTCAAGATTTGATGATATTTGTGTTGGATAATGATGATGATGATGGTATAAATGACGAGACTACTTTACATGTATGATGTCATGACAATAATGCATGTTTATTATGATATGATGAAACCACTATATAGAGCATGCACAAATACGTAGGGGGGCATAAATATGACATGAATTAAATTGTGGAAGCAGGAAAATTAGCAGTAGCACTGGAAAATTACCAGTAGCACTAGATTAGTAGTAGCGTTTTATTTTTCCAGTGCTACTGCTAATTTGTACACCAGTAGCGCTTTATCTTGAGCGCTACTCCTAACAGGTTAGCCATAGCGTGATAGCGGTAGCGCTGGCACCAGCACTACTCATAAGGGAAAAACGAGCGCTACTGCTAGCATTTCTCCTACTAGTGACTTAGTTCTACTATAAGAATACCGCACCGGCTCAAAAAAATCCCATGCCTGGCATTAGAGAAGAGCGCCATCCAACGGATTTCCAGCTCCCCGGTGCATTTGCCGTGGAAGAAGAAGCTGGCCACACCTTTGTCTAGGCAAAACCGAGAGCCCAAAACGCCAATGGCTTAACCGGGATTGACTTGATCCGATGGTGGGTGGAATGGTGCATTATGCTTTTAAGCCGCCGTGATGTCCTGATGTGCCATTATAATGGCGATTTGAATAGTACTGAATGCTTCACCAATGTAATGCTTGACTCTGAAGAAGATAATAGCCTTGTGATGAAATTATGTGGTGAGCCCAAAGAAGTATGTTCAAAAGTTGGTTTCAAACCATTCTGCATTTAGAGTCCAGCTCCTGAGGTAAATATATCCAACCATCACCCACCTTATTTGGTATTCCCTTTGTTCTTTGTAAAACTAACTTCCCCTGTTGTAGAAAGACGTGCCTTGTGGAAACGTAGACCAGTAAAGCCGCCTGTTAAAAGGATCTAGATTGTCGCAAAGAAGAAGAAGAAATCCAAAACAGGTGCAGGTGAGTCATCTGTTGTGGGCGAGTCACAGAACATCGAAGAATTATGTGAGGTAAATGTCTAGACTATCCCCTTATTGCGCCACATGTTGTTCTAATCACTTAACTTAATTTCACGGGGATGATGTTGAAAGTGATGCTGAAGATGCTGAGGTAATTAAATATCTTCTGACTCAAATATTTCCGTGGAAAGACCTCGAAGGCGGTTTGTAGGAAAGTCCCTATGAATCACCCAGATGCTCATTTGGATTCTAACTTCCTTTTGAAGAAGCTGTATATACTCCAAAACGCCACACCCACAGCTCCTTAGGTGATCTTATGGCGGCTGTGCGTGAGAAAACATCTGTCCGTAAACGCCGGACTGAGGTGCCTTCTCTTTCTTTATCAAATATACTTTGTTTGTCAATTCGCTTAAGCTCACAAGATTTTTTCCACTGTAATAGGTGTCTCCTTCATCTGGCGATTCAGCATCCTCAAAATTGCCACCCCTTGTTCGTCTCCAAGGGTACCTTATTACTTGTTTTATTATTACTTGCTTCAATACTTCACATGTAATTATACATACCTTAACCTTCCATTTTTAGGGCTCAAGCAAAGAAACGGAATACGTGCGGGTCAACTCCAAATACTGAAACACCCGAAGTGGAAGAAACAGATGCCTCTATCCATGATACTCTGGTTGAACCAGCTGAAACTTATGATGAACCTCCAGAAAGCACTGCCATGGATAATATCTCTCACATTCAAGCCGACCCAGCAAAAACTAACGATGTGACCATGGATTCGAGTCAGAAAGAAAGACTCAACCAGCCAAGCCCCCCGAAGTCATCAGATGACGTGAGGCTTGAAGAAGATCTTGTCCTCATTACTGGGACGGGTCATATGACACCCGTCCGTAATGTGTTGTCTAAGCATACTGCGAAGGACGTCTCAACCGAAATAGACAAAGGGAAAGCTAAACTTGAGTTTCCCAATATTGAAAAACTTAACTTTGAAGAGTTACATGCGGGATATCTAAACCGCCACTCCATGAGCCGGGATCTGGAAGTTGGCCTGGTAAATATGATGAAGAAAATATATGAGGTATGGTGTTGTGTAATAAATTACCCCATATATCCCTCTGTAGCCCCCAAGGGGAGCGTCATCTTGTTGAAGATGGGTCGGGTCTTGGTTAATAATATTTATTTATATTTTAGTGTAAATCAGTAGCTAAGGATCCTACTGCACGTATATATTAAACAAACATCTTACATGTACACAAGTGGGGGTGGGGGTGGTCTGAGTGGGGAGGATGGGGGGAGGTTACAACTTAGGAGGGGTCAACTAGAGGTGCAACAATGGTATCTACGAGTTGTACCTTGCTAGCAGGCACCCTAAACCTAAGATTGGAAAAGTATTTTTTGAATCTACGTCGCCAAGAGTCCACAGAAGGGGTTACATTCTCAGAACACTTGTTGTTACGTTCTTTCCACAAACTCCAAGCCGCCACAAGGAAGACCTCCATGAACATCTTATGAGGGTGTGCCGTCTTCTGATGTTACAGCATATCCAGCCGGTGTAGGTGAGCAGCCCACTTGATGTTCAACACATCCCAACATCGTTGCCTAAAGCAACATCAGAAGAAGAGTTGTGCCAATGTCTCCTCTACATGTTGACCACACAACAGGCAATCCAAGGTAGTGCGATATTGTAGTGTCTTATTTTGAGCATGTTTCTCGTGTTAAGCATGTCCATCATCAGGAGCCAGCCGAACACCTTGATTTTAGGGACACATTTCGACTTCCACAGCTAGCCAAACGCTACGTGGGCAACGACCTCCCTGAAGCAGAAGCAGCGATGTGCCGCTGTTGTGAAAGTGTCAGCGCCCCAAGCACATCTAAATTCATCTCCACTAGGGCTGAGCTCAATCCCTCGGATTTCCCACTTCAACAACTTGACTTCTTCATGAGATGGCTCCGATAGCTGTAGCGAGAATATGTTTTGCAGCGAGGACGTTCCGAGGAAGGCTTGAACCGAGGCATCTTCAGAACTAGCGAAAGAGAACGCCCTGGGGAATTTTTTCGCGTAGATGGCATTGTTCCAATTGTCTTTCCAAAACCGAGCCGAATTACCATTGTTTACCTTCACCCGGGTCACCCCACGAAGCACCGGCATGAGCTTAACGAGTTCCCGCCACCAGAAAGGAACATCGTTGGCATAGTATGTGTTCCAGACCAATGAAACCCATGGAATATCCCGTCGGTTATAGAATTTGTGCAACATTTTCAGAAGCATGGTGTCGTTCTGTAGCTTGAGCTTTAAAACCCCCAGTCCACCATTTTTCTTGGGGCGGCACACCGGATCCTAGGCTGCTAGGGCATTGCTCTTGATGCCATCATTCATCTTCTTTCTCCATAGACACCTTCTCCGAATCTTATCAAACTGTTCCACGATTTTCGGAGGGATTCTGAGATTCCCCACCGAGAACACGAGCAACAACGTGATGAGAGAATTCATTAGGGATAGTTTGCCCGTGTACGATATCAGCGACATGACTGTTGTGATCTTCCTCTCTGCTTTGCAGACCAGCAGTGTCATGTCCAGCACCGTGGGCTTGGACATGCCAAGTGGGAGCCCCAGGTATGTGAACGGCATGGAAGCTTTTGTGCAACCAAAGATCACCATGATGGTGTTGCATGCATCGAGGGACGTGTTGATGGGAACCAGGGTCGATTTGTGGTAGTTGATCTTAAGGCCGATGGTCCCAGCATAGTCGTTGAGTATTCCTTTCATTCTTGTAGCTTGAATGGGGCAAGATGGCATGATAATGATGGTGTCGTCGGCGTACTGAATCATTGGAAAATCAGCAGTACCCCGGGGATCGATAGGATGTGTCAGAGCTCCTTCACTGAGCGCTTTGTTGATCTCTGTTTGAAGAAGATTCGTAGCAAGAACAAAGATCAATGGGGAGAGAGGGTCCCCCTGCCTGACTCCACATCTACAGGGAAACTATCTTCCAGGGATTCCATTTAACAACACAGACGATTTCCTAGAAGAAAAGATGCAGTTGATCCATCCAATCCACCTCTAATTTAATCCCATATATTGCATGATCTTGATCATTGCCGAATGCTCAACAGTGTCAAAGGCCTTGGCGAAGTCAAGCTTAAGGAGAACCGTCTCCTTTCGAGAGGTTTGGCATTGATGAATGTATTCAAACGCCCACACCATGCAGTCATGTATTGATCTACCATGGAGGAAACCATACTGATTGCGATGCATCATCTGCAGAATGACTTTCTGAAGCCGTTGCACCAAAATCTTGGTCATCATCTTGAGGCAGCAGTTAAGCAGTGTGATTGGGCTATAGTAGTCAACTGTCTCAGGCGAACCCGTCTTCGGGATCAACATTATATAGCCGTAGTTAAGAGACTCCAAGTTCAGTGTACCTTTGTGAAATTCATCACAGCGATCATAGAATTCAACTTTGATGATTGGCCAGCAAGCTTTCAAAAAAGCTTCGTTAAACCCATCTAGTCCTGGCGCGCGATCAGCTGGCATCTCTTTTATAACAACATCAATTTCATATCATTCAAAAGGGGTAGTGAGAGCATCAAACTCAACCCCTTGTCTTAATAACGAGGCTAGGTTGAAGCGTATGTCAGGCGATCCTGATTTGCCCATCCTCTCTCTCTAGGTGTCAAAAAGAACAGACTCTTTGCCCTCGTGGTTCTCAATCATGGTACCATCTGTAGTTTTAAGTGCAGCAACACAGTTACACCGATAACGTTCAGTCGCCACCGTTTGAAAAAACTTAGTATTCTCATCCACGAATTTGATCCATCTGATCGTACACCTTTTGCTCCAGTAAGCCTTCTAATATTGCAGCAGTCTGATGAGGTGTTTTTTGAGGATATTCCTGAAGTTCTTTTCTGGTGTTGTGAGTGTTCTTTTGTCCTCGATCGCATGGATCTGAAACAGAGCTTTGTTTGTGTTGTCAATGACTACTTTGAGGCGGGAGACTTTTTTGCTCTAGCGTTTTAACGCAAATCTGACCGCTTTCAGTTTCTGACAACTGATCGATGCCGCATTGCAATCTTTGCTGTGCTTGATGGGTTTATTCCATTCTTGTGAAACTGTATCGATGAAGCCTGGGTGGGAAATCCAGTAGGTTTCAAACCGAAAGTTTTTGTTTCTAGGAATGGCTGTTTGGATCACCACTACAGGGCGAGCTAGGGGGTGCACCAGAGTGTTGGGAAAGGATGAGGTCCAGTTCAGAGAGGTAAAAAACCAATCCAGTTGTTCCAGGAGGGGACTTTGTTGCATATTAGACAAGGTGTACGAACGGCCCTTGATTGGAAGCTCCGTTAAGGCTTGCTCACTGATGAAGTCATTGAATGTCAACATGTCTTGTACATCACCCCAGGGAGGTTATGGTTTTCTGGAGCCTTATATAATTGAAATCGCCAAGGATTAGCCAATCTTCGGAGGCTGGGATGTCAAGATCGAAGTGCCAGTTGGTGAAGATAATTTGTCATGGTTTTGTCACGGCAGATGTCCTCGTGAAAGGACTTAGAGATGGAGCCATCACACATTGGTGGCGACTCGAAGGGGGTGAGCGAAAGCGAGACTCAGATTTACCCAGGTCCGGCCCCTCGTGAGGAGGTAAAAGCCTACGTCCTGCTATGTGTGGATTAATGGTGGCTTCGATTACAAGGAGGGCATAACTCGCCTGACCTAGCTCTCGATTCTCTCTAACTCGCCCGACCTCTCCCTAGGACTCGCCTTTATATAAAGGTCGAGGCCATAGGGTTTACAAAGTCATGCCATTCTACTCTTTGTGGCTTTCCATATCTCTAAGTTGTCGTGTCCCCACGATTCGGAGCTTTCTTGGTAATCCATCATCCGCACGATCTCTCAAACCGCCATCCAGCTTTTGGGCCATGGAACGCAAAGCTAATGGCGAGGCGCCCCTTTGGTGACCCGACCCACTAAGGGCGGGTTACCCATAGCTAATATCCCCAACATTAGGCCCCAGATTGTCCTGAATTCATTCATGTCAATAAACTCCCATCAACTTGGGGCAACTCTCCCCATTTCCAACCTTTGGCGAATGTTAAGTCGCCATCCGTTGTACCTGATCTGAGTCGCCATGTAGTATTGAATGGCATCACCTCGTCCCCTTAGTTCCAGGGTTCCTAACACCGCACCCGTCAACGGATCTTTTGTTCATAATCACTTATCCCGAAAATCTAGGCGCCATCATCGCAATCTCTGATTTGTCGCCTCGATCTCCACCTCGACAGTCTCGATTTCTATTCCTGCCCTTTAAATAACAATGGAAATGGGAGAGGAGGAAATCCCGTTACCACCTCCATCTCTTCCTCGTCTTCCTCGCGTGCTTCATCTCTGAGCACCAGCGCACCGGCGTCATCTCCGGCTCCCGGAGCTTCTCCATCGACCGTGATCTTCCGAGCATCAAGGAACACAAAGCACTGCGCATTCGTCCCCGACACCGATCTCCTGCCCTCAGGTACACACATTCCCTCCATTTAGGGTTAGGCCGAGAACACCATGACTGTAGTTTCTTGCGAACTAGCTTCTATGATGCGACGAACACCTTTATCTGCCTTAGATCCGTTTCATGCTTTCGTGATAAACCTTAGGAAGTAGCAGGATTTGGCCACTTGTTCATGTCCTTTGGCTAGCTTAGACCTTCATACCATAGACCCAATGCTATCGCCGCGTTATGTGCATAGTTCTCTGTCGTTATTCCAAGCAATATCCTTCTATTTTGAACTATTCGTAGATCCACAATTTCCTGCCTATTTTTAGAAACATGTTTGTTCATCTATCGAGAATATCCCTAAGGAAGAAAGCACGTTCAGAGTCACCGTTTAGCTCCAGCCTTCATAGCGACTTAACTTTATTACCATAGCTATGACACCTTCCCCTTCAGTCTGAAGGGCGAGTTATAATACTTTTGAAGATATGTCCATGAATCGCCCAAATACCGGGTTACGATGTATGTCAACCATTTGGCGGTTTACCAAATGATTTCCGAACACCGTAGACCCATACCGGCGGGTTAGAACATTTCCTAGTTTTTTTTACTGAGCCGCCTCATTCCCCTCTCTTTTGTAGTCATGGCCATTACGAAGTGTGACTGGTTACCAACCAAAGTCGACGATGCCACGCTCGAGAAGTTTGTTAAGGCGGGTCTCCCTGACAGTAAGGAAACCATTGGTTGGAGAACCGCCCCGGGTGAGTTGACTCCCAACCTTACTCCAGGAGAAGTAGTAATCTTTACCGACTACCTTGAGCGCGGTTTTAAGCCGCCCGGGTCAAAGTTTTTCCGGGACATCCTGCACTTCCTCAATGTTCACCCTCAAGATCTGGGACCAAACTCCATCAGCAACCTATATCAGTTCCAGGTTTTCTGCGAAGTGTATTTCCAGAGAGAGCCCGTAATTCTCTTATTCTGGAACTTTTTCCATCTAAACCGCCAGACTGAGTTTCCCAACGGTCCCAACCACGAGCTCAGAGGAGTCAACATCTAAAGACGTCGTGAACGTGGATTCCCAACTGTTCTCCTGCCCAGCCATCCCAAAGGCTGGGCCGAGTCACGGTTCTACTGCCGAGACACCTCTCCACCCGGCGAGAACCCTCTTCTGAGTTTCAGAGCAGATCGCCTACCCATGGATTTCAAATTCCCCGAGAATCTCACAGAGGAAGAAGAGTCGGAGTTTATCCTCATTTTCTTTGAGTTAAAATCTTTGAACAACAACGGACTCATCGGGATCGATCTATGTCGCTGCTGGATAGAATGGAACATCCTTCCCTTGAGCCGCCGAGACGGGCTGATGTACGAATATGATGGTACAGTAGACCATCCATAGTGCTTCAGTCGCAACAAACTCTCGGAGAGTGAAATCGTCGGAGTCATCAAGAAACAGACCAGCAAACCTTGGAAGAATGTGCCAAAATTGGGCCTAAGGCCTTCTGCCGCTCCAACCCGGTGCCGCCAGTAAGAATCCAAGCCGCCTTCCGTCCTTTTTCTGCTTAACAATGCTCTTGGTTTGAAATTTGCTTCCATTCATCAGAAAACCAATGTATTTTGGCGAAGGGGCCCCAAAGTGGCCGCCCAAAAGACTACCAAGCCGCCACCAAAAAAGAAGAAGACAGTAAGCAAAAAGAAAGCCGCCACCAAAGATTCATCTTTTGTTGGCGACTCACAAGCAGACGAGACACACTCACAGGTAAGGTTTCCCCCTCACTCATCATCTATGTGTTCCGACTTACATTTATACCATGCATCCTTATGTGTAGGGCGAGGACCATGAGAGCAAAAATGATGCAGTCGAGGTAATTTCCATTTCTTCCGAGTCACCTTCTCCTTCCCCTAGACCAGACAGGCTGATCTGCGGAAAAGTGCCCATGTCTCACCCATATGCTTATATGGACCCTGATTTCCTTTTGAAGAAAGCAAGATTTACCCCCACGCGCAAGACCCATAGTCGCTCTAGCGACTTAATCACCGGACTGCCTGAGATGACAACCGGTCGAAAACGCACTAGCAAGGTACATTCTTTTTTTATCATACCCTTTGTCGTGTAAAATATGACTCGCCACTTTTTTAACTTCAAGTCTTTGTTCTGTCAGACTTCTCCTGTACATCTGGCGACTCGGCAATATCAGCTCTCCCGCGGATGATTCATGTGCAAGGGTGAGTCTTCTTTGTTAATCCAATTTTTCCTAAACAATGATATGTGCTTTTAATGTTGGTGCCTTTGTCGCAGGGCACAAGCAAAGAGAAGAAAAACCGGTGACCCATCTTCTTCTCTCCAAACATCTGACGCCTTAGGCACGAGCACCTCTGTTCCTGAGACTGATGAAGAGCAAACGGCAGCTCATGATATTCATGTGGACGATATTCCCGAAGCCTGGGATGACTCGCCCCTCATTTTGAAGGAGACCACTGGTAAGAGTAACCCGCCAAGCCCTCTCAAGACGACTGACGATCCAGACATCGTGGTCACTGGCATTGGCTACTCCACTCCTCCGATTGAAGTGCTTTCCAAACATACCTCCAAGGCAACTCGCCTTTCTCCTGATGAAGACAAAAAAACCTCAAGCTCCCCCAATATGAGAAGCTGGAATTCGACCAACTTTGCTCCGGCTTTGCGAGTCATCTGGAGAGGGATTACGAAATGAATAAGAGCTTGATCCGTCTTATGAGGACTAAACATGAGGTACGTATGTTTATGTATTTTCCTGCACCCATTAGCCTTCCAAGGGCCGGCTCATCTTTTGAAAGATGAGCTGGGTCTTTGAATATAAAAAATCTCCAACCTGTAGGGTCGGGTCATCTTTTGAAAGATGAGGCGGGTCTTGTATTAGATAAAATACTTCAACCTATAGCCCCCAAGGGCCGGGTCATCTTTTGAAAGATGAATCGGGTCTTGTATTACATAAAAAACTTCAACCTGTAGCCCCCAAGGGCCGGGTCATCTTTTGAAAGATGAGCCAGGTCTTGTATTAGATAAAAATCTTCAACCTGTAGCCCCCAAGGGCTGGGTCATCTTTTGAAAGATGAGTCGGGTCTTGTATTAGATAAAAAATGTCAACTTGTAGCCCCCAAGGGCCGGGTCATCTTTTGAAAGATGAGTCTGGTCTTGCATATGGTATGATTTTGATGAAAATCATACATTAGCCCCCAAGTATCAGGAGTATTGCTTGTAGTAATGCTAAAACTTGTCTCTCCAAATTTGATGTGCAGGAGTCTGTGACACAGCTTGAGTCGACGGTGGCCGACTTAAAGAAAAAATTGGCTGAACAACAGGATGCACACTCCGAGTTGGAGAAGAAATTCCACTTACTTCAGGCTGAGTTGGAGAAGATGAAGGTTAACCAGCAAAAATTTGAGAAGAAAGCCAAAGCCGATCAAGCCGCCATTCTTAAGCATGTTGAGCAAGCTGAGGAAAAATTGGAAGACGCCCAACAAGAGCTAACCGGTTTAAAGAAGCATGTGTCCAATATGACAGTCGCCATGTTTGGTAAGTGTTAACCTTCGACTGTTTGATTAACTAATCTGGTATACAAAATTATCAAATACTGATGTGCCCTTTGTAGGTGCACGAGCCGCCAATCTTCCAGACGGCTGCCTGCTTAAGTTAAAAGCTATATATACCTTCGCTGAGCAGTTGTACACCGGGGGCGTGCTAACGATCAAGGCAGTGATGGGCAACAAGGTACCAGTGATGACCATCAAGCAGATGCTCAACTTCCTGTCTACATTGCCTCCTCAGATAGAGGAATTAAAAAGAGCAGCCGCCCGAAAGGGAGTTTTGAACACCCTGAGTCGGTGCTTAGCGTACGCCCCTGAGCTCAAAACCAAAGAAATAGCCGTCGGCTACCCTGAGTTGAAGGATGACGGGTCAAAATTCATCGAGGTAGACTATCACCGAGTTATCGTAGAATCTCTCTATGCGGCAACTCAACTGGCAGCCAGTTTAGATCTGAACAAATACCAAGCCTCCTATGACGAGAAGAAAAAGAAGGTGACAGCTCCTTCATATGAAACTGCTAGCTTGGTTCCTAGTCGGCCCAAGAATCCTTTTGATCTTGACGTTGACCTATCTCTCTTCCTTGATGATGAAGACGAGTTCGTTGCCTTGTCCAAGTGTAATTGGAAGCTGGGCGACTTACGAATCGAAGGCGCGGAGAGCTCAAGGCAAGGTGACTTGGCGGCGGCCTGATTCGCCCATGGATCCTTCCTTCACTGGGGGATGACACCCATTCTGTCCATGCGAGCCATGTAATAGCCTTGTTACTGTGTGTGAAACACCAAGTATGTCGTATTACCTTTTGATGGAACCACTAGTAGTCCTTGAATCTATGCACGACTCGCCTTTTGATGGAACCACTGGTAGTCCTTGAATCTATGCATGACTCGCCTGCAATTTTGATAAACCAAGGAATGTCATAATGTGACGAACAAGTTTTTTCCTCATGTGTTAGGAAAAACAGCAGCCGAGTCAGTAAGTGAATGGCCAGGAATAAACCAGCCCCTAGATCATGGAAAGAAATAAATTAGCCCCCGGGTTATGGCGAGAAATAAACCAGCCCCGGGTTATGGCAAAAAATGAGTCGGGGCGAGTTATAATCAAAGCCGGCTCAAAGATATGCTAAGAAACCTTTTGATCTTGTCATCAAGAAGTAAAAAAATTTATTGACTCAGTGAGTTTCAATAGGATAAGACGAGTTTGCAAAACTCTAGTGTTACCCTTAGGAAACTTTTGCAAAAAAGCCTTGTTGTTTTAGACTGGCTGATCAGGCGCGAGTCAAACTTCTATGAAGCAGGTTCAATGAACCAATGGTTTCTCTATTTCCCATGTGTGACTCTGGCCGGTACCTTTTATGTTTTAACCAAGGTGAGTTCAGGGTCCAAATAACGGATTGACTCGCCCTGAGTACATAGGTCCATGTGGCGACTTGTTCAACACATAGTCCAGTATAACCATTTGTAATGCGGTAATTTTTTGCTCGCCAAGAGGGTATTCAGGCTAAACTCAATTTGTAAAAGCCCCCAACTGACCTATGATTTAGGAAGAAACCGGGCATAGGATTACAGAAGCGTATATGCTCTTACTGCAAAACGACTTGGGGACTAGTAGCTCCCAAGTAAGCCGGCTTAATTCTCAAAACCATATAAGGCGCCTATGTTTGAACCGGGCAACGCGACAACGTTGGTCCTCTTTTGCTTTATCAAAGCCCAGTTTTGAAGCAAGTGCAGCATGGCGACTTACGCTCTTTGACTTTGATAGCGTCCATGTTTGGGCGACTTATAGAACAATAAAGACTCATGCTTTCAAAAGGTAAAACAGCAAAGGACCCCGAAATTCGTGGGTGCCGGCTTTATTGCTTTCATAACTCATGGATTACAATTTTCTGAAAACTGGTAAAGAAAAAAGAAGGAGCTCATTGCTCTAAGTGTAGTAAGGCTACAGATGGGCTATGTTCCAGGGGCGAGTTGTCTCAACCTCTGTAGTCGGCCGATCTGTGCGAAGATCCACCAAATAGTATGAGTCGTTCCGAAGATTCTTGCTGACGACAAACGGTCCGTCCCATAGAGGTGATAGCTTGTGCATACCAGTATGATCTTGAATCAAACGGAGCACCAAGCCGCCTTCTTGGAAAGCTCGGCTCTTGACCCGGCGACTATGGTAACGTCGCAAGTCATGTTGGTAAATAGCCGATCATGATGCGGTCAAGTCACGTTCCTCCTCCAAGGCGTCCAGCGAGTCTTGCCGTGCTAACTCGTTGTCGTGTTCCACATAGGCGGTGACTCGTGGGGAATCATGTTTGATGTCACTTGGTAACACCGCTTCTGCTCCGTAGACCAGAATGAAAGGAGTAAAACCCGTGGAGCAGTTTGGAGTCGTCCTGATACTCCACAGTACTGATGGCAACTCCTCGACCCAACATCCTGGTGTGTGTTCCAAAGGTACCATGAGCCGAGGCTTAATCCCCCGCAATATTTCCTGATTTGCCATCTCTGCCTGTCCATTAGAGTGGGGATGTGCAACCACGGAAACATCAAGCCGGATGTGCTCTCGTGAATAGAACTCTTGCATTGCACCTTTGGATAGATTAGTACCATTGTCAGTAATGACACTATGAGGATATCCGAATCTGAAAATCAGTTTCTTCAAGAATTTGACGGTCGTATCAGCGTCACAACTGCTAACAGGTTCCGCCTCCACCCACTTGGTAAATTTGTCAACCGCCACCAATAGGTGAGTCATTTTAGTGGAAGACATCTTGAAGGGACCGACCATATCAAGCCCCCAGACTGCAAACAGCCAAGTGATTGGTATCATCCTCAATTCCTGAGCGGGCACACGCATCTGGCATCCAAACTTTTGGCAGCCATCACATCGGCGAACGATCTCCTGTGCGTCCGCGTGAGCCATGAGCCAATAAAACCCATGTCTGAAGGCTTTAGAAACCAGGGATCGGGACCCGACATGATGACCACAGTCGCCCGCGTGAATCTCATTGAGGTTCATGCATCCTTCTTCAGAAGAGACACATCTTTGAAATACCCCTGAGGTGCTTCGTTTGTGTAACTCGCCATTGTGTATGACCATGGATTTACACCGACGGACGATTTGGAGAGCTAGCAACTCGTCGGCTGGTAACTCGCCTCTGGTGAGGTACGCCATGTAAGGAATCGCCCAGTCTGAAGTAGCATGAAGAGCCGCCACGAGTTGAGACTCGGGGTCCGGTACCGCTAAGTCTTCCTCCGAAGGCAGTTTCACTGAAGGTCTATGTAATATATCCAAAAATACATTGGGAGGAACTGGCTTACGCTATGAACCAAGGCGAGAAAGAGCATCCGCTGCTTCATTAAGCCGTCAGTCGATGTGATCCACTTGATAACCATTGAAGTGACCCGCCACATCTGACACAGCTCGTCTGTAAGCCGCCATCAGAGGGTCTCGTGAATCCCAGATGCCAGAAACCTGCTGCGCCACCAGATCTGAATCGTCCAAACATCTCACTCGTGTGAGATTCATCTCTTTGGAGAGTCGCAAGCCATGGTGCAAAGCTTCGTATTCTGCTGCATTATTGGTACATGGGAACATGAGCCGAAGGACATAACAAAACTTGTCACCTTGAGGCGAAGTTATCACCACACCAGCCCCCGAGCCTTCCAGTTGTGTGGACCCATCCAAATAGATGGTCCAATAAGTAAGATCTGGTCTCTCCTCTGGGATTTGTAACTCGGTCCAATCATTGATGAAGTCCACGAGTGCTTGGGATTTTATGGCCGTCCGAGGCGTATATCGCACATGATGGGATCCAAGCTCGATGGCCCACTTAGCAATCCGTCCAGTAGCCTCTCGATTCTGTATGATGTCGCCCCGGGGGCGGAGATGACGACCATGATCTGGTGTTCCTGGAAGTAATGTTTCAGCTTTCGACTCGCCATGAACACCCCAAAAACCAACTTTTGCCAATGTGGGTAACGTTGCTTGGAGAGGGTGAGGACCTCGCTGATGAAATACACCGGTCGCTGGACCGGGTACTCCTTTCCTTCTTCCTTTCGTTCGACAACTACTGCCACGCTGACCGCTTTAGAATTGGCTGCAATGTATAGGAGCATAGGTTCTTTGCCTGCCGGAGCCGACTACACTGGCGGGTTAGCTAATTGTCGCTTCAAGGCTTCGAAGGCTTCATTTGCTTCGTCTGTCCAAACAAAACGATCAGTTTTCTTGAGCAACTGGTGGAGAGGGATGGCCTTCTCCCCTAGGCGACTTATGAAGCGGCTCAGGGCCGCGATTCGACCCGCCATACGCTGCACCTGGTTAACGTTGGCTGGTTTCCCAAGTGAAGTAATCGCCTCAATCTTGTCTGGGTTGGCCTCAATGCCACGTTCCGACACCAAGAAACCTAATAACTTCCCCGCAGGGACACCAAAGACACACTTGGTGGGGTTAAGCCTCATCTGTAGACACGAAGGTTGCCGAAGGTTTCCTTGAGATCCTCCAAGAGCGACTCCTTGCGGTGAGACCTGACCACGATGTCGTCCACATAAGCGTGGACGTTACGGCCTATCTGGCTGTGTAAGCAGTTTTGGATGCAGCGCTGGTAAGTCGCCCCCGCACTCTTGAGACCAAACGGCATGGACATGTAACAGAAAGCTCTGAATGGTTTATGAAGGATATCTTCTCCTGATCCGCCACCGCCATCTTTATCTGATGGTATCCTAAATAAGCGTCCAAGAAACACAGACGTTCGCAACCCGCCGTCGAATCAATAATTTGATCAATGCGGGGAAGGGTGAAGGGATCCTTTGGACAGGCTCTGTTGAGGTCAGTGTAGTCAATGCACATGCGGTAAGTGTCGTTCTTCTTGAGCACTAGGACGGGGTTGGCTAGCCATTCAGGATGAAAAACCTCGATGATGAACCCGGCGGCAAGGAGCCGGGCTACTTCCTCTCTGATCGCCTTACGACGTTCTTCATTAAACCTGCGAAGGTGCTGTTGAACCGGCTTAATTTTAGGGTCACTATTAAGATGGTGCCCAGCGAATTCTCTCGATACACCCGGCATGTCAGAAGGTTTCCATGCAAAGATGTCTCGATTCTCACGGATGAATTCGATGAGCGCTCTTTCCTATTTGGGGTCAAGACCCGCCCCAATAGAGAACTGCTTGGTGGAGTCGCCCGGCGTAAAGTCGATAACCTTGGTGTCGTCCGTTGGCTTAAACTTGAGAGGTGGCTCAGAATCGATGGTCGGCCTTTTGAGCGGCGTCATGTCCGCCGGGTCAACATTGGACTGGTGAAACTTGAGCTCCTCAGTGGCGCAGGCTGACTCGGCATACGCCCCGTCTCCTTCTTCACACTCTTGGGCTATCTTCCTGTCGCCATGGATGGTAATAGGACCCTTAGGTCCGAGCATCTTGAGTTTGAGGTAAACATAGCAAGGGCGGGCCATGAATCTTGCGTACGCCGGCCGCCCAAACAGCGCATGGTAGGGGCTCTTGATTTTGACCACCTCGAACAGGAGGGACTGATGTCAACTGTTCTTCCCCTTGCAATAGCGCCAGAAGAATGCTGCTAGCACTCTCCGGCAATCGAAACTAGAAGAATGTTGTTGACGGCCCACAAGCGCATGGGATCGCAGCAGTTTTCGAGGGTAGAGTATTCAACCCAAATTTGTTGGTATGCCTATAGGAGGTGAGAGGATACTCTCAAGTATTAGCAGCTGAATATGTCAGATTCAACCACACCTGAAAGATTAGTATCTGCAAGCAAAGTATCAGTAGCAAAGTAGTATGATAGCAACGGTGTCAGAAATGATGTGTTGACGGCATACTATTCCTAACGATTGTATCAATGGTGCCAAGTTGCCTATTTGACGGAAGTTGTCACTTCCCGTCAACGACCAGCGAACCAAAATTGTAGTAGGTAGCAGCAGTGTAATGAGCAATAGCAGCGGCAAGGAAAAGCAGTAGTGACAGCAGTAGCAAGTAGAAACAGTAGCAAGCGATAGTAGTAGCAACAGTAGCAGCAGAGCAAGACAAGAAATAGAAGTAGCAACAGTAGTAACAACAGCAGAGTAAGACAAGTAACAGCAGTAGGACAAACTCGTAGGCAATGGGTCGGTGATTTGTTTGGATGATATTCATCATGCAACAGTTATAACACAGATAGATATGTGGCTAGCTCCCGTTCGTAAATGTGATGTAGGCATGCATTCCGTGTCGTCATACGTGCTTAGGGAAAAGAACTTCCATGACATCAACTGTCCATCCCTCCCGTGGCAGCGGGGTCCAAAAGGAAACTACGGGATATTAAGGTTCTCCTTTTAATAAAGAACCGGACCAATGCATTAGGACTTGGTGAACACATGAACTCCTCAAACTATGGTCATCACCGGGAGTGGTTCCGGTTATTGTCACTCCAGGGTTGTCGGATCATAACACATAGTAGGTAACTACAACTTGTAAGATCGGATCTAAAACACACATATATTGGTGACAACATAATAAATTCAGATCTGAAATCATGGCACTCGGGCCCTAGTGACAAGCATTAAGCATGGCAAAGTAGTAGCAACATCAATTTCAGAACATAGTGGATACTAGGGATCAATTCCCATCAAAACTAACTCGATTACATGATAGATCTCATCCTACTCATCACCGCCCAGCGAGCCTACGAATAGATTACTCACGAACCACGAAGAGCTTCATGGAATTGGAGAGGGTAGAAGGTTGATGATGACGATGGCGACGATTTCCCCTCTCCGGATCCCAAGACGGACTCCAGATCTGCCCTCCAGATGAGGAACAGGTGGTGGTGGCGGCTCCGTATCGCAAACGCGGCGAAAACTTCTCTTTTTATTTTTTCTGGGACTAAAGGGAACTTATAGACCTGAGGTTGGGGGCGGCAGAGTCGTGTGGGCCCCACAAGCCTGCGCACCGCCGCCAGGGGGTGGTGGCGGAGCCAAGGCTTGTGGCCCACTGGCTCACCCCCTCAGGTGGAACTTGGTGCAGATATTTTTCATATTTTCCAAAACTGACCCCCGTAGATTCTCAGGACGTTTGGAGAACTTTGATTTCTGCACAAAAATTACACCAAGGCAATTCTGCTGAAAACAACATCACTCCAGGTTAGTTCCATTCAAATCATGCAAATTAGAGTCCAAAACAAGGGCAAAAGAGTTTGGAAAAGTAGATACGATGGAGACGTATCAGGGACTCGCTCCTGTAATTTGACTCCGTGCCAAAAGCCACGTTAAGCTTAATCCCCAAATTGGATATGCCGACTTACCGGGGACGATGTCGTGGAAGACCGTGGATGATGGCATCAGGTCTTTCTCCAAGAGGTTCATCCGCCGGAAAGTGTCGAAGTATAGGATGTTGATGCTGCTGCCCCCATCCATGAGGACTTTGGAGAGGGTGTACCCGCCGACTTGGGGAGCCACGACCAAAGCCAAGTCACCAGGGTTGTCTACTCGGGGTGGATGGTCTTCCCTGCTCCAGGTTATGGGTTCCTCAGACCAGTGAAGGTATCGGGGGAGCGCCGGCTCAGCTACGAAAGCTCTATGCTTCACCTTATGATCCCGCTTACAGGTGTTGGTGGTGAACACGTGGTACTGCCCGCTGCTCAATTGTTTGGATTATTCTGGAACCCGCCACGATCTTCCTGCCGCTAGGGATCCCCTTGCGGGAGGGGTTGCTGGAACACTCCCGGCGGGTGATATTGCTGGTTGTGAACTTGGTATTGGCTAGCATTGGCTGTGACCCGCCCTGTGGTCCTTGGTTAGGAAAGCCTCCGAACGTGACCTAGTGTGACCCGGACGCGCCGGGTTGTTCCTGTCGCTGGCCCTGTTCGCCACCTTGGCCTCTCCTGATCACCTCGGCCCAAAATTCCTGCATCACATAGCAGTCCTCCCACGAGTGAGTCGCCGGTCCTTCCGCCGTGGCATGTTGCGGACACGGGCCTTTAAGCATCTCGTGGTAATTGTGTGGTTTCTTCCCGCTAAAGCCCCGCTTCTTCTGACGTGGGTTTGCGTTGCCAGTATTAGTATTAGCAACAAATTCTGTGGGACCTTCCTATTGTCTTTTCTTGCCGTGCCCACCATGGTGGTGGTTGCCCTGTCCTTTAAACTGAGAATTACCCTTGTGTAACTCGCCCTTCCTGGCGGTAATAACTTTGTCGTCGTCCTCCCCGGGATCCTTAGTGTCGTCTGACTCGGCACACATGGTGAGGGTATCCATTAACTCGCCCATGTCCTGTACTTTTCGCTTAACTCGCCCTAGCTTTAGCACCAGAGGTTCGTAATGGCAGTTCTTCTCCAGGATCAACACCGCCTGAGCCGCCGAGATGCCTTCCGATGAATGAATAACTTTCGCGACTCGCCGGGTCCAATGGTGGGCCGACTCATCCGGCCACTGGACGTAGTGTTGTAGGTCAACGATGGTCATCGGGCGCTTGCAGGTCCCTCTGAATCTCTTGATGAAGCGCTCCTTTAGCTCCACCCAAGTGTTGATGGAGTTGGGCGGCAAGTTTTTCAACCATGCGCGCACCGTCCCCTCAAGCATCATAGTGAAGTATTTAGCACAAACTGCCTCGTTTACATCGAGCATGTCCATCGCGAGCTCGTAATTGTCAATCCATGAGCCTGGCTCGAGGTCCGGCGAGTAATTGGGGACCTTCCGGGGCCCTTTGAAGTCCTTCGGCATGCGCTCGTTGCGCAAAGCTGGAGCAAGGCACGATACTCTGATGTGCTTGCCCCCGGCATCCAGGGGCGCGAGAGGTGACGGCACACCAGCCGGGGAAACCTGACCCGCCGCTGCTGTGGGCTCTAACTGACGCGCGGCTCGCGTCGCATCTACGTTATCCTGGGCTCGCGTGTCGGGCATCCCGAGTGGATCGTGTTGAGGGAATCGCCGCGGCCCACTAGTTACCGTGGGTAAGTTCTCATGGAGACTTCTGGTGTGACTTGCCTGAGGCGTGGAGTGTAGCCGATCAAGGCTATGAGAATACTGTGCGTGTTGAACCACGGCCATCTTTAGCATCTCGATGGTGTTTCTGGCTTCTATCTCGGCCGGAGTGTTTCCGTAGATAGGAAGAGACTCCAGGTGGCAAGTTTCTGCGAGCACATTGTCCACATGATTCGAGAAGTGACCCCGTGGCGTCTGGAACCGAGTCCCATGGGCATCCATTGGCTGAGGCGGCGGTGGATTGGGCGGTGGAACCGCTCCTCCCCTCGGGATGGTTTCTAAAGGCCGATCAGGACCCGCCCCGGGGGTGCGCGGAGTGTCGAAAAGGCGAGTTGGGTGTAAGTCGGCCGGGATGCGCCCATTGTGCCTCCTTTGGTGAACGGCATCAGACGCGCGTTGCTGTCTCTCGAGCTGCCAGCCTTCGGTGTTCAGCCGCTCCGTCCCTGCTGCGACCGAGGCTTGCTGCGTCTCAATCCTGGCGGCTTCTGCTTCCATGTCCCGATGTGCCTTAGCCATTGCCTCCCGCAGCTTAGCTAGCTCGGCGTTGACAGACTCCTGATTCTCAGACGTGATCGTGGTTTCCATGAGGCTGGCGATCTTCGCCGCTAGTTCCATCATGGTTTGCGTCGGGGGTTTGGATGTTCCCCCGATCTCGTTATTGCCAGTTGGATTCTGTTGGGCTGCGCTGACCCCGCCATGTAGATGGCGATTTGCCGGCGAGACCTCTCGAAGACCTCGAGATCCATTGGCAACGACAGCCTCCCGAGTTGTCCTTCCTCAAGAGGGTGGATCGATTCCGTCTCACCCATGGATGACTCGCCATCAGAATTGACAGGGGTGATCTCCTGCCCGCCACTTCATCTTGCGCGTCGTCTCCCTGCGTAAAACCGATGAAAACTTGGCGACTCCTGTTCCGCTATGTAACGGGGAGTACGTACCTGGCCAGCTCGAGGATGTCGGTGGAGATGTCCGGCTCAGGCACACGCGTCCCGATCATGCCGGTGAAGACGTTGATCTTGCTGAAGGGGACTCGGTAGCCAGATTCGATGGAATCGGCCTCCGGCTCCCACAACAAGTTGTCGATGTAGTACTTCCCGCGGCGGCTCTTAGTCATGATGCCGACTGCATAGCTTTCTAACCCTGGTAGGGCTCCCTTTGAGAACTCAACTCCACCGTGCGCTAGCCCCACGGTAGGCGCCAACTATCGTGGTTTTATCACGGCAGATGTCCTCGTGAAAGGACTTAGAGGTGGAGCCATCGCACCTTGGTGGCGACTCGAAGGGGGTGAGCGAAAGCGAGACTCAGATTTACCCAGGTACGACCCCTCATGAGGAGGTAAAACCCTACGTCCTGCTATGTGTGGATTAATGGTGGTTTCGATTACAAGGAGGGCGTAACTCGCCTGACCTAGCTCTCGATTCTCTCTAACTCGCCTGACCTCTCCCTGGGACTCGCCTTTATATAAAGGTCCAGGCCCTAGGGTTTACAAAGTCCTGCCATTTTAGTCTTTGTGGCTTTCCTTATCTCTAAGTCGCCGTGTCCCCCACGATTAGGAGCTTTCTTGGTAATCCATCATCCGCACGACCTCTCGAACCGCCATCCAGCTTCTGGGCCACGGGACGCGCAGCTAATGGCGAGTCGCCACTTTGGTGACCCGGCCCACTAGGGGCGGGTTACCCATAGGTAATATCCCCAACATTTCCCGTTGGGTGTTTCAAGGGGAAGCCGCCCAAGGCTAGTATAAAAGACAAGCCCGGCCTCCGTAGCAAGGATCCATCGTCTCCACTAGGGAAAGAACTCGCCTTTGTACTTGTCTTCCACCTCAAGAAATTCAAACAAGTAGTAGTAGGGTTTTACACCGCAAGGTGCTCAGGACCTGGGTAAACTTCTTGTGTGTTCTTGTTCGCCTTCATTAGCTTGATCAATTGGAGAGTCGCAATGAAGTTGAGAGGTAGAACAGGGTAGGAGAGCAAGCGCACCCTAGAATTTGAACCTTTTCTGGGTCTGCGGAGCTCTGATTCTGACAGACTTGATCAAGCGGCTGCAGATTCCCATTATCGATCTCAAGCCGATGGGGTCCCTCGAGGGGGTCAACCCAGGGAAACTGCAGCCCAAGGGGAATATAATTCTGCCGGTGACGTTTGGCAGCGAGCTCAACTTTAGGAAAGAAAGGGTCACCTTCGACGTTGCCCAGATGTCCCTACCATACAATGGGATCTTGGGCTGACCAGCACTAGCGAAGTTCATGGCAGCATCCCATCATTCCTACAACATGCTCAAGATGCCAGGGCTAATGAGCATCATCACCATCCATGCTGCCAACAAGGATATGGTCCTCTGTATCGACTAGCTGACCAGAAGGCAGTTGCAGCGTTTGTTGACAAGGCACTCACTCCTGCTGGCAAATCTCCCAGGAGGAGAACAAGAGCAAGACTTCTAGCGAAGCTCATGGGAACTCTGGGAAGCACGCTGCAGAGCCTGACACGCCCGTCAAGGACTTACTCGAGACTTCTGCCACCAGGAGCAAGAAAAACAAATTGTACATTCCCAAGACAAAGCAAGTGGCTACACGGGAAGACGGAGAGGGTGGCACTTTCACCATGAGTGCCACCCTCAACGACAAATAGGATAGTGTGCTCATCTCCTTCGTGCAGGCGAATATCAATGTATTTTCCTACCAACCATCTGACATCCCCGATGTTCCGGGGGAGATGATTGAGTACCACCTTGTTGTTTGTCCCCATGCACACCCCGTCAAGTAGAAGGTCCGAAAGCAAGCACTAGAATGGCAAGAGTTCATTGCCGATGAGATCAAGAAATTGGAAGCAGCGGGCCTGATCAGAGGTGTCCTTCATCCAACATGGTTGGCGAACCCTGTTGAGGTGTGCAAGGCATATGGGAAGTGGAGACATTGCATCGATTTCACTGATGTCAATAAGCCTTTTCCAGAGGACACCTTCGCCTTGCCGCGCATCAACAAGATAGTGGACTCGACCGTCGGCTGCAACCGATTGTCCTTCCTTGAAGCCTACTCCGGTTGTCACCAGATTTTCATGGCCATGGAAGATGAAGAGAAAACAACGTTCATCACTCCTTGTGGCACATACTGTTTTAAGTGCATGCCATTTGGACCGAGGAGTGTTGGATAAACTTTTGCGAGGGCTGTCCATATTGGCCTCGGTCCATAGCTACACAGAAATGTGGAAGCCTATATGGATGACATCATGGTCAAGACCAAGGACGAGGCCACGCTGGTTCAAGACTTTGAAGAAACCTTTGCAAATTTGTGTAAGATCAACTTGAAGCTCAACCCTGAGAAGTGCGTGTTCGGAGTCTCATCCGGCAAGCTCCTCAGGTTCTTTGTGCCACACCATGGGATAGAAGCCAACCTCGTTGAGAATGAAGCAATTGACCAGTTGGAAGCTCCATAGCACGTCAAGGACGTACGCCGCTTGACGGGCTGCATCGCTGCCCTAAGCAGGTTTATTTTCAAATACGTGGAGCATGCCTTGTCGTTCTTCCAGATCTTGAAGAATACAGGTCCCATGAAGTGGACCCCGAAAGTGGAGGCTACATTGCGGAATTTCAAGGAATACATATCCTCTTCGCCAATCTTAGTCGCGCCAAAACGAGAGGAGCCATTGTTGCTATATCTGGCAGCGACAAACCAAGTGGTTAGCACTACACTAATGGCAGAGTGGGAAGATGAGGAAGACGAGGGAACAACCCTAAACTAGCAAACGGGAAACCTAGGTTATCCCCAGCAAGCCAAGGAGCAGACAACAAGGATGCAGTGTGTCGGTGTACTAAAATTTGGGCCTTTAGTACCCCTTACTTGTGCACAGGCAGTTGTAGCCAAACCCGCGACAAGGCCTACCGGGGGACTACTGAAGGCAAATACAAAAAAGACAGAAGACCGAAGGAAAATACAGAGGAGACAGAAGACCGAAGGCTGGAATCCCGGCAAGATCCTTGCCGGGGTAGCTGCCGAAGCCCCGGCAAGACGTGCAACGACAAGATCCCGCCAACCTGCCACCGCTCCAGCACAACAGCCAGCTGTCGATCCTCCTTGATACATGTCCAGCATTGGTGGGGGTTGAGCAGTGCCGATGGGACGCGTCCCTGTCCCGTGTCATAGAGGGTCAGGGACACCTGACAAAGCATTTAATGCATTTGTCTTAAGACGCCAGTAAACTATGCACTCAATGTGTGCCCTGTTTACTACTTTGTCTTAAGACACCAGCAAACACTATAGACTGTGCACCCCGTATGTGCACTTTTCTCCACTGTTGGTGGACCCTTTAACCTATAAAAGGAGGCCCAAGGCATAGCGGTAGGGGCATTAGATCCAGTTTTTAGACTCTCAGCTCTAGGGTTTTTAGACTGTAAGTACGTAGCTGATGTGCACCGCATAGCGCTCCTGTAGCCAGAGCCCTAGAACACATAATACATCTAAAATATGAGTAGGATATTATGCTTCTCAGCGGCTCAAACCTAGGTAAACATATCCTCATGTTGATCGTTGGTTCTTCTCCTGCTGCAATCCTCTCTCCCCCCGAACCGTAAATGGATCCTTGCGGTCCCATAGGTGTTCATTTCCACGACATCTTTGGCGCGCCGTGTAGGGGGGAGAGGTTGTGCTAACCCGACCTAGCAATCAACGCGTCAGATTCTTCATCATCTTCATCGCCATGGCTCCCAAGAAGAGGGGTGCAATGGCGGCTGATGCACCCGCACCCAGTGTGCCTGTGACTGCACAAACAGGCGACAGTATGGGCGTGGGCAGAGGAGGCGGAGGTCACGAACCTCCACGACATTCTGGTGATCAAACCCAAGCGAGCGGCATTGTTCGCAGCCACAGCAATTGCCCGTGCGCCGCTGGGTCTAAGGACATAGCTGTGCGGCCTATGGGAGGCGTGGCAAACTCCGAAGACAGAAAGGTGCCTTCTAAGGCACCCATGCCGTCACATACACCACGGCCTCCCCAGGACGCCCACGACGCCGACGGTTCCAAGCATCCCCAGGGAAGACCTGTGAGCATCACCCTCAAGATGTGGAGGGCCAACATGCACGTCAAGAAGCTGGTGGAAGCGGTGTGCGATCACGGGACCATGATGGAGATCCTTCGAACACAGTGAGGAGTAAGAGCACCTCACGTTGCATGCACCTCTCCCCGCAGCCTACACCGGCAGAAGTGTTGGCACGAGCACAGATGCTCCTGGACTTTCCTCACGTGGCGGAGAAGCTCGAATAATGGAGAGCTACCATTCAGAGTCTCATCGGCCTCGGTAATGGCGGTGTGCCACGGCAAGCGGACCCTTCGAAACAGCAGTCCACTAAGCCAGCACGCGATAATGGCGAGAAGGCTAGAGCCACCACGACCATGGTGCACTCTCCTCCACGGCGGAGGCAGCGGTCGCCGACCCAGTGGATCGCCGTCTTTGACAATTTGACGGGGTCGTCTAACCCGTGGACCCACCATGATCAGCGTTAAGTTCTCCAAGAACGACACAAAAAAGACGTCCGGACAACCATTGAGTGGCGGCGGGAAGCGCACCATCAATCTGATAAGCGCTCAAGGCCCACTGTCGACGAGCCTGCGCCAGGGTATCCTAGCGACCTACCTTACGAGCTGGGTTGCCCAGCGTTTACTCGTGAGGTATGGCGAGTCCAGGCCCAGTTCCTGGACGTTCAAACCAGAGGTCTTGGAGAAATATGATGTCAAGACACACACGTCAAAGTTCCTACGCATCTACACCATTGCGGTGTGGGCTGCCGGGGCTCGCGACGACAAGATACTCACCAACTACTTCCCGTTGGTGCTTAAGCCCAACGTAAGGTCGTGGTTGATGCATCTACCGAAGAACTCCATTTCTTCTTGGGCAGATTTGTGCCATGACTTTGTTGGCGCCTTTACCGGTGGCCACCGAGCTCCTCGCCAAGAAAGTGACTTGCACCTCATCCCCCAGATGGAGGGCGAGACCTTGCGCAAGTTCATACAGAGATTCAGCCGCATACAGTACAACATCCCAGACATTCATCATGTCGTTGTTATCAGCGTATTCCTTCAGAACATGCGCAATCAGAAGATGTGCGAAGAGCTGGCGATGAATAAGGTCAGGGATGTTGCCGAGCTTTATGCTCTGGCTGAAGAAGGAAGGAGGCTCCCCGACGAAGATGCCAGCATAGGAGTCGATTCTGAAGACGAAGACACCGACGCCCCGGCAAAGAAAAGCCGACGGTGTAACAAGAAGCGCAAGGGCAAGGCCTTGTTTACTGTCGAGGGATCCGGCAATGTCGACACCACTAAGAAGGACAAGGTTGATGCCCCCGGCAAGGACATTGTCGGCTATGTCCCCTGTCAAGCCTTGGTGGCTGCCGACAAGCCGGAGGGCTCCGGCAAACAGTATTGAAAGATCCATTGCACCAAGGGCCACGATCTCCAAAAGTGCCCACAAGTTGAGCATCTTGCCGAGAAGCAGAAGGCTGAGTATGAAAAGTGAGATAAGGAGAAGGCCTAGGATGGTGCTGAGGGGTACGGCAAGAAACCCACTGGCCGAGGTGGTCGTCCCGGCAAAGAGAAGCAACAGAAGGAGAGGCCCGCTCGAGGCCGCGACAAGGAATAGGGAGATGAGGATGATGGTAGCCAGGAGGACGACGAGTGCAGCGACCACGAATACCAGAAGGCTACAGACATGATGTGCATTGACGGGGGTGCCTCGTTGCATTCATCCCACCAACATCTTAAACAATGGGCCTGTGAAGTTAATGCGGCAGAGCCATCTGTCGGTGCCCGCAAACCATCGAAGTTGTCCCACATACCTATCATTTTTTACGCTGAGGATCACCCTGATTGCACAACTGCGGTCGGGTGTCTGCCGTTGTTGGTTTCACCAAGGATTCGCAACCTCAAGGTGAAACAATGTTAGTTGATGGTGGGGCCGGTTTGAACTTGAGCTCACCCGATGTGTTCAAGAGGCTGTAAATTCCTAATGAGGATCTTGAGGAAATGAGAACGTTTCTGGGAATCAATCCAGGGAGGACCAAGCCGAAGAGAAAGATTGTGCTACGAGTAACATTTGGTAGCAATATGAACTACAGGACAGAGAAGATTGTCTTCGACGTCGCCAAGATTCCATTGCCATATAATGGGATCCTTGGCCCTCCAGCACTGGCCAAGTTCATGCCGGCATCGCATTATGCATACAATACGTTGAAGATGCCCGGGCCGATTAGCGTCATCACCATCAACTCTGACAAGAGGGATGCCCTTACCTGCACCAACTAGCTTTACCGGGAAGCAGTTGCAGTGCGTGCCGCCAAGGCACCCGCTCCTGCCGTTGAAGCTCCCGAGGGGAAGAAGACCCGCAAGAAGGTCTCTTGCACGCACTCCGGCAAGCGCACCTCCTGGAGTGCTGCACTGCTATTGATGATGTGCCAGAGTGCTCCACCGGCAAGAGAAGGACATTGAAGACAACTCTACCAGAGACCAAGAAGGTGCTCACCAAGGAGGATGGTACGGGAGGAACTTTAATCATAAGTTCCACCCTCGATGGCAAATAGGTAAGCGCGCTCAATACCTTCCTGCAGGCGAATGTCGATGTGTTTGCATGGCGACCATCTGATATCCCTAGTGATCCCAGGAAGGTGATTGAGCACCATCTTGATGTGTGCCCTCATGCGCGGCCCATCAAGCAAAAGGTCAGGAAGCAAGCCTTGGAGCGGAAAGAATTTATTGTCGAGGAAATCAAGAAGTCGGAGGCATCAGGTTTGGTTAGAGGAGTGATCCATCCAACATGGTTGGCCAATCTAGTTGTAGTGCGCAAGGCAGATGGAAAATGGAGGCTCTATGTTGACTTTACATATGTCAATAAAGCCTATCCTAAGGAACCATCTCCCTTGCCGCGCATCGACCAGATTGTGGACTCCACTACCGGCTGTGATCTCATGTCATTCCTTGATGCCTATTCCGGGTATCATCAGATCTTCATGACCAAGGAAGACGAAGAGAAGACCACGTTTGTCACTCTATGTGGCACGTCCTGCTTCATATGTATGCCTTTTAGATAGAAAAATGTCGGTTCAATATTTGCAAGAGCGATCCAGATTGGTTTTGAGCCCCAGCTACATAGAAATATGGAAGTTTATATCGATGACATAGTGGTCAAAACCAAGGACATAGCAATGCTCATACAAGATCTAGAAGAGACATTTGCAAATCTGTGCAAGATCAACTTGAAGCTCGATCCTGAGAAGTGGATGTTTGTTGTCCCGTCCGGCAAGCTTCTTAGGTTCTTTGTGTCTCAGCGTGGGATTGAGGTGAACCCCGACAAGATCAAGGCAATTGAGTAGATTGAAGCACCAAAACGCATCAAAGATGTGCGTCGCCTTACCGGCTGCATTGCTTCTCTGAGTAGGTTCATCTCCAAATCTACTGAGCGCGCCCTGCCCTTTTTCAAAATGTTGAAAAAGGCAGGTCCAATGAAGTGGAGTCCATAGGTGAAGGCAGCGCTGGATGATTTGAAGAGGTACCTCTCCTCTCCGCCAACACTAGTCGCACCTAAACCACAAGAGCCGTTGTTGCTATACTTGGCAGCAACAAATCAAGTGATTAGTGCAGCATTAGTGGTGCAGAGACAACATGGTGAATAAGAAGTGGTAGAGGTAGCATGCTGGAGCGTAGGACCGTCAAGCGGCAAGCCCGCATTTCCTCTAGCAGAGTCTGCAGCTGGCAAGGGGGAATCAGCACAACCAGATGATGCAATACCGAAGAAGAAGATGGTGCAGCGCCCAATCTATTTTGTGAGCTCCCTTTTGCAGGGGGCTAGGTCAAGATACTCTGGCGTGCAGAAGTTGCTCTTTGGCCTCCTTATGGTCTCGAGGAAGTTGCGCCATTACTTCCGGCTAGATGAGATCATTGTCGTCACTCGCTTTCCGCTGCAACAGGTTTTATGAAATCCAAATGCGACCGGCAGGGTTGTCGAGTGGGCGTTGGAACTGTCAAGCTTTGGTCTCAAGTTTGAAAGCACTTCAACCATTCAGACCAGAGCCTTGGCAGAGTTCATTTCAGAACGGAGCCCGATGCCAGACGGAGAGATTCATGAAACGATTCTCCTCGGCAAACAAATGAGTCAAGAATGGATTATTTATTTTGATGGAGCTTTCTCGCTGCAAGGCGCCGATGCTAGCGTGCTGCTTCTCGCACCCACCGGAGAGCACGTCAAATACGTAATCCAGATGTGTTTTCCCTGGGAGAAGTCAACAAACAACATTGCAGTGTACGAAGGGCTGCTTGCTGGTCTCAGGATCGCGGCAGACCCCGGATTCAATAAACTCATCATCAGAGGCAATTCTTAGCTTGTCGTCTGGCAAGTCAACAAAGATTACCATAGCCCGTTGATGGAAGCCTACGTAGATGAAGTGAGGAAGTTGGAGGAGCGCTTCGATGGTCTGCAAACAGAGCATGTTCCTCGTGCAGAAAATAGCATTGCTGATGAACTCTCAAAGTGTGTTGCCCTCAAGATACCTGTGGAACCATGGATTGTTGTGCTCCCACTGACTCAACCATCCGTGGAACCACCAGCAAGGACAGATAAGAAAAGGAAATTGAATCCGGACAGTACTTTCCTGCGGAGCTGCCAGAAGTTGCCGACAAGAACCATGTCGGCAAAGAAGTTGCCGGAAAAAAAAGCCTATCGGGGAGCAACAAGCTCAGGCAGGACCTCGAGTCCTTGCCGTAGAGACGAATGCTCCCGCAGGATCTAGCATGTGCACAACACATTGTTCACTTCCTCCAAACAGGGGAGCTCCCAGAAGAGCGGGAAGAAGCAGAGAAAGTAGCCCATCGATCAAATATGTACAAGTTTGTGGACAATGCCCTGTACGAAAAGTGACCGAATGGTGTGAAATTGAAGTGCATTCCTTAGGAAGATGGGCTAGGGTCGTTGGCAGAGATACATGGAGGCATATGTGGCTCCCACATAGGTTCAAGAGCTCTTGTTCGTAAGGTAATCCGACAAGGTTTCTTTTATCCCACCTCCCTCCAGGATGCAACGGTGCAAGTAACCAATTGTGAAGCATGCCATTTCCATTCAAAGAAAGTGCATCAACTAGCCCAAGCTCTTCACACAATCCCTTTCTCCTGGCCATTTTCGGTCTGGGGGCTCGAAATTTTGGGCCCTTCCCCTGCACTGCCGGGGTCTTTGAGTACTTGTACATTGTAATCTAGAAGTTTACAAATTGGCTGGAAGTAGAACTAGTGAGGAAGGTGAAAGCACAACCAGCCGTCAAGTTCTTCAAGGGACTAGTTTGTCGCTTTGGTGTTCCAAACAAGATCATCACTGACAATGGCACGCAGTTCACGAGCCGCACCTTCATGCAGTATGTCTAAGACCTTGGTGGCAAGATCTGTTTTTCTTCTATTGCCCATCCAAGGAACAACGGCCAGGCGGAAAGGGCAAATGTTGAAGTGTTGCGAGGCCTCAAGACAAGAACTTTCGACAACTTGCGCAAGTGTGGAAGACGCTAGATTAATGACCTGCCGGCGATTCTTTGGTCAATCAAAATGACATCAAGTGGAGCCACCGGCCAGACACCCTTCTCCCTAGTGTATGGGGCAGAGGCAGTTCTCCCCACTGAACTCATATACAGGTCACTTCGAGTGCTTGCCTACGATGAGCTTGAGCAAGAGCAGTTGCGGCAAGATGACACTACGCTCCTTGAGGACATCGTCTTCGGGCTGCTGTGCAAGCTACACGCTACCAGCAAGCCTTGCGCCACTACCATAGCCACAAGGTTCAATCCCGAAGTCTTGAGGAAGGCGACCTTGTTCTTCGACACGTTCAGTTGGCCTAGAATTTCAACAAGTCGACGCCAAAGTGGGAAGGCTCTTATCAGGTGGTACGAGTCACCAGGCCTGGAGAAGTCCGCCTGGAGATCGAAGATGGCGTTCTCGTGATCAACTCCTAGAATATCGAGCATCTTTGTAAGTTTTATCCATAAGGCGCGGTTGTCGGGCCTCCCAGAAACAACCTTTTGTTCAAGTCTTGCCGGCAAGGCATGTAATCCTTTGTACAAAACGAGGCGCAGACCTTGTGCTTGGTTAAATAAAGTTAAGTGCTTCACAATTCTTGTCGCTTTTCATGTTTATGTGCATGATTGTCTGGTATTTTGTGTTACGCTTATTTCCAACAAGTACTAACGAACTGCCAAGATTGCATATCCCTATTTTCTCTTCTTTCTTTTTCTCAAAGGATTGAAGGTTCCCTCGCATACAAGTTTGCCGGGGGGATGATGTATGGACACCAACAGACGATGGTCACGCGATGTTCTGTTCAACAGAAAGGAGTGCAGCAACAAAAAATTAAGTTGCAAAAACTCTGAGTAAATTTTGAACTGTAAAGTTATTTTCCTTGGACGATTTTGACTTTTGTTTGAAAACCTACACATGAAGGAACCTCGTCATGATCGGTTGCGCCCTTACTTTGTTTCGAGCCCGCTCAACAACTGATTGCGACAAGATATCTAGTCGGTAGCGGCACCTCCAGAAGGCTGCTAAGGATCCGTTCCTCAAAGTGCTCGCGACAGGGTTGTGTGCACCGAGAAGTTTGATTGTGCGAAGGTATATTGCTGGCAGCGATGCCTCTAGCAGGTTGCTAAGGATTCGTTCCTCGAAGCGCGCGCAGCAAGGTTGTGCGCACCGGCAAGTTTCCATTAAAGCATAGGGCATGGACAATACGGGAGGAAATCACACAAGAGAAATACCATACATCCATTCAAAGCACAACCAAGTATATCACATTAATAGTTGCCGTGATTCTAACTTAAGATAAAATTTTCTTTTACATGGAATCACAGCGGCAAAAACAAGTGGAGCGGCTAGTCCTTACGCTGGCCTTCAACCCTCTTGACTTGGCTCACCTTGTAGACGATGGGCATGACCAGCTCCTCAAGCGCCTTAAGGTCCACGTCCTTCGGCAAGCGTTCAAGCACATTGGTGAGATTGGTGCCTGGATTCTTGTCCGCCACTTTGGTGAGCACCTTGAGGAGGACGGTCTGACAGATCTTGCGGGATTCGTTGGCCAGATGGGCTGCTTGACAAGAGTGGAGCCGCTCCAGATCATCAACCAGGTTATCGAAGAACAGAGTTAACCTGGCTCTCTAGGATGTCCCTGCATCGGAAGAATAGCGGAAGTTGTGCAGTCCTATGGTGGACAGCTACGTCGTGTCCCTTCCCGCGACATCGGCAAGGCATTCAGTCCAGACCCTCACGCCTCCTACATATTTGTCATGAGCAACGACGACATTCTCAAATAGAGCCTTCTCATCTTGGAAATCTTTGGTCAAGGCCCTCTCATGAGCCTTTCCATTCTTAGGGGTCTCTTCCAATCTGGCCAACTTCAGCTTTAGATCAATGATGGAGGTTGGCTGAGTTGAGTTGTGCGGTCTTGTCGGATACGACGATCTACATCTCCGCCAAGCTTAAGAGAGTCTCCTCCCTTTCGACCATGACCATCGAGATCTCCTTGCTGAGACCTTCAAGATCCACCTCCATCCTCTTTACCTTGTCGGCAAACTCATTCTTGGCGGCCTCTGCAGCAACGTCGACATCAATGGCTTCCCTCAACTTGCCGGCATGGTCTATTGCTTGAGCACAAGGATTTCCTCATGCTTCTACTCCAACTCCCGAATCCGCTGCGCGATGAGTCTCTCGAGTTCTTCATCCTTGTTGCGAAGCTTTTCGGGGAGCGCCTTCTCTCGGGCGGCAAGATCCTCTTCCTGAGCATCAAGCCCGACGCCGAGCTGCGTTAGGTGGGCTTCCTCTACTACAACCCGTTGTGAGGCCTCCTCTTGCGCCTGCTGGATGTCAGACTGCTTCAAGAGGAGCTCATTTCGGTATTTGTTCAACTATTCCCGACCAGATTGCATCTCCTGGAGGGCTTCGGCGAACCAGGCTTGCATTTCCCTAACACGCTTCTGGAAGTCCACCTCCATTGCTTCAACAACCGCTGCCCTAAAGTCCAGCTTCTCTTTTCGGCCACGATGGAGCGCCTGGAGCTGCTGGAAGTTGTTGCTCATGGCTTGGAGGAGTTGTTCTTCCTTGGATTTGTTGTCGCCAGCTCTTGGTTTACCAACTATCTTGAGCCCGGCAGCAGTGGTGATCTCATCATCAAGGGTTTCTCCTTCAATGGGCGCCCTAGCACTTGCCACTCCTCACATGTCGATGAACAGATTCTCGCCAGCTTCGAGGTATCTGCTAGGAGAGGGGGCTTCAGATGCTGACGGCTGATCCTCAACATCCACCCCACCGATAAACAAGGTATTTGTGGCCAGCATAGCGCCTAGCGCTCCTGCGGCAGGAATGCCGTCAATACGGTCATTGGGCTCCTTGTCGGCCCTCTCCATGAACCCCTTGGCGGTCTCCTCATGTGCACCCTTGGCGGCCTCATCAGCAGCAACGTTTTCGGCCTTGGAGGCAGCATCCATGGCAATCTCCTGGATGATGGCGTCGACATCCATGTGTTCTATCAGAGGGGGATCTGGAAACCAAAAGAAGGGGAACAAGATGAGACCAAGATAGAAGTTCAAGAAGACAAAAATCGACACAGAGACAGAATAATAAGTACTCTTGGGCAACCGGGTTACCTGTACCAAGTTGTTCAGAGGTTGCTGCTCCTTTCCCGACAACATCGGTAGCCAATGTAGGACTACCGGCCCGTGCGCTTGCCGAGTCATCCTCAACAAGGATGAGTTTGCTAGCAAAAGCCCTTATCGGAGATCCGTCTCCGGGCAGCGCGGTTGATGGAGGTGGCGCGTCAGGGGCAGCCTCTGATGGCTCTCCTTGCCGCCAATCTTCTCCTACAAGACCGACGATGTTAGTGGCAAAGAGAAGCACCCCAACACTCACGAGTGGGAAAGGAGTAATGGACCCACGTTGGTGGCTGCATTGAGGACTTCATCGTGGGCTGAGCTCTGGGTTGATGGAAGTTGCTTATAGCGCACCTGTGGTGCATGCTGAGGGCTCATCGCCCATCGAGGTCTTCGCCTTCTTCACCATCCTCTGCGCCAACGTTTCGTATCTCTGCGGGACAGGCCGAATCAAGAGAAGCAAACTAAGCGAAGCCATAAATTCAGAAGCTGAAAGACACGACAGGGCTCTTAGTCTTCTTCTTCCGAGCTAAAGGCGGAGAGGTTTAAGTTGACTTCCACCACAGTGTCCACGTGAGGAGGTGGAGGAGTATCCCTGGGACGCTTGGCTATGGCAGGAGCGGAAGGTTGCTGGTCCGGGGCGCTGGAGGTGGTTTCCGAAGAACACGCTTCTTCTTGGGAGTTGGGGGCTCCTCGTGCGGCTGCTCCTCAGTTGTATCTTCGGCATAAGGACCCCCGACAGCTGCGGAACTGTGCTCCCCGGCAACCTCGTCCGGCCGGGCAAGTGTTCCCTTCGACACCATTTCATCTTCGCTGGATTCTCCTCCCATGAAGCCAATGCTACCGGCCTCTGCGGTAAGTCTCTCCTCCTCGACCCTGTTGGCGATGTACGCCATTTCTTCATTAATGGTGGGGTGGACCAGGTTCGTATCTTCTCGGATGGGTTTCTCTAACAAGTTATCAACAAACTGTTGTACCTACTCGGCGGCTGGCTCATCCCAAGTGTTGTCGAGGCCATGGGCGTTACACGACAGCATCATGGCGACGATTGAGCTCACTACAGATTTGTTGCACAGGGGAACTATTCATGCTGGCAGCTTGAACTTCCCGTTAGTCATGAACAACTTGTGGCAGAGGGCTATGTGTTGCAGGACCGTTAGGTTGCTCTTCAGCCCATGGCGCACACTCATGATATCTGTCGCATTCTTGAAATCCCGAGCTGGCCTCCCTTTGTTCTGCACAGGGGCGATGCACCAGCGAAGGAAATCGGTGCCCACCATCTCTACTTAGAGCCTAGCATACTTGAGGCGCATGATTCTGGTAATGGCGATGGTAAGCTTCTCATCTTGAGGATCGAAAGCTCTCCAGTAGTTGTTGCGCGTCATCTTTGTTGTCTAGGGCAAGCAGAAAGGCTAGGACTCCTCCTCCCGAATCTAGCACCACTTTCCCCGCCATTTTTCACACTTCTCGCGTAAGACCCGTTCTGGGTAAATTTCCTTGTTCCATCCCCTTGTAATACAGAAAATAGAACTAGAAAGGGCATCCCCCTTTTGAATACGGGGGATGAAGTAATGGCGGAAGAGGGCTGTGTTGGGGGCGACTCCGGCAAAATTCTTGCAAAGGTGGGCGAAGACACACATGCATGTAACCGCATTCAGCGTAAAATCCAAGAACTGGAAGCCATAGGTGTACATGATGTTGACGAAGAAATTGGAGAAAGGGAGACAAAGACCACATTAAAAATAGTCTGCAAAGAAAGGGTATTTGTCCAAGCCACCACTGGCAAAACCTGGATTCACGTGGGTAGTGGGGTGGGCCTTCGTCTCCCTCGCCCACATGAACAGATACCAATCCCTCACAGTTGTTGCATCAAGCCATGGGGGGAAGACAACAAGCTTCTTCGCATCTTCACCAGCTCGTTCTCCATGACGACACCCTTTCCCTCCTTGCCCTTGCTTGCCTTAGGCAGCATGGCGACGATGGGAGCATAGGACGACGATGGTGGGGGATTGGGAGCGACGGATGGATAGGGAGGCTCTATCTCGCGCTCGAGGAAGAAGAAGACGGTGGTTCCGAGATTGGAAAGGGAAGGAGGTAATGAGCAAGTGCCTCTTTGGTTTCCTCTTTATGGGTAGGATGCGGGGTCGCCTCTTGGCACACCAAAAAACACCTCTACACACACGTGATCATTTCGGCCGCTCCGCGCATGTCTCCCACGTCACCCATTCAATGCGAGTCGTGGGGGAGAAGGGGCGCAGTCATGGTAACATAAATGATTAGCGCCGCTAAATCCTGCCACGCATGCCCACGCACTGTTTGGGCCTATCCCAACAATGCCCCGCGTCCATGTATGGCCTAGGCCCGGGGGATCCTATCGGTGTACTATAGTTTGGGCCTTTAGTACCCCTTATTTGTGCATGGGCAATTGTAGCCACACTTGCGGGAAGGCCTGTCGGGGGACTGTTGAAGGGAAATACAAAGAAGACAGAAGACCAAAGGCTGGGATCCCGGCAAGATCCTTGCGGGGGTAGCTAGAGAAGCCCCGACAAGATCCTGCCAACCTGCCACCGCTCCAGCGCAACAGCCACCCGTCGATCCTCTTGGATACGTGTCGAGCACTTGTGGGGGTTGAGATGTGCTGATGGGACGCATCCATGTCCCGTGTCGCAGAGGGTCAGGGACGCCTGACAAAGCATTAAATGTGTCTGTCTTAAGACACCAGTAAACTATGCACCCTATGTGTGCCATGTTTACTGCATTTGTCTTAAGACAACAATAAACACTATAGACTGTGCACCCCATGTGTGCACTGTTCTCCACTGTTGGTGACCCCTTTGACCTATAAAAGAAGGCCCAAGGCATAGCGATAGGGGCATCGGATCAAGTTTTTAGACTCACAGCTCTAGGATTTTTCGACTCTCAGTATGTAGCTACTATGCACTGCATAGTGCTCCTGTAACGAGAGCCCTAGAACACCGAATACACCTAAAGCGGGAGTAGGGTATTACACTTCTCAGCGGCCTAAACCTGGGTAAAAATCCCCCTCGCGTTGATCATTGGTTCTGCTCTTGGTGTAATCCTCTCTCCTCGTTGAACCGTAAAGGGATCCTTGCGGTCCCGTAGGTGTTCGTTTCCACGACAGGCGTAAGAGGCAGGAGAGCAGGTTGTGCAAAGAAAGAAGGTGGTGCAATGGCCAGTATACTTTGTCAACTCTATCTTGTAGGGGGCTAGGTCAAGGTACTATGGGATACAGAAACTGCTCTTCTGCCTTCTCATGGCCTCGCGGAAGCTGTGCCACTACTTCCAAGCGCACCACATTACCATCGGCACCAGCATCCCGCTGTAGTGTATCCTTAGGAACCAGGAAACAACTGGTAGAATTGTTGAGTGGACTCTAGACCTGGCTAGCTTTGAACTGGGTTTTGGAAGCACGACGATCATAAACAGAAGATGCCTGGCGGAGTTCATTGCTGAATGGACACCACAATCAGTTTAATAAAACATAGAATACACCCTTCACAGCAACGCAACACTTCAACACTGGATCTTGTACTTTGATGGGGATTTTTGCTGCAAGACGTCGGTGTCAAAGTGCTGCTTGTCGCACCCTGAAAGCACAATTGGTCCCTAAGGTGGTTTTGGTAGTTTATAACGACATATATGTCATTGAACTAATGATTATATCCAAGTATGTCTCAATAAGTTCAAAGATGCATTGGCTAAGGATTGTGAGGAGAAACCCCTTGATGCAAGGAAAGGAATAGGATTGACCAAGCTTCAAGCTACAAGTGCTTAGAGATAGCCAATACTATTAAACAGGGGCGAGGTATCGATGATGAATTGGTTGCTCAAGTGCTTAGATATAGCCACCAAAAATACTCAGCCATTCTCCCACAATGTTTTTTGTCCAAAAGCCTAAACATCAAAATCGGTGCCACCAATATTTTTCACTCCGCCCTACCGATTCCTAGAGACAAAACCTATGCCAAACCCTATAATCTCAGTACCACCAACGTTCAATTCGATGCCACCGAAAATCAGTGACCAACGTTCTGGTGTGTCCTTTTCAAGAATCGGAATTTCCGAGTCTTCAATCGGTCTCACTGAGATTTGGAAACTACCCTAGATCACCCTATTAGTACCATCGAGAAGTCAAAAGTTGCCACATTTTGTGCAAATCGGTGCCACCGAGATTCATTTAGTTTTCCCCGAGTTGGGCAATAATGTTGTAACGGTTGGATTTTAGGAGATGCCTATATATACCCAGCCACCACCTCTCATTCGTAGACGAAGCACTCAAAAGACACATACACTTGCCATATTCGTTTTTCTAAGAGAGAGCCGCCTACTCATCTGTTCAGATCATGATATTCCAATCCACCCATTTGCAACTTGTTCCCTAGCCGCCCCAAGTTGCTTTCCACCCAATCAATCTCTTCTACCCATGCCAAATCTGCAAGAGTATGATTGAGATTTGAGGACACTATCTTTTGAAGCACAAGAACAAGGAGTTCATCGTTCTACCGCATCTATTACCTTTTCGGAGGTTGGTGCCTTCTAGATTGGTTAGGTGTCACTTGGGAGCCTCCTACTTTCTATTGTGGAGTTAGACCAACAAGTTTGTGTGGGCAAGGAGATCGCCTACTTCGTGAAGATCTACCACGACTGAGGCTAGTCATGTGTGCACGTATGCCATGGTGGAATAGACAAGGACGCTTCATCGTCGACCCCTTGTGGGGGCAGGCCTCCATGGACTCTCGCAGTTGTTACCCTCCGTGGGTTGAAGTCTCCACTAACGTGGACGTACGATAGCACAACCTATCGGAACCACGCCAAAAACGCCATGTCGACCCTTGCGTTCGATCTTCCTTTCCCTACCCTCTACTTACATTTGCATGTCATTATTTTTCGCTCTAGTACTCTTATATATGCATGTGTAGGGTGTGCTTAACTAGTTAAAACTGCTAAAACTGGACCACATCTTAAATTGGGAAAATGCAAAGTTTTTATTTGGTCAAGTAGTCTAATCACCCCACCCCCTGTAGACATAATTTGGATCCTGCAACTGGTATCAAGGTTTTGGTTTCCGTTGCATTTGTCGGATTTTGGGCTCCGCAAAACCGTAAAGATTCGAACTCTGGGGCGTGTACAAAGATCTCTCGCGGGCTCGCCTCACCTAACTCGCTACTCGCTGGGGATGGCACATAACTCACTCGATGGTAAGGAAGACACAGAACATGACAGTTTGCCCAGGTTCGGGCCACCAAGAAGCGTAATACCGTACTCCTGCTTTGGTGGATGGCCCCTCGTGGAGGTTGGTGGATGAACTAGTACAGTGTTTGAGGGCCTCCGGAGGCTAGGTGGCCTTTGTGTGGTGCAGATGGGCGAATGAATGAATCCCCTATGAAGTAACCTACTCTCTATATATATAGTGGCGGCCCTGGTAGTCTTACCTTATCGTTTCAATGGGAAGGGATCCCACAAAGGCCAATTTTCAAGGGGGCAGGGGACCATGCTTCCCATATCCAAAAGTAGTCTTCGCGTGGAAAGTGGCTGCCAGTGCTGCAGCGACGGGTCTAGGGATGACATCCGTCCAGCTGGCGGGCGGTGGTGGCCTTGTTGCTCCAGAATGGAAACCTTTGGAGGATGTCTTGGGAACCCGCGTTGGTCCTTGCTCCCTTTGCACTAAAGGGGAAACTGCATCGTCCTGTTGTCTATTGCTCGCGTGTCCTTCCTCCACGTCATCCTTGCCTACTTAGGTCGGGTCTCGCCTAGGAATATGTGCCTCTCCGGAGCGGTCCTGGCGAGGCCCCATGCGGGTCTTCATGTTGCTCCCCCCTCGCGAGGCTTGGCCCCTCACGAGGACCTTGCCTTGAGTGGTGCCGTGCCCGATTGTGCTTGCTTGACTAAGTGGGACAGCCCTGGGTCACAGGCAGGCAGGTCTGGATACCCCTATTCCTAGAACACCGACAGCATTGTTTTCACAAACTAGGAGAGTTTAGCGTCTATGAGGGAAACTATCACCGTAGAGGTCCTTTTTCCAATGGTACAAACTTTGCTAGTTGGAAGCATAAAATGAAAATGCATATTCTTGGTCATAAGCCCATCATTTAGGCTATTTTTCATGTTGGTTTGTACGGTGAAATCTTTGGTGATGGAAGGGAACCGGATCGTGAAGCGATAGAGGAAGAATTGAAGATACTACAATACAACACTCAAGCATGCGACATTCTATTCAATTGCCTATTGTCAAGGCTCTGGGACTGAGGGACCCAAGGCCCACTTGCCTACAACCCAAGGGCCCAGTGCACGCTGTGGGCCCTGAGGGTTCGGCCCTCGTGAGGGCCCCTCCTTCCGAGGGGCCGATTGTAGGGTGCTCCCCAGGATGTTCCCCGCGAGGATCATGGGAAGAAGGCTCCTCCTGACGCTCCTCCACCCGAGGAGCGGACTAACTGAGGGCGGTCTATCGAGGTTGCATGGTTTAGCCTCCTACATGGATGACGTGAGCCACGCTGCACGGTACCAAGGTCGGTGCCAGCGGGCACAAACAAAGAGGTTTCCCCTTTGGTGTTAAGGGAGCCAAACCAGCTGCAGGTTTCCAAAGCAACCCCCCAAAGGTTTCCTGATCGGTGAAAGAGGACTAAGGCTGGGGGCTCAGCAGGATGGAGGTCACCCCCGAGCACACCAGCGTATCACGAAGAAGTGCTTTTGCACGCAAAGACCACCTTTGTGAGGGTGAGCCGGAGTCCTATCCCCTTTCAAAATGGGCGTCGTGACTACCCTTCCCGCCAAACTATGTTTTTGGGGAAGAGGACCAAGGCCAGTATAAAACAGAGGCTCGGTCTCCGTAGTGGGGGATCCAAGGTCTAGTGTGTTGAAATAGGGCAAGAACCCACTTTTCTACTCGTCTTCCACCTCGAGCAATCTATATATCCAAGAAGGAGTAAGGTTTTCCACCACAAGGTGGCCCGAACCTGGGTAAACTACCACGTTCGCTTCCCTTAGCACATGCCACCGACGAGTCATCTTGAAGTCGAGAGGTAGAACATGGTAGGAGAGCGAGCGCACCCCAGAGTTCGAACCTTTTCTTGGATTTGCGGAGCCACAATTCTGACATTTGGCGTGGCAGGTAAGGGTGCGCAGCCGCTCTTCAGCTCTAGTTTCACGCCCATCATCACCAACCCCGTGGCCGGTGCTCGCCACGTGCGCCCGGAGCGCGGGGCTGCGGGGGTCACATTATCGAGCTCATCACCGTCACTAGGAGGCTCGTGCACCGTACGTCCCCCTTCGGCCCCGGGTGCCCGAAGTAGGGGGCTTGGCTAGCGAGCCGCCTTCACCGCCACGCGGTGACTCGCTCGGTCCACAGACAGAGGGGCCCAAGACAGGGCCACCTCGCATCGTTTCTCCTGCACCTCTGGTTCTTGGTGACCGGCACTGGGGTGCTACCAGGCCACTGCGGCAGCGCGCCCAAAAGAATCGGTGGGATATTCTATGCCCACTACAATGCACGCACTCACAACATGGAGGACTGCCGGGCAATCGGGTCTTCCCGCAGTGAGCGAACCATCCGGTGTTGGAGCCACGTTGACTAGTGAGAATGCGACCATAGGAGCGGCGAAGGGGGTGCCCCGGGGACAACCCTCATAAAGGCCGGCGCAACCAACCCCGTGGCGACAGGGGAAGCACTCTGCCTCAAGAAGATGCTCGACACGGGTGGTCTCATGGCACGTGCCCCCGGGATGACGGCGCCCTACCATCGTGAGCACGGCCACCGGGGGAAACGGTGTCAAAGAAGATGCTGGTATCACGGGCCTCGCGCCGCAAGTTAGCGTGCACCTCCCTCCAGCATAGGAGGTCGCGTCGAGCACCCTCGTCAGGCCGGCCTCCATGGCTCCCGCCTGGAGCGGCTTGACTTGGTTGGTGTGACGAGGGGGCTCCCGGGGACATCATGGAGGCGCACCCTAGCATGCGCCCTCATGAGCCGAGAGCATGGCGCCAAGCGCCAAGGCCACACAATTTCACTGCTTAGGAAATCAACAAGCTGCAAGAGGTGTGCACCATTTACGCCTCACGAAGCGTCGGGACCCCATGGGCTTGTGAAGCCTCAAGAGCCCACGACCCCCACTAGTGATGTAGACCCCTGCTACTAGTGACATCAAGCAGCCTAACGCGCCCGCGGCAGCCTGGCCATCACGTGACTTTTTGGATTTTTTGAATCAACCTATTCCGTGTATTTTGCATCGCCCCAAGCGGGTGTTTCTTGGATATGTAACAAGCTTGATTAACCTTCACTTGAGACGCTATCATTTGTCTAAAGCTTAAACTGTGGTGTCTCTCCGCTATCGGGGGCTTGTGCGCCCCTACAATGGCCCTGTGATGGTTCCATGTTGGGGGTTAGACATGGCGTTTGTGTGAGGACTTGTCCTCGCAGCACCAAGAAATCTAAGTGATCGAGCTCTGTCTCACGGGCTGGCTTCCCGTGCTAGTTACTCGCCAAGGTCCATAGTGTCACGCCCTCCCGGAAAACCGTCGCGGGCAGATGGAGGGAATGAGGCTTGGCTTGCGCTACTGCGGGGCAGGTGCTATGCTTTGTCCCGTAACAACTCGCCTAACGACGCGCTAAGGTGGCCACGTGGGGCGCGATGCCGCTCATGTTTGAGCCACAGGAGCACTGCGGCAATATGCTCACTCCCACGCGAAACGCATGGAAGCACCTAAAGACCGGTATAGGCACTCTTGTGCCTTGGGCGTGGGGTATACGCCCAATCATCATCGCCCTTGACACTCTCACGTAAAAATGAGTGGGTTGTGTATGCCTGGAGCCTCCTAAGTGGAAGCTCGCGACGAGCCGTGTCATGGCCTCGATGGAGGGCACCCGCCCACGCCCAAGTGGAAGTCACTATGCTCCGTGTTGGCGGAATGACTATCGAACCGCGACTAAGCCCACACCCTAGTGTAAGCCCCTTGCATTGCGCCTTGGGAACGATAAAAAAAGACATGCCACGGGCCGCAACTAACCTAGGCTGACCCGTGCTGGACACGGCAATCGCGCTTCTTTTAGGGTGACCCATGTTGGATACGGCAGCCACATTTCTTTCTAGCTTGACCCATGCTGGATATGGAATCGCTTTTCTTCCTTTCTTTCTTTGACTTCTGAACAACCTCATCACGCTGACTCGTGCTCGGCACGGCAGCCACACCTCCCCTTTTTGGGCTTGTAAACAAGTTTTCCTTGAGTTTTAATGAGGGTCTTGGTCTTCTAGTTTTCGTGGAGTTTTGTTAGTTTTCTCTTGTCTTACCATGCCCACTCCAAGTGTAAGCCCCATGCATCGCGCTCGGGAGAAGAAGACGAAGAATGCCCCATGGGGCCGCACTACTTTAGGGTGGAAAGCCCTTAGTTGAGTAGTCGCAGGTTTCCCCCCGCGATACGCGCCCACTGGCTTTACCTTGGGCCTCATGGTCGCGGGGGCTTGGCACGATATCTTCGCCTGGGTCTGCCCGAGTGGTGTTGGGAACCTAGAGAACGGTGTTCTGGCCCGTGGGCACGCCCACGTGCATGTCACCTCATCAAGTCCCTTGGGTCCTATGCTTCTCGTGTGATGCCCAAATTCTAGCGGCCAAGCGCGTACCGTTGGGAACAAGGCGTTTTCTCCGTAGGGCTTCCCTCAAAGGGCCTCACAAGATGGGCTCCACAAGAAGCAACCTGTTGCGTGATCCGCTCGCACGCTGAAGGTGAGCCCTTATGCACCGTGCCTCAGGAGCCCTCATACCCATGCTCGGGGCCATAACTCTTTTTACACGCCCCACGGGGCCAGCATGTTGCATTACAAGAAAGGGAAGATGATGCAAGAGAAGGAAGATCGGGCTCCAGAAGCGCCGCCGCCACGTGCCTCAACACTGACGTCGCGCGTGCTTAGTAAGATCCCTCCTCCTTGACGCAGGCGCTCGGGAAACCATCGGAGTCGTCGTCCCCCCCCCCCCCCCCGCTCCCCCCGCAGGAGGACCTGTTGTTGCCATCAGTGTCGTAAGGGATGCCATTGCCGCTGCTGTCGCCTTGCATTCAGCAGTTGAGGTGACCACCAGCGCTCCCCGAAGGTCTTCATGAAGAGTGTGGCGGCCCCGTCGAACTTGAAGTCGGGACGTGCCCATCCTGCAACCCCTGGGCGAGTGTGAACGACTTCGACCCACGCCCCAAGAACATGAAGCTGAGAAATTTAAACTCCAACGCCCCCCAGGTAGGCTCGTTGCAGCAGTCGTCTGGCTGCATCCACAGGCCTAGGGGCACGTACTCCTCCATCTCCTCCGTGAAATAGTCTGGGAGATTGAGCGAGGTGCGAGGCTTGCCCTCCATCCGTACGATGAACTCGCGGGCCGCATCGGCGGAGCGACTTCACGACCTGGCAGGCTGGGTGCCTGTGTCGTACCGCTGGCCTCATCCGTGGCCGCCTTGTCCGTGGCCGCCTCATCCGCGGTGGCCTCGTCTGCCAAGCCCACGCCCGCAAATAGAACCCCTCCCATGGTTTCTCGGGCCGGCACAAGCCGCCGGAGGGGAGCTCCCGCGTCCCCTGAGATGTGCCCCAAGCACGGCACTGAGAACGCGGGGGCGACCTCTTCCCCTCGCCGGCCGCGGTGTGCCCGCTCCCCCCTTCACTTCTATCTCCTTCTCGATGCTATAGGATCTCTTCACTCATGCCATCAGTGCGGCGACAACAAGAAAGAACGAAGAGCAAGGATTAGGAAGTTGGGGTAGGAGACCCTTTCCCTATTCCTTATATGGAGCATCCAAGTGGGTGTTCAGCCTGCGCCTCCTTGCCTGCATTCAGCGGGCGGAAGTTTAATGGGGGCAATGATGGCCCAGCACTCCACGTGCAGGCTTTATGTCAGCACCGGACGGTTGTAAAAGTGTCATGGGGAAGTGGGAGCGCCCCGCGCCCCGTCATGCACCACTTGTGGCGCTCGACTCTTAGACGGAGGGGCCCCGTGCCCCGTCATGCGCCAATTCCCCATGTGAGATGAAGCGAACCCATCGCACGTCCGCGGTATGATTTGCTCGGCTCGCGGGCCTGGGGAAGCCCAGGAACGTCTCTTTGGGACCTGTAACACCCCAATAATTTAACCATGATTTTATTTATTTAAATTTCACCATGTTTATTCAAAAAAATATTATGGGTTTTCTGTTGAGTTCAGACCCACTTCTTTTCTCTGGATTATAAAATTTCCTTCCCCAAGTAGGAGTTTTTGAAAAATATGGTGACACTAGTGTGCTTGCCTCAAAACATTTCCCTTGCATTTGACAGATCCACTGGATATTTTTTTATAAATAGTTTTCGAGGTTTCATTTTTTTCAAAAATAGTTTTTGATTCCTTTAAAGAACTCATTTGCACTGCAACTATTTGATAACTTCATTTAAATTTCTACAAAAATATGTAGGTGACATGTGATATCCCTGGATCACTTTCAAGCAAAAACCCCACTATGTGTTTTGGAAAATTTTAGCAAAACAATCGCTTTTCCATTCTAGTCCAGTTGGTGTTTTGAACTACAACCATTGGATCTACTCTTTCTACAATTCTACAAAAAATAGGAAATGTCAAGGGGGTGTGTAGGCCACTTTTATGCAAAAATCCACTTTGGTCTTTCGAAAATTTTGAGCACCCCAACCCCTTTTCTATTTTGGACCAGTTTTGCAGTTTGTACTACAACCATGTTTTATCTTGCCCCAATTCTCTTCAGATTTTTACTGCTGATAGTAGGCCTTACCAAAACCTTAAGTCCAAGACATCAACTCGAGTGGCATTGTTTAAGCCCATGTTTTAACGTCGTGAAGTTTCTGCCCAAAAATTCTTTTCTCAAATTAATGCACTAACAAGTTTCTGCTTTTCAAAAACTTACCATGCCATAATTCTTAGCTTCCAAAGAGACATCAACCTGGGAATTTGTTGACCAGCAAAGCCATCTAGATGCCCATGGCATTCTGTGGAGCACCTTGTGTGCCTCGCAACATTTGGCATGGTTTTAGTTTGCTCTATGGGATTGTTCCAATAGGCAAACCAGCATGTCCCTCAAACCCCTTTAGCTCTCAAACCTAGTCGTGTGACGTTCCATAGGCAGTGGACTCCTATGGCATGCATCGGCATTTGGTCGAACACCTACTGTGCATACCCAAAGCACGCCCTGAGCGCTCTATTTGCACGTGTTGTACAGGGAGTAGTCGTGCCCACGTGCACTGATCCAGTGACCCCTCACAGTGGTAGCCTGCAGCCTCCCCTCGCTAGCGCTGCAAACCCCCTCCTTGCTACGTGCCTCAGCCACTGGAGCCATGCTAGCCGCTAATGCCAGCAGCACCTGCCGCGGTGATGGCAGCACCTCCCAAGCCACATCCGTGTACTAGCTGCCCTTGGATCAGCTCGACCTCGTCCACAAACTTGACTGCTAGCACCAGGTCCCTGCCAGCCGACCGCCACGTCGCCCCTACAGCAGTCGTCGTTCTTATCGAGTGCCGCAAGGAATCGACCTCGCCCACTCTATAAATAGGACCCCGAGCTCGCCCAGACCCTCAGAAGAACCTCTCTGACCCCTCTCAAGCTCCCCTAGCAACCAATCGACCGAGGGAGGCCATCTTCCTCACCTCCGGTCAGAGTTCGCTCGCTCCCTCCAAGGTTAAATTCGAGGAGAGCATGGTTAATCATGCGCGGTTCTCCCCTTCGGTTGAACCACCCTGACCCCACGAAGCCATCCCACCACTCAGACGCGATTGGGAGCCACCGTAAGACGAATGCCTATTACTCCAGCAACTGCCATCCGCCTAGGAGGTCGCCACCGGTGACCCTCTCCGTCTTCGCAGACCTTTCAACCTCCAAGAAGACTCGTAGCTTGCGGGGATACCATTCCCGCCCTCGGAAGAAACCCAAGAGTTGCCAATCGCTGGCAACGATCACCGGAGCCCCGCCTCCGCACACTAGAGGAGGAAGAAGGCGCAGGTGACTGGTCAAACCGTACTTGTGGGCCCGACGAACGCACTGTCAGTGACTCACAAGACACGAGTGCGCTGGATAAGTGGACGCCAGGGTCCTCTTCCCTTATCGTAGGCGCGAAGGGATCCCCCAACGGCCAGTGTCGGCGGATGCGAGGTCGACACCTATGGTAATCAACGTGAACGACTTGTGATCATAGGGCGGGGAGACGTGACGTGAAGAGCAGAGCTAACAATCAGTACCCGGCAAGCCTTTTTACCCAGGTTCGGGCCGCTTACACGTAAAACCCTACGTCCTGCTTGTCTGATTGTATTAATCGTTTCGTTGTTGATCGTTACAGTGACCGTTCATGATCACCTTATGGGTCAATGTCCAAAGAGTCTAACCTCTTGAGAATGAGCTAAGGGCCTCCTTTTATAGGCAAAGGGGTCACCTACACTGCTCGGTGGTAGGTTCATGAGGAGTTACAATGAACCTAGGGCGGTGCTTATCCATCTACCGCTGTCATGTGCATTTAATGCACGCCTTGTCCTTGTCTACGATGTGCTGGTGAAGACACGTATCCGGGTGTCTTGACACCCGGACGCTATGCTGGCGCATGCGGAATGCGCTGGAACTTGGGGGCGGTGGCACTATGGCAAGGGCGGCTTCCCGCTAGTGGCCAACCCCGTCATCCCTGCAAGGAGCTTGCCGGAGCCTTGGGTCTTCGTCCCGACAAGGAAGCTTGTCGGGGGCTTCAATCCTCATCCTGGCAAGGGAACTTGTCGAGGTCTTGTACTTGGTGAGTTCATCACGCCCACCAAATGGGTGTGGCCTTGGTCATCTTCCCGGCAAGGCAGGCTTGTCGGGGCCTTGATAATCATGGGGGTTGCATCTTGACTGGGTCCTGCCATGCCCTGCCGGCAGGGGCTCTTTGCGCCCGTGTACAAGTCTGGGGCACTAGGGACCCCAGTCTTTAGTGCACCGATAAGAGCCCCCGGGCCTCGGCCACACACGCATGCGAAGCGTTGTTGGGCCAGGCCCAAAGAGGTGCATGGTACTCCGTGGTTGGATCCGTTGGCGGTTGCTTTTCCCCACGCCACGCATGGGATGTGCGAAGTGGGAGGTCGTGCGCGGAGTGGCCTTTCCACCTCCTGAAATGCCTCTGCCACGCCCGTGGCATGCGCAGTTGTGGATGGACAGGTGGCAGACGTGGCCTTAAAAGGCGTAGTAGTGGCTGGGCTCGCCCGTGCATGCGTTGGTGCAGCAGGGCAGTTCTGTGTTCGCCCGTGAGCACGAGCGATTGGGCGAGAGGAGTGGTGGCTTATGGAGCAAGGGAGGCTAGCCCCTGCGCTCCATCCTATAAATTAGGAGGGTTTGCGAGGGGTTTTGCTCTCCCAACTGCTTCTCAATCCACAAAATCATCAGCCTTGGTCTTCAGAGTCTTCTTCTGTCTGTAGGTGGTCCTCGCCCCTAACCATGGTTAGGGGACGTGGTCGGCCACAGTCGGCCGCTAGGGCGGTGAGAGGATCCCGTTCGGATCATGCCACAGCTTCTGGGGCGCTGCGGCGGAAGACAGCCCGAGCGCCCATGGCAGAGGAAGGGCGAGGGGCCGCGGTATCCGTGGAGGTCGAGGCCGGGGGAGGCGGAGCGCTACTCTAGCGCCTCCGCCTACCCCGGGGCATGCTCCTGAGGCGGTCCACATCGGAAGGAACCCGATGGAGTTCCTCATCCAGTTACAAGCACCAATCCGGTCCCGCCTCCGACTCCCTGGTGTCTTCGTCGAGGAAACGGAAGGAGAGGGGTCCTCGACCCTGTGGCTTCGCATGCATGGTTGCGGCAATGGCGCCATGCCGGTGGTCGCGGAGCATACTGGGCCTCGGACCCTGTTCCTTGGCTGCGGGAGGAAAAGCTTCGCCCGCGCCTGCAGCCTCTGGGACACGCACGTTCTCCGCTTCAAGAAGTTAGCGGATAACATGCTCTCCATTAAGCGCTCAGGTGCACGTCTCGGCTGCTGCGAAGAGAGCTCGAGCGGGACTGAAAGCCTTCCTCATGTGGGAGTGACGAGGAAGGGAGGAAAGGTGCCCACAGCGGAAGCGGGTCGGGCCCCCGCCAGACATTGTCTGCATATGAGGACCCGTCCTCGGGCTAACCGCCCGCCATACCATCACAGTCAGTCCGCCGCTTGCTCCCGCCCGTGCTGGACCGACCGGAGCTGTCTCATCTTCCCGTCAGCGCCTAGACTTGTGCTCCTCCATCTCTCCCGGCCTCATTCTCCTCCGCGCGGTGCTGGTCCCGAAGGAACCAGCCAGGATCGCATGGAGGGCCGCTCCATGTCTTCCTGAACTCCAGTCCGGCGAGCGTAGTTCCTCACCAAGGACAATAGTTCTAGGTTAGAGTAGATCATATCATCCATGTAATATGTTCGAGAGTATCCCAAACAAATGAATGAAAAGACTGTTTTTCCTTTTTCCGATTCTATTCTTTGTATGATTCGCGTTTGCATTCTCTGGGAGCTTGTCGTCAACTACCGGCAAGGCTCCTTGACGCGTTCCGTGCAACCATAGAAATTGCCAAGCGCAGCTTGAGACGGAATCAGGCGCTACGTAGCCGCTTGCTCCGTTGATCAGGTTCGAAACAGTTTGAGGGTGCTCTGTGGCCGTTCAAGTCATTTGAACGAGTTCGAAACAAAGACAAGGTGCACTAATCTTTGGAAAGGTCCCAGTATGCACACACTCCACACACAAAGATTGGAAACTTTCAAAGGGAAAAATAGAGAATCTATCTACTTCAGATCTGAATCTTAAACTTCAAACTTATCTACTCATGTCGTGGTGGCATGGCGCTTGAATCTTTCGCCGGGGTGTTGGGGCCCTCGGCAAGCAGAAAATTACCACTCCCGATAGCTTTTTCTCCGGCAAATACTTCTTGCCGACAGTCCGCGACTGTCGTTTGGAGAAAAAGCTGGCCAGGTTGTAACCCATTTACTTTTCTCTTGCTAGGCTTTGCTTGCGGAGACCCCGGGCGCATCTTGGGCGACGATGCGACGCTCTCAGGGGCACAACGCTTACGTTGGAGTGCGCGCCTGGGCTTCGGGACCGTTTGGCGCATCCTCAATGACTATGCATCATTCCGCAGATGTGCGTCCGCCAGAGTATGCACCGAGGTCTGTGTGAAGCTCCTAGGTACGCACTCGACAGCTGCGTGTTGGCCCCGAGCGACGCATCGTCCTGACGGCACCGCCTTTGGAACCTCCGCCTCCCTGCCCCGCGCTCGCGCAGGCCTTGGGAAGACGTAGCATAACAGAGCACCCGCCGCGGTACCCAGTTTCCGGGGGAACCACGGCGCAGCGCCCAAACTTCGAAGAATCTGGTGCTGAGTTTGCTCTGATTCGCGCACAACTCCACACCCCCTACCTGGCGCGCCAAAGATGTCGGCAGATGCGAGGTCAACACCTATGGGAATCAATGTGAAACCCTTGTGACCGTAGGGTGGGGAGAGGTGACGTAAAGAGCAGAGCTAACAATCAGCACCTGGCAAGCCTTTTTACTCAGGTTCGGGCCGCTTGCACGTAAAACCCTACGTCCTGCTTGTCTGGTTGTATTAAGTGTTTTGTTATTGATCGTTACAGTGACTGTTGATGATCGCCTTATGGGTCAATGTCCAAAGAGTCTAACCCCTTGAGAATGAGCTAAGGGCCTCCTTTTATAGGCCAAGGGGTCACCTACAGTGCTGGGTGGTAGGTTCACGAGGAGTTAAAGTGAACCTATGGCAGTGCTTATTCATCTACCGCTGGCAGGTGCATTTAATGCACGTCTTGTCCTTGTCTATGATGTGCTGGTGAAGACACGTATCCGGGTGTCACGACACCTAGACGCTACGCTGGCGCATGCGGAATGCGCTGGAACTTGGGGGCGGTTGCATTGTGGCAAGGGCGGCTGCCCACCAGTGGCCAGCCCCGTCATCCCAGCAAGGAGCTCGTCGGGGCCTTGGGTCTTCGTCTCGGCGAGGGACCTTGCCGGGGGCTTCGGTCGTCATCCCGGCAAGGGACCTTGCCGATGTCTTGTACTTGCTGAGTTAATCACGCCCACCAAATGGGCGTGGCCTTGGTCATCTTCCCGGCAAGGCAGGCTTGTCGAGGCCTTGATAATCATGGGGGTTGCATCTTGACTGGGTCCTGTCATGCCCTGCCGACAAGGGCTCTTTGCGCCCGTGCAGAAGTCTGGGGCACTAGGGACCCCAGTCTTTAGTGCACCGATAGCCAGTTTCGGTAGGAGACAAGGGAACATGCTTCCCATGCCAAAAGTGGTCCTTGCCTGCAAAGACGCTGCCAGCGCCGTAGAGGTGAGCACAGGGATGACGTCCGTCCTGTCGACGGGCGACCATGGTCTTGTTGCACTAGAAGGGAAACCTTTAGGAGATGCCTTTGGAGTCCAGATTCACTTCCACCTTCTTTGCACTAAAGGGGAAACTGCCCCAGCCTGCCATTTGCTGCTCGCATGTCCTTTCCTGTCCTCACCCTTGAATCCTGAGGCCCGGCCCTGCCTCGGAATGTCTGCTGCTCAGGACGGGTCCTAAGGACGTCCCCGCGGGTCTTGGCGCTGCTCCTCCTCACGAGGCTTGGCCCCTCGCGAGGGCCTTGTTCCGGGAGGTGCTGTTCGAGTCGTCCACGTGTCGATGAGCTGGGCCCGCCCTGGGATGCAGGCAGGCAGGTGTGGGTACCCCGTTTCCGAGAACGCCGACAGTAGCCCCCGGGCCCAAGACGTGCGTGGGTTGGCTTCTCGGTGAAGCCTTGGAGGCGGCATGAAACGCCACGGGCCCCATTTGCCTGTGGTTCAGGCCTTTAAAATGGAGAGCCGATCCTATTTGCACTACATCTCCTGACATGAATATGTCGCCCGTCTCCGCCCCCTATCAATTCCGCCGCTGGTTCTTCCTTCTGATCCATGTGTGTCGTGTCGTCTTTGCCTTGTTCTCTCGGTCATGCCTCAGAAAGGGCGAAAAGGTAGGGGCTCGCGGGGCCCACTTGTCCCGGTGGTGCACCGGATCGCGCTGGAGCGGTCTGCGGTGGTGAACCTCGAGGTGTTGGACAAGGTTTGGCTAGTAGTTGCCGCCAACTCCAATGAATGGGGGGCCACCTAGATCCGGCTGGGCTCATGGCCTCGGGGGGAGAGGGTGTGTCCCGCGGTTCCTCTCCATTTACATGCCCTCCTTTCACGTGTGCTGCAGCCATTCTCGGGTTTCCTTGAAACAGTGCTTTCATACTACCAGATCCACGCGCTCCACCTCGACCCCTGCTCTTTGATCCTCCTCTCTGCCTTCGCGTTCTTGTGCGAGGCTTTTGTCGGTGTTACTCCTTCCGTGGCATTGCTCCGCCACTTCTTCTCTCTTGAGTTGGTCTCCGAGATGAAGTGCTCTAGGTGTGCATCCTTCAAAATTGATGATGCAACAGCCCTTGGGATCCCATGCGTCGAGCTCCTCCCGGAGGTGGAAGGGTTCTCGCGGCAATGGGTGCAGATTGAGGCTGCCGGGACCGAAGCTCTGTTCCAACCTCCTTCATCCCCGGCGATGCCGAACCGGGGGTGGGTGCGCGAAGAGCTCAGCGACCCCCAGCTCGCGTCGATCTTGATTCGGCTGGGACAACTGCGGCGTGCGGGGGTGTCGATGGTGATGGTGGTGCGCGAGTTCATCTGTCGGCGGATAGCTCCCCTTCAACGCCACTCCCGCCCCATGTGGGCTTATGGAGGGCCCAGCGACTCGATGTGGACTCAAGTCACCCCCTTTTCCCCTGATGTCCTACGGGGGCTGCTTCGCCGGTTGACCGGCGGCAATCCTGACGAGCTCCCACTGGACGGCCAGCCGCTATACCGCTTCAAGGCCTTGGAAGCTCTCACCGCGGAGATGCCACTCTTCGACGAATTGGGGCTCCTCCCTGAGGGGTAAAACGTTTCCCGGAGGCCGCGCCCCCTAGGGTTCAGCCCCGCGAAGACCCTGATTGTGTGGTTTCCTCCGGGATCATGGTGGGCGACGCACCGGCGCCCGCCCCCCAGCTCTCGCTTCGCGTCGAGCCGGGGTCGGTGGTGACGATTGGTCGACAATGGAAAGCATTGCCCCACTACTGAGCCTCGCTCGAGAGCTGCCGAGTTCCTCCGCCAGGGCACCCCCGCCAGCCCGAAGAGGAAGTCGTCCAAGGGCGGCTTGCTCACGGCTCGTGGGGCTCCGGCGAGGAAGAAGTGGATGGCCATTGACGAGTAAGCGCATGTCTCCCTCCTTGTCCTCCTTTACGCACCTATCTTCTAAGCCTCTGTTCCTCAGGTGTCCGTTCAAGGGCCAGGGGGGATCAGCGTCGCCTGCTCCGGAGGCCGTTGGGCGTCCCGCGACTTCTTCCCTCGCACTCCATGGAGCCCGGTCTCCGGAGCCTCATACGCGTGAACCCCCTGCGATCTTCTTCGTTTGAGGCCTTCAGTTCTTCGAGGGGATGCCTTTCCCCTCACCCGTGGCACCTCCCAGGGTCATACTGCACCTTCCCCATGGACCCCTACAACATTTACGAAACGGCCATAGGGGAGCCCCCAGCCCCCGAGCACGGACTTGGGTCAGGTGACGCCTTGGGCGGTTCTCCTATTCGCTCTTCGAGAGGTGGGGACCCCCACCTCCCTGTAAAGCCTATTGCGGGTTCGCCCGCCGCACCCTCGGGCTTGCTCTGCATCACTGCGGATGCGCTTCAACATCTGGGGGCGGGGCTTGCTAGTCATGAGGCCCGCCGGGAAGGTGAACGCTAGTACCTTGCGTCGGGGTGGTGCCAGCTTGAAGTTGCCGTGAACCTCAGCCGTCTGCAACGGAAGCGCGCTCACGCAGAGGCAGAGGCAGAGGCATCCCTTGCTGTGGCGGTAGAAGCCCGCGAGTGCGCCTTCGCCGAGGCTCTCGATGCTGATTGTTGACGCAGGGCCTCCTAGGACCGCCACAAGGAGCTATGCGCCCTCACCGCTCGTCTCGAAGCGCAAGCTCCACCGATGGTTCCCCAGGGGGGGCCGCCGGCGGAGTCCTTCCTTGTTGATCCTCGAGCATCTACCGACTCGCTGGTGCTTGCGGAAGTGGAGAAGTGCTTGGATAAGGAGCGTCTAGAGACACGAGAGCACGTGTTCCCGCTTGCCGAGGAGTCCCTTGCCTCTTGTGAAGCGAAGCTTCAGTACGAGATAGACAGGAGGGTGGCGGAGGGTCGACGTTCCCTTCTCCTTTATTATCACGTGAAGTTGAGGCTCTAGGAGTCCTGCTTCCTCAAGCGCCGAGACCGCCTCAAAATGAGGCACGTGCCCTCCGGAGGAGGTTGAATCGGGAAATGGAAAGCTGATAGGTCGCGCTGTACGCACAGGCCATTGCCGAGGGTAAGCTGTCTAACATCTGCAAACAAGTGAAAGGCGCGTCTTCCATGGTTGGAGAGGCTTCCGAAGAGGCCACCCCCGCTCGCAGCCTCCAACTTGAACGCTCCGGGATGTTCCGGTCCCTTGAGCCGAGGGCTTCCCGCGCCCTAGGCAACATCTGCGGAGAAGGCGTCTACGATCCCCTGATTCGTGATGACTCCAGGTACTCGGGCTTTTTCTACCACTTCGTGGGGTGTCTCTAGGCGAGTGCCGAGAAGGCCTTTGCGCTCGCGGAGGAGAAGAGTCGCGACCTTTTGGGTCAGGCTGGCTCGGACGTCTTTAGTCACCTTCTTTGCCTCGACCATGATTTCGACTTTGCTTCGGTGCTGGACCCGGTGCCAAAGACGATCCTCGCCACCTTGGCTGAGTGGGTCGAGGTTCACGTAGAAGACCTGGTGGCAAGGATTTCTCCAGAGGGCCATGGCATGGGCTCCGATGAAGACTTGCCCTCAGGATCCACAACAATGTACTCCCGATAGGTTCATGTGTTAAGTTTAACATCAGTTAGGTCGTGTCTGGTGGGTACCTTTTAACGTGTTTCCTGGTGTCGAAGTACGTGTGGCGCTTCTATTCTAGACACGACTGTCGCCAGCGTGAGATGTTGCAATGCTAATGATTTGTCCTGCAATCGTGGGCTCGTCCGCATGTCTCCTTCCTTCTTTTGGGGACGTTTGAAGACCCTTTCGTCACTCTGTGTCTGCAGGTCCTGGTCCTGCACATTTCCGTGCCGCCGTGTTGTGCAACCAGTTACCAAGGTTGCTGCTCACGGGGCAAAGCCCCGGCGCCCTGGGGGGCGGGTGGTATTGTGACCAGTGAGGCCCCTGAGGCGTACTACTCAGGAGCCCCCTTTGACACTCAAGCTGCTCAGCATCGTCATGCCCTAGTCCTGCCCATATCGCTGCCACCGTGGAGCTCGCGCTTCTCTGGGCGGGGCCTCTCCACTCCCGGCGCTGACCAGGTCATCGCCGATAGTGGCGAGTGGCATTACGACCGGTAAGGCTCCTGAGGTAGGACCCAAGAGCCTCCTTTCTGGCGCTCGAGCGATTCCGCATTCCGCCCCTTTTTGCGATTGCCTCGGGAGAACCAAAGACCCCCGAGGTTCCCGCGAAATATCAATCAAAGCAAAGGGGAAAAGGGAACACGAGTCCAATGAAACGAGAGAACATAAAAAACGAAATCATCACCCTTCTTTTCTTTTCAAAACGTCAAGCATGGAAACCCGCAAGCCCTTGACAGCTCAGGATACAGCAGAAAGGGGAAATCCTTAGAGGGCCTCAACTTAAAACGCAATGAAGAAACGAGAAGAAACCGCGTCCGGCATCCTAGCTATTCACCGCCTCCGTCTTCCCCCAGCATTGAGCATAGGGCTTTCACTAGGCGTGGTGTGGACCCCTTCCGCGTCCTTGGGGGGGCCTGGGCGTATACAGCCTCAGCTTGTTATTACGTGAGAGTGTCACGGTGGGGGTGTATATGGGAGGTCACGAGGACGCTCTGGCCTCGCGAGTGTCCCTACCCCCGAGGCATTAGGCGCCTAATTTCGGAAGTCATTGGGGGACTGTGTTGATTCCTTTGTCTTCTCCACTAGGCGTGGTGTGGACCCCTTCCACATACTCGGGGGGCCTTGGGCATGTACAGCCTTGGCTCGTTATTATGTGAGAGTGTCACGGGATGAAGTAGGTTCCGGAAGAATTGAAGGACGATGCAGAGTCGATGTAGTGGAGGCGGTGTGGCGTCGCGAGGCTGCGCCGAGGTGCTACGGGTTGATGCGGGGCCCGGGGATGCTTTGAGGGCTCCAGGCCCCATGGGTGTGCGCCCCGCTCGCGATCCCCAGGCTTGTAGCGGCGTAGCGTGGCCCGCCCTGAGCGAGTCCCCGAGCATGGAGGGAGCCCTCTAAACCCTCCGGCCGGAAGACTCGCCCAGGTGGTGGGTGCAGGATCCCCGGGGAGATGCCCCAGCGCGCCTCGCTGGGGCCCCTGGGTTCCCTGGCTGACACCCTAGGTCGCGCCCCCAGGCTGGTCTGGCCCAGCCTTAGGGCAGTGATGGGTATTCGAACACCTTTTGGGAACCGAACGAAGCCTGCACCGGTGACATGGGCGTATGTTCCACCTTCTGTTCCCAAGTGAGCGTCGCACGCCCTGGGGGCGGGAGCGGGAATACCACCCCGGACCCCAGGTTGGGTTCGTCTGGCCTAGGAACATGGGCGTATGTTCCACCATCCGTCCCCATGCTCGGGCCCCTCGACTTGGACATGAGGGTGCGTCCACCCTGTCCAAGGCGAGAGGTCCTCGATCCCCAAACCCACACACCTGCCTAAGGAAGCTCCTAGCTAGCAAGTGTGCCCCACGAGCGTACCCGCGTTGGGCACCCTCGCGGAGCCACCCCTTGGATCACGCCCATAGCGTTGTTCATACATGTTCGTGCGGGGGCAGTCCGTGGGGTCGAGCTCGTGCCTCCTAGTGTAGTGATGTCCCACGTGGTCTCCTCCATGGTGTGTAGGTGTGCCGGTATGGTTGTTGTCATCCCACATGAGCCCCCGAGGGTTGATGTTGTCGGGCCTCTGGAATTCTCTCCCTGCTCAGTGAAGCGTGTCGGGGAATGCTGGATGACGCCATCCAAGAGAAGCCGAGCTTGCACCCCCATCTGCCCCCGCTTGATCCCCTGTGGGGGCGAGTCCTGATGGAGGTTTGAGGTGCGCCCGCGCGGTCCTTCTATTGCAAGTCCCAACGGTGCGGGCTGACGGACACGGCTCGCGCGGGGATGATGTCGGGCTTCGCCGGCAGCGGAGAGCCCAAGGTGGCATGTGTGACCTCTGACGCTGTGATGACGTGCGGTGCCCTGGCGCTTGAGCTCATATGCCACCAGCAGCGTGACATGCCTGTGCATCGGGTGTTGTCAAGCTCGGATGAGGGGAGGGGCCAGCGGGACGTGCCGAAGAGTCGGGGCGACGCGGGGATACTGACGGTTGGTGAAGATGGCAAACCCCGGCGATCTCCTGAAGTCTGTCCAGCATGGCCGTCGGGGTGGATGGGGGCAGCTCGGCATCGTGGCCTGCCCACACCGTCTCCACACGCGGGCAGCAGGTCTCTCCGCGCAGACTCGTCGTTTCCCCGCCATGGACGCGGTTAGTTTCGGTGAGCCGAACTTTGGGGGAGACCTAGACACGCCCCCTACCTGGCGCGCCAAATGTCGGATTTCGTGCTCCGCAAAACCCTAAGGATTCGAACATAGGGGCGTGTACGGTGATCTCTCTCTGCTCGACCTAACCTGGCCCGCTACTCGATGGAAACATCGAAGAACTCACTCGAAGGTGAGGGGAACACAAAGCACAGTAGTTTACCCAGGTTCGGGCCGCTGCGAAGCATAAAACTCTACTCCTTTTAGTGGATTGCCTCTCACGGTAGTTGATGGATGAACTAGTACAGTGCTCTCGGGCCTCCGGAGGCCAAATGGCTAGGTGTGTTTTTCTAGGGTTTTTTTGATCTGATCCCCCTGCCAAGTGTTCTACCCTCTCTATTTATAGTGGAAGCCAGGGTCCTCTTCCCTTATCATAGGCGGGAAGGGATCCCACAACGGCCAGTTTTGGTGGGATACAAGGGAACATGCTTCCCCTGCCAAAATTGGTCTTCGCCTGCAAAGCCGCTGCCAGCGCCACATAGGTGAGCACATGGATGACGTCCGTCCTGCCGGCGGGCGACCATGGTCTTGTTGCACCGGAAGGGAAACCTTTAGGAGCTGCCTTTGGAGTCCTGATTCGCTCCCACCTTCTTTTCACTCAAGGGGAAACTGCCCTGGCCTGCCATTTGCTGCTTGCCTGTCCTTTCCTGTCGTCACCCTTGACTCCTAAGGCCCGGCCCTGCCTCGGAATGTCCGCCGCTCAGGAGTGGTCCTAAGGAGGACCCCGCGGGTGTTGGCGCTGCTCCTCCTCGTGAGGCTTGGCCCCTCGCGAGGGCCTTGTTCCGGGAGGTGCCATTCCAGTCGTCCGCGTGTCGATGAGGTGGGCTCGCCCTGGGCCGCAGGCAGGCAGGTCTGGGTACCCCAGTTCCGAGAATGCCGACAGTTTTGGAGCGCACCCTACCTATCTAAACTTAGAAGCCAAGCATCTTGAACTTGGATATATTATGGTTGTGTGTGAATTGTTGTGATGGACGAATATTACCATTATGTTAGAACAAGTGATGATATATCATGTGGTGATATGATCATGCACATGACTACATGGTGAGGAATTATTACTTCTTGCATATTGAGATGCATGTGATAGTTCTCACTCCTTCCTGCCATGCATGCCTACCGGATGGGATCCGAGGAGAGTCTGTGTCTCGGGAAGAGACGACCTTGGGGACTGGCATCTCGTAGCACAAGGATGGTCACGGAGGCATGTTGGTGTATGAAAGTTAGTGATTCTGTGTGTAATCGTGAAACATTTTTGTTGTGTCTATCATGTAGGGAATAACTTAAACCTCCTAAGTCGACCATAGATCGAGTCTTGTCAGTGTGTCACCTTACCGTCTCGTGCTTCCACATGTCTTCCTGAAAGGGAATGTGGTTCAGTAAGTCGTAAACCTATTATCAGGCACACACCATGTAGAGTGGCCGGGATGAAGGTCTCTGGGGCACTCGAATAAAACCATTAATCGGGTCACGGGGCATGGGTGTTTCCGTTCTCGGACCGATAGGGGGAGAACTCTCCCCTTGTAGCGTGTGGTATCAATTCAATCCCATGCCAATCGAATAAAACCAGTAATCGGGTCACGGGGCATGAAGGTTGGCTCCTCCCCGTCTTATGATTTTTCCCTGGAGCGTAGTTCCGGTGAGTCCGATCTTCACGGGGGGAAATGGGTGTTTGCTCGTTCCGAGTGTTTACTTCTCAGATACTAGTCCGAGTGACTATTGAAACCCGTGGGTTGTGGGTAAAGCGTACACCCTCTACAGATTAAAAACAATTCAAGTAGTCGTTTCCTCGGTCAAGGACGACTGGATGACAGGTCAAGTGTCGGTCTGAGTGTCGGTCTTTGGAACAAGTTAACTTAACCATGAGGAAACCGTGAAATATTGTGGATGATCATAATTATTATTTTTTCATGGGCTAACCTTTATGATACATGAATGTTAAATATCCCTCGGACGGTTCTACCTCCTGGATTTTCATTTTTATTATTTCACATTAGCCCTTTATGCGGTGTCGCTCACATGCCCGGCTATGGCATGCTTGTTATTATTTCATATAATCCCTTAATGTGGTGTCGCTCACACGACCGACTATGGCTTGCATGTTGTTATTTATTATAAGTCCTTTATCTGGTGTTGCTAAGAAGCCCGACTGAGGCATGCTTTATATCTTATCCCTCGAAGGCGTTGCTCCACACACCCGATCGGACTATTTTTCTGTTCTTGGAAATATTCGGTAGGATTACCGCCCGATGTTCCAATTAATTTTTCTTCTTTGATTGCTTATTAAATTGTCGGTATGGTTAAAATACATGTTTTCTTGCACTTAAGAAGTTGGATTATTACTAACGGAATATCATTGAATCATTTCAAGTGCATATTAACCACCAGCTATTTTATGTATGATTTCATGATGTTTGCGAGTACATTCAAAGTACTCCCTGGCTTGTCCCGCGCTATTGTGTTGGCCAGATTGCGCATTGGGAGAAGAGCATCCTGACGATAACCCCAGAACCTAGGCACCGAAGATAGCAGCCATGTGAGATAGGAATTATCGAGGTCAGCTATTCCAGTGGGACATGGAATCCCATAGACACTGGAGAACCCCGAACCGCTTCCGCCTTCTACCAGTAGAAACCTTTTTGATATACCCCATAGGCCATCTTTATCTTGTACTTCAAACCTGTAATTTTCTCGGACATTTATCAAGGTTTTGTGTACTAGCTAACAATATTCCTGTGGCTGGTATGCACAAGGGCCATTTTGATGGGAATTTAAAATCCGAGAAAAACCGGCCCTTACAACCTTGGTATCAGAGCCAGGCTGGCCATTGGCTAATCCTATCTTAGCCGGGTCAATAAACCCTATGTAACCACTCAAGCCCGCTAGTACCATAACCATAGCCAAGCCTGTGCTAACCAGTAGCCTAAATAGTGTTAACCGACACCTTTCGGCAGTTGGTCCCCAACCTATCAGACTAGACCTGTGGTCACATGCCTGTGACCAATGACTAAGTTGTCCTTTTCGCAAGCGTGTGAGGGAAGACTCCATTTTCATTTTCTATAGAGGGAACGATTGCCCCAACGCCGCACATCACAGCCACAACAGCCTTCCGGGATGCCAGGCCCTATTGTTCACAATGAGACCACTGGTATTAAACAAGGAGGTTTTGTTGCCATCCTTGCCAACTTAACCCGCCGTGCCTTTGCTATGGAAGAGCCTCCAGCGTATGTTGTGTACCAAGAGCACACGAGTGATGCCATCCGTCGATTCTAGGCCACGGTACACATCTACGGCAGGAGTATCACCCAAGAGCGCCCCTATCGGTTCACCGAAAGATCAACTTCCTACAAGCCACAAGCCATCCATCTAGCATCTCGAGAGGAAATAGTTCAACTCTCGCACTTGTCGCCAAGAGTTAACTGTCGCTCGTTCTACTACTACCCTAGTCGTGAAGGTTATGGTAGGATGCTCCAAGTCCCCAACGGAGACCATGAGACCGACCTCGTCCTATTGCATCTTGTGAGCTACATGAGAGCGCAAGAGGCACTATACGAGTAGGTCACCCTCGACCTGAATGCAGCTCGTGGAGAGCTGGCTCGTCTTGACCCAAGGAGGAGGGAAGCGGAGCCCAACGCTAGCAACCCTGTAGTGTTGTTTGGGAGACCGATTCAGCTCCTCAGGTCTAACCCTGCTGCCGAACCGAATCATGTGCCTATCTCCCCTCAGGAGCTTCGCCGCATTTTGGGGATTTCCTCCAACAGGACAGTAGCCACAACACCCCACAATGGACACCACCGCTACCCCAGTCTTGTAGCCCCGCCTTCTTCCCCGAGCAACCATGACGTCGCGGTTCCAATAGCCTCGACGTTTGCGAGACCCGCCCACCTGGATGTAAACGAAGTGTACTAACCATAACCCTACCGTAGTGCTACTATGCTTGTAATATTAGAGCTAGTATTATCACAAATAAATGGGCAGATTGTTTGTGTGCAATTATTTTCATAGTACCATTGGTGGCCATATGTGTATGCACTTGGCCATATAGCTTATAGTTGGACGTAACCACTGGAAGCCAGTCCCAGCCGACCACCAGAGTAATATGTCACATTTTGTGGACTTTTATCTGTGGCCTTGACCAAACCACGTTAGAGTGGAGCCAACTGCCGAGACCAACCCAACCCAGAGCATGTGCCCTAACCCACTCCTATATAAGAGTCACCCAGTGACTTTTTCCAGCATTCCTCGCCTTGTGCACTGCCTTCCCAGCCTTTTGACATGCCACCCGAAGGGAGTTACCTCAGAAATCCGGATGCACCTCCCGAGAGTTCTGTTAAGATATTGTGGGATTTTACTCGCAGTACCATGGGTTCTCCCCACCAACCACAGTATGAGTTGTTCAAATCGAGGATCACTTCCACCACTTCGAAATATTGGGAAGTTGTGCACATTTTCCGAGTGGACCGTAACCAAGACCCCACGAAAGTTTGTATCAGCGGGAAATCTATGCCTACCATGAAAATTGCCATAGAGGTTGCTACCTACGAACCGATTTCTCGCCTCACGATTTGCAGTGCCATATGCCAATGAAAGGGGGTATTGTTATTTTCCGAGTCGTGCAACGCCCGGAGAAGCAGCATATTTCCAAGGCACCCGTGCAGAGAGAGTCCCCGTGTTGATCAGGCTAGTGCAGTATGTCATCGCTCAAGAGCGTTTGACCCAGCAAGTGATGGATTTTCTCCTAGGCCTCGTTGTCCAAAATCCTCAGATCGCCATTGGCGAACCTCTGAGGTTAGACCCAGCAAGGCGCATTCTGCGAGTCCTCCAACCGCACGCCCTGAGGACGAAGGAGATATTCCAATGACGGAAATATTTTCTCATGGCCGTTAGATTTTGCGTGTTCTGTGAACGCCGTGTTTGTATCTGCTAGCCTAGCGTTTGATTGTGTGATGTAATAATTGTGCCTTGCTTGTAATTTTTCATATGCATATGTTATGATTTCAATTGTGTGATTGCTGTGATTTTTCTTTGTATTTTTTTTCTTATAACATTCCTTCATGTGATAGTTTTCTAAATAAAACCAGTGCAGCAAAACTTTTCCAACATGAATTTTATTTGCATGACAACCGGCTCACAACCACAGTCACTCTGCAAATGCACTAAGAGAAGAACAACGCACACGCTTAACACCTAGCTAATCGCCTCGCGAGCACCACAATCTTCCCCCGAGAGGAAAACCTCTGTGGAGGTTTTATTTTTGCAGCGTTGCTGCTAGCACACTAGCCCCCACTCATGCACATTGTAGACATCGAGTCATCATGGTCACTGCCGCCGCGGAGAGCCCCTACTCAAGCAGCAGTGTCGTAATGATCATCTTGGATCAGCACGCATAGGAGCATTGAGAGCCCGATCAATGTCGCCATCCCTCTAGCCAGTAGGATCGTCAGCCACCCCAGAGGCTCGTCCACCATTAAAGCCTCGCCTCCAGCTCCTGCAAGCAGAACTGAAGAAGGACGAAGAAGGAGGAGTGAGGCTAGGTGTGAGGCTAGGTGTGAGGTAGAAGAGAGGAATGACGCAGTCATTTTTATAGCTCGAGTTTGGTGTACAGTGGGCGAAGTCCACCAGCGCTCCTCGTTGCTCGATCGCCGGTGTTCGGAGGCTAATCCATGACCAGTGCTAACACGCACTAGCCCGCGAGATGAGTGCATGTTGCGCCCGCAGTAGCACGTCGCGCACTACCGTAGTACGGCCCTAGAATCCACGAATGGAGAAAGCATGAAAAGCACATGAAGAGAAGGAAGAAGGGAGCCGGAGGAAGAAGAAGAGACTGACATTGGGCCTTGGGTCCACCTGTCAGCGAGACAGAACACTATGCACTTGGGTACGACAAGCACCATTCAGAATTTGAAATCTTTCTTTTTCCGAATTTGTCGTAGCCTTAAGTAGAAACGTCTCGATTGCCCAACCATAGATATTATCTGTAGCACCAGTACCACACTTGGGTTGCACCAATTATCGTTTTCTCACTATAACCTCATCATATTGTTTATATAGAGTATTTATTTTCGTGTTGATATTGTAGTGTGGTAGGGGTAAATATTTTTGCTACGTCCTTAGCAAATCTCGAGGACAAGATTTTTCTTAAGGGGGTACAGTTTGTAACACCCCAAAAATTTAGCCATCATTTTATTTATATAAATTTGACCATGTATATTCAAATTTTTATTTCTGGGTTTTCTCTTGAGTTCAGACCCACTTCTTTTCTCTGGATTATAAAATTTCTTTCCCCAAGTTGGAGTTTTTGGAAAATATGGTGAGACTTGAGTGCTTTCCTCAAAACATTTCCCTTGCATTTGAGAGTTCCAGTGGAGATTTTTTTATAAATAGTTTTCTAGGTTTCATTTATTCAAAAATAGTTTTTGAATCCTTTAATGACCTCATTTGCATTGCAACCATTTGATAACTTCATTTAAAAGTTCTATAAAAATTTGTAGGTGACATGTGATATCCTTGGATCACATCCATGCAAAAACCCAATTATGTGTTTTGGAAAATTTTAGCAAAACAATCCCTTTTCTATTCTGGTCCAGTTGGTGTTTTGAACTACAACCACTGGATCTACTATTTCAAAAATTATACAAAAATTGGGAAATTTCAAGGGAGGTGTGTACATTACTTTGATGCAAAAAACCACGTTGGTATTTATAAAATTTTGAGCACCTCAACCCCTTTTCTGTTTTGGACCAGTTTTGCAGTTTGTACTACAACCATGTTTTATCTTGCCCCAACTCTCTTGAGATTTTACTGCTGATAGTAGGCCCTACCAAAACCTTAAGTCCAAGAGGTCAACTCGAGTGGCATAGTTTAAGCCCCTGTTTTAACCTCCTGAAGTTTCTACCCAAAATGCTTTTCTCAAATTAATGCACTAGCAAGTTCCTGCTTTTAGAAAACTAACCATGCCATCATTCTTAGCTTCCAAAGAGACCTCAACCTGGGAATTTTGGTGACCACCAAATCCATATAGATGCCCATGGCATTTTGTCGAGCACCTTGTGTGTCTGGCTAGATTTGACATGGTTTTAGTTTGCTCTATGGGATTGTTCCAGCATGCAAACCACCATGTCCCTCGAGCCCCTTTAGCTCTCCAACCTAGTCCTGTGAAGTTTCATAGGTAGTGGACGCCTCTGGCATGCATCGGCATTTGGTCGAACACCTGTCGTGCCTGCCCAGAGCATGCCCGGAGCGTGCGTTTTGCACGTGATGTATAGGGAGTCATCGCGCCGAACTGCAGTGCTCCAGTGACCCCCCCCCCCCCCCCCTAGTGGAAGCCTACAGCCTCCCCTCACTAGCACCACTGACTCCCTCCTTGCTGCGCGCCCGAGCCACTTCAGCCGTGCTGACCACCGATGCTAGCAGAGCATGCCGTGGCGATGGCAGCATCGCCCAAGCCAGAGACACGCGTGAGATTCCCCCTAGATTAGCTCGAGCTCATCCACAAGCTCGACTGCTAGCGCCTGGTCCCCGCCAGTCGACCGCCACGTCGCCCGTGCAGTAGTCGTAGTTCTTATCCACTGCCGCCAGGAAGCGATGTCGCCCGCGCTATAAATAGGACCCCAAGCTCGCCCAGACCCTCCGAATCATAAATCCTACCGCTCTCAAGCTACCCTAGCAACCAATCAACCGGGGGAGGCCATCTTCCTCATCTCCGGTCAGAGTTCGGCCGCTGCCTCCCTAGTGAAATTCGAGGCCAGCAGGATTAATCTTGCGCCCTTCTCCCCTTTAGTTGAACCACCCTCACCCCATCAAGCCATCCCATCACTCATACATGATTGGGATCCACTGTAGGTCGAATCCGCATTACTCCCGCAATAGCCGTTCGCCTCGGCGCTCGCCACCGGCGACCCTCTCCGTCTTCGCGGCCCTTTCGACCTCCAAGAGGACCAGTAGCTTGCGGGGATCCCATTCCCGCCATCGGAAGAAACCCAGAAGTCGCCAATCGCTGGCGACGACCGCTGGAACCCCGCCACCGCCCGGCCAGAGGAGGAAGAAGGCGCACGCGACTGGTCAAACCTGATCAGTGGGCCCAATTGACAGTCTGTTAGTGACTCGCGAGCCACGCGTGTGTTGGATAAAATGGACACGCCTTCTGTGAAGTACGTTTCCTCCTCGCACTTATGTATTTCCCTCCGAAGTGTTTTCCCTTTTCTAGATTATTTTAAAATAGAGCTTTGACCAATCTTTGACTAGCTCTAATTTCTAAAATAAAAACTCTGAATGAGTTGATTTTTTCTCACCTCTTTCCAATTTTATATAGTTTATTTTAGTATTTCTTTGTAAATTTCCTAAGACAGCTTTTTGTACTGTTTTTAAATTATGTGTTAATTAGAATATTTTCTAAAATAAGATATTGACAGAGGAGTAAAAACTTCCAAAATATTTGGAATCCATCCTACCTGTCTACACTTGGAAGGCAAGCATCCTGTACTTGGATATATTATGGTTGTGTGTGAATTGTTGTGATGGAGGAATGTTATCATTATGTTTGGAACAAGTGATGATATTTTATGTGGTGATATGATCATGCACATGAGTACATGGTGAGGAATTATTTTTGTTGCATATTGAGATGCATGTGATAGTAGTCACTCCTTTCTCCCACGAATGCCTATCGGATGGGATCCGAGGAGAGTCGCTATCTGGGAAAGACACGGCCTTGGGGACTGACATCTTGTAGGACAAGGATGGTGACTAAGCCATCTTGGTGTATGAAAGTTGGGGATTCTAATCATGAAAAGTTTTTGTTGTGCTAATCATGCAGGGAATAACTTAAACCTCCTAAGTCGACCGGATATCGAGTCTTGTCAGTGTGTCACCTTACCCTCTCGTGCTGCCACATGTCTTCCTGAAAGGGAATGCGGTTCAGTAAGTCGTAGACCTATTATCAGGTACACACCAAGTAGAGGGGCCGGTATGAAGATCTCCGGGGCACTAGAATAAAACCAGTCATCGGGTCAGGGGGCATGGGTGTTTCCGGTCTGGGACCAAGAGGGGAAGAGCTCTCCCCTTCTAGTGTGCGGTATAAATTCGATCATGTGCTAGTCGAGGTTGCAGCCTCCCCGTCTTATGGTTTTTCCCTGGCAGGGTAGCCCTAGTGAGTTCGGTCTTCACGGGGGAAAATGGGTGTTTGATCCTTTTGAGTGTTAACTTCTGAGATACCGTACACCGGATTAGTCCGAGTGACTATTGAAACCTGTAGGTGGTGGGTAAAGAGTACACCCTCTATAGAGTCAAAACTATTCGAGTAGTCCTATCCTCGATCAAGGACGACTGGTTGACAGGTCAAGTGTCAGTCTCGGTATCGTTCTTTGGAGGAAGTAAACTTAACGATGAGGAAACCGTGAAATATGGTGGATGATCATAATTATTACTTTACTATGGACTAACCTTTATGATACATGAATGTTAAATATCCCTTGGACGGTTCTACCTCCTGGATATTCATTGTTATTATTTCATATAGTCCCTTTATGCGGTGTCGCGGAGACGCCCGACTATGGCATGCTTGTTAATATTTCATATAATCCCTTTATGTGGTGTCGCTAAGATGCCCGACTGAGGCATGCTTTATATCTTATCCTTTTGAGGCGTCGCTCTAGACACCCGATCGGACTCTTTCCTTTTTCTTGGAAAAATTCGAGAGGATTGCCGCCCGATGTTCTAATTAATCTTTCTTCTTTGATTTCTTATTAAATTACCAGTGTGGTTAAAATACATGTTTGCTTGCACTTAAGAAGTTGGATTATGACTAACGGAATATAATTGAATCATTTCAAGTGCATATTAACAACCAGCTACTTTATGTCTGATTTCATGGTGTTTGCGAGTACATTCAAAGTACTCACTGGCTTGTCCCTGGCTATTGTTTAGGCCAGATTGCACATTTGGAGAAGAGCATCCTCACGATTGCCCCCGAATCTAGGCACTGAAGACAGCAGCCGTGTGAGATAGGAATTATTCAACTCAGCTGTTCTGGTGGGAAATGGAGTCGCATAGATGCTGGAGATCCCGGGACCGCTTCTTCCATCAACCAGTAGAAACATTTTTATGTACTCCATAGGCCATCTTGGTCTTGTAATTCAAACTTGTAATTTTCTTGGACATTGTATCAAGGTTTTATGTACCATCTAACAGTATTCCTTGGGCCGGTATGCACAAGGGCCATTTTGTTGGGAATTTAAAATCCCAGAAAAACCGGCCCTAACACGACCTCACGGCACGGTATGCACAATGCAAAGTTTCTCAATTCTAGAAATGAACAAAGAAGGTTTTGAGGGGTTATGGACAAGTTCATCTATTCTGCTTGACGCACCACTTGGTGTGGATGCATTATTAGAGCACCAAAACATGTCCACAAAATTGGAGCACAATTGGAGACACTTGGCAATGTAGGGATGCTCAAATTTGGATCTGGGTAGATAGGGTTTTGGAATATATAGCTGAATCAAATCAACTTTGGTTGAGATGAATCTTGGCAAGATCATCACATATATCATATGTGAAATGCTAAAATTTTACTAGGATTTATTGATAGTATTTCTTATTGAAATATTCCAAAACCTTAAAATAGGAAGAAAGGATTTTCAAGGGTTTTGTCCAACATTTGAACATTTCCATGTGTTGAAACTCTTTTATATGGAATATATATGTTCACTTAGTTTCCCTAAACTTTATCAGCTATTTTGAAGGCAAGAAATATAATCTCTCTTTGTAAAAGACCATTTCTGCCCTCAGAAAAAGGTATTTAAATAAAATAGAAAAATAACTTCTAAAATAATAATTTTGTGGGTTTGGGAAGTATTTTTGATAATGCAATCCAAAAAAATATTTGGGGCAAAACAACTTCCCTAATTTGAGGACTTGTAGAACAAATCCCACTCCGGAGTTTTTGAAAGCTTAAATTTAATAAATGCTTTTTGGTTAAAATAGTATTTGGTAAAAATAGTTTTTGGTCCTATATACATGTGAAATGATCGATATGGTTGACTAGAGGGGGTGAGTAGGCAATTCACAAATTTTAAGCTTTTCTTTCAACAAATTAGATTTAGCAACAAATAGGTTGTCTAGATATGCAACTAAGTGAGCAACCTATATAATGCTAACAATAACAATAAGAAGAAAGTAGGAAATACACGTAAAGGTAAGAAATAACCACAAGTGGAACCGATGAAGATGAGGATGTGTTTCCGTAGTTCCTTCCCATAGAAGGGGAACTACGTCTCCGTTGGAGCGGCGTAGAGGCACAATGCTCCCCAAGATGCCACTTATGCCACTGTATTCTCCTCACGCCCTCACACAAAGCGAGATCCGTTATTCCACTAAGTGGTACCCTTGAAGGCGGCGATCGAACCTTTACAAACAAGGTTGGGGCAATCTCCACAACTTAATTGGAGGCTCCCAACAAGACCATGAAGCTTCACCACAATGGATTATGGCTTTAAGGTGACCTCTTCCGTATAGGGTGTTGAAACACCCAAGAGTAACAAGATCCGTGAAGGATTAATGGGGGAACAACTTTTCTGTTGGTGGAAGTGTGGGGGAGGGCCTTCTCCTCCAAACCCTAGAGAATCAACAAGAGTTGATGCCTAGGGAGGGAGATCGGGCAAGTTTGATATTTTGGAGCAACAATGGAGCTGGAGAGGGAAAAGGTAAGATGTCCTCAGGGAAGAAGACCCCTATTTATAGTGCGGGGGAATCTGGCCGTTACCAGCCCCTTACTGGCTCAACTAAGCAGTAGTACCGTGCACCAAGGGCTACTTCCCCTGGGGCGGTACTACCGTCCAGTAGGGGTCATACTTACGCTCATCCAGGAGGGAGGTAGGATGCCAGAGAGAAACATTAGGTGCAATTGGGCCCGGCAGAAAGCGGTACTACCGCTCCCCCTTGGCGGTACTTTCAATCAACAAAATAAAAATGCCCCCCGACACTAGAGAAAAAAAAGTGGAAGATGGCCGACTCTAGTGGGTGGCAGTACCGCTGGAGCGGTACTACCGCTCACCAGGGCGGTACTACCGCTTGTGTAAAATCTTGGACACTATATCAGGGCGACTCCTTTGCTCTAGAAAAGGAATGGGAAGCAAGAATGAGAGATAGTGTTCCACCCAACTTTTCCAAACGCGTATCCGCTCTTGATAGTACGGGATTACCTATGACTCGAGTCCACCAACCCTAAATCAATAGCTAAGCACTGTCTTCACTTTCACTTACTCAGGGAAATATAACCTCAGACTCATCTGAAGCAGCAGACGCCTACTCACCAAACACCTCCTCCTCAGCACACACCTCCTCCTCAGACTTCGTCCACTGGCACTTGGCCTTTAACCATTCCTCCTCATCAGTGATCTTGTCCTCTGAACCGCTCTAGACATTAAGGCCAATCTTCCGCATGATCATCTTGACACGGATGTGAGCTTTCTTGGCATCGACATGGGCCTTGTACTGACCCTTCGCCTGGAAGCAGAAAAGAGCCTTCATCTTGTTCTTGAGCTTGGGACAGCAAGAAGGTTCAGTCTCGGATCTAGGAACAAACTCATATTCAGGCTCAGGCTCGTCATACGATTTAGTAACAACAATCTCTAGAACAGTACGGGGAATGCCCCAATTCTCCTTCACATGGAGCTTGAGCACACCAAGAGTCACCATGTGATCAGTCACCAATAGCTCAGTAGGAAAGGTAGCATTCCAGGTGTCTTCAACCAGTTTGAAATGATATGAAGCATAGATGGGCACCTTCTTTTTGTCAGACACGGCAGACCACAACTCCATCCACATAATGTGGGATACATCCAAGGTGGACTGGCGGTCTCACTCCTTCTGGCAGAAATGCAGGTGGTTGAAAAGATAGGAGTGCACCTGGTCCTTGTTCCCAACACGAGGAAACAAAGAGTTGCGAAAGAACACGTGCATGATGTCCATAAAAGGCATCAGCTTGGCACGGTCACCCTTGGCAGTCTTCACAGTCCTCGAGCAACGAATGAGCTTGGACTTGTGAATAGCAGGAATACCCTCAGTGTGAGGCCTCAGGCCAATGGGCTCATCCAGACCACTGTCAGCAATGCTCAGAGAGCTCATAAACGTCTTCCAATCAGAGTGTAGCACACGGGAACCAGTCATCCAGGTCAAGCGCCTTTCATCACCATCATGTAAGTGAACAGTGGCATAGAATTGAGCCACGATCTCACTGTCCAAGTCCTTGTTGAAACTAATGATAGGACCAAGACCCCACTTCTCACAGAGAGCATAAGCTTTAGCAAAATAAGAAGTATGGGGATTAGAGATCATGTGCCCCATATCAATGCTCTTGACGTCCACGTAGAGGTTGGTCCTTGTCTTGATGATCTTGGAATAGATAAGAGATTGAGTCTTGTTCCAAAACGGACGCCCTGCAAGAGCATCATCCTGAGGCAAACAATAGGGATTCTGCTTGCGCAACACAGCAAACGCTTATTGAGGCAACTCTTGGGGCTCTTTGGGGCCCTTCTTCTTGCTGACTATCCTCCTCACATGCTGCTTTTGCAGCTGAGCACTCGAACTAGCAGCTGCCTCCTCACATGCACGTGGGCGCTTGGAGCCACACTTGGGGTTCATGCGACGAGTCATAGGACCACAGCCATCACCTGGAACTCACAAGAAGAACGGCAAGAAAACATGTGTGAACATGCTACTAGAGTCAAATAGGAAACCAAAATAGAGATGGGCACATGCAGGAAAGAAAATGGGTGCACGTGCCAGGGCGGTAGTACCGTTGTGTAAGAGCGGTAGTACCGCTGCAGCACTAGTACCGTTGTGCAGGAGCGGTACTTCCGCCGAAGTGGTAGTACCGTCCCATGGGCGTTAGTGTCGTCCTGGAGAAGATAACTGCTATCAATGGAGGCAGCAACACCAGATCTCTCCATCCCACAAATCTCTACTGCAAGTACCAAAATTATTGCAAAAAAAGATTATCCACACATCGTATGCATGCCATGGAAAAACAAACTAAATAGGGAATCCACATGCATTACCCTAGATCAAGATCCAACGAAATACCATGGGAGAGACGGGGATCAAGGGTAGTACGGGGTTCCATGGCACGAAGGAGATGGCAGGAGAGATCCCCCGGGATGAAAAAATGGAGAGCAACACGGATAGAGGGATCCAGAGATAGCCTCCGGTGATGTTCTTGGTCGCCATAGAGAGAGAGAGAGAGAGAGGTGTGAGGAGGGGGGGAATGGGTATGGGGGAGTTAGATCTCCCTGCCCCGATCTTAGCTCCTCACGAAATCCCCAAGGCGTTAGTACCACCCATTAGCATGGTAGTACCGCCGTAGCGGTAGTACCGGCATGGGAGGAGTAGTACCGCCTGTGACCCAAACAACACCCACCTTAAAAGAATGAAGGCACAAAAGTGGGTTCTATTTGACTATGCAGAGGAGAGAGTAAAGGGACAAATAAAGAAGGTACTCCACCGTAAAAGAAGGCAAACCGAGAAGGAGAACACATTGTGGAGTGACTAGTCATGCAATTAACGGAAAGAACTTGTGTTGAAGAGGGGCGGTGGCCGAGGCCACCCATGTTTGAGTCAGTTGGTATGGCATCGCGAAGATTTTAACCTTGGTCCCATGATCAAAACTCGTCTTTGAAGCACACGTATCACCATGAGTGACTAATTTAAAAGACCTCATCGATTTATGCGTAATAGGGGGAGGGGGAGTCCATTGAGAGAACAACATTCCCCCTAAATTCATGCCTACATCTAAACAAAATAGAATGATGAGACTGGTGGGGTATGCCTAATTTCAATCCACATTGCTCAAATCAATCATATTTAGCTCATGCCTTAACTCGCAAAATCTTTCTTCATTTAAAGGCTTCGTGAATATATCTCCAAGTTGATCATTAGTGTTGAGGTAAATGTGGTCAATCTCCCCGCGCTTGATATGCTCTCGGATGAAGTGGTGACGAATACTGATGTGATTTGTCTTGCAATGTTGAACCGGGTTGTTGGATATTGACATAGCACTAATATTATCACAGTCATGAGGCACTTTGTCACAAGTGACACCATAATTATTTTAAGATTACCTCATTCAAAGCAACTGAGCACAGCAACTTGCAGCAGCTACATATTAAGCCTCGGTGGACGAGAGAGAAACACACTTTTGTTTCTTGGAAGACCAACTTTCCAGAGAGCGGCCAAGGAATTGGCAATCTCCAGAAGTTGGCTTCCTATCCACACGATCTCCCGCCCAATCCGAATCTGAATATCCTATGAGTCAAATGAAGCCCCTTTGGGATACCATAATCCAAAGTTTGGGGCATGAGCCAAATATTGAAAGATTTGCTTGACCGCCACATAGTGACTTTCCTTAGGTGTGGATTGAAATCATGCACAAATTCCCACACTCAACGTAATATCCAGTCTAGATGCACAAAGGTAAAAGCAAATAGCCGATCATAGAGCGAGATACCTTTTGATCCATAGTTTTACCATTGGGATCGAGGTCAAGATGGCAGTTGAGAGGCATGGGAGTGTTGTCCTTGGCTGGTTTGAAATCATCCATCTTGAACCTTTGGAACATGTCTTAACTATATTTTTCTTGATTGATGAAGGTTCTTTGCCTTCGTTGCTTGACTACCAATCCAAGGAAAAACTTCAACTCTCCCATCATAGACATCTCAAACTCTTTATTCATAGTGCAGCAAATTTGTCATTAAAAGCTTTCTTAGCACAACCAAAGATAATATCATCAACATATAGTTGGCATATGAACAAGCTCCCCTTGACCTTCTTAGTAAAAAGAGTGGGCTTGATTTTCCCAACTTCGAATCTACGATCAAGTAACATCTTAGTAAGGTGCTCATACCACGCACGTTGGGCTTCTTTAAGGCCATAGAGTGCCTTATCGATAGCATACATATCATTAGGGAACTTGGGATCCTCGAACCCCAGGGGTTGCTTGACATTAAGCAACTCCTTAAGTGGACCATAAATAAATGCACTATGCACATCCATTGGGTATAATTTGAAGTTATGATGAGAAGCAAATGCAAGCAACATGCGAATAGATTCAAGGCGAGCGACAGGAGCAAAGGTTTCACCTTAGTCGATACCCTCGACTTCGGAGTAGCCTTGTGCTACCAATCTTGCCTTTTTCTGAGTGACGACACCATTCACATCTTGCTTGTTCTTAAAGATCCACTTTGTCCCAATGACATTGTGGTTCTCCTTTGGTCTTGGCATCATTCGCCACACTTTGTTACGCTCGAAATTTTTGAGTTCTTCATGCATGGCTTCAACCCAATCCATGTCTTCGAGAGCCTCTTGTACCTTTAGTGGTTCAATGCAAGAAACAAACACATGATAGGCACTAAACTTTGATAATTGGCGACGTGTGGTTACCCCTCTTTGTAAGCTGCCGTAGACATTCTCCAGCACATGAGAATTATTTTTAAGCATTTTGGTAGTCTTGGCAGCATGTCTTTCTTGAATCTCCTCAGGGGTAAGCTGAGGAGCCTGTTTGAGACCTTTACCGCCTTTTTGATATTGCCCTTGATAATGATCTTCATTTTGTTCTTGCGCTTTCTCTTGATCTTGAGCATCCTCACAGGGTTGAGTTGGATCAAGGACATCATTTGTTGCAGGACTATCTTGAGGTTATTCTTCTCCTTGATCGAGTTCACGGGGATGAGGGCCTTCAAAGCATTCTTCAGAAGCGTGTGGGTCTTGTGTCAGTAATGGTTCCACATGCCTGAAACATTGTCCTTCCCCTTCAGCCACAAGGAGTTCCTCAACGGGGACGAAGTGTCCCACACCCATTCTTTTTATGGCTTGGGGAGGAATTTCATCACCTACATCACAAAGACCACTCTCCTCCACTTGGGATCCATTATTCTCATCAAACTCCACATTACACGTCTCCTCAAGGAGTCATGGGGACTTGTTGAGGACACGATAAGCGCGTGAGTTTGTAGCATAACCAACAAATATGCCCTCTTGAGATCTAGGTTCTAATTTAGAGAATCGAGCACCTTTCTTAAGAATGAGACACTTACATCCAAGCACCCGGAAGTACTTGAGGTTGGGCTTGTTGTCGGTAAGAATTTCATATGGAGTCTTGTTCAAGCCTTTGCGAAGGTAGAGCCGATTGGATGCATGACATGCGGTGTTGATGGCTTTGGCCCAAAAGTTATACGGAGATTTAAATTCCGCCATCATAGTTCTTGCCGCATCCATCAACGTCCGGTTCTTCCTTTCTACCACACCATTTTGTTGAGGAGTGCAGAGTATTCATGCTTGATTCCTTCATCACTCGGAAATTCATATAGAGTGCATTATTGAACTCGGTACCATTATCACTTCTAATCATCAATATCTTTGCATTATGTTGGCGTTGAGCTTCATTAGCAAAGTCTATGACGGTTTGTTGAGTTTCACTCTTTCTCTTGAAAAATTATACCCAGGTATATCTTGAGTAATCATCCACTATCACCACGCAATACTTTGTTCCCCCAAGACTATCATAGGATGTAGGACCAAAGAGATCCATGTGGAGGAGCTCCAAGGTCCTTTTTGTGTAGATGATAGCCGTGGGGCGGTGAGAAGTCTGATGAATCTTTCCTTCAATACACGCACTGCAAGCACGATCTCTGGCGAAACCCACATTTGTTATTCCAAGAACAAGATTCCCTTTGATAAGACTTTGAAAAGATCTCATATTGACATGGGCTAGCTGGCGATGCCAAAGCCATCCCACATCAACTTTAGCCATTAGGCAAGTCACGATCTTAGTGGGTCGATCTGAAAAGTTAACCACATAGAGACCATTCTCGACATGCCCAACAAAGGATACTTTAAGGTTCTTGCTCCACAAAAGGGCCACAGAGTCAATGCCAAAGAAGGTACTAAAGCCCATAAGTGCAAGTTCATGAACAGAAAGTAAATTGTATGCGAGGGTCTCAACAAGCATAACCTTTTCAATGGTAAGTTCCACAGAAATTACAACCTTGCCGAGACCCAATATCTTTGAAATCGCATCATCACCAAAGGAGACTTAGGTGGCAATGGATGGACTGGGATGAACATCCACCACCAATTCCTTGCATAAGATCACCAAAGGAGACTTGGGTGGCATACGATTTGTTGCTCCACTACCATGCAACCATGACACCCCACCGGAAGCAAACTCCTGCATAAGATCAATGCTTGGATTTAGGTACCCATTCATTAATGGGTCTTCTCATGTTAGTAACAAGGGTCTTAGGAACCCAAATAGACCATTCAATGCACTCATCATAAGAACCAACAAACTTAGCAAAAACATCCCCATCACTCGCACGGCACAAAACATAAGAGGTGTTAAAGTCGCGGGTTGTGTTGGGTAGAGGGGTATTGCCCTTCATGGCATTACCACCCTTAGCTTGGTACTTTTTCTTCTCATGAGTACCCTCCCCAAATTTAACAAAGGTTTCTATAAGTTGGGGAGCTTGCTTGGTCTTGTTCTTCTTGGACTTGGGTGCAAACCCAACTCCTTACTTTGCAACCACTTCCTTTTGACTGCTCGGAAGGTCATTAAGATTATTTTCACCTTGGATACATGTCACAATTCCTTTCTCAAACTTCTCTTTTTATTTGGTGTTCTCCTACAAAAGATGTGCATGCTCACAACAGTTGTTAGTAGCATGGACATTATCAATTAAAACAAATGGAGAGCAAGTGGCTATTTCCTCAGTGAGTTTTACTTGGAGTTGAGCATGAGACTCTTTTAAAGAGACATGATCACTCTTCAAGGCCTTGTGCGCCTTGTCAAGTGTTGCAACCTCTTTCTTGAGTCTAACATGATCAAGCCTAAGTGCACTCTTTTTGGATTCAAGCACATGGGTAAGAGCTAGAGAATGATCAAGATCTTTACTTAACTTAGCAAGGACATCGTTATGTGAGTCCTCAAGAGTCAAAGGAAGTCCTTGCTCTTTTTCAAGACCAATAGAAAGATCTGCAATATCATCAGCATATTCATGACTATGACCTTGTAATGTAGAGATAGTCTCTTCATGAGATTCAATGAGGTCATTAGCCTCTCCGAGTTGTTCCAAGAGAGCAACAAAATGCTTCTTGTATTTACCCTTGAGTTTTCTCATGAATTTACCAAAGGAGTTTTCTTCCTCCTCTACATATTCCTTTTCATCTCTGCTATCCATGGTATCGGAATGGTATCGGAATGGTAGCTTTGATGTTGGTAGTTTGAGCATTAGAGATTACCTTGTTGGATGCCTTGGCCATTAGGCACTTGGCAATGCGGTTCTCCTTTGAGGCCTTGAAGAGAGACACCTTGCTTGGAGAAGAGGTTGCAATGGACACCGTGGCCATTCCCATTGCTTCACCACTTATCTCACCATCCTCATCCTCATCGGGGAGGTACTATTCTTGATACACAAACACTTTCTGGGGCATCTTCTTGGGGAAGTTGTTCTTGTTTGGGAAGGACTTGGTCTTGTCTTTGCGAATGAGCTTGCCACCATTGTCTTCCTTGTGCTCATAGGGACAATCTTCCACAAAGTGACTCGCATTGCCACAATTGAAGCAAGTTCTCACACATTTCTTTCCCGTGGACCCATTTGAGTTTTTCTTGGAGAATTTGGTCCTTGAGTTTTTCTTTTTGCCCCAAAACTTCCTTGATGCAAGAGCCATGTGCTCATGGTAAGAATACTTGGTGTCTTCAGGACAAGTTTCTTTTTCGTCTTCCTCATCTTCCTCCAAATTAGACTTGGGGGAGTCTTTTCTTGACCATTGAACTCGGGCTACAACATTGCCAGTGCTCTTGTTCAAAATGTTCATGGCAATAACACATCACTTGAGGACAAGTAATGAAAGTCCAGCCTTTGATGGATGATGGAGGACATGAACTTGTTGAAAGGCATGATGGCCTTGAGAAACTTACTCTTAATCCAAGTGTCATCCGCATCTTTGCTTCCATGATCCTGAAGAGCAAAAGAAAGAGTTGTAACTCTCCGATATATCTCACGAGGGTCCTCATCCCCGATCATAGAAAATTCACCGGCCTCATCAAGAACCACTTCATAGTTGGACCGTTGAATGCTAGAGCTTCCCTTGTACATGGAGATGATGTGCTCCCAACAATCTTTGGCACGAGTGAAGGGACGCAAGTGGGGAAGGTCTTCAATAGGTACAACTTCTTGAACAATGAACAAGGCAGAGTGATTGAGGTGATTGTCGGCCTCTTCTCTTTGCGTGAGGTTTCTTGGATCATGCGGGTAGTACCCCTGCTCAATGATTCTCCAAAGTTGTGTTGAGTTGTGGTTCAAATGAGACTTGATACGAAAACCCCATTTAGCAAAATCATTCTTAACAAGCTTTGGTGGAGGACCTAGATTAATAATATGCGGTGGGTGGACCGGTCCTCCATAGATCATGGGAGGAGGAACTGAGGCAAAGCCATTTGCCCCACTCGTTCCTTGAGGCATTTTATCCTTTAAACTACTAGCATTTTCCTTTTCGGAATTGCACTCTCTATCCGAAGTTGAGGGATTAGCCACCAACAACGGGTCGGTAGGCGGTTTCTAAATATCAAGGAAATCCTTAAGCATGTTCTTGACTTTGATAGACACAGAGGATTTAAATGTGCACATGACCTCATTTAATTCCTCTCGGGTGACCGAGTATGCGGCAGCTCCCTCAGGCAGCTGCCCAACCCGTTCCCCGTCGTCAACCATACTCTTTGGGTGGTGAAACCCTTAATAAAGAGATGAGGCTCTGATACCAATTGAAAGGATCGATATGGTTGATTAGAGGGGGTGAATAGGCAATTAACAAATTTTAAGCTTTTCTTTAAACAAATTAGATTTAGCAACAAATAGGTTGCCTAGATATGCCACTAAGTGAGCAACCTATATGATTCTAACAACGAAAATAAAAAGAAAGTAGTAAATACAAGTAAAGGTAAGAAATAATCAAAAATGGAACCGATGAAGACGTGGATGTGTTTCCGAAGTTCCTTCCCTTTGAAGGGGAAGTACGTCTCCGTTGGAGCGGTGTGGATGCACAATGGTCCCCAAGATGCCACTAAGGCCATCGTATTCTCCTCACGCCCTCACACAATGTGAGGTGTTGTGATTCCACAAAGTGGAGCCCTTGAAGGCGGTGACCGAACCTTTAAAAACAAGGTGGGGGCAATCTCCACAACTTAATGGGAGGCTCCCAACAAGACCACGAAACTTCAACAATGGAATATGGCTTCGAGGTGACCTTTTCCGTCTAGGGTGCTCAAACACCCAAGAGTAACAAGATCCGCGAGGGGTTAATGGGGGAGCATCTTTTCTCTTGGTAGAAGTGTGGGGGAGGGCTTTCTCCTTCAAACCCTAGAGAATCGACAAGAGTTGATGGCTAGGGAGGGAGATCGGGCAAGTTTGAGATTTTGGAGCAACAATGGAGCTAGAGAGGGAAAAGGTAAGACCTCCTCAGGGAAGAAGATCCCTATTTATAGTGGGGGAGAATCTGGCCGTTACCATCCCCTTACTGCCTCAACTAAGCAGTAGTACCATGCATTAGGGTGGTACTTCCGCTCAGCCAGGACGGGGGGAGGTAGGATGCTAGAGAGAAAAATTAGGCGGAAATGGGCATGGGAGAAAGTTGTGGCAGTACCGCTGGAGCAGTACGACCGCTCCCCCTGGGTGGTAATTCCGCTCAATCAAATCAAAAGGCCCCCCAACGCCAGAGAACAAAAACAAGCAGAAGAGGGCACGACTCTAGTGGGCGGCAGTACCACTCACCACGGCGGTACTATAGCTGGAGCGGTACTACCGCTCACCATGACAGTACTACCTCTTGTGTAACTTCCTGGGTACTATATCAGGGCAGCTCATTTGCTCCGGTCAAGGGATGGGAAGCAAGAATGAGAGAGTGTTCCACCCAACTTTTCCAAACGCGGATCCCCTCTTGATAGTACGAGATTATCAATGACTCAAGTCCACCAAACCTAAATCAATAGCTAAGCATCGTCTTCACTTTCACTTTCTGAGGGGAATAGAACCGTCTCGTGCCACCTGATAATTATGTGGAAGCATTTCACACATGATTAGTCCGCAAAGGGTATTGTCATCAACCACCAAAATTACCTACGATAAATTGTGCTCTTACAACAAGTATGATCATTGGACAAAGATTTGGGATAAGAAGATGAGTCTAGAGAGTAGGATGGAGTTTTGTGATTTAAAACACAAGCAAACAACAATTAGTTCAAGCATCACAAGCACACACAAAAAAAATTAACTTGTCATAATTTTTTATATAAGTTTATTTAGTTAGAAGAGCCGAAACACAGGATGTGATAGACTGAGTTAGTCTATTCACCCCCCCCCTCTATACACCTCTTCTATCGATCTCGTAGTTGGTATCACAGCAAGGTCTCGAAAACCATGGTTTAAACACCATTGGAGGAAGATGGATGTGCCGAGTTTGGGGAATATTAGTTGTAGAGTGCTTATTTTTTATGGGGAATATTTTGGACGATAGAAAGATGAAATGCTTGATATATTTGATAAATTCCATTTGCACAAGTATATTGAATATCCCTTTGAGCCTCCCATTGATCCTTTACATCCTTCTCATGATGAAGAACTTGATATGCTTCGTAATCTTACACCTGTAAATCTAATCATTAGAGGACTGCCAAGAAATGTGCTTAATCAATTGCAAAATTTTGAGTGTGCTCATACTTTGTGGAAAAACTTAGAGAAAAGATATCTTGATTGCTCACTAGAAATTCTTGAGATCATTTTCCATAAATACATTGCCTTTCACAAAATGAAGCCAGCTAATCCTAATTTTGATAAATGTCTTTTTGAGCTTCGTGACCTCGTGCTTGCTAAAGGAGATGTCATTACCATTAAGAATGTTATTGCTGAAGCCATTCGCATGCATAAATTTGAACATTGTCGTAGTCAATTGATGAAATTCTTGTTTCTTCTCACAAGGATATTTCGTCTGACGATGACAATGTGGAGCATGGATACTACAATGAAGATGAAGAGTTTGACATCGAGTATGAGAAGACCATGATGAACCTTAGTATTATGGCGAACCTGAGAGACTACATGTCCGGAGGAAAGGAGTGGGTTCTTGACAGTGGATGCAACGATCACATGACTGGAGATAAAGACATGTTCCATGAGATCACACCAAACCGTGGACCTCGAAGGTATGTGACCTTTGGAGACAATTCCAAGGGTAAGGTACTTGGTATTGGTAAGGTGGCCATATCTCATGATAGTTCCATTCAAAATATCATGCTTGTTGAATCCCTTGGCTACAATCTTATTTCCGTATCTAGACTAGCATACTTTGGTTTCAGTGTGCTATTTACGAAAGTTGACTGCCAAGTGTTTCGTTCCACAATCATAAGATGGTCTTTACTAGTTTCCGTAGAGGTGATCTATACATTGTTGATTTCACCAAAAAAATCCAAACCCCGTACAGGTATGATTGCAAAATCTTCTGAAGGTTGGTTATGGCATAGAAGGTTAGGACATGTAGGTATGTGCAACCTTGACAGCCTTATCAAAGGTGATAAATTCTTGGTGTTATATATGTTATCTTTGACAAAGATAGACTTTGTAGTGCTTGTCAAGAAGGAAAGAAAGTCGGTGGAAGTCATCCCGTGAAGAACATCATGACTACAAGAAGGCCACTCGAGCTGCAACATATGGATCTTTTTGGTCCCAATGCTTACAAGAGCCTCGATAGAAATTCTTATGTCTAGTCATTGTTGATGATTCTTCCAGATATACGTGGGTATTATTTCTTGATGATAATGCTCAGGTACAAAACATCTTCAAGAACTTCGCTCGGAAAGCCCAAATTCAGTTTGATGTGAAGATCAAGAAAGTTTGGAGCGATAACGGAACGGAGTTCAAGCACACTAATGTGGATACTTTTCTGGACGAAGAAGGTATCTCACATGAGTCCAAGATCTACCTATCGGCAAGATTCGTCCCATGTAGGTGAAGGAAAGTACTCCATCAATTCAAGTGGAAGCTCCTACTTTGCGTCAAGCCGAACCACAAAATGATATGGAGGCATCCACAAGCGTAAGAAGAGGAAGCCATCCAAGATCTACCTATGAAAGCATGATGAAGAAGAGGAAGAAGTACATCATGATGATCCACCTCAACCTTCCTCATCACCACCTCAAGGAGATGACACCGTCAATGACAACGTGCAAGATGATGATGATGAAGAAACTCCACCATCCAACAAGAAGAAGTTGTCACAAGTTCGAGTAAGAGTGGACAAAGATCATCCACTGAATAAAATCTTCTGTGACATACAAACCAGGAGAATCACTCGCTCTAAATTTCATTTAGCTATCTTTTGCGATCATTATTCATTTATCTCTAGCATTGAGCCTTTTAAGGTATAAGAATCCATTCAAGACCCGGATTGGGTAAATGCCATGCACGAATAGCTACACAAATTCGAGAGGAATCAAGTGTGGACACTTGTTGAAAAGCCTGAAGGCGAGCAGAACATCATCGGTACAATATGGGTGTTTCAGAACAAGCAAGATGAAGATGGACAAGTTGTATGCAACAAGGCACGTCTCGTAGACCAAGGATACACGCAAGTCAAAGGTATGGACTATGGTGAGACTTATGCCCCCGTTGCTAGACTTGAAGACATTTGCATTCTTCTCGCTTATGTCAATCACCATGATATGACTCTTTACTAAATGGATATCAAAAGTGCTTTTCTAAATGGTGAAATTGAGGAGGAGGTTTATGTCAAACAACCTCGAGGCTTTGTGAACCCCAAGAAAACTAATCATGTCTACAAACTTTGTAAATCCTTATATGGTCTTAAACAAGCCCCTAGAGCTTGGTACAATTTCCTAACAAAGTTTCTCATTGAAAAGGGTTTTGAGATTGGTAAAATTGACGCAACCTTATTCACTAAAATAGTTAATGGTGAACTATTTGTGTGCCAAATATATGTGGATTATATTATCTTTCGTTATACTAACCCACATTTTAGTGATAAATTTGGAAGATTGTTGTGAGAGAAATATGAAATGTCAATGATGTGCAAGCTGAAATTCTTCCTTGGATTGCAAATCCAACAATCGAGAGAAGGTACGTTTATCTATCAAACCAACTACACCGAGGACTTAATCAGGAAGTTCAATATGTAAGAGTGCAAAGTTATGAGAACTCCCATGCCTACTAGTGGACATATTGACCTCACTAAGGAGGACAAACAAGTTGATCAAAGAGTCCATCAATCAATGATTGGTTCATTGCTATATCTATGTGCCTCTCGTCCTGATATCATGTTGAGTGTTTGCATGTGTGCCTGATACCAGTCGGAACCTAAAGAGTGTCATCTATTGGCTGTTAAAATAATCGTGAGATACCTGGTAAATACACAAAACTTTGGTGTATGGTATCCCAAGGGGTCTTCTTTTAATCTTGTTGGCTATTCTTACCCAGACTATGCCGGAGACAAGGTTGATAGAAAATCCACCCAAGAAACATGTCAATTTCTTGGGAGATCTCTTGTGGCTTGGTCATCCAAGAAACAAAACTCGGTATATTTATGTAATACCGAAGCTAAATATATAGTCATCGGATCATGATGTGCGCTATTACTATGGATGACTCAAACTCTTAAGGATTATGGCGTTCATGTTAAAAAATGTTCCATTAGTGTGTGACAATGAAAGTGCTATTAAAATTTCCTCTAATCATGTGCAACATTCTTGAACAAAACATATTCAAGTGCGACATCATTTCATTTGTGATCATGATGGTCAAGGACATATAGATCTTAAGCATATTCGTACCAACAAACATTTAGCTGATATCTTTACCGAACCACTTGATGAGAAATTGTTTTCTCATTTTAAGAGTGAGTTGAACATCATTGATGCTTCAAACTTGATCTAGACTCACTCGGATAAATGCAAGGGCATGAGCTTGATTGACTATTCCTTGATGCTATTGATATGATACTCTTATATCTTGGAAACTATGCCCCTTGTATTGCATCTAACCTTTTGTAGGTAATTGAAAGAACTACACTTCACAAGATTGCCAAAACCTCACATCAAAAGCAATCTTGTCATAGCCAAGTATCAACAACCCCTTCTTCGAAGATGGAAGAAGAAGACAACAAAATCGTATCCTTGACAATTATATAATGACGTAATTAACTCATGTCATTTTGATATATTATGTTCTTCCTTGCATGACTAACCATTGCAGGTGAAAAGTGAACCAAAATGACAAGGATATCTCACAACTCAAGATAATCTTCATCAACTTTGATCATCCAAGACAAGTTCACCTAGATGCCACATCATAAACATCCTTCGAAGGTATATACTCATATCCTTCATAAAGCTTTGCATCAAACCATGAGGTAAAGGAACTCAAGTGATATGAAGACACTAAAAGCTCAATCAAAAATGGTAACACCATTTTGCGCTTAATGATGAGTATAACCTATGATCAAGTATTCTTGCTTGACTCCTCAAGTCAAATACTCTAATATAGGTGACCTAGTCACCGCCCCACATCTAGATGGAGATTCTTGTATGGTTCAAATTTTCATTGCCTACTTTCTTGGAACCATTAAACTCTCATCTATGTCTATGTAAAAAAAAATTAAAAAGAAATTATTATTTGTGTTGTTTTCTCTTAATTCCTATTAAATCTTTGGATAGTTTCTTTTTAAAGTTTGTGGATATTTTCTATCTATTTTGAGTTAAGGAGTTGATTTTCATTGCAACTCGGTTTCACTAGTTTCGGGAACTCGGTCCAACCGATTTCTCCCAGAGGTCGGCTGTCATTCTTTGTTCTACTGAACCATATTGCCTTGGTGACTCCCAAATGTATCACTGTCTTTCATTTTTAAATATTTTCTGGTCTTCTTCGTTGGGGGGGGGGGAGATTTTCAATGACCCAAGTTTTCATTACCTTCTAAGATCTTATTGAATATTTTGGGAAATAAAAAATTGTTTTAGCAAAAGTTTCTAGGGGAGAAATCTTCTCTAGGGAGAAAAACCACAGTTGCCGGTGCACTAAAGACCGGGGTCTCCTGTGCCCTAGACTTGTGCACGGGCGCCGCCAACCCCTTTGACGGCAAAGCACGACGAAGGCTGGCAGGAAGATTAACCCCCAAGCTCACCAGGGCCACACCCCTCCAAGGGTGTGAGGAACAAGTCTAAGCTACAAGGCCCCGGAAAGCCTTTCTCGTCGGAAAGACATCCAAGGCCCCGGCAAGCCTTTCTTGTCGGGAAGACATCCAAGACCCCGGCAAGTCCTCCTTGCCGGGAAGATAGACAAGGCCCCAGGAAGCTATCCTTACCAGGAAGGCAGACTAGGCCACTGGCAAGGGCACCAGCCCAGCAAGCCCCCTTCGCCCACCAGGTGTTCCCTCCTACCACAGTGCCACCGACTACCACAACGCCAACGCATCCCTCATGCGCCAGCACAACACCCAGGTGTCGAAACACTTGGGTACGTGTCGATACCATCCTAATGCAGATCAGGAGACCGACGAAGCATTTTCTGCCCCTGACACTGCGGCAGATGGATAACAATGAACCATGTTCACGGTATAGCTTGTCAACCCACTGTTGAGCATTGTTGGTGACCCCTTTGCCTATAAAAGGAGGCCCAAGGCTTAGTTCTAAGGGGTTAGACACTTTGGGCATTGGCCAGTAGGCAATCACTGTAGCAAGTAATTCTATAACACCTAATACAACACACTAGGTAGGAGTAGGCTTTTACGCACTAAGCGACCCGAACCTGGGTAAATAACGTTCCTGGTGCTGATCGCTAGCTCTGCTCTTGGCGCCACCCCTCTCCCCGGCGAACAATCAAGGGATCCGTGGAGGTTCTCATAGGTGTCACCCGACCTCTTTAGCGTGCCACGTAGTGGGATGAGAGCATTTGCGCTAATCTGAGCAAGCCATGCGCGGATTTTTAGAAGTTGAGTGTACCGCCACGGTTCCCAAACCGGGAAACAACGGTGGTCACTCCACCCTGGTATGCCCTCCTAGCGCCTGCGCGGGCGCGCTACTGCGCAAGCGCAAGCCGGGGAGGAGGAGACCCCAAGTCCGATGCCATCAGGCTGATACGCCGCTCCAGGACAGTACGTTGCTGTCAAAGGTGTGCGTAGGAGCTTCGGCGAGGCCTCTGGCGCGTAATCCGGCGGACGCCCTCTGCGGACTGACGCTTAGCCGTCGAAGATGCGCCAACAGGTCCCGAAGCCCCGACAAGCACTCCATCAAAAATGTTTTCTCCCCTAGAATTGTCGCGTCGCCGCCAAAGATGTGCTCAGGGTCTCGGTCAGCACGGTCTGACGAAAAATAAAAAGGAGTTACACCCCGGCAAACCCCATTCCTACACGATGGTCAAAGACTATCGGCAAGAACCTTGCTAGCTAGGAGGTTGCCGGGGGGGTGTAACGTCCGGCTTGCCGGGGATCTGAGGCCCTAGCAAAAGATTCAGACGTCGCGAGAAGAAGTCCCGCGACATAACAGATAAGTGATAAAAACTCTACATGAGATTTTTTGAGTAGATAGATTGTTTCCCTTCTAGGAATCCCGATCTTTGTATGAGAAACCTGCGCACAGAGGAACCTTGCTAGGATCAGTTCACCTTGGTTCTGTTTCGAACTTGTTCAACGACCTGAACGGCCAAAGAGCGCCTTCACACTATTTCGAAGTTGCTCAACAGACCAAGCCGCTATGCAGCACCTTATTTCACCTCGAGCCGCGCTCGATGATTTAAACGGTTGCACTGAGTGCGGCAAGGAGTCTTGTCAGTAACGACCCCTCCGACGAACTGCTAAGGATCCGTTCCTCAAAGCACTAGGCAGGACCAGTCAAGACGGTAAGCTTCCGGAAAGCGCAAGGGATGTATCATACAAAAAGGGGGATCAGGCAAAAGGGAAACAATATTTCATTCATTTGTTTGAGGAAAACTCAGACATATGACATGGATGAATTTTACTAATCTAACCTATGATACTGTCTTTGGCGAGGGACAATGCTTGCCAGACAGAAGTTCAAGAAGACAAAAAACGGCGAGGCTCGTGGCACAACCCAGGCTAGTTCCTCCTGGACCAGCACTGCGCAGAGGAGAACGGGGCCGGAAGGGATGGAGGAGCTAGGAACCAGGCACTGCCAGGAAGATGGGGCAGCATCGGTTCTTCCGGCGCGTCGGTCCCAACTCGGGAGGAGGAGAGCTGTGGACTGACGGTGATGGTGCGGACGGCGGTCAATCCGAGGTCATATCATCGTACCCAGGCTTAGCCTATCGAGGGTCTGTCCCGTACCCGTTGTTGCTCCCATCTGTCCCTTCTCCGTCGCTCCCACGTGAGGAAGGGCTTTCAGTCCTGCTCGAGCTCTCTTCGCAGCAGCTGAGGCGTACACCTGAGCTCCCATATAGCTTGACGGAGAGCAGGTTGCCGCCATCATCTTGAAGCGGATAACGTGCCCATCCCAGAGATTGTGGGCGCAAGCGAAGCTCTTCCACCCACAACCAAGAAATAGGAGTCGAGACCCCGGATGCTCCACGACCACCGGTACGGCATCGCTGCCGCATCCATGCACCCGGAGCCACAGCATCGGGAGCTTCTCTTCCCCCATCGCCTTGGCGAAGGCGCCGGGGAGTTGAAACCGGGTCCTGATGCGTCCTCGGAGTCCTTTCAACATGGGTCCCCGCAGGAATGAGCCTTTGGGAAGGCGAAGGTGCTGGGGTAGCATCCCGCCTTCCTCGGGCATGGCTGTTGGAAATATGCCCTAGAGGCAATAATAAAATGGTTATTATCATATTTCCTTGTTCATGATAATCGTCTATTGTTCATGCTATAATTGTATTAACAGGAAACAGTAATACATGTGTGAATAAATAGATCACAATGTGTCCCTAGCAAGCCTCTAGTTGGCTAGCTCGTTAGTCAATAGATGATCATGGTTTCCTGATCATGGGCATTAGATGTCATTGATAACGGGATCACATCATTGGGAGAATGATGTGATGGACAAGACCCAATCCTAAGCATAGCACTAGATCGTATTGTTCGTATGCTAAAGCTTTTCTAGTGTCAAGTATCTTTTCCTTCCACCGTGAGATTGTGCAACTCCCGGATACCGTAGGAGTGCTTTGGGTGCATAAAACGTCACAACGTAACTGGGTGACTATAAAGGTGCACTACGGGTACCTCCGAAAGTGTCTGTTGGGTTGGTACGAATCGAGATCGGGATTTCTCACTCCGTGTGACGGAGAGGTATCTCTGGGCCCACTCGGTAGAACATCTTCATGAGCTCAATGTGACTAAGGAGTTAGTCACACGATGACGTGCTACGGAACGAGTAAAGAGACTTACCTGTAACGAGATTGAACAAGGTATAGGTATACCGACGATCGAATCTTGGGCAAGTTCTATACCGACAGACAAAGGGAATCGTATACGGGATTGATTGAATCCTTGACATCGTGGTTCATCCGATGAGATCATCGTGGAGCAAGTGGAAGCCACCATGGGTATCCAGACCCCGCTAATGGTTATTGACCAGAGAGGTGTCTCGGTCATGTCTGCCTGTCTCCCGAACCCGTAGGGTCTACACACTTAAGGTTCGATGACGCTAGGGTTATAGGGAATTGTTATACGAGGTTACTGAAAGTTGTTCGGAGTCTCGGATGAGATCCCGGATGTCACGAGCAGCTCCGGAATGGTCCGGAGGTAAAGATTGATATATAGGACGGATGGTTTCGGATACCGGAAGTGTTTCGGGCATCACCGGTAACGTACCGGGACCACCGGGACCACCGAAGGTGGCCCCGGGGGACCACCGAAGGGGGGCAACGACCCCGGGAGATAAGGTGGGCCAAGTGGGGGTGGGAACCAGCCCCTAGGTGGGCTGGTGCGCCTCCTCACTAAGCCCATAGCGCAAGGGAGAGAAAAGGGGGGGGGCAAACCCTAGGCCAGGTGGGCCTAAGGCCCACCAGATGGTGTGCCACCCCTCCTCCCCCTTCTGGCCGCCGCACCTCCCATCTAGGGGGGCTTCCGCACCCCCTAGGGTGGGAACCCTAGGGGTGGCACCCCCTCTCCCCTCCCCCTATATATATCGGGCACTTTTGACCATTGAGACACACGGTTTTCCCTCTCTCTCGGCGCAGCCCTGCTCTTCTTCCTCCTCCTCTCCGCCGGTGCTTGGCGAAGCCCTGCCGGGAGACCTCGTCTCTCCATCGACACCACGCCGTCGTGTTGCTGGAGTTCTTCCCCAACCTCTCCCTCCTCCTTGTTGGATCAAGGTGCAGGAGACGACACCGGGCTGCATGTGTGTTGAACGCGGAGGTGCCGTTGTTCGGCACTAGATCAGAATCGCTGCAAGTACGACTCCATCAACCGCGTTCTAGCAACGCTTCCGCTTAGAGATCTTAAAAGGTATGAAGATGCTCTTACCCCTCTCTCGTTGCTGGTCTCTCCATAGTAAGATCTGAATATGCGTAGGAAAATTTTGAATTTATGCTACGTTACCCCAACAGTGGCATCCGAGCCAGGTTTTCTATGCGTAGATTCTATGCACGAGTAGAACACAAAAGTTGTGGGCGATGATTTGTCAATTTTCTTGATGCTACTAGTCTTAATTTTTTCCGGCGGTATTGTGGGATGAAGCGGCCCGGACCGACTTTACACGTACACTTACGTGAGACTGGTTCCACCGACAGACAGGCACACCATGCATAAAGGTGGCTAGCGGGTGTCTGTCTCTCCTACTCTAGTCGGATTGGATTTGATGAAAAGGGTCCTTATGAATGGTAAATAGCTTTGTCATATCATTGTTGTGGCTGTCACGTAGGTAAGAAGGCGTTCTTGCTAGAAACCCAAATCAGCCACGTAAAACTTGCAACAACAATTAGAGGACGTCTAACTTGTTTTTGCAGGGTTTGACATGTGATGTGATATGGCCAAAGTTGTGATGTTGCATGTATGATGTATGAGATGATCATGTTATTGTAATAGGTTTCACGACTTGCATGTCGATGAGTATGACAACCGGCAGGAGCCATAGGAGTTGTCTTAATTTATTGTATGAGATGCAACGCCATGTGCTTACTACTTTTACTTCATTGCTAACGGTTAGCTATAGTAGTAGTGATAGTAGTAGTTGGCGTGATGACTTCATGGAGACACGATGATGGAGATCATGATGATGGAGATCATGGTGTCACGCCGGTGACGATGATGATCATGCGATGCCTGAAGATGGAGATCGAAAGAGCAAAGATGATAATGGCCATATCATGTCACTATATGATTGCATTGTGATGTTTATCATGTTTTACATCTTATTGCTTAGAACGACGGTAGCATAATAAGATGATCCCTCTTAAAATTTCGAGAACGTATTCCCCTAAGTGTGCACCGTTGCGAAGGTTCGTTGTGTCGAAGCACCACGTGATGATCGGGTGTGATAGATTCTAACGTTCGCATACAACGGGTGTAAGCCAGATTTACACACGCGAATCACCTAGGTTGACTCGAAGAGCTTAGCATGTACAGACATGAACTCGAATACAAGAGACCGAAAGGTCGAACATGAGTCGTATGGTTGAATACGATCAGCATGAAGTTGCTCACCATGGTGACTAGTCCGTCTCACGTGATGATCGGACACGGGTTAGTCAACATGGATCATGTATCACTTAGATGACTAGAGGGATGTCGATTTAAGTGGGAGTTCATACTTAATTTGATTAAATGAACTTAATTGTCATGAACTTAGTCTAAAAGTTGTCTTTATAAATATTGTAGATGTCCAACATCAACCTCAATTTCAACGCATTCCTAGAGAAAAACAAGCTGAAAGATGATGGTAGCAACTATGCGGACTCGGTTCGCAACTTGAAGCTCATCCTTGAAGCAGCTAAAAAGGCTTATGTCCTTGATGCGCCGCTAGGTGACCCTCCCGCTCCCGCAGCAGCCCAGGACATTCTGAACGTCTGGCAAACGCGGAGTGATGACTACTCTCTGCTCAGGTGTGGCATGTTATACAGTTTAGAAACGGGGCTCCAAAGGCGTTTTGAGCAACACGGGGCATATGAGATGTTCCAGGAGCTGAAGCTAGTTTTTCAAGCTCATGCCCGTGTCGAGAGATATGATGTCTCCGACAAGTTCTTCAACTGTAAGATGGAGGAGAACAGTTCTGTCAGTGAGCACATACTCAAAATGTCTGGGTTACACGGTCGTCTGACTTCACTTGGAGTCGAACTTCCGGATGATGCTATAATTGACAGAATCCTCTAGTCTCTCCCACCAAGATACAAAGGCTTTGTGCTTAACTACAACATGCAAGGGATGGAGAAGACCATTCCCGAGTCGTACTCGATGCTCAAGTCTGCAGAAGTAGAAATCAAGAAAGAGCATCAAGTGTTGATGGTCAACAAGACCACTAGTTTCAAGAAAGGCAAGGGTAAGAAGAACTTCAAGAAAGACGGCGAAGCTGTTGCCACACCCGGTAAGCCAGATGCTGGGAAGAAGAAAAAGAACGGACCCAAGCCTGAGACTGAGTGCTTCTATTGCAAGGGAAAGGGTCACTGGAAGCGGAACTACCCCAAATACTTAGCGGACAAGAAGGCCGGCAACGTTAAAGGTATATGTGATATACATGTTATTGATGTGTACCTTACCAGCGCTCGTAGTAGCTCCTGGGTATTTGATACCGGTGCTATTGCTCACATTTGCAACTCAAAGCAGGAACTGTGGAATAAGCGGAGACTGGCCAAGGACGAGGTGACGATGCACGTCGGGAATGGTTCAAAGGTCGATGTGATCGTCGTCGGCACGCTACCTCTACATCTACCATCTGGAATAGTTTTAAACCTTAATAATTGTTATTTAGTACCAGCTTTAAGCATGAACATTGTATCAGGGTCTTGCTTAATGCGAGACGGCTACTCATTTAAGTCAGAGAATAATGGTTGTTCTATTTATATGAGTGGTATGTTTTATGGTCATGCTCCGCTGGTGAATGGTTTATTCTTGATGAATCTCGATCGTGATGTTACACATATTTATAGTGTGAGTACCAAAAGATGCAAAGTTGATAATGATAGTCCCACATACTTGTGGCACTGTCGCCTTGGTCATATCGGCGTTAAGCGCATGAAGAAGCTCCATACTGATGGACTATTAGAGTCTCTTGACTTTGAATCATTTGACACATGCGAACCGTGCCTCATGGGCAAGATGACTAAGACTCCATTCTCAGGAATAATGGAGAGAGCAACCGACTTATTGGAAATAATACATACTGATGTGTGTGGTCCAATGAACGTTGAAGCTCGCGGTGGTTATCGTTATGTTCTCACTCTCACCGATGATTTGAGTAGGTATGGGTATATCTACTTGATGAAGCACAAATCTGAGACGTTTGAAAAGTTCAAGGAATTTCAGAGTGAGGTTGAGAATCAACGTGACAGAAAAATTAAATGTCTACGATCTGATCGTGGAGGAGAATATTTGAGTCACGAGTTTGGCACACACCTAAGGAAGTGTGGAACCGTTTCACAACTGACACCGCCTGGCACACCGCAGCGCAACGGGGTGTCTGAACGTCGTAATCGCACTTTATTAGATATGGTACGATCTATGATGTCTCTCACCGACTTACCGCTATCATTTTGGGGATACGCATTATAAACTGCAGCATTCACTTTAAATAGGGCACCGTCTAAATCCGTTGAGACGACACCGTATGAACTGTGGTTTGGCAAGAAACCTAAGTTGTCGTTTCTTAAAGTTTGGGGCTGCGATGCTTATATGAAGAAACTTCAACCAGAAAAGCTCGAACCCAAAGCGGAGAAATGCGTATTCATAGGATACCCTAAGGAAACTATTGGGTATACCTTCTATCTTAGATGCGAAGGTAAAACCTTTGTTGCCAAGAACGGATCCTTTCTAGAGAAAGAGTTTCTCCGAAAGAAGTAAGTGGGAGGAAGGTAGAACTTGATGAGGTAATTACACCCCCTCTCGAACAGGAAAGTAGCGCAGCGCGGGAAGTTGCTCCTGTGGCGCCTACACCGGCTGAAGAGCAAGTTAATGATGATGATCATGAAGCTTCGGATCAAGTTACTGCTGAACCGCGAAGGTCCACAAGGGCACGCTCCGCACCAAAGTGGTACGGCAACCCTGTGATGGAAATCATGTTGTTAGACAACGGTGAACCTTCGAACTATGAAGAAGCAATGGCGGGCCCGGATTCCAACAAATGGCTTGAGGCCATGAAATCCGAGATAGGATCCATGTATGAGAACAAAGTATGGACTTTGGTGGACTTGCCCGATGACCGGCAAGCCATAGAAAATAAATGGATCTTCAAGAAGAAGACTGATGCAAACGGTAATGTAACCGTTTACAAAGCTCGACTTGTCGCAAAGGGTTTTCGACAAATTCAAGGAGTTGACTACGAAGAGACTTTCTCTCCCGTAGCGAAGCTGAAATCAGTTCGAATCATGTTAGCAATTGCCGCCTTTTATGATTATGAAATTTGGCAAATGGACGTCAAAACAGCGTTCCTTAACGGGAACCTTAAGGAAGAGTTGTATATGATGCAACCAGAAGGTTTTGTCGACCCTAAGGGTGCTAACAAAGTGTGCAAGCTCCAGCGCTCCATCTATGGGCTGGTGCAAGCATCTCGGAGTTGGAACATTCGCTTTTATGAAGTGATTAAAGCGTTTGGGTTCATACAGGTTTACGGAGAAGCCTGTCTGTACAAGAAAGTGAGTGGGAGCTCTGTAGCTTTCCTCATACTGTATGTGGATGACATATTATTGATGGGGAATAATATAGAGATGTTGGAGAGCACAAAGGCCTATTTGAACAAGAGTTTTTCAATGAAGGACCTTGGAGAAGGTGCATACATATTAGGCATCAAGATCTATAGAGATAGATCGGGACGCCTCATAGGTCTTTCGCAAAGTACATACCTTGACAAGATATTGAAGAAGTTCAATATGGAAAACTCAAAGAAAGGGTTCTTGCCAGTTTTGCAAGGTATGAGATTGAGTAAGACTCAGTCGCCGACCACGGCAGCAGATAGAGAGAAGATGAGTTTTGTCCCCTACGCTTCAGCCGTGGGCTCTCTAATGTATGCCATGTTGTGTACCAGACCTGATATAAACCTTGCCATAAGTTTGGTAGGGAGGTACCAAAGTGATCCCGGTATGGAACACTGGACAGCGGTCAAGAATATCCTTAAGTACCTGAAAAGGACTAAGGAAATGTTTCTCGTTTATGGAGGTGACGAAGAGCTCGTCGTAAAGGGTTTCGTCGACGCTAGCTTCGACACAGATCCGGATGACTCTAAGTCACAGACCGGATACGTATATGTGTTGAATGGTGGGGCAGTGAGCTGGTGCAGCAGCAAGCAAGAAGTCGTGGCAGCATCTACATGTGAAGCGGAGTACATAGCTGCTTCAGAAGCGGCTCATGAAGGAATTTGGATGAAGGAGCTCATCACCGACCTTGGAGTGGTTCCAAGTGCGTCGGGTCCTATGACACTCTTCTGTGATAACACTGGATCCATTGCCATAGCCAAGGAGCCCAGGTTTCACCGGAAGACGAAGCACATCAAGCACCGCTACAACTCCATCCAGGACCATGTCCACAGTGGAGTGATAGATATTTGTAAAGTACACACGGATCTGAATATTGCAGACCCGTTGACTAAACCTCTTCCACGAGCAAAACATGATCAACACCATAATGCTATGGGTGTTCGATACATCACAATGTAACTAGATTATTGACTCTAGTGCAAGTGGGAGACTGTTGGAAATATGCCCTAGAGGCAATAATAAAATGGTTATTATCATATTTCCTTGTTCATGATAATCGTCTATTGTTCATGCTATAATTGTATTAACAGGAAACAGTAATACATGTGTGAATAAATAGATCACAATGTGTCCCTAGCAAGCCTCTAGTTGGCTAGCTCGTTAGTCAATAGATGATCATGGTTTCCTGATCATGGGCATTAGATGTCATTGATAACGGGATCACATCATTGGGAGAATGATGTGATGGACAAGACCCAATCCTAAGCATAGCACTAGATCGTATTGTTCGTATGCTAAAGCTTTTCTAGTGTCAAGTATCTTTTCCTTCCACCGTGAGATTGTGCAACTCCCGGATACCGTAGGAGTGCTTTGGGTGCATAAAACGTCACAACGTAACTGGGTGACTATAAAGGTGCACTACGGGTACCTCCGAAAGTGTCTGTTGGGTTGGTACGAATCGAGATCGGGATTTCTCACTCCGTGTGACGGAGAGGTATCTCTGGGCCCACTCGGTAGAACATCTTCATGAGCTCAATGTGACTAAGGAGTTAGTCACACGATGACGTGCTACGGAACGAGTAAAGAGACTTACCTGTAACGAGATTGAACAAGGTATAGGTATACCGACGATCGAATCTTGGGCAAGTTCTATACCGACAGACAAAGGGAATCGTATACGGGATTGATTGAATCCTTGACATCGTGGTTCATCCGATGAGATCATCGTGGAGCAAGTGGAAGCCACCATGGGTATCCAGACCCCGCTAATGGTTATTGACCAGAGAGGTGTCTCGGTCATGTCTGCCTGTCTCCCGAACCCGTAGGGTCTACACACTTAAGGTTCGATGACGCTAGGGTTATAGGGAATTGTTATACGAGGTTCCAGAAAGTTGTTCGGAGTCCTGGATGAGATCCCGGACGTCACGAGGAGCTCCGGAATGGTCCGAAGGTAAAGATTGATATATAGGACGGATGGTTTCGGATACCGGAAGTGTTTCGGGCATCACCGGTAACGTACCGGGACCACCGGGACCACCGGAGGTGGCCCCGGGGGACCACCGAAGGGGGGCAACGACCCCGGGAGATAAGGTGGGCCAAGTGGTTGTGGGAACCAGCCCCTAGGTGGGCTGGTGCGCCTCCTCACTCAGCCCATAGCGCAAGGGAGAGAAAAGGGGGGCAAACCCTAGGCCAGGTGGGCCTAAGGCCCACCAGATGGTGCGCCACCCCTCCTCCCCCTTCTGGCCGCCGCACCTCCCATCTGGGGGGGCTGCCGCACCCCCTAGGGTGGGAACCCTAGGGGTGGCACCCCCTCTCCCCCCCTATATATATCGGGCACTTTTGGCCATTGAGACACACGGTTTTTCCCTCTCTCTCGGCGTAGCCCTGCTCTTCTTCCTCCTCCTCTCCGCCGGTTCTTGGCGAAGCCCTGCCGGGAGACCTCGTCTCTCCATCAACACCACGTCGTCGTGTTGCTGGAGTTCTTCCCCAATCTCTCCCTCCTCCTTGCTGGATCAAGGTGCGGGAGACGTCATCGGGCTCACGTGTGTTGAACGCGGAGGTGTCGTTGTTCGGCACTAGATCGGAATCGCTGCGAGTACGACTCCATCAACCGCGTTCTAGCAACGCTTCCGCTTAGCGATCTTCAAAGGTATGAAGATGCTCTTACCCCTCTCTCATTGCTGGTCTCTCCATAGGAAGATCTGAATATGCGTAGGAAAATTTTGAATTTATGCTACGCTACCCCAACAATGGCCTCCGCGTTGACCATGGCCCCTCGCCCCTCCGCCATCGCGGGCGCTCGAGCCGTCCTCCGCAGTTGCGGCTCCTGAAGCTGTGGCATGATCTGAACAGGATCATCTCATCGCTCTGGTGGCTGATGATAGCTGCCCTCGTCCCCTAACCATGATTAGGGGCGAGCGCCACCTGAAGCTAAAGAAGATACTGCAGAACAGGCTGGGGGTGCTGTGCATTTCAGGAGTTCGATGGATGAGAAAAAACCCCTCGCAAACCCCTTAATTTATAGGGTGGGGCACGGGGGCTAGCCCTCCTCGCTCCAGAAACCGCTGCCCCTCTCGCAGAATCGCCCATCGTCATGGGCGAACAGGGGGGCGCCCTGCTGCACCAATGCTTGTAAGGGCGAGCCCTGCCACGGCTGCGACTTTTAAGGCCACGATCACCACTTGCGTGACCGTTACTGTGCATGCCTCGCGCGTGGCGGAAACGCTTCAGGAGGTGGGACGGCCACTGTGCACACGCCAAGACCACCAACAACGGCTCCAGCCTACAATATACCCTGTCATAGAGGCCCGCGCACCACTTTGGGACTGGACCAACAACGCCTCGCACGTGTGTGTGTCCCAGGGCCGGGGGCTCCTGTCGATGCACTGAAGACTGGGGTCTTCTGTGCCGCAGACTTGTGCATGGGCCCCGGCAACCCCTTTTACGGCAAAGCACGTCGAAGGCTGGCAGGAAGATTAACCCCCAAGCTCACCAGGGCCACACACCTCCAAGGGTGTGAGGAACAAGTCTAAGCTACAAGGCCACGGCAACCCTTTCTCGCCGGGAAGACATCCAAGGCCCCGGCAAGCCTTTCTCGCTCGGAAGACATCCAAGGCCCCGACAAGCCTTTCTTGTCGGGAAGACATCCAAGACCCCGACAAGCCTTTCTCACCGGGAAGACATCCAAGACCCCGGCATGTCCTCCTTACCGGGAAGATATACAAGGCCCCGGCAAGCTGTCCTTGCCAGGAAGGCAGACTAGGCCACTGGCGAGGGCACCAGCCCAGCAAGCCCCCTTCGCCCGCCAGGTGTTCCCTCCTGCCACAGTGCCACCGACTACCACAGCGCCAGTGCATTCCTCATGCGCCAGCACAACACCCAGGTGTCGAAACACCTGGGTATGTGTTAAAATAATCCTGGTGCATGTCAGGAGACTGACGAAGCATTTACTGCCCCTAACAGAGCAGTAGGTGGATAACAATGAACCTTGTTCATTGTATAACTCATGAACCCACTATTGAGCACTGTTGGTGACCCCTTTGCCTATAAAAGGAGGCCCAAGGCTCAGTTCTAAGGGGTTAGACACTTTGGGCATTAGCCAGTAGGCAATCATTGTAGCAAGTAATCCTACAACATAACACCTAATACAACACACTAGGCAGGAGTAGGGTTTTACGCACTAAGCGACCCGAACCTAGGTAAAGAACGATCCCGTTGTTGATCGCTAGCTCTGCTCTTGGCGCCATCCCTCTCCCGGCCGAACGATCAAGGGATCCGTGGAGGTTCCCATAGGTGTCACCCGACAACAGTGATCCCATACAATATAAGAGGTAGAATCATCTAGGATCCCTAGCCTAGGGGACATAGTTCAAGGAACTCTTATCCATATTAAAGGGGGAGAACATTCGATGAACCCTTACCTACTATCAAAGGGAGAGGAATTTAAAGGAACCCTTATCAGAGAGAGAAGAATCAAGGATCCCTTTCTCTCAACGAGCCCTTACCCTCTGACATTTTTGGGAATTAATGCCGAAGGGGGAGAAATATCAAAGCTTCCAATAAGCTTACACAAAGGGGGGGATATCACCAATAAGCTTACACAAAGGGGGGGATATCAAAAGGGGGAGACATTTGTTACTTAGGGAAGGCCTGTCTAAGGGGAGACATATCATACCTTACACATTAAGGCAGAGAGTTGTCTCAAATATCATATCTTTACTATCACCATCTTTGGATTGAACTTGTATTACCCTACCTACTCCCAATATCTACATGCTAAGATTCAGGGGGAGAGGAAATTCTTACATATTCATCCTTAAGGGAGAAATATCTAAATTTTCTTGCACACATTTTATGATCAAATCCTATTTTCAATATGTTCTCCATATCTTGGTACTTTTGAAGCTCTTTACATCTTTACAATAGAGTACTCTTGTGTTATGTAACATTTGTTTTCCCAAGTGTACTTCTACTACTAAGACGCTCAAGAACCTCAAGGTAAGTATATGCATCATATCCTTGTTCATGATCATCTCTTGTCTACTCCACATATTGTTTGCAAAAGTGATTCATGAACATGGAAGTTCTACACTCACATATGTTTGGTGCATATAGCCAAGATTTATATGACTTGTCTTGTCCTTCTACCTTGGGTGTGCCCATGCAGTCCAAAGCAACTATCCTTTATAAGGGATTGCACACATTTAGGGGGGCTTGTACTAGTCATGTTTCCTTCAAAGTTGTCATATTTTAATGCATATCTTTATTTGAAGCTTTGATTGTATGTTGTCATCAATTACCAAAAAGGGGCAGATTGAAAGCACATATGCTCCCTTGGTTGTTTTGATAATTCATGACAACATACATTGTCCCTTGGACTAACTCTTTTACCTAGTATATTTCAGGTACAATCCACAGAGAGCTTTGGCTATAGGATCTTGAGGAGAAGCCCCTTGATGAAGGAAGGAATAGGATTGTCTCAAGCTTCAACAAAGAAGACTCTACATTTATATTTGTGAGAAATCACTTTGAGTCCATAGGAAAGCCAACACGATTAAAAGGGGTGAGGTATTATGATGAATTGGTTGCTCAAGTGCTTAGAGATAGCAACCGAAAATACTCAGCCATTCTCCCACGAAATATCTATATCCAAACCCAAACCAGTGAAATCGGTGCCATCAACAATTTCCTTTCGGCCCTACCGATTTTACACTTGACAGAACCTATGGCAAACACTACCATCTCGGTACAACCAACATTCCTCTCAGTGCCACCGATATTATGTGACCAACTTTCTGTTGAGAGGATTTCACAAATGAGAATTTCCGAGTTTGAAATCGGTTTCACCGAGATTTGGAAACCAGTCAAGGTCATCCTATTGGTACCACTGAGATTCCTATATCAGTCTCACTGAGAATTCAAAAGTTACCACATTTAATGCAACTCGGTACCACTGAGATTCATTTCGATGTCACCAAATTGGGAAATAATGTTGTAACAGTTAGATTTTGGGAGATGCCTATATATACCCCTTCACCTACCTCCCATTCGTAGAGGGAGCACTCAAAACACACTTACACTTGCCAGATCCATTTTTCTAAGAGAGAGCCAGCTACTCATGTGTTGACATCAAGAGATTCCACTCCAACCATTTGAACACTGATTTTTAGCCTCCCCAAGTTGCTTTCAACAGGATCTATCTCTCCTACCCCTGCCAAATCTGAGAGAGAATGATTGAGTCTTGAGGAGACTATCTTTTGAAGCACAAGAGCAAGGAGTTCATTGTTCTACCACATCTATTACCTTTTGGAGGGTGGTGCCTCCTAGATTGGTTAGGTGTCTCTTGGGAGCCTCCTACTTCGTGTTGTGGAGTTGAACCAATAATTTGTACGTGCAAGGATACCGCCTACTTCGTGAAGATCTACCATGAGTGAGGCTAGTCCTGTGTGGACGGAAGCAATGGTCGAATATACAAGGCCGCTTCTTCGTGTACCCCTTGTGGGTGAAGCCCTCCGTGGACTCTCGCAGCCGTTACCCTCCGTGGGTTGAAGCCTCCACTAACATGGACGTACGATAGCGCCACCTATCGAAACCAGCCAAAAATTGGCATGTCAACTTTGTTGCGTTTGATCTTCCTAAACTCTACTCCTTACTACATGTGCAAAGTCTTTACTTTCCGCTCCCATATTTGTTCACTAGGATGTGTAGGGTGCACTAGACTTGTTAGAATCACTAAAATCTGCCACCCATTAAATTGGGAAAAGGCTAGGATTTTAATATATGAAAGTAGTCTATTCACCCCCCCCCCCGTAGGCACCTCTTCTATCAATCTCACAATTCGTACCAAAGAAAGGTCTCCAAAACCTTGGTTTACACATCATTGGTGGAAGATGGATGTGCCTTGTTTGGGTAATATTAGTTGTATAGTCCTATTCTTGATGGAAAATATTTTAGATGATGGAAAGATGAAATTCTTGATATATTTGATAAATTCCATTTGCGCAAGTATATTGAATATCCCTATGACCCTCCCATTGATCCTTTGCATCCTTCTCATGATGAAGAACTTGATATGCTTGGTAATCTTAAAACTGTTAATCTAATCATTAGAGGATTGTCAAGAAATGTGCTTAATCAATTGCAAAATTTTGAGTGTGTTGATACTTTGTGAAAAAATTAGAGAAAAGATATCATGGTTACTCACTAAAAAGTCTTGAGATCACTTTCCATAAATGCATTGCCTTTCAAAAAATGAAGCCAACATATCCTAATTTTGATAAAAGCCTTTTTGATCTTCGTGTCCTCATGTGTGCTAAAGGATATGTCATTACCATTAACAGTGTCATTGTTGCAGCCATTCGCATGCATAAATATAAACATTATCATAGTCAAAATTCTGATGAAATTCTTGTTTCTTATGACAAGGATATTTCGTCCGATGATGACAATGTGGAGCATGGCTACTACAATGAAGATGAAAAGTTTGAGATCGAGTATGAGAAGACCATGAGGAACCTTAGTCTTATGGCGAACCTCAAAGACTACATGGATGGAGGAACGGAGTGGGTTTTTGACAGTGGACGCACCGATCACATGACCGGAGATAAAGACATGTTCCATGAGATAACACCAAACCGTGGACCTTGAAGGTATGTGACATTTGGAGACAACTCCAAGGGTAAGGCGCTTGGTCTTGGTAAGGTGGCCATATCTCATGATAGTTCCATTCAAAATGTCATGTTCCTTGAATCCCTTGGCTACAATCTTATTTCCGTATCTAGACTAGCAAAATTTGGTTTCAGTGTGTTGTCCATTCAAAATGTCATGCTTGTTGAATCCCTTGGATACAATCTTATTTCCGTATCTAGACTAGCAAACTTTGGTTTCAATGTGCTATTCATGAAAGTTGACTACCAAGTGTTTCGTAGCGACAATCATAACATGGTATTTACTCGTTTTCGTAGAGGTGATCTATACATGTCTTATTGCACTAAAAAATCCAAACCCTATACATGTCTTATTGCAAAATCTTCTAAAGGTTGGTTATGGCATAGAAGGTTAGGACATGTAGGTATGTGTAACCTTGACAGGCTTATCAAAGTTGATCACATTCTAGGTGTTAAAGATTTTATCTTTGACAATGATAGACTTTGTAGTCCTTGTCAAGCAGGAAAGCAAGTCGGTGGAAGTTATCCCGTGAAGAACATCATGACTACAAGAAGGCCACTCGAGCTGCTACACATGGATCTTTTTGGTCCCAATGCTTACAAGAGCCTCGATGGAAATTCTTATGGTTTACTAATTGTTAATGGTTTTTCCATATTTAAGTGTGTATTCTTTCTTGATGGTAAGTCACAGGTACAAAAGATCTTCAAGAACTTTGCTCGGAAGGCCCAAAAGCAATTTCAAATGAAGATCAAGAAAGTTCAAAGCCACAGCGACGACGCTGCAACGCGCACAACATGGGGGAAGGACACACGGTGGCTCCTTGTGGCTTGGACGATGCTCAACTGCACTAATTTTGTAGAGGGGGCTCTAGTGATCAAAATGGGCGGCGTTGACGCTGCGATCATCGCCGGCGGCGACAGTCCAGCTCACCCCCGACGACCACAACCGGCCAAGAGACCGTGCGGTGCCGTGGATAAGGAGAGAGCATGGTGAGCAAGCGGCCAGAGTGAGCACTAACAAGATTGTCATGGAAATCTGACATCCACAAGGACTGTGCATGACACTTATTCGATGAAATGCTACTCGCACGAGGGCAATGAGGTTGGGGCTGAAATTTTTTGGAGGGGCTTCTCTTTGGGTCTCGAGACTGCCTGAATTTATTCAGAATTTTTGGAGATGGATAAGATGGGTTTTTAATAAAAATGTCAAATCTGGTCCAAACTTTAGTCAAATTTTTTTTGAAAATTTTGAAGTGGAAAGCAGAAAGTTTTTGGTGATCTAGGTTGAGGGTACCTAGAGCTACCATGGATAGTCTACTTTGGGTCATATTTTAAAGAAAACCATAGGTTCCTTTGCAAAATTTTGGGGTCCAAAACTAACTACAGAAAATTTCTAGAGCCATTTAAAAATAGATAAAATTACTAAACACTTCCAAAACTTCGTGAAACTATTTTAAAAGATGTCCTGAGGGTAGAGGAGGGTTGTTGGAAAGAATGTTTGAAATATGGGAAGGGAAGAATTTAGTGAAAATCTTAAAGAGAAAATCTGAGCATAACCCACGTTTAAATTCGTAATTAAAATAAAATATTAAATTCTCACAAATGAAAAAAAAATCAATTCATAAGTTTGTAGAAACTCTTGTCAAGCCAGAAGTGATATCAAGAAATCTGATAAGAGTTTTCTCAAGATAGTGTTTTCAAAAATATTCCAAAAGAGATTTTTATAAAAAAATCAATGACTCTCTAAAAATGATTAAAAATATGAAAATCCCAAATTTAAAAGTTGAGGGTGTTACTAGTTGTTACCACTCGTTTAGCACAGAAGAGGAAACCTCCTCATCCGTGCGTGCTGGCGTGGCTCCTAGCCCCGCTCGCCACGGTGCACGTCATCCACGTGATCATGCAGGACCGTGCTACCTTGCTGGGCCACCCTTTACCAGTCCGTCTTGTGAGGGCATTCTCGGGAGGCAACCTCGCGTGGGGGGGCCTCGCCTGGTGGGCGAAGCCGGACCCGTGTCCTGTGTCGCGTCTTGGGCCGCACGCACACGGGTGATACTTGTGATCTGCGTTGGGTTACCCGTGAAGAGGAACTTATTATCGCATCACAATGTGGGTAAATATTTCCCTGAGTTATGAAAACAAGGTTTATCGAACCAATAGGAATATCAACCACAACCGTCTCCAGCGGCTACACACAAAAGAACAAACATTGCACCCAACGAGGGCAAGAGGGTTGTCAATCCCCATGAACTTGTTATTTGCAAGCGAGTGAGGTGTGTAGATAATTGTAAATAATTATAAATTGAAAAATAAAATAAAATAAAGTAAATGGCAGCAAGGTATTGAAGGTTTTGTAAATATATTATGCATAGACCCGCGGGCCATAGTTTTCCCTAATGGCATCTCTCATGAAAAATAGCGTACGGTGGGTAAACAAATTACTGTTGGGCAATTGACAGAAAAGCGGATAGTTATGCGATATTCCCGGCAATGATCATGTGTATATAGGAATCACTTCCATAAGCAAATGGGTTGACTCCTGCCTGCACTTATTACTATTACTCCACTCATCGACCGCTATCCAGCATGCATCTAGAGTATTAAGTAAAAGAGAGTAATGCATGGATAATAATGACATGATGTATACACAGTATACTCAAGCAATATGAATAAACCCCGTCGTTTTATCCTTAGTAGAAGCAACACAAAGATGCATCTTGTCCCCTTCTTTCATTGGGATATAGAAATTCGCCAGGTTGAACCTACTACAACGCACCTCTCTCACCAAAGAAATACCAATCTAGTTGGCCAAACTATTTCAATAGATCGAAGAGAACTACGAAGCTATCATAATCATACACATAAGAATATTTGTGTTGCTGGTACGAAGATTAAAATGATGTGGTTTATTTATATTGCTTGAGTTTACTTTGTCTACATCATGTCATCGTTCTCCATGCATTACTCTGTTTCACTTTATACTCTAGATACATGCAGGATAGCGGTCAATGAGTGGAGCAATAGTAATAGGTTTAGGCGGGAGTCGGCCTATTAGTTTACGGATGTGTTTCCTATATACACATGATCATTGAAGTGAATATATCATAACTATCCGTGTTTTTGTCAATTTCACAACGGTAATTTGTTTACCCAATGTATGTTGTTTTTCATGAGAGATGCCATTAGGGAAAACTATGGCCCCTGGGTCTATTCACCATATATTTAGAAAACCTTCAATACCTTGCTTCCATTTACTTATTTTTATTTTATTTTGCAATTTAAAATTATCTACATACCTCACTCGCTTGTAAATCACAAGATCAAGGGGGTTGACAACCCTCTTGCCCGCATTGGGTGCAAGTTGTTTGTTCTTTTGTGTGCGACCGCTGAAGACAGTTTGCTTGAATGTTGCTATCATGTGTGCGTTTGAAATTAGTGTTGCCTCCGCCTTTAGTGCGGAGGCCCCTTATTTTCCAACTTCACCTTGCGATGAAAATGCTAAAATAAATTTTGATGAACTTGCTCATGAAAAACTTGATAATCTTGCGGATGATGATCCTTCTAAGGTAGAACCTATTCTGCAAACTAAAAAACTACATGTAGGTAGTCGTAATATTATAGGAAAGAGTGTGATTCAAAATTGTTTCACTTCTCCAGGATCATTACCATTGATTGGAGATTCTATTGTTGCTAGAACTACAAGTTATGTGGATGCTATATCTTTGCTTATAGTAAAATTGGAAAGACAATTTGTTCACATTCATCCTTTCATACAGTGGTTGTCTCTAGAATTATCTAATATTCATGAAGCCTCCACAAAACGTCTTGCTACTATATTTCTTTGTCAAGAATTTAGTAATATCATACAAGAATCTACGGATATATTTGCTCATTATAGGGTTAACGGTGAGTGCCCACCCATAGAGGTGATTCCTTACGAGCTAGAAGAAATAAGAAAACTACGATTGATGGACTATGTTGCTTATGATGAGAATCTTAGAAAGAAGGTTCCGTTTAATGTCTTAGTTGATAAGATTTCTTAACACAATGATCAATTTGCTATACCTGCGGGGTACCCTCAGTCGACTATCTACAAGCACGGAACATGGGGCTTCCACTTGGGCACGGGCATAGTCGCGGTTCAACCGTTCCGCCAGCACTGAGCATGGGGCTTCCACTAGGGTGTGGGCATAGTCGCGGTTCGACCGTTCCGCGAGCGCTGAGCATGGGGCTTCCACTTGGGTGTGGGCATGGTTGTGATTCAACCGTTCTGCCAGCGCGGGTCATGGGGCTTCCACTTGGGCGTGAGGATGGTTGCGGTTCAACCGTTCCACCAGCGCGGAGCATGGCGCTTTCACTTAGGCGTGTGCATGGTTGCGATTCAACCATTCCGCTAGCACGAAGCATTGGGCTTCAACTTGGGCATAGGAATGGTTGTGATTCAACCATTCTTTCAGCGAGCATGGGGCTTCCACTTGGGCATAGGTGCGAGTTCTCCCGAGGCCAAGGGGTGGCGCACCGAGAGGCTCCGGGGCGTGTACAACCCCACCTCATTCCTACGTGAGTGGGTCACATGTAGAGCTTGCGGAGGTGCTGGATGTTCCAAGCGTTCTGCACGGGTCCTCCATCCTCCGTCTCCACGCATCCCAGACCTGCCCTGGAGACATGGGCGACCCTAAAAGGGCCTTCCCACATGGGCGACACCTTGTGGACGCCCTCTGTGGAAAGTATCCGTCGTAGGACGAGATCCCCGACCTCCAAGGTACGAGGGAAGATGTTGTGACTGCGGTAGCGCCACAAGGCTTATTAGTATCTCGTAGTGCGAGGGGTGGCCTGGCGGCGCGCCTCCTCGAGGAGCAAAAGATTGGTTCCCCGTGAGTCGTCCTGATATGCCTCGTCGAACGCCAAGACCCACGGGAAACCATGTTTAAGCTCCGAGGGAAGGACCACCTCAACCACGTAGACAGGGAAGAAGGGGGGTTTGCTAGTCGGCTTGGTTGCGGTGGTGTGGATTGACCACAGCACAGACTGTAGCTCATCTAGCCAACCCTTCCCGCAGGCCTCAAGCTTCTTGAAGCTCCTAGTCTTGAGGACCTTAGCGTTGGCGTGCTCGGCCTAGCCGTTACTTCATGGGTGCGCCACAAAAGTGTAGCATATCTGCGTACCAAGTTTAGCATAGTATGACCTAAAGAGAACACTTGTAAATTGGCTGTTGTCGATGATGATGCGGTTGGGGGCATCGAATCAACACATGAAGCCCTTCATGAACTTGACGGTCGAGCCAGCCAAGATGGTGAGCACGGGCTCAACCTCCGTCCACTTGGTCAATCCATCGATGGTGACATAGAGGTAGCGTTATCCGCCGGCCACGCGGGGGAAGGGACCTAGTATATCCAGCCCCCATAGCGCGAAGGGCCACAAGAGTGGAATCATTGTAGCCCCTATGCGGGATGATGGATCTGCTGGGTATGGAACTGGCAGGTTTCGTAGTACTGGACCAACTCTGCGGCATCACGGAGTGTAGTACGCCAATAGAAAGTGCTACGGAACACCTTACCAGCAAGGGTGCGTGGCAAGGAGTGGTGCCCACAATCCCCTTCATGAATGTCGGTAAACACCTTGCGCCCTTGTTCCTCCAAGATGCACCACAACAGGACGTTGTTGGTCCACCTGCGGTACAACTTGTCGTCTTGGACACGGTAAGCGTTGGCTTGCCGGATGACACATTCCACTTACGCATTCTTCACGGGGAGGTCACCGTGAAGCAGGTAAAGCTAGAACTCCATAGCCCAACCGCCCTCTTCAGGTCCTGATTCCCATAGAGTGGGTAACTCGTGCCACACCGAAGTCGATGAGATTGGTGTGGTAGTTGTTGTGCGTGCCGAAGGTGATAGGGAGGCGGTCTTGCCCCAGGGGAACAATGGAGCCATTGGTCACCCTAGAAAACATCCTGGTAGGCGTCAACTGGTCGTAGGGCACCTCGAGTATCTCAAAGGTATCGATAGAGAGCTCGTTGAGCTTGGTGCCTCCGTCCATGAGGGTCTTGGTGACCGAGGCATTACTGATCGTGGGAGTGCACAACATGGTAAGTGCGCCCGAGACAACGGTGGACTTGAGGACATCCTTGGAGTCAAACGTGATGGCATACAACGCCCATTTGAGGGGTCGTCTGGCCTCTGACCTCAGGAGGGCGGTGTTCACCTCACGATAGTAATGGTTGAACAGGTGGTTCGACGCGGTGGCATGAGCTCCATCGAGGATACAGGCTATCGCATGGGGCTCCTGGTAGCCCCTAGCCTCCTCGTCACGCTGGTTGTTGTTGTTCCTCCTGGGCGACGGCGGCGGCGGAAAAGCAGTGTTGTCCCAGGGGTGCGCCTCGCGAGTATGTTCGTGTCGGGTGCCCTCACGATGCCGATCCCACCAGCCACCCTCGTGAAGTTGGTCACGACATCCATCCTCGCAAGGCTTCTCATACCAGTCCTGACGGGCGTTGCCATTGTGGTTGTCCCACTTGCAGTCGTCATGGCCACCGTCGTGACTAGCACAATGGTCGTTGCGATCTGGATGCCTCACGATGCACTCGTCGCGGAGGGACTAGAGTTCTTAGTAGTCTTCGGTGATGTGGATGCACACATTGTGGTAGATTCAGAGCGAGTGGTGGTCCTTCTTGGGCACATCATGGTTGTGGTCGCACTTCTGTTCAGGCTCCGCAACGCATCACAGCAGAGCCCTTGTGCTTGACCTCCTTGCCCTTTGCCTTGCTATCGTTGGGCGCGGCGTCGGGGTTGTTCTAAATGACCACGCAGCCCTCTTGGGCCTTGGCACACTTGTCGGCGATGTTGAATAGCACCAGAGCCATGATAAAGTTGTCGTTGATGGCGATCTTCTTGCACATGCGGGCGTACGGGACGCCGTTGGTGAACGCCATGATGATGGCTTCGTTCGAGGCACGCGTGATCTTCTTGCGAACCTGGTTGAAGCACTGGATGTACTTGCGTAGGGTCTCTCCATGGTGTTGCTTCACGCGCCGCACGTCGTTGATGGAAAGGAGGCACTCATGCATGCCATTGAAGTTGGCAACGAACTGCTCACAGATCTCGCTCAACAAAGAGATCGACTACTCGTGCCCTTGTCGTCACCGCCCGCCGCCTCTATGCTCAGCGCATAGAGCTGGATGAACTCCGAGGGGTCAGGGATGCCATTGTAGTGTGGGGCAGCTTAGGCTTGACCTTAACGGGCGAAACCACCCTGCATAGCCCACGAGTGAAGGACCGGCAACCCACGCTGCTCGAAGGGACGTCGCGCGTGAGTGCAGCCCGGTTCTGGCGCCCGGCGACCAGGACGTCCTGGACGATCTGGTCCTGGCATTGGCAACACTGCTCAAGGAAAACACGCATGTCGAGTGGCGTGCGGCAGACAACATGGTAGTTGGCCTTGTCTCGGGCCTGCGTAGGTGCCCCGCCAGGCTAGTCGCGCGAGCGCGCGTCGCACACACGCTCGACTAGGTCATTGCGCATGGGAGCTGGCAAAGGCGCTCCATGCGCCACATCCCCAATGCGACACGATGGAGGGCGTACCAAGCGAGAGGGTGCAGGGGCTTCTCCGACGGCGGTTACGAGCTCGGTGATGACGCCCAGCGAGGCGTTGTAGCCAGCGTCAGTGAGGTGTTGTAGCCAGCTTCCGTCCGGCGGTAGCGAAGCAGCTCGTGTGCCATGAATAGCGCGGCCTGCACATTCACATGCCCAAGGAGGGTGTGGGAGGAGGAGGACGTGGCGGTGTGACCATCCGGCCACACGGAAGGGTGCAAGGAGGAATCCTGGTGCTCACGGGCAGCAGGCTCGGTGGTGGTGCCAGCAGCGTCGCCGACGAAGTGGCGGCGGTTGTTGCTGTTGCGACCAGCGGGCGCGGTCTCGGTGATGCAGGAAGCCCGGCGCTCATCACGCAAATGGAGAGCATCATCCATAGGATTGGCGAAGATGGAGCCGAAACGAAGCTGGAGAACCCTGACGCACCCCCTACCTGGCATGCCAAATGTCGGAATCGGGGCTCCGGGAACCCAAAGAGGTTCAAACTCTGGGGTGTGCAGGTTCCCCCGCCCTACTCTACCACATAACCACCCGGTGACACTATGACGCAATCGAGCTCAGGAAGAAGAAAAGTGGACACGACAGTTTACCCAGTTCAGGCCACCTTGCGGTGTAAAACCCTACTCATGCTTGTCTGGATTGCTTGAGGGTGAGAGGGGGTACAAAGGCGGGTTCTTGCTAGCTCTGGGGTCGATCCTCCTCTACGGCGACAATCTACCCTCCCGTATACTGGCCCTGGTCCTCTTCCCCCAAAAACACAAAGCAAGAAGGGTTTGCCACAACGCCTAGTTTCAAGGGGGACAAGACAGCAGCTTATCATGACAAAAGTAATCTTTGCATGCAAAAGCCTCCTATCGTGACACACTGGTGGGCTCGGGATGACCTCTTTCCTGGTGAGCCCCCATCTTTGGTCTTCTGCACCAAATGGGAAACCTTTGGTGATTGCTTTGGGAACCACCAAGATGGCCCCACTCGCTTAGCAAAGAAGAGGAAAGCCTCCTCATCCATGTGTGCTGGCACGACTCCTAGCGCCACTCATCATCCACGTGACAACGCAGAAATGCATGAGACCATCGGGCCACCCTTAACCAGTCCATCTCGCGAGGGCCTGGGAGGCAGCCTCGGGAGGCGACCTCACGTGGGGGCTTGGCATGGCTCTTGACGATGCTTGCCGACGTGTGCCTCGTGAGGTGGGGGCCCTCGCGAGGGTCTCGCCCATGAAGTACAATGGTGTGTTGATCCAGACCCATGGCCTGCATCGCATCTTGGGCCACACATAGACGGGCGTGGGTACCCCTAATCCAACGGGCCCAACACATCACCCCACGAAGGCCTCTGAGAAGAAGGCAAATATGGAGAGGAGGAAGATGGAGTTTGGCTGGAGATGGAGGGTGTGGATTTGGTAGTGCTACAGAACCACGTGGAAGAAGTCAGAGAACGGATGGAGAAGGCCTCCAAAGATTTTCTGGAAGAAGAACGGTAACATCGTCGCGACAGCTCCCTGGCCGGTTTCGAGCCCGGCCAGATCTTGGTAGCTCCATGCTCGTTGTGAGCATTGGTCGTTAAGGGGATGAGCTTGTCCAGCCCCTCCCTATTATTGATGGTGGAGGGTAGCAAGGTTGGGTCCACATGTGCTCCGGCGGCGACACCGCTCCTATTCTTCGATGTCATGGAGGCGGCAGTGCGTCACTCTATGCATTTTCAAACTGAATCGAAAAAACATACCGAGAATAAACTGAACCGAACCAATTTGATGGTTTTTATGTTTTATGGTTTCGGTATGGTATGAACCTTTCATAACATTTTGGACTTTAGTTTCTATGGTATATACCAAAAAACTGAATGCTTAACCGAATAAACAAAAATAAAAATTATATTTATATATCTTGAGGCAAACAACCATATAAGTAGTCGCCTTTTGTACATGAGTCAGATTTCCCGTCAAGCATATCCACTTTTATTGTAATGTAAGCATATTTCTCTACTAAACAAAAGCTAACCACATCCATAACCATCAAAACCATGCATGAATATACACTTGCATATAGCTATGTATTCTTTGTATAAAAAGGTATATGTTTTGAGTCATAAATTTGTAAACTATTGCATGTCATTTCAAATTCGTGTCAACTTTGGTTTTTATGGTATATATCAAAACCATACCGAAATAATTTGGTATATAACAAAATTGAACTTTATCTTAATTTGATAACGTATTTACCGAAGTATTAATACCATATAAACTGGAAAACTGTATAAACCAAATCATGTAAACCGAACACACACAGTGAGCGGTGCGGCTGCCGATGGAGAAGGAGGTGGAGAAGGAGAACAACGAGTGATGCATGCGCAAGGAAGGGGAAGCAGAATGTGGAGGAGGCGTTTGAAGGAAGGCAATGAAGGTGCTTTCTGGGCGCGCGTGGCAGTCTTAAGGCAAGCGTGCAATTACCGTGGCAGCATGGGACAAGTTGGTGCATCCCTTCCCGTAACGATTTCCATGTGTCGCCTCTGGGCCCGACAAATTGACAGCCCCCATGGCGTCTCGACCTGCACTGGCTCGCGCTCAATGGGGGGGACGGTTGTGCCTTTGGCTCGGGGGCTACTGTCAGTCCAGTGGAACCAGGGTACCATGGCCCACCTACTTCTGGCCTAGCCGGCTGTGCAAGGAAGGCCCAGTGTGGTAGGTATCCCACTCGAGGATTTTTACGATCACCTCGCGAGGTTCAGGCTCCGCCAAGCTCACTCTCTCTCTCTCTCTCTTTGAGAAGGTCCTACTAAACACTTGTCCATGAGATGCGAGACACCCCGCGAGGTCTCCCTCACAAGGTTGCCTACCACGTCGGTGACGTGGCCGGGTTATAGGAGATGCAAAGATGGTGCCAACGGTCGCCACAGAAGAATATTTCCCCTTTGTGATAAAAAGGCACATAGCAGTTGTCCCTCCCGAAGAGGAGTCCCGAGGCTTACCTCTTTTGTGCAAGGAGACCAGCCTCACATGAGAGGGGTACATTGTAGTGGGTTCATTCTGACGGGTTTTTGCATCCCAGTGACATAAGGGGACAATATACGTCTTTCTATACTTGCCACTAAGGATAAAACAATGGGGTTGTATCATACTGATTGAATTATCCTGCATCATGTCATTGTTCTCCAAGCATTACTCTGTTTTACTTAATACTATGGATGCATGCTAGATAGCAGTCGATGGGTGGAGTAATAGTAATAGGTGACAGTAGGAGTCAGCCCATTTTCTTATGGACGTGACTCCTATATACACATGATCATTGTCGTGAATATCACATAACTATGCGCTTTTCTATCAACTGCCCGACTGTAATTTGTTTACCCACCATATGCCTACTACATGAGAGATACCATTAGGGAAAACTACGGCCCTCGGTTCTATTCACATATAAGTTTACAAATGCTACAGTTACCTTGTTGCATTTGTTTACTTTTGATTTGTGTTGTATTTATAAACTTACATCTACACAATTTAATTGCTTGCAAATGACGAGTCCAAGGGGATTGATAATCCTGTTGCCCGCGTTTGGTGCAAGTGTTTGCTCCTTTGTGTGCAGTCGCTAAAGATGGGAGCTGGTTGTTACTCTTATTGGTTCAATAAACCTTAGTTCTCTACTAAGGGAAATACTTACCTATATTGTGTCGCATCACCCGTTCCTCTTCACGGAAAACCCAACGCAAATCACAAGCATCGGGAAGGATTTCTGGCGCTGTTGACGCATAGTATCACCAACCTACTATCAAGTAACTTCACACAAAGTAACGTGCACTTGTTCTTATTTCTATTTGTTGTTATATTTAGCTTTCTTCATAAAAAACAAAAATATTTATCTTTGCTAGTAACTAGTTTACTTTTTTTCTTGCTAGTTCACTTGTCCTGCTTGTTACTTTGCTTGCTCGGTCACCATGTCTCAAGATACTACTAAGTTGTGTGACTTTCCAAATACTAATAACAATGATTTTATTAGTACACCTATACCACCCGCCACTAGTGCGGAGTCTTGTGATATAAATGATGCATTGTTGAATCTTGTGAACAAAGAAAGATTTTCGGGAAGCCCTAATGAGGATCTCGCACCTCATCTTAATACTTTTGATAAACTTTGTGATATGCAAAATCTAAATAACATGGATAATGATATTCTGAATTTAAAATTATTTCCTTTTTATTTACGATATAAAGCTAAATCTTGGTTATCATCTTTACCATGTAATAGTACTCGAACATGGGATAAGTGTAAAGATGCTTTTATTACCAAGTATTTTCCTCCTGCTAAGATCATCTCCCTTAGAAATAAAATTATGAATTTTAAACAACATGACCAAGAACTTGTTGCACAAGCTTGTGAGAGGATGAAATGAGTGATCAGAAATTTCCCTACTCATGATTTAAACTTGTGGATGATTATCCAAAATTTCTATATTGGGTTAAATTTTGTATCTAGAAATCTTGTCGATTCTGCCACAGGTGGTACCTTCATGGAGTTGATCTTATTAACCCAGTGTGAGTTCCTATTTTTGCGTGTTTTTGACTTCTGCAGAAAGTCAATACCAAACAGAGTCCAAACACGATGAAACTTTTTGGACATTTTTTGGAAGATTTTGGACCCATGAAGCTTTGGGAGGAGGCAAGATGTTGCACGAGGAGGTGACAAGCCTAGAGGGAACGCCCGGGGGGTAGGGCACGCACACCATGCTGGTGGCCCCCTCGCGAAGCCCTGGCCTAATTCCACTTCTATGAATCCTAAAATATTTTGAAAACATCAGAGAGCCGCCAGAAACACTTTTTCCATGGGCGCAACCCTTTGTTCCGCCGTGATCCCATCTAGAGACATTTTCTGATGCTCTGTCGGAGGGGGGATAAATCACGGAGGCCATCTACATCAACCTTGTTGCCTCCATGATGATGCATGAGCAATCCACCACATACCTACGGGTCCATAGCTAGTACCTAGATGGATTCTTCTATCTCTATGATCTTCAATACATTGTTTGTCGTGATTCCCGCGGTGATCTATATGATGTAATCCTCTTTTGCGATGTGTTTGTTGGGATCCGATGAATTGTGGGTTTATGATTAGATTATTCATTAAAACTAATTGACTCTCCTTTGAATTCTATTATGCATGATTATTATAGCTTCATTTTTCTCTCTGATCTATCTATTTTCTTTTGACAACTAGGTTGAGTTATCTTCAGTGGGAGTACTCGTGCATTGTAGTGGGTTTAATCTTGCGGTGCTCTATATCCTAATGACCGAAGGGGATAAGACATGTATTATGTTGTTGCTAGAAAGGATAAAATGACGGGTCTAAACATATTTCTTGTCTTCCTTTGTCGACATCATGTCATCTTGCTCCAAGCATTACTCTGTTTGTCATGAACTTAATACTTAGAGAGGCAAGCATAGAAGCACTCTCGAAGTGGAGTAATAATGGTAGATGCAGGACCGTTTTGGTCTACTTGTTTATGGACGTGATGCCTATATATACATAATCATTCTCGTGAACAACATGTCATAACTATGCATTATTTTGCCAATTGCTTAACTATAATTTATTTACCCAGCGTGTGTTATTTTCAAGGCAGAGGCCTCTAGTGAAAACTATGGCCCCGGGGTCTTCTTAACCATACCGCTAAAAACCAAAAATACCTTGTTGCAATTTAATTATTATTTATTTAATTTTTCTATTTATATTATGTATATCTATCAAAATTAATCCTTGCAAGTAAAGAGTTCAAGGGGCTTGACAACCTTATTGCCCGTGTTGGGTGCAAGTGTTTGGTTTTCTATGTGCACGTGTTGACGATGAGCGTTTCCTTGGTTCTCCTACTAGTTCGATAACCATGGTTCTCAGTGAGGGAAATAGTTATCGCTACTATATTTCTTCACCCTTACTCTTCAGGGGAAAACCTAACACAGCTCACAAGTAGAAATGCATCAATGAGAACCACGAAATACCTGAAAGGTCCAGATAATGATTGAATGGGCCACAAATGCGTCCTTGAATACGTTCAAGGAACTGAAGTGGTTCAGCTTGTATTTTGAGGTGCGAGGGCCTCAACATTAGCTTTCCCGTGGCACAAGATGTGCACAAGAAGTTAGAAGATTGATGAAATTTTGACACAAGAAAATTACGAGCAATGTAATTGCAAGTAATTTTTTTCATCATCCCGATTCCGGCATGGCCTAGACGATCATGCAAGGTTTGGGATGCGTTAACATTCTGAAAAATAACTTTGTATGCAAAATGTCACATGGGTTTGATGTACGTGTTCTACAAATCAGGCGATAAATATGGAATTTTTTTCATGTACCTTTTTGCCATATCTGTGATCTTTGGTAAAGAGTTGATACTCCTCTTTGTTGTCTTCATGCGTTTCAATGTGTAAACTGTTTTTATGGATATCTCGATAAGGATACGTGATGAGTCAGGATACAATAAAGCATCCTCAATCGTCATTTGTGTACCACTTGGAAGGGTGAATATAGCACGTCTAGTGACATTGTATCGCCTCTAGCGATAGTTAGAATATCTACATTCAACTTGTTGAGAGTTTGGAAATATTTCATATCCCTCGATATGCAGTTTGGGGTACCACTATCCACAAGGCATAATTCCTCTTCCATCAGGTTGTCCCTGTAGAAAACTCTATAAAACAAAAGAATTTTTAATAATAAAACCTCTTGTTAATACATAGAATACAATCTTATTATATCAAATGTGTTGATACAATATAATATAAAGGCAACAACAAACTTATATTCCTATTGCAATCATCACAAATGGACATAATTAAGTAGATCACTAAGGAGACTGAGGGAGTAGTCGGAGTCGCCAAACACATTGTTTTAGGTGTACTCAAGCAACATGTTCTCTATTTCAACAGGATCCACGGGTGGATAAGGTATCATGGCGTTGCTCGATCTAGGAGGAACATCGTGCGAACCGCCAGCTCTATTTGTGCTATGCGGATGAAGGTTGAAGTTGGCTTCAAACCTTTTCCCTTGAGGTGCTTTGTGTCCCTGAGATTGCTGGTACAACATAACCAGATGATTGGGCATTGTCACTTTTTAGTAGAATGCGTGTAGCATCCACACTTTTTGCCAATCTTAGATTTATCAAACTTGGGCTTTGCAGTGCCTTCTCCCTTGCTTGGGTTTCTTGATCTTCTGTTCCCGTCGTGCTTTTGTCTATGATCGAAATTGGATTGTTTGCCCCGACAATTACCATACACTTCTGTCTATTCACAACAATGAGATGAACTTCATGTAAAGGTTGTGCCCCAATTGGGCACTTAGAGCCATTCTTAGTGAGTAGCTCATCATGCTTTTCAGCCTGAAGTAACATGTGAAGAATCACGGAATAGACAGTATAGTTACGAGCATGGTATTTTTGTTGGAGGATCCTATGTGAAGGGAGCATAGTAGACGAAGTTTTCTCTATGTTATCCGCATTAGTAGATTCCTTCTCACAAAAGCACAGTTTGGAACATATCTTATGAACCGCATGATTGTACTCACTAATGAACTTAAAATCCTGAAGACAGAGATGAGTCCAATCATGGAGTGCTTCTTGTACGACTATTGTATTTTGTTGTTCATACCTTGTTTTGAAGGCCAGAAACAGAATACTAGGAGATTCCTTGTGTAAATACTCAGACTTGAGATCTGGATGAATATGGTGCCTTGTGATGAATAAAGTAGCACAGTTTTGTCGTTTTGTCAACAGTGTGGCTGCGGCCGGGAGAATAGTCTCATGAACCTAGATTGCACGCGCTATCGCACGAGATGCAAGACTGGTCTTGATGTCCATAGACCATGTAGGGTAGTTGTGTCCATTGAGGGCAAGCTCCTCAAAGTCTTTGGCAGTCATCTTTGCCTACATGGGAACCATAGATAATTCATTTATGGGCGGTAAATTAAATACCATCATAGTTATGTAATAAGACTACAAAAATTTGATGCTCAAGTGAAAAACTTGAAAATTTCTTAACCTCAACTATGTGAACATAACACATTGAAGATCAATTAGATCTCAAAGTAATAAGCTACATAATATGACAATGTCAGAAGATGCACATGTTTCTATTACCTTGTGTATGTTACAATTTAAGTATAAGGAAATACACGTTGGAGGTAATCGCATGTCGACACTGAGAAAACGTAGACCTCGCAGCAAGAGGGGAGAGTATGCAAATGAGGAGTAGATCCCAACTCATTACCTAGTGATTCCAAATATAATGAGGGAGAAATATTCAAAAATTTGCAAGTTTGATATGCGAGAGAAGATGAAATCAATTGCAAAAACATGTTCAAGAAAACTTGATATGTGGTAAACACATGGAACATGTCATTCTGCCCAGATGAAATTTGGTACTTTATTTATATCATCATCAATCAATTGCATAATATGAACACAACAATAATTAGTTAATTACACAAGCCCTAACCTAGAATAAATCTAGGACTAGACTGAATGTAAGTAGTAGTAGAACTAGGTACTAAACGGTACTAAACATAGTATAAACTATAATATACAATAATTAGTAGTAGGTTAATAAAAACAGAGAAGAAAACGAAATCCGCCCATGGGAGGTGGCTAGAGGTCACACCAGGTGCCTGCGTCTGGGCCTCCACGGCCTTTGGCTGGCCCGGCCGCTCCCGCATCGAATAAGAGGCAGAGGAGAGCGGCAGTTTCCGATAAGCGTCGGAGCCCCGGTAACCGCACCACCTGGCTCGATCCCCTCTTCCTACACGGTGCCGCTGGAGTGGCTGTCGACGCATCCCCTCGTGTCACTAACAAACCACTGACAAGCCCTCCTCGTCTAACGAAGAGGTGACGACGGCAAGGTCGTGACGACCTCCCTACATCGGTGCGATGGCGAATCTGAGGCACACCCAAGCCCACGAGCCGGGGCGGCGGTCGAAAGAAGAGGTGGTTGTAGCACCGCTCCATGCGACTGCTCGAGTCTGTGGTCATTTCCTGTTGTTGTGGGGCGGTTCCATCTATGTCCTTCATCCCTACCTCGAGGCAGACGATACTGGAGGCACCGGTTGGCGCGGATACAAAAATGAGCCTGTCCTCCGCGTTCATGTAGCGACCCGACTCGAAACGGTCAAGCCTGTGTGTATCTGTACCATCCTTGGATCAGTATGCTGGCACACACAGTACATCAATGTATATATCAAAGTGCAATCACATGTAAATAACGTAAAACTGATATATACCTCAAAGTCTCAGCAGAAACAGTCAAGGGAGTGGAATCCCAATAAACACCAACGGCAGGTTGAGTGCAGACCGTAACCCTGAATCGTACTCTTACTCGTCGAAGAAAATATCTGCAACATAAGATGTTGCAGCCGTGTAGGTCAGCATATTGAATATGCCGGCAAGTCACAAAAGAGAGGGATGAAAATATCATCTATACTACATGCATATATGGCAGGTGGGGCTGTAAGTTTTTAGCGGAAAGCAAAGTTTTCTCCTACAACAAGAGAGAGGCTAAAAGCAAAATAATACTACATTGTTCGTTGTTAATGAGAAGGCTCCACCAACCAATTCTCATACCCAAGTTGTCAATATTACCCACATCAATAAGATTTAATGGTGTTGAGAATTCCTGATAGTTTCAGTTCCTTTGGCTCAAGTTGTCCATGACCGTGGACACGGCTACTCGATTAGGTTTGAGTACTCTGCAGAGTTTTGCACACGTTCCCCACAAGATTTGATCGCCTCCATTGAATGTCCTCGCACTACAGGATGTTTGAGAACCGTATGATCAAAACATGGTCTTTCAACGGGTCCCTCTGAGCCTCTGACGGTGTCAATCCAATCCTACCGTTCTTCTACATCTCGTAGCACCGCCTGTCCAGAGTCACCATGTTGTCCAACCAAGCCAGAACCCATAATGACTTGTGGTTGTGCAGGTAAGCCTTGGGTCTTGAAATATCCATCCGTCTCTTTGTGCTTAGGTGAAGCTTTCCGCAAGATGTCATGGCGCTTCTCCATGCATCCCGGGTCCTCCGCTGGTTTATCCCAGGGGGGCCATCAAAACCGTCCTTCACCCAGAGGTATATTGCATCACGAGGTCTCGAAAGTCTTGACATACCATGTCTTGATTATTAAAATATTCTCACAACACTCGTGATAGACTCTCAACCAAAACCCCATCTACTTAAGCATAGCAAAATAACATGTATCATCCCGGGCCAAGTAACAAGGGTGATGGGTGCCTACCACATGAACTACATCAAGAACCAAATTTTCGAGTTCCTACTTAGCATGCAATAGGTGAAGAAAGGTTGATCTACAATGCATATAAAACATAGGAAATATGATCAACGTGACTTGCCTTGTTGACGATTGTCGAACTCGAACGCTTCTAGATAACAAGCTTCGCACTCCGGGCGATCTATCGACAGGACCAAATTCACACAATAAGCACCACAATGACAAGTAATCAAAATAAAACAACAAACAAAAATAGTTATAACATGTGAGATGAAAAATTGTCTTTCGTGAACCAAAACAAAATCTGTTTTGTTAAAAAACCCAAGATAAAATATCTTACAAATTCTAAAATTAAACCTACTGATAACTAAGATCACTAGTGATTAGTAGCAAAAAGAATCAATTAAAAATCTATTTTTAAACTCTCGGTATGCACAAAATAATATTTAAACCAAATCTGTTCCAACTCAATTTTTATAACTATAAACACAGTCAAATTATATATTTTAGGAAACTACAAGAACTTTGTGATCTAATGCAAAAAGAATCACATTAATTGGATGTGTAGAATAAATGTTATTAAGAAAACAAAATCAGAACTGTTTCTGTTTTGAAGACAAAAAACTGAATTAAAAAAAACCTAACTACGAACAGGGCCACGTGGCGAGCTCTGGTTGGCTAGGGGTGTGCGCTGCGTAGGCTAAACAGCGGACGTCTGGCTTATAAAGGAAAACGTTTCGCTTTATTTAAGTGGTCTAATCTGGGCCTTTGGAGCTGGATCTAACAGCTACGGGGGAGAAGGGAGATGCTCACAGAGGGGTCGCCGGCGATGGAGCTCTCCGGCGAGGCAGGGACGCGGTGGTTGTTGGAGAGGCCGTGGCGGTGGTCGTCGGCGGCGTATGGGGGTCCAGGAGGCCGGGGCGGTCCTCCGGCGTCCTTTGGAGGCGTCGGAGAGGTGCGGGGACGGCGAGGCCGAGCGGCACGAGCTCGGGGACCTCCGGGTGGTGGTCGGGCTCCGGCGAGGTTGTCGTCGGGGTGGCTGGGTGGAGGGTTCGGGGTTTTGGGGAGGGGAATGGGGTGCGGAGGGGGTGGCGAGTTCTCTGGTGGCGGCAGGTGGCGCGGGGAGGTGCGACAGCTAGCTACAGAGGCTGCCGGAGCTTCGGCTCCGGCGAGGTGATGGCGGGGGCGATTGAGGCGGCGAGACGGGGCGGCGATGAGGGGAACGGAGTGCCGGAGGAGGCGGAATACTTATAGGGGCGATGGTGGTCTTGGGAAGGAAAGGAGAGAAAGATCGGCGCGGATCCGGCGACCTCCGGCGAAGAAAGGAAGGAGAGGGGAATCGGGGAAGGAGAAGACCGAGGGGGGCTTCGGTCGGGCGGTGGGACCAAGGTGGCAAAGAGATAGGAGGGGGAGCGGCGGGATCGGGCGGCCGATCCGTAATTATTCGGATCTGGTGAGGGTGACGATTCGGCCCAAACCTTCCTAACGCCCGTGGCGATATCTTTCCTATTCAAACATTTTTTTTCTTTTTTTGAATAACAGGAAACTAAAACATAAAAAGGAAACTAAATATAATTCCAAATATAACATTATTATATATCAAAATTATCAGAAAAATAAGTCCAATAAGATGGACATTTTTCCACAGCCAAAATAAAAACTTCAGAAAAAAATATTTTCACAAAATTGCCTAAATGATTTATTTTCTTTTGCAAATAATTTTCAAATGACCCTCCTAAGTTTTTAGGGTTCAAATATATTTTTTTAAATGCCCCTAGTTTTGGAGGGTCATGTTCCCTCTCTCATATTTTTAATATATGACTCCAATTAAACTTTGAAATAGCAATAAGATCAAATATGAAAATGAAATCCATATCATAAATCTTTTATTAGTTTTCAAATCCACCCTTTCAAAATCTTTATAGTTGAAGAAGTCATGTTTTCTTTTCTCATTTATTTTTAAGTGGATGAATTTGAATTCATAGGAAAACGGGGAAAGTCATTTTATTCCCTCTCATTCAAAAGTTTTAAAAAAACTCAAATTTCACTCAACTTTCAATCACTCAAACAAACAAACAATCAATCTAATAATTATATTAACATTCCAAAATTTGGGATGTCACAAACCTACCAAACTTAAGATGAATCTCGTCCTCGAGATTCGAAGAGGTTAGAAAGAAAAGGTTAGGGTTTGGGGGTCTTCTAATAAATCCAATCTCCCGTAAAGTGGGGTGCTACCACACTTAAAATGAAGATTACTGGTCCCTCAATAATTTTAACGATCCTCTGGGGTTTTGGCATCTGACTCCTCACAGTCTTCATACTAACTCCTTTGGTGATGCTCTTCCGTTATATTCATAACGTTTCCATCAAAACAAGGGTTCTTCTGTTGATATAAGCTTCTTCCGTTACTAGGTCTTCTTAGCTGACAGGTCTCGTGATCATTCTAAATAACCTATCGATGATTCTCAGGGTGGTCTACCATTTGTGGTTATCCTGCACAGAGAAGGGTCTTGGCTTCATCCTCACAGTAAAATTTCCTACGCGTCACAACAAGTGCCATGTACATGGGTCTTCTTTATACAATTCTAAGGCTTAAACAAAAGCTTCAAACAACGTCGTCTCTCACTATGTGTAAGTCTCTCAGATTTACCATTCTGAATAGCAAGAGAATGATAAGAGTAAGTCGTCATGGTGGCCAAGCCATTCCGCACCCAAATCATTGCAATATATAAGGTTTAGCGAATCTAGTATTCTAACACTTGGGCATCCTCACAAGCATTGCAGAATTTCTCTTGTACACGAACGAAGTTCGTACGAATCCATTGGTTCTGCAAGCTGAACAAAACATCTATCGTATTCTTTACCACTCTCAGGTTTACGTATGCTCCTAAGAAAACGTTTGCCGATCCTCCATAGCTTCTTCCAAGCTTCTTTCTTCATAAAGGTAGTGCTTGATCCTTATTAGTCCCGGGGTCTGTGGGTTGCAGGCCCACTTTAACTCATACTTGGAATTACTCCGCCTTTAATTCCTATGGTGTTTCATTCCATCATACTCTTGGGGTAACCATCATATAATAATAATCCTCACACTTAATTTTGGTACACACTCCACTCTGTGGGATACTTTTTTTCCATTGGTGTGTTTACCATTAAAAGTATTGGTTCATCCATAAATCATATTCTTTTAATTTTCAATCCTTTATTACATCCTTAATTTCTTCTCAAAACTCCAATCCAAAGTACTTTATTACAAATGCTGCCATCCACATTGTTCGGTATGGTCAAGCATTTCTGCCAACTTTATTCATTTGTTGTGACGCCCCAGTAAATTAAGGTACACTAAACATATGCTAGTGGTGACACGTCACCGGGATTACTATTGGTAATCTCGCATAGCTTCAAACGATTCAAATTCAAGTTTGAAATAAATAAAAACAATAGAAGTTTTCGGATCTTAAGATAAGAAAATGTCGGGACAGACATAAAGATTCCCTAATGGTTTATAAAGTGAACAGGGCATTTATAAAGTTATTGTAGTCCCTATATATAAATAAAACAGAAAGCTATTTGAAAAAAAAGCCCCTGGCCCAACTGGGCCAAGTTGGCCCAGCCGGCCAGGCTCCCACGCAACCCTAGCCGAACCCGTGGCTCCCCAGCTCCCCCTGCCTGCCGCCAGAACAGCCCCCTGGCGCTAGCGCCTCGCCCTGGACCCTCCCCTCGAGATCCCCTAGCCTCGATCTACTCACTCCCCACGAGACCCCTCTCTCTCCCGCAACCCCCTCCCACCTACCGCGCTCCCCCCCCTCCCGTCGGCCCTGCACCCAACCCTCTCTCTCACGGTCACCCAACCCACCAGCCCCACGTCCCCCGCTCGCCCCTGGTAATCCCTCCAACACCCAGAACCCCATCGATCCCCCCGCTGCCTCACATTTCCCTTCCCCTCGTCTCCCACGAGACCGAGCCCTCCCCAGACCCCCTCACTCGGCTCCCTCCCGATCCCCACGAGCAATCCCTCCCCACGGTCTCCTACGCCGGCGGCCCCCCATCCCACCTCCCGTCGGCCTCCCTCCCGCTGGTAGCCACCGCCTCGCCCTCCTCTCACCGACCCCCATCGTCCCCTGCCCCCTCCTCTCCCTGGCGAGGATCCCCACCTTCGGCGGACGGAACCTCCCCTCTCCCGGCGGCGCCCCTCCCTCCACCAAGGACGGCGGCGCCCCTCATCCCCGTCACCACCACCGGCCGGAACTCCCCATGGCGGCCCCATCCTCGGGGGAGCCTCCCCCACCGGAGCTTCCTCGACGCCGACGCCGACCTCCATCGAGCCTCCCCCGAGCTCATTCTTGCACATCTACATGGCTCGATGAGAACGCCCTTCTCCCTCTCCTTCACCTCCGGTTCCATTCCGGCGATCGTCGCCTCGTTCCGGCGACGTTGATCTCTTGTTGGAGGTGGAGGTTCCCTATGTGTCTCTCAGTTGACATTGACACAAAACAAATAGAGATGTAGAGAGAGTTGTTAGAAAAGAGAGATGAGATATGTATGTATTAGATGCATGTATATATTATATATGTATGTATATGTATGAATGGATGTATGTATTATGTATGTATATGGTATATGTGTGTGTATAAAACGTGTGTACAAGAGTTGTGTGTGTGTGGCCTTTAGGCCATTGCCATGTGGGGCCAAACCCCCCACTCCCACTGACAGGGAGGCCCCACACCCGTTGTTAAAAAAATAATCATAACAAAGATATCTGTTTTTATTAAATAAATAAATAAATAGTTATATTAATTAATTAGTTAATTACTTAAATAGATATATAAGATAATCTGTTAATTAGAATAATCAATTAACCTAATAGAGAATTCCACGTGGGTCCCCCACTAAATTAATCTGATTAATTAACATTTAATCTTAATTAAAAACTTGTGGCTATCACGCTTGGGACCCACTGGTCAGTTGACCAGTCAACTGCTGATGTCAGCATGACCTCATGCTGATGTCATAATAGCTTTTAATTAAATTAATTAAATCTGTTTTTAATTCCTAAATAATTAATAAAACTTTAAAAATTAATATAAAATAATTCGTAAGTGAGATCAAAATATTTTCAATATGAAAGTTGATCAGCAGAACGAGACGAACCCGGATACACGGTCCATTCGTCTGTCACGCGTCCCTAGCATAGCAAACATGGAACTTTTCCATCGTTTTCCATCTGACCCGTAGTAGCCCGAGACCCGGAAAATATCGTCAGATATTCTTCCAACCCGTCTATGACGGATGTTGCTGCGTTAGCTCATGTCTAGCCTGCATCTTGCTATGTCATGCATTGTGTTGCACCGTTGCTATTATTTATTGTTTCTTCCCCCTCTTCTTACCGGTAGACCCCGAGACTGATGCTGCTGCCGGGTACATCTACGACCCAGCCGATCAGTCCTTTACCGCAGAGCAGCAAGGCAAGCAAACCCCCTTGATCATTCCTATATCGCCTATGTCTTTCTTCCTACTGCTTGCATTAGTATTTTGCTAATGTTGTAGTTAGCTCCTATATCTGATGCATTGCCTATTTTTGATGAACTGCTACTTTCAGTACTGTACTTTAATCTCCTTAGTATAGGTGGAGCAGTCTTCCCCTCTGACCTCATAGTCCAGTTGCCCCGCTTTGCTTTCAAATCTCGATCTCTGATCGACGAACCAGACCCGGCACAACACATACACCCCCCTTAGTTGTACGACGCTACAGAGATACTATCGAGTACCAAGGGTGACACCTCGCTAAGTACTCCTGATGATATCTCTGTAGTATAGCTAGTCAGTCGTGCTTATCGAGGGTGATTCCTCTTTCACCATTCCTGACGATGCCTCTGTCGTGCAACCCCTCAAGTGTGGGACCCCCGAGGGTGATTCCTCTAAGCCCACCTTGACGGATACATCTTTCGGAATCCAACGAGGGTGATACCTCGGATTCCCCCGATGTTACAACCACACACTTACTCGACCATGTTACTGGGATCATTGGTGATTAGATGTTAGTCGGGTGGATTCCCGCGAGATTGTGTTGATGGCCTAATTATGATAATGGATTCGGGTATTTGATATGGGTTGGTTGGAGACCTTTTCGCACTAACCGGCTACGCAGGAAGAATTATGGGTACTCGGTGTCGCGGTATCAGCCGGAGCTTTTCAGATGTCAGAAATGTAGCGGCGCGCGCCCGAGTGGTCCCAAGATGCATCGCGCTTGTGATTAAGGGATGCTAGCACAGACGTCGGCCGCCCACACCACGTGCAGGAGTGTGAAGGGGAACTGGGCCGACGAACCCATTGTGCTTAGGAGTTAGACCGGCGGGCTGGCCTCTCTGATTAGTCTTAGGTGGGGTTGCGACGTGTCGATATTCCGAGGTCGGGCAGGACCCAGAAAAGTGTGTCCGTCCAGAGTGTTATCGAGCGTGACGGGACATGTGGTGCACCCCTGCAGGGATGAAAATTAACTATTCCAATAGTTGTGTCCACGGTTACAGGACGACTTGGAGTTGTGCCCCGATCTTATACAACTACAATTGTTACTTAACTAGAATTAGTTGCCTCGGGATTGCTTCCTCGCAGGGAGTCGAGGGAGGATCTCTGGGCGTGACCTCACTTTAATATTGCTTCAACAATATGACTATTATTTGTGTTACCCCTGTTCTACTCTCGTCTATTGCTGCAAGACCCTGAAGATGCTAGTCTTTGATAGGACTAGGCCTTCTCTCTCTATTCTCGCATTGTTGCAGTGAGTCCACATATAAACACCCCCCTTCTTTGATACTGATGCATACTTTGAATAGTTCTGATGTAAGACTTACGAGTACTTTGGATGAGTACTTGTCGTTGCTTTGCTCCCCCTTTGTTCCCTCGATCCGTTGCTGCGACCAGATGATGGAGCCCAGGAGTGGAGTTTCTTGTCGATTTCTGCCATCCCGATGGTGTCTTCTTCATGGAGGCCGCTGAAGATAGGAGTAGTTGAGGAGGTTCCCAGGCAGGAGGCCTCGCCTTGTTCGTTGTGTTTCTTTTGTGATAGCCTTCTCTAAGGCACCCCCATGTTTTATGTTTGTACTCAGATATTGTTGCTTCCACTGACTCGTGTGTTTATCAAGCTTCCGTATTCTAGCCCTCGAGGCCCCTGGCTTGTAATATGAAGCTAATATTGTTTTATTTGTGTCTAGAGTTGTGTTGTGATATCTTCCCGTGAATCCTTGAGTTTGATAGTACGCATTTACGTGTATGATTAGCATACGTTTCATCAAGGGTATCACATTTGTCTCCCTTGGGGATACTTTAGTCCCACTGGAACTTCCTGAGGTGCTCCTTGAAATCATCCATCTTTTGCTTTATCATGGTGGCCATGAGCGTCATCTCCATCATCTCCGCAGGCACTTCACTCAGGTATTCTTGGGTATGACGGAGTCTTGCTTCAAGTATTTCTCCAATCTGACGTATGGCTTCCATGGAAACTTCACGGACAGCATCAAAGAAGGTTGCTCGTGGTACACGTGAAATGAAAAAGTATTGCCCCATAGTCTTTGGACAAACTCCTTTCACATGGTGGACGTGTAATTTCCACATACCAAAGTTCCACTCCACTTTCCATGAATGGGTAGCCTTTGTAGACTGCATCTCCTTCAAGATGAATGTGCTTCATCATGTCCTTCAGGATTTTCGGGTAATCATGATCACTAGTCAGGGTCATGATCGTTTCTGGGCCCTTAAGGAAGGACTCGTAGAGGGTTGTCATCTACAGGTGTCAGAAAATGGTACTCAGAGGAATGTATGTGTCTCCTTGGTATGCATGGTACATTCCTACTCATTGGATCCTGTGGGTTTACCGATTACTACCACACTTAAAATGAAATATACTCATGCCTGCATAGACCATATTTTCTCATATCCTTATAAATTGTTCGGAGATCTTTGTTCGTAGAGAAACAACGCATACAGTTTCAACATGGGCAATCATGATACAATAATTTTATTGATTCATGAGTTATTACAATTTCAGAGACTTCTGTTACAAAAATTCAACTCCATAATCTCATGAAAAACAACAGTGCTTCAGGTTAAACTTCTTGCCACTGTCAAATCTCAACTACTCCCTTTTAACTTTCTTTCCGTGTGGACAATTACTAGCATAATGTAATGCTTCCTTGCAATGAAAACAAATGAGTTCCGACAAGTCTCGGGGCTTCTTGGAGTTTGCTATTACTCCTTGGTTTTCCTGCTTCCTTTTTGGGCACATATTTTTGTAGTGGCCAAATTCCATACACTTGAAACATCTGATATGACTCAGGTCTTTATCTGCAGAAATTTGGCTTTTCCGAGGGTACTTTCTCTTCTTTCCGGACTGCTGCGTTCTGGCCAGTTCCTCTATTTCAAGTGGATCCAACTCTACTTTTTCAGTCGGGAAGTCTCCCAGATTTTTACGGCTTTCCTTCGTGCAATCATTTGAGAAATGTCCTTCTTGTCCACATGAGTATCATGCATTGGAGAAAAATCTGGTCAGACCTTGTTCATCAGGGTCTTCTATATTTTCCTTCTCACACGTTCTTCTAGAATCTTGTTCTTGAACGTTTCCTTCATTACTGCTTTCTGCTGCTTGACAAGTTGTTGCACCTTGGGGTAGATGTGACACTAGGCTGGGTAGTGGGTGGTTCCTTCACACAAGAAACAAGTCACCTGACTAGTTGGGCATTCCTCTGATGAGTGATTTTCTTCACAATGAGGGCATCCATCCTTGTGTTCTTCCTCGGTGTGTCCTATTTCTCCAGAGATCTTGCATGCACAAGGCTAGCTCAACGGGTTATCATAGCACTTCTGAACGAGACGGGATCTTAACAGAGTCTTCTTGAATTCGTCCCAGGTTTCTGCTCCACTAAATCCTTGTATGGCATGATGCATTTTCCACCAGATAGCAGCACCTTGGGTAAAGTACTGAAGAGCGTGTGCCACTTCATATTTCCTTGAAATCAAATTTCTCCTGAAGTGGTTCTCCATGTTCTGAATCCATATATCAACCTCTAGCTGGGTCATTGGCCCAGAGATTACAAGTCCAGCTTCATACTCCATCTGGTAGGGTTGAGGTTTTGGGGATGAGATGGGTAAGAGAGAGATGGAGATACACACAATACAAACAATATTTTTGAGAATAGGTTTTATTTGTGGCTGTCGGAAAACACACACCAATGATAGATCACAAATCATCGTATCTAACGTGGGTATATAACAGGGATTTGGACTTCTAATGGTCATTCAAATATTCAAACGCTTCAGGGTCTTCGAATTATTCGAGTCTTGAGAGTCTTCAATTGGTGTAGCTTCAATTCTTCAAATGCATGGTGAAATTCTGTTTACTTGGAAGTGGGACTCCGTTGATCCTTCATGTGTTCAAAGGGGAAAAGGTATTGTCGAACTATTTGAGGCGAGAGATAACATTCGATGAAATCAGAAGGAATGAGAAGTAAAGGATGTTCCTGAAAATAAAATTTTTGAGAGATCCTTTCCTAAGGGATTTCCAGTTTCTAGGGTCACGTCCTACAGTCAACATGTGCTCTGATACCATATCTGTAGCGTCCCAACTCGAAACGAGTTAAGCCTCTATGTATTTGTGTCATCCCTGGATCAGTATGCTGGCACACACAGTACATCAGTGTATATATCAAAGTGCAATCACATGTAAAAAACTCAATTTTTATAAATTCAAACATAGTCAAATTATATATTTTCGGAAACTACAAGAAATTTGAGATCTAATGCAAAACGAATCACATTAATTGAATGTGTATAATAAAAGTTATTAAGGAAACAAAATCAGAACTGTTTTTGTTTTGAAAACAGAAAACTGAATTAAGAAAACCTAAATACGAACAGGGCCACATGGCGAGTTCTCGTTGGCTAGGGGTGTGCGCTGCGTAGGCTAAACAGCGGACGGCCGGCTTATAAAGGAAAACGTTTCGCTTTATTTAAGTGGTCTAATCTGGGCCTTTGGATCTAGATCTAACGGCTACGGGGGGAAAGGGAGATGCTCACAGAGGGGTCGCCGGCGATGGAGCTCTCCGGCGAGGGAGGGAGGCGGTGGTTGTTGGAAAGGCCTTTGCGGTGGTCGATGGCGGTGTCTGGGGGTCCAGGAGGTGGCGGCGGTCCTCCGGCATCCTTTGGAGGCGTCGGAGAGGTACGAGGACGGTGAGGCCGAGCGGCACGAGCTCGAGGAGCTCCGGGTGGTGGTCGGGCTCCGACGAGGTTGTCGCCGGGATAGTTGGGTGGAGGGTTCGGGGTTTTGGGGAGGGGAATGGGGTGCGGAGGGGGTGGCGAGTTCTCTGGTGGCGGCAGGTGGCGCGGGGAGGTGCGGCAGCTAGCTGCAAAGGCTCCCGGAGCTTCGGCTCCGGCGAGGTGGTGGCGGGGGCGATTGAGGCGGCGAGACGGGGTGGCGACGAGGGGAACGGAGTGAGGGAGGAGGCGAAATACTTATAGGGGCGAGGGTGGTCTCGGGAAGGAAAGGAGAGAGAGATCGGCGCGGATCCGGCGACCTCCGGCGAAGAAAGGAAGGAGAGGGGAATCGGGGAAGGAGAAGACCGAGGGGCTCCGGTCGGGCGATGGGACCAGGGTGGCAGACAGAGAGGAGGGGGAGCGGCGGGATCAGGCGGCCGATCCGTAATTATTCGGATCTGGCGAGGGTGGCGATTCGGCCAAACCTTCCTAACTCCCGTGGCAATATCTTTCCTATTAAAATAATTTTTTCCCTTTTTTTGAAAAACAGGAAACTAAAACATAAAAAGGAAACTAAATGTAATTCCAAATATAACATTATTATATATCAAAATTATCACAAAAATAAATCCAATAAGATGGACATTTTTCCACGGCCAAAATAAAAACTTCAGAAAAAAATATTTTCACAAATTGCCTAAATGATATATTTTCTTTTGCAAATAATTTTCAAATGACCCCCCTAAGTTTTTAGGGTTCAAATAAAAAAAATTAAATGCCCCTGGTTTTGGAGGGTCATGTTCCTCCTCTCATATTTTTAATATATGACTCCAATTAAACTTTGAAATAGCAATAAGATCAAATATGAAAATGAAATCCATATAAGAAATTTTTTATTAGTTTTCAAATCCACCCTTTCAAAATCTTTATAGTTGAAGAAGTCATATTTTCTTCTCTCATTTATTTTTAAGTGGATGAATTTGAATTCATAGGAAAACGGGGAAAGTCATTCTATTCCCTCTCATTCAAAAGTTTTAAAAGTTTCAAATTTCACTCAAGTTTCAATCACTCAAACAAACAAACAATCAGTCTAATAATTATATTAACATTCCAAAATTTGGGATGTTACAGTTCATCGTAGTGCGCATGGGCACCGGGGCATAGCAAGGCATGGCGCGACTTGGTCGGCGACCTCGGTAGCAGGCGTAAGCATTGGTAGCGCGAGCCACTCCGCCGACGGAGGAGGCGGTGAAGGTAGGGACAATGGGGCACTCGGGTCAGCCACCATTGGGGTCCTCGCGTCGACCACAAGCCACGGGTCAAGGCCCTGCTCACAAACACAACACGTCCAATGGTACCAAGGTCTTGTTCGTGGTAGTGGCGAGGGTGTGTGGCGGCATAGTCGTCACGTCCACGAGTGTGGTGAGCACTGAGGGGGTGCGTCCAATGGCACGGTGTCAGCCACGGGCGCCATGTCCAATGATGCTGCGAGCGAAGCAACGAATGGCCTGTATGTGTCAACGAAGGCCATCAACGCCATGGTGGCAACAAGCAATGAGGCGGCTACGATGGCCGTCCTCACAGATCAGGCAGACGAAAAAGTAAACAAGGTCGAGCATCTCATCGCCAGGTCTCGCTCCTCCCTTCTCTCGTTTCTCTGTTGTTTTTGTTATTGATAGTTCTAGTGTTGCTAATATCGGTATTGAATTGGATTCTCTGTCTATTCATCCATTGAAAGAATAATATATACAAGGAGAGACGCGACGAGATAATGGATACATCGGTTCCAACACGAGGGGAAGAGGCATTGGTTGCGGGAGCAACCGCACAGCTGTTATGGGCAAGGGGGGATTTTGAAAGCACATATGCTCCCTTGGTGGTTTTGATAATTCATGACAACATACATTGTCTCTTGGAGTAACACTTTTACATAGTATATTTCAGGTATAATCCACAAAGAACTTTGTCTATAGGATTGTGAGGAGAAGCCCCTTAATGCAAGGAGAGGATTAGGACTGGCTCAAGCTTCAAACAAAGAAGACTCTACATTTTACATTTGTGAGAAATCACTTTGAGTCCATAGGAAATCCAATATTATTAAAACGGGGTGAGGTATTATGACGAATTGGTTGCTCAAGTGCTTAGAGGTAGCCACCAAAAATACTCAGCCATTCTCCCACAAAATATATTTGTCCAAAGACAGACATGCAAAATCGGTGCCACCAAGTATTACCATTCGTCCCTACCCCTTTTACACTTCACAGATCCTATACCAAAACCTACCATCTCGGTACCACCAACTTTCACGTTAGTGCTACCGAGATTCAGTTACCAACTTTCTGTTGGGAGTATTTCAAGAATCTGAATTTCCGAGTTTGAAATCGGTCTCACTGAGATTTGGAAACTTGTCTAGGTCATCATATCAGTACAGCCGAGATTCATATATCCATCTCACTAAGAATTCAAAATTTGCCACATTTAGTGCAACTCGGTACCACCGAGATTCATTTCGGTGTCACTGAGTTGGGAAATAATGTTGTAACGGTTGGATTTTGGGGGATGCCTATATATACCACTCCACCTACCTATCATTCATACAGGAAGCACTCAGAACACACATCCACTTGCGAGATCCATTTTTCTGAGAGAGAGCCACCTACTCATGTGTTGAGATCAATAGATTCCAATCCAACCATTTTAAACTTGATCTCTAGCCTCTCCAATTGCTTTCCACAAGATTAATCTCTCCTACCCATGTCAAATATGTGAGAGAGTGATTGAGTGTTGAGGAGACTATCTTTTGAAGCACAAGAGCAAGGAGTTTATCGTTCTACCGCATCTATTACCTTTTGGAGGGTGGTGCCTCCTAGATTGGTTAGGTGTCACTTAGGAGCCTCCTACTTTGTGTTGTGGTGTTGAACCAAAAAGTTTGTACGGGCAAGGAGGTCGCCTACTTCGTGAATATCTACTGTGAGTGAGGCTAGTCTTGTGTGGACGGAAGCCATGATGGAATAGACAAGGCCGCTTCTTCGTGGACCCCTTGTGGGTGGAGCCCTCCATGGACTCTCGGAGCCGTTACCCTTCGTGGGTTGAAGTCTCCACTAACATGGTTGTACGATAGCGCCACCTACTGGAACCATGCCAAAAATCTCTGTGTCATCTTCTTTGTGTTTGATCTTGCTAAACTCTACTCCTTTCTTACATGTGCAAAGTTTGTACTTTCCGCTACCGGATTTGTTGACTAGCATGTGTAGGGTGCACTAGACTTGTTAGAATTTCTAAAATATGCCAACCATTAAAATTTGGAAAAGGCTAGGATTTTAATTTATGCAAGTAATCTATCCACACTCACTCTAGACACATGTTCTATCGATCCTACAATTGGTATTAGAGCAAGGTCTCCATAACCTTGGTTTAAACACCATTGGGGGAAGACGGATGTGCCAAGTTTAGGGAATATTAGTTGTAGAGTGCATATTCTTGATGGGGAACATTATAGACAATGGAAAGATGAAATGCTTGATATATTTGATGAATTCCATTTGCGCAAGTATGTTGAATATCCCTATGAGCCTCCCATTGATCCCTTACATCCTTCTCATGATGAAGAACTTGATATACTTGGTAATCTTAAAACTGTAAATCTAATAATTACAGGACTGCCGAGAAATGTGCTTAATCAACTGCGAAATTTTGAGAGTGCTCATACCTTGTGGAAAAACTTAGAGAAAAGATATCACGACTATTCCCTGAAAAATCTTGAGATTATTTTCCATAAAAGCATTGCTTTTCACAAAATGAAGCCAATTGATCCTGATTTTCATAAATGCCTATTTGAGCTTCGTGACCTCATGCGTGCTAAAGGAGATGTCATTACCATTAACAGTGTCATTGTTGAAGCCATTCGCGTGCATAAACATGAACATTGTCATAGTCAAAATTCTGATGAAATTCTTGTTTCTTATGACGAGGAAATTTTGTCCGACGATGACAATGTGGATCATGGCTACTACGATCAAGATGAGGAGTTTGACATCGAGTATGAGAAGACCATGAGGAACCTTAGTCTTATGGCAAACCTTAGAGACTACATGGTCGCAGGAAAGGAGTGGATACTTGACAGTGGATGCACCGATCACATGACCGGAGATAAAGACGCGTTCCATGAGATCACATCAAACCATGGACCTTGAAGGTATGTGACCTTTGGAGAACTCCAAAGGTAAGGTACTTGGTCTTGGTAAGGTGGACATATCTCATGATAGTTCCATTGAAAATGTCATGCTTGTTGAATCCCTTAGCTACAATCTTCTTTCCATATCTAGACTAGTAGACTTCGGTTTCAATGTGCTATTTACGAAGGTTGATTGCCAAGTGTTTCGACATGATAATGATAACATGGTCTTTACTGGTTTTTGCAAAGGTGGTCTATACATTGTCGATTTCACTAAAAAATCCAAACCCCGTACATGTCTTATTGCAAAATCTTCTAAAGGTTGGTTATGGCATAGAAGGCTAGCACATGTTGGTATGCGTAAACTTGAGAGGCTTATCAAAGGTGATCATTGTTGGAAATATGCCCTAGAGGCAATAATAAATTAGTTATTATTATATTTCTTAGTTCATGATAATCGTTTATTATCCATGCTATAATTGTATTGATTGGAAACACAATACTTGTGTGGATACATAGACAAAACACTGTCCCTAGTAAGCCTCTAGTTGACTAGCTCGTTGATCAAAGATGGTCAAGGTTTCCTGGCCATAGGCAAGTGTTGTCACTTGATAACGGGATCACATCATTAGGAGAATCATGTGATGGACTAGACCCAAACTAATAGACGTAGCATGTTGATCGTGTCATTTTGTTGCTACTGTTTTCTGCGTGTCAAGTATTTATTCCTATGACCATGAGATCATATAACTCACTGACACCGGAGGAATGCTTTGTGTGTATCAAACGTCGCAACGTAACTGGGTGACTATAAAGATGCTCTACAGGTATCTCCGAAGGTGTTAGTTGAGTTAGTATGGATCAAGACTGGGATTTGTCACTCCGTGTGACGGAGAGGTATCTCGGGGCCCACTCGGTAATACAACATCACACACAAGCCTTGCAAGCAATGTAACTTAGTGTAAGTTGCGGGATCTTGTATTACGGAACGAGTAAAGAGACTTGCCGGTAAACGAGATTGAAATAGGTATGCGGATACTGACGATCGAATCTCGGGCAAGTAACATACCGAAGGACAAAGGGAATGACATACGGGATTATACGAATCCTTGGCACTGAGGTTCAAACGATAAGATCTTCGTAGAATATGTAGGATCCAATATGGGCATCCAGGTCCCGCTGTTGGATATTGACCGAGGAGTCTCTCGGGTCATGTCTACATAGTTCTCGAACCCGCAGGGTCTGCACACTTAAGGTTCGACGTTGTTTTATGCGTATTTGAGTTATATGGTTGGTTACCGAATGTTGTTCGGAGTCCCGGATGAGATCACGGACGTCACGAGGGTTTCCGGAATGGTCCGGAAACGAAGATTGATATATAGGATGACCTCATTTGGTTACCGGAAGGTTTTCGTGCATTACCGGAAAAGTTTCGGGCTCATCGGTAGTGTACCGGGAGTGCCGGGAGGGGTGCCGGGGACCATCGGGAGGGGTGTCACGCCCCAAGGGGTCTCATGGGCTATGGGAAGAGATAAACCAGCCCCTAGTGGGCTGGAATAAGTTCCCACTAAGGCCCATAAGGTTTGAGAAGGAAAAAACACAAGGTGGAAAGAGTTTCCAAGTGGGAAGGTGGAATCCTACTCCAAGTAGGATTGGAGTAGGACTCCTCCACCTCCAATTTCGGCCAAACCTTTAGGTTTTGAGGCTGCCTCCTCCCCTCCCTCCCACCTATATATACGGAGGTTTTAGGGCTGATTTGAGACGACTTTCTCACGGCTGCCCGACCACATACCTCCATAGTTTTTCCTCTAGATCGCGTTTCTGCGGAGCTCGGGCGGAGCCCTGCTGAAACAAGATCATCACCAACCTCCGGAGCGCCGTCACGCTGCCGGAGAACTCTTCTACCTCTCCATCTCTCTTGCTGGATCAAGAAGGCCGAGATCATCTTCGAGCTGTACGTGTGCTGAACGCGGAGGTGCCGTCCGTTCGGTACTAGATCGTGGGACTGATCGCGGGATTGTTCGCGGGGCGGATCGAGGGACGTGAGGACGTTCCACTACATCAACCGCGTTCTCTAACGCTTCTGCTGTATGATCTACGAGGGTACGTAGATCACTCATCCCCTCTCGTAGATGGACATCACCATGATAGGTCTTCGTGCGCGTAGGAAAATTTTTGTTTCCCATGCGACGTTCCCCAACAGTGGCATCATGAGCTAGGTTCATGCGTAGATGTCTTCTCGAGTAGAACACAAAAGTTTTTGTGGGCGGTGATGTGCGTTTTGCTGCCCTCCTTAGTCTTTTCTTGATTCCGCGGTATTGTTGGATTGAAGCGGCTTGGACCGACATTACTCGTACGCTTACGAGAGACTGGTTTCATCGTTACGAGTAACCCCCTTTGCTCAAAGATGACTGGCAAGTGACGGTTTCTCCAACTTTAGTTGAATCGGATTTGACCGAGGAGGTCCTTGGATGAGGTTAAATAGCAACTCATATATCTCCGTTGTGGTGTTTGCGTAAGTAAGATGCGATCCTACTAGATACCCTTGGTCACCACGTAAAACATGCAACAACAAAATTAGAGGACGTCTAACTTGTTTTTGCAGGGTATGATTGTGATGTGATATGGCCAACGATGTGATGTGATATATTGGATGTATGAGATGATCATGTTGTAATAGAAATATCGACTTGCACGTCGATGGTACGGCAACCGGCAGGAGCCATAGGGTTGTCTTTATACTAACATATGTGCTTGCAGATGCGTTTACTATTTTGCTAGGATGTAGCTTTAGTAGTAATAGCATAAGTAGCACGACAACCCCGATGGCAACACGTTGATGGATGATCATGGTGTGGCGCCGGTGACAAGAAGATCGTGCCGGTGCTTTGGTGATGGAGATCAAGAAGCACGTGATGATGGCCATATCATGTCACTTATGAATTGCATGTGATGTTAATCCTTTTATGCACCTTGTTTTGCTTAGAACGACGGTAGCATTATGAGGTGATCTCTCACTAAAATTTCAAGACGAAATTGTGTTCTCCCCGACTGTGCACCGTTGCGACAGTTCTTCGTTTCGAGACACCACGTGATGATCGGGTGTGATAGACTCAACGTTCACATACAACGGGTGCAAAACAGTTGCACACGCAGAACACTCGGGTTAAGCTTGACGAGCCTAGCATGTGCAGACATGGCCTCGGAACACGTGAGACCGAAAGGTCGAGCATGAATCGTATAGTTGATATGATTAGCATAGGGATGCTTACCACTGAAACTATTCTCGACTCACGTGATGATCGGACTTGAGATAGTGGATTTGGATCATGTACCACTCAAATGACTAGAGAGATGTACTTTTTGAGTGGGAGTTCTTAAGTAATATGATTAATTGAACTAATTGTCATGAACATAGTCTAATGGTCTTTGCGAATTACGATGTAGCTTGCGCTATAGCTCTACTGTTTTTTTATGTTCGTAGAGAAAATTTAGTTGAAAATTGATAGTAGCAACCTTTGCAGACTGAGTCTGTAAAACCGAGGATTGTCCTCGTTGCTGCGCAGAAGGCTTATGTCCTTAATGCACCACTCGGTGTGCTGCACCTCGAGCGTCGTCTGTGGATGCTGTGAACATCCGACATACACGTTTCTGATGACTACACGATAGTTCAGTGCAAAGTACTTAATGGCTTAGAAGCAAGGCACCGAAAACGTTTTAAAACGTCACGGAACATAAGTGATGTTCTAAAGAGATGAAATTGTGGTTTCATGCTTGTGCCCTTGTTAAGAGGTACGAGACCTCCAACAAGATTCTTTGACCACAAAGTAAAGGAGAAAAGCTCAATCGTTGAGCGTGTGCTCAGATTATCTGAGTACGACAATCACTCGAATCGAGTGGGAGCTAATCTTCCAGATGAGATAGTGATGGTTCTCCAAAATCACTGCCACCAAGCTTGGGGAGCTTCGTGATGAACTATAACATATCAAGGATAGATACAATGATCCTTGAGCGATTCGCGACGTTTGACACTGCGAAAGTAGAAATCAAGAAGGAGCATCAATAGTTGATGGTTTGAAAAACCACTAAGTTTCAAGAAAGGGGAGGGCTAGAAGGGATACTTCGTGAAACGGCAAAACAGTTGTTGCGCTAATGAAGAGACCCAAGATTGAACCCAAACCCGAGACTAAGTGCTTCTGTAATAAGGGGAACAGTCACTGAGGCGGAGCAACTCTAGATACTTGGGAGATAAGAAGGCTGGCAAAAGTCGAGAGAAGTATATTTGATATACATAATGTTGATGTGTACTTTACTAGTACTCCTAGTAGCACGAGGGTATTGGATACCGGTTCGGTTGCTAAGTGATTAGTAACGCGAAATGAAAGCTACGACATAAGCGGAGACTAGCTAAAGGCGAGGTGACGATACGTGTTGGAAGTGTTTCCAAGGTTGATATGATCAAACGTCACACGCCCCCTCTACCATCGGGATTGGTGTTGAACCTAAATAATTGTTATTTGGTGCTTGCGTTAAGCATGAACATGATTGGATCGTGTTTATTGCAATACGATCATTCATTCAAAGAGAATAATGGTTACTCTATTTGCTTGAATAATCACCTTCAATGGTTTATTGAATCTCGATTGTAGTGTTACACATTGGTGCCAAAAGATACGAGTTAAATGATGATAGTACCACTTACTTGTGGCACTGCCGCTTGAGTCATGTTAGTATATAAATTGCATGAAGAGGCTCCATGCTGATGGATCTTTACTCACCTGATTTCGAATCACTAGTGACATGCAAATCATACCACATGAGCAAGGCCTTGTTTTCATTGAGATGAAACAAGATAGTAACTTGTTGGAAGTGATACATTTTGATGTATGCAGTCCAGTGAGTGCTGAGGCACGCAGTGGATATCATTATGTTCTTACTTCACTGACGACTTGAGTAGATACAGGAGTATTTACTTAATGAATCACAAGTCTGAAATATTGAAAAGTTCAATTCTGTTTCAGAGTGAAGTTCGTCGTAACAAGAGGGTAAACTGTCTACGATATGATCATAGAAATGAATATCTGAGTTGCGAGTTTTTGGTACACAGTTAAGACAATGTGGAAATTGTTTCACAGTTCGTGCCACCTGGAACATCATGGTGTGATGATGTGTCTGAACGTCATAGCCACGCACTATTTAGTATGGTGCATGCTGTGATGTCTCTTATCGAATTACCACTATCGTTTATGGGTTATGCATTAGAGACAACCACATTCACTTTAAATAGGGCACCGCGTATTTCCGTTGAGATGACACAGTATAGACTGAGGTTTAGAGAAATCTAAACTGTCGTTTCTTGAAAGTTTGGGGCTTCGAAACTTATGTGAAAAAGTTTCAGTCTGATAAGCTCGAACCCAAAGCGGATAAATGCATCTTCATAGGATATCCAAAACAGTTGGGTACATCTCCTATCTCAGATCCAAAAGCAAAGTGTTTGCTTCTAGAAACGGATCCTTTCTCGAGAAAAGGTTTCTCTCGAAAGAATTGAGTGGGAGGGTAGTAGAACTTGATGAGGTTATTAAAACCATCACTTCAACCAGTGTGTAGCAGGGCATAGGAAGTTGTTCCTGTGGCGCCTACACTAATTGAAGTGGAAGCTGATGATGGTGATCATTGAGCTTCGAATCAAGTTACTACAAACCTCGTAGGTCGACAAGGTCGCGTACTGCTGCAGAGTAGTACGGTAACCCTGTCTTGGAGGTCATGTTGTTGAGCAACAGTGAACCTACGAGTTATGGAGAAAGCGATGGTGGGCCCAGATTCCGACAAATGGCTGGAAGCCATGAAATCCGAGAGAGGATCCATGTGTGAAAACAAAGTGTAGACTTTGGTAGAACTACTTGATGGTCATGGGACTATTGGGTAAAATGGATCTTTAAAAGAAGACAGACGATGATGGTGATAAGTCACTATTAAGAAAAGCTCGACTTGTCGCAAAGATGTTTTCGACAAGATCAAACAGTTGACTATGATGAGTCTTTCTCACTCGTAGCGATGCTAAAGGTCTGTTAGAATTGTGTTAGTAGTTGCTGCATTATTTATGAAATATTGCACGTAGGATGTCAAAACGTTGTTTCCTCGACGGTTTCCTTGAGCAAACATTGTATGTGATACAGCCAGAAGGTTTTGTCGATCCTAAAGATACTAGCAAGTATGCAAGCTCCAGTGATCCTTCAATGGACTGGTGCAAGCATCTCGGAGTTGGAATAAGCACTTTGATGAGATGATCAAAGATTTTGGGTGTGTACAAGGTTTATGAGAAACTTGTATTTCCAAAGAAGTGAGTGGGAGCACTATAGAATTTCTGATAGGTATATGTGGTTGACATATTGTGGATCAGAAGTAATGTAGAATTTCTGTAAAGCATACAAGGTTGTTTGAAAGAAGTTTTCAAAGGAGTACCTGGATTACGCTACTTGAACGTTGAGCATCAAAGATCTATGGAGATAGATCGAAAGCGCTTAATAGAAGTTTCAACAAGATGCATGCCTTGACAAGTTTTTTGAAAGAGTTCAAAATAGACCAGCAAAGAAGGAGTTCTTGGTTGCGTTGTGAGGTGTGAATTTGAGTAAGACTCAAAACCCGACCACGGCAGAATAAAGAGAATAGACGAAGGTCGTCTTCTATGCCTTAGCCGTAGAATCTAAAGTATGCCATGCTGTGTACCGCACCTGATGTGTGCCTTGACTCAAAGTCTGTTGAGGGTACAGAGAGTGATCCATGATTGAATCACTAGCAGCGGTCAAAATTTATCCTTAGTAACAAATGGACTAAGGAATTTTTCTCGATTATGGAGGTGGTTAAAGAGTTCGTCGTAAAGGGTTACGTCGATGCAAGCTTTGACACTAATCTGAATAACTATGAGTAGTGAAACGGATTCATATAGTAGAGTGGATATTTGGAGCATTTCCGAATAGCACGTAGTAGCAGCATCTATAAGATGACATAAAGATTTGTAAAGAACGCACGGATCTGAAAGTTTCAGAACCGTTGACTAAAACCTCTCTCACAAGCAAGACATGATCAGACCCCATAACTATATGGGTGTTGGATTCGTTGGAATCACATGGTGATGTGAACTAGATTATTGACTCTAGTGCAAGTGGGAGACTGTTGGAAATATGCCCTAGAGGCAATAATAAATTAGTTATTATTATATTTCTTAGTTCATGATAATCGTTTATTATCCATGCTATAATTGTATTGATTGGAAACACAATACTTGTGTGGATACATAGACAAAACACTGTCCCTAGTAAGCCTCTAGTTGACTAGCTCGTTGATCAAAGATGGTCAAGGTTTCCTGGCCATAGGCAAGTGTTGTCACTTGATAACGGGATCACATCATTAGGAGAATCATGTGATGGACTAGACCCAAACTAATAGACGTAGCATGTTGATCGTGTCATTTTGTTGCTACTGTTTTCTGCGTGTCAAGTATTTATTCCTATGACCATGAGATCATATAACTCACTGACACCGGAGGAATGCTTTGTGTGTATCAAACGTCGCAACGTAACTGGGTGACTATAAAGATGCTCTACAGGTATCTCCGAAGGTGTTAGTTGAGTTAGTATGGATCAAGACTGGGATTTGTCACTCCGTGTGACGGAGAGGTATCTCGGGGCCCACTCGGTAATACAACATCACACACAAGCCTTGCAAGCAATGTAACTTAGTGTAAGTTGCGGGATCTTGTATTACGGAACGAGTAAAGAGACTTGCCGGTAAACGAGATTGAAATAGGTATGCGGATACTGACGATCGAATCTCGGGCAAGTAACATACCGAAGGACAAAGGGAATGACATACGGGATTATACGAATCCTTGGCACTGAGGTTCAAACGATAAGATCTTCGTAGAATATGTAGGATCCAATATGGGCATCCAGGTCCCGCTGTTGGATATTGACCGAGGAGTCTCTCGGGTCATGTCTACATAGTTCTCGAACCCGCAGGGTCTGCACACTTAAGGTTCGACGTTGTTTTATGCGTATTTGAGTTATATGGTTGGTTACCGAATGTTGTTCGGAGTCCCGGATGAGATCACGGACGTCACGAGGGTTTCCGGAATGGTCCGGAAACGAAGATTGATATATAGGATGACCTCATTTGGTTACCGGAAGGTTTTCGTGCATTACCGGAAAAGTTTCGGGCTCATCGGTAGTGTACCGGGAGTGCCGGGAGGGGTGCCGGGGACCATCGGGAGGGGTGTCACGCCCCAAGGGGTCTCATGGGCTATGGGAAGAGATAAACCAGCCCCTAGTGGGCTGGAATAAGTTCCCACTAAGGCCCATAAGGTTTGAGAAGGAAAAAACACAAGGTGGAAAGAGTTTCCAAGTGGGAAGGTGGAATCCTACTCCAAGTAGGATTGGAGTAGGACTCCTCCACCTCCAATTTCGGCCAAACCTTTAGGTTTTGAGGCTGCCTCCTCCCCTCCCTCCCACCTATATATACGGAGGTTTTAGGGCTGATTTGAGACGACTTTCTCACGGCTGCCCGACCACATACCTCCATAGTTTTTCCTCTAGATCGCGTTTCTGCGGAGCTCGGGCGGAGCCCTGCTGAAACAAGATCATCACCAACCTCCGGAGCGCCGTCACGCTGCCGGAGAACTCTTCTACCTCTCCATCTCTCTTGCTGGATCAAGAAGGCCGAGATCATCTTCGAGCTGTACGTGTGCTGAACGCGGAGGTGCCGTCCGTTCGGTACTAGATCGTGGGACTGATCGCGGGATTGTTCGCGGGGCGGATCGAGGGACGTGAGGATGTTCCACTACATCAACCGCGTTCTCTAACGCTTCTGCTGTACGATCTACGAGGGTACGTAGATCACTCATCCCCTCTCGTAGATGGACATCACCATGATAGGTCTTCGTGCGCGTAGGAAAATTTTTGTTTCCCATGCGACGTTCCCCAACAATCATATTCTTGGTATTAAATATGTTATCATTGACAAGAAGCAAAGCAAGTCGGTGGAGGTAATCCCGTGAAGAACATCATGACTACAAGAATGCCACTCGAGCTGCTACATATGGATCTTTTTGGTCCCAATGCTTACAAGAGCCTCGATGGAAATTCTTATGTCTAGTCATTGTTGATGATTTTTCTAGATTTACGTGAGTATTCTTTCTTGATGATAAGTCGCGGGTACAAAAGATCTTCAAGAACTTCGCTCAGAAATCCCAAAATTAGTTTGAAGTGAAGATCAAGAAAGTTGGGAGAGATAAGGAACGGAGTTCAAGAACACGAGTTCTCGAAAGAAGGTATCTCACATGAGTTCTCGGCGACGCGCACGGGAGCGGCGTTTCTTGTTTCCTTATTATCACATTAGAGAAGAGGAACATCCAAGCTCAGACATCTCGAACTCAAAAACTACCCTTCTATCCCACCCAGCTCCTCCGGCGTTTCAACTTTCACTTAGGAAGGGGGAAAGCTCTACTTAGCCTTACGTAGCCTATCTTAGCCCACCGGCTTATCGAGCTCTACGGCACTTTCCCGAAGGCTAGGCTTCTTCTTTCCCGAAGGACCTATTTCAATGTTAGGCTAGGCTTCTTCTTTCCCGAAGGACCTATGCACCTCAACAAAATGGAGTTGTTTATAGGAAGAACTGAACGATGCTTGACGAATACAAGACGCCAAGATACTTTTGGGCAGAAGCCGTGAAAACAACTTGTCACGCCATAAACCGACTCTACTTACACAAGCTTCTCGATAAAGTGGCATACGAGCTACTCAACAGTAACAAACCCCAAGTTGGATACTTTCGAGTATTTGGCTCTAAGTGCTACATTCTTGATAAGCATCGTCCCACTAAATTTGCTCCTAAATCTCATGAAGGTTTCCTACTCGATTATGGATCAAACTGTCACACTTACTGTGTCTACAACTGCTCCACTCAAAAAATGAAGAGATGATAGATGTGGAGTTTGATGAATCTAATGGTTCGCAAAGCGAACAATTGCCAAATGATGTAGGATATAAGGAACCTTTGAAAGCCATCCAAGATCTACCCATCGTCAAGATTCATCCCATGGAAGTGAAGGAAAGTACTTCATCAACTCAAGTGGAAGCTCCTACTTTGCATCAAGGCAAACCACAAAGCGATATGGAGGCGTCCACAAGCGGTACACGACATGATGAAGAAGTGGAAGAAGTACATCGTGATGATCCACCTCAACCTTCCTCACCACCACCTCGAGTTGACACCGTCAACAACAACGTGCAAGAAGATGATGATGAATAAGCTCCACCATCCAACAAGCAGAAGTTGTCACGAGTTCGAGCAAGAGTGGACAAAGATCATCCGCTGAATCAAATCTTTGGTGACATACAAACCGGGAGAATCACTCGCTCTAAATCTTGTTTAGCTAACTTTTGCTAGCATTATTCATTTATCTCTAGCATTGAGACTTTGAAGGTAGAAGAAACCCCTCAAGACACGGATTGGGTGAATGCCATGCACGAAGAGCTACACAACTTCGAGAGGAATCAAGTATGGACACTTGTTGAAAAGCTCGATGGCGAGCAAAACATCATTGGTACAAGATGGGTGTTTCAGAACAAGCAAAATGGAGATGGTCAAGTTGTATGCAACAAGGCGCCTCTCGTAGCCCAAGGATACACGCAATTCGAAGGTATGGACTACGGTGAGACCTATGCCCCCGTTGCTAGACTTGAAGCCATTCGCATTCTTCTCGCTTATGCCAATCACCGTGATATTGCTCTTTACCAAATGGATATCAAAAGAGCTTTTCTAAATGGTGAAATTGAGGAGGAGGTTTATGTCAAACAACCTCCCGGTTTGTGAACCCCAAGAAACCTAATCATGTTTACTAACTTCGTAAAGCATTATATGGTCTAAAACAAGCCCCTAGAGCTAGGTAAAAATGCCTAACGAAGTTTCTCATTGAAAAGGGTTTTGAGATTGGTAAAATTGACGCAACCTTATTCACTAAAAGAGTTAATGGAGAACTATCTCTGTGTCAAATATATGTGGGGTATGTTATCTTTGGTTCTACTAACCCACATTTAGTGAGAAATTTGGAAGGTTGATGTCACAGAAGTATGAGATGTCTATGATGTGCGAGCTGAAATTCTTCCTTGGATTGCAAATCAAACAATCTATAGAAGGTACGTTTATCTCTCAAACCAAGTAGAGCAAGGACTTAATCAGGAAGTTCAACATGCAATAATGCAAAGGTATGAGAAATCCCATGCCTACTAGTGGACATGTTGACCTCACTAAGGAGTACAAAATGGTTGATCAAAGGGTTTATTGATCAATGATCGGTTCATTACTATATTTGTGTGCCTTCCGTCCTCGTATCATGTTGAGTGTTTGCATGTGTGCCCGATATCAATAGGCACCTAAAGAGTGTCATCTATTGGCTGTGAAAAGAATCGTCAAATACCTGATACATACACCAAACTTTGGCATATGGTATCCCAAGGGATCTTCTTTTAATCTTGTTGGCTATTCCACTCGGACTATACCGAAGACAAGGTTGATAGAAAATCCACCTCGGGTACATGTCAATTTCTTTGGAGATCTCTTGTGTCTTGGTCATCCAAGAAACAGAACTCCGTATCTTTATCTATCATCAAAGCGAAATACATAGCCGTCGGATCATGTTGTGCGCAATTACTATGGATGACTCAAACTCTTAAGGATTATGGCATTCATGTCAAAAATGTTCCATTATTGTGTGACAATGAAAGTGCTATTGAAATTTCCTATAATCTTGTGCAACATTCTCGAACAAAACATATTCAAGTGCAACATCATTTCATTCGAGATCATGTTGGTAAAGGAGATATAGATCTCAAGCATGTTTGTACCAACAAACAATTAGCTTATATCTTTACCAAACCACTTGATGACAAAGTATTTTGTCATTTGAGGAGTGATTTGAACATCATTGATGCTTCAAACCTGAGCTAGACTCACTCGAATGCATGCAAGGGCATGAGCTTAATTGTCTATCCCATGCTTCCATTGATTTGACACTATCTTATATCTTGGAGAACTATGCTCCCTTGTATTGCATCTAACCTTTTGTAGGCACTTGGAAGAACTACACTCCACAATATTGCCATCAACTCATATCAAAAGCAATCTTGACATATCCAAGTATCAACAATTATCTTCTTCGGAGATGAAGGAAGAAGACAACAAAATCATATAATTGACAACTATATGATGATGAAATTCACTCATGTCATTTGGATATATTATGTTCTTCCTTGAATGACTAACCATTGTAGGTGAACAATGAACCAAAACGACAAGGATAGCTCCCAACTCAAGATGATCTTCATGAACTTTGAGCATCCACGACAAGTTCACCTACATGCCACATCATCAACATCATTCGAAGGTATGTACTCATATCCTTGATAATGCTTTGCACCAGGACATGAGGTAAAGCAACTCAAGTGATATGAAGACATTAAAAAATTAATCAAAAATGGTAACCCCATTTTGCGCTTAACAATGAGTATTACCTATGATCAAGCATCATTGCTTGACTCCTCAAGTCAGTATACTCTAATGTAGGTGACCTAGTCACCGCCCCACATCTAGATAGAGATTCTTGTATGGTTCACATTTGTCATTGCATGCTTTCTTAGAACCATTCACCTCTCATCTATATGTATGTCTATATTTTTGAAAAAAAAACACAAAAAAAAAGTTTCTCTTATTTCCTTTTAAATCTGTAGATTTTTTTTTCTATTTTAAGTTAAGGGGTTGATTTTCATTGCAACTCGGTGTCGCCGATCTGGGAAACTCGATCTAACCGGTTTCTCCCACAGGCCTCCTATCATTCTCGGTTCTACCGAACCATATTGCCTCAGTGACTCCGAAATTTATCACTTCCTAAGATTTTCACAAATTTTCGAATTTTTGCCTAAGGGGGAGAATGATTCTCGATGATCCCAAATTTTATTACCTCCTAAGATCTTATTGAACATTTCTATTTTTGCCAAAGGAGAATATAATCTTGTTTCCCATTATTTTCGAGGGGGAGAAAACCCCAGTGATCCCATACAACATAAGAGGGAGAAACATCGAGGATCCCTAACATAGGGGGAGATAGCTCAAGGAACTCTTATCTATTCTTAAGGGGGAGAAAAGCCAAATTCAAGGAACCCTTATCAAAGAGAGAAGAATCAAGGATCCCTTTCTCTTAGTGAGCCCTAATCCTCTGACTTTTTTGGAAATTAATGCCAAAGGGTGAGAAATATAAAATCTTCCAATAAGCTTACATAAGGGGGAGAAATATCAAAAGGGTGAGATATATGTTCCTAAGGGAAGATCTGTCTAAGGGCCCAAAGGGGGATATATCAAACCTCACATATTCAAGTGGAGAAATACCATTAAGAGGGAGAGAGATAAAGCTGTTTCAGATATCATTGTTTTACCACTATCTTTGGATTGAACTTGTCTCACCCTACCTACTCCAAATATCTACATGTTATGATTGAGGGGGAGAGGAAATTCTTACATATTCATCCGTAGGGGAGAAAGTTCTAAATTCTCTTGGAGACATATCTATCATCAAATATATTTTCAATATGTCTTCAATATCTTGGTACTTATAAACTCTTTGCATCTTTACAATAAAGTACTCTTGTGTTACCTAACATTTGTTTTCCCATGTATACTCCTACTGCTAAGATGCTCAAGAACCTCAAGGTAAGTATATGCATCATATCCTTGTTCAAGATGATCTCTTGTCTTTTGCACATATTGTTTGCAAGAGTGGGTCTTGAACATGGAAGTTCCTCATTCACATATGTTTGATGCATATAGCCAAGATTTATATGGCTTGTCTTGTCCTTTCTACCATGTGTATGCACATGCAGTCCAAAGCAACTATCCTTTAAAAGGGATTGCACACATCTGGGGGGAGCTTGCACTAGTCATTTTTCTTGCAAAGCTATCATATTCTAGTGCTTATCTTTATTTGAAGCTTTGATTGTATGTTGTCGTCAATTACCAAAAAGGAGGATATTGAAAGCACATATGCTCGCTTGGTGATTTTGATAATTCATAACAACATACATTGTCTCTTAGACTAACACTTTTACCTATTATATTTCAGATATAGTCCACACAAAGCTTTGGCTATAGGATTGTCAGGAGAAGCCCCTTAATGCAAGAAAAGGAATAGGATTGACTCAAGCTTCAAGCAAGAAGACTCTACATTTTAAATTTATGAAAAATCACTTTGAGTCCATAGGAAAGCCAATATTATTTAAAGGGGTGAGATATTATGATGAATTGATTGCTCAGGTGCTTAGAGGTAGCCATAAAAAATACTCAACCATTCTCCCACAAAATATCTTTGTCCAAAGCCAAACCTGCAAAATCGGTGCCACCAAGTATTTCCATTCGGCCCTACCGATTTTACACTTGACAGATCTTATACCATCTCGGTACCTCCAACTTCCACATTGGTGTCACCGAGATTCAATGACCAACTTTCTGATGAGAAGATATCAAGAATCGGAATTTCTGAGTTTGAAATCGGTCTCACCAAGATAGAATTCAAAAGTTGTCACATTTAGTGCACCTCGGTACCACCGAGATTCATTTCAATGTCACCGAGTTGGACAATAATGTTGTAATGGTTGAATTTTGGGGATGCCTATATATACCCCACCATCTGCCTCTCATTCATAGAGGAAGCACTCAGAACACACTTACACTTGTCAAATCCATTTTTCTGAGAGAGAGCAACATACTCATGTGTCAAGATCAAGAGATTCCGATCCAACCATTTAAAACTTGATCTCTAGCCTTTTCAAGTTGCTTTCCACAAGATCAATCTCTTCTACCCATGCTAAATCTATGAGAGAGTGATTGAATGTTGAGGAGACTCTTTGAATCACAAGAGCAAGGAATTCATCGTTCTATCGCATTTGTTACCTTTTGAAGGGTGGTGCCTCCTAGATTGATTAGGTGTCGCTTGAGAGCCTCCTACTTTATGTTGTGGAGTTAAACCAAAAAAATTATACGGGCAAGGAGGCCACCTACTTCGTGAAGATCTACCGTGAGTGAAGCTAGTTTTGTGTCGACGGAAGCCATGTTAGAATATACAAGACCGTTTTTTTCTAAATCCCTTGTGGGTGGAGCCCTCCGTAAACTCTCGCAACTGTTACCCTTCGTGGATTGAAGTCTCGACTAACATGAACGTACGATAGCGCCACCTATCGAAATCATGCCAAAACTCACCGTGTCATCTTTTTTGCGTTTGATTTTTCTAAACTTTACTCCTTTCCATATTTGTTGACTAGCATGCACTAGACTTGTTAAAATCGCTAAAATCTATTAACCATTAAAATTACGAAAAGGCTAGAGATTTAATTTATGCAAGTAGTCTATTCAACCCCCCCAACCCCCCAACCCCTTCTATCAATCATACATATTTTCCCTAATTACATATTTGCAATCAATATTAACAATTACTCCCTACGTAAGGGAGCACAAGGGTTACTCTAACTGGAATGCTGACCCATCCCAACATTTTCATTTCTGGACTAGTTGTGGCATCGGATAGAGTTGCTCTAACTGGAATATTGACCCATCCGCACATTTTCATTTCTGGACTAATTGTGGCATTGAACGAAAACCATGACATTTACATTGGATCTGAGGGTGCACATTGTAGCAGCCTACTTGCCACAAAAGTCACCCCTGTGCTTGAAGTTACTACACAAATTTGTGGATATTTATTCCTCGGAAGAAAGTTACGAAAATGTTGTTCAAGTCCAAGTAGATTATAAATAATATGTATACCGAAGGAAGATACAAACAGATAATGGACACCGCACCGCTGTTTTGATGGACTAGCAAACAATGGGAGATTTAACGAATACCAAAATATATGCAGCATAGAGAATCAGTCCGTAGGGTTATAAAAATCAGCTCTTCTGATGGACAGCAATTGCATGAATGTCCATCTCCTTCAGCATGACCGACCGTCCACAAGAGTCGCATGGTGCAGTCCTGGATCCACAGATACTCTCATGTTCGCACATGTTTCGAAGCCGATCTCGAACATCGAGCGGCTGTCCACCAGCTTGAACCGTGTCGCCACAGAAACGACACACAATCAAGCGAAATGGGCAGGTTGAGGATTGGTGTTGGACCTGATATTAAAGAACAAAGCAGATTAGTCATTTGGTAGGCTTTGCCATACGACATGAGTGAAGAATATCAACAATACAAATTGAGAAATAGACTGGTGTTGAAAATGTAAAATGGAATATAGAATATGTGTGCAGGAAGAATCTTTGATAGAACTACAAGAGCTGAAAAGTTCATCTGTTGTAAGAGCTGAAGATAATAAATAGGATAAGTCAAGGCATACCATTTCTTCCTTTTCTAGAACTACCCCGCAGGGGCAGTTCAGCGGCTCATGGAAGACTTTCATGTGCTTCTCCGTTTCTCTCTGCTGGAAAGCTTGTCCACACTTACTGCAGTGCACATGATCTGCTGCTTCTTCCTTACGAAGAACAACTGCACATCCATCATGCATGCAAATAACATTGTGCCTGACACAGTATGCCTCATGAAGTACGGAGGTCCGGCTAGATATATGACGTCTGCAGTTCTTACAGACCACTGAGTCACCATCGACGGTTGATGACACACTACCCTGCTCACCGATCCTTTGGCTATTGATAACATCCTTGATGGCTACAGAAAGTTGGAACTTTGTTATGCCGTTGAAACCGTAAACACCAACACTGTAAAGGCCACTGACCAAAGTAGCATCCCTTGGTTTGAGTATAAGAACCTTAGATCCCATCTCATGAGAAGACCACTCATGACGGTGCTGAGTTGGGAATACTAAAGGATGCCTTGAAACATAAATATCAGTGTCACCGCCACTTGTATCAGACTCTATCTTAACCTCAATATTTGCACAGCCAGACGCAACTTTCTCCGCAATACCATCTTCGATGGAAAATTTGTAGTACCTGAACTTCCCTTCTTCCACAGCTCCAGATTCAATCTTCCCAGTCTCAAGCGGCACAAGCACATGCTGATTTTCTTCATTGACGAAAACTGAATCTGGTCCCTCAATGTCAACTTCAACATCAGTCTCCAGCACAGAAACACTTGATGCAGGCTTCAACTCAAGAACCTTCAACTTATACTGCAGTTGTCCATAGTTCACCATGACAACATCATTTTCAGATAGCGTTGCGTGATTGCGCAGTGCCGTTTCAAGGACAGCTCTATGGTTGGGGAGATCTGAGAATCCTACCCCTTCAGGCTTAAGTTTCGCATATGTCCCTTTGGGCAAACTTGCATACTTCACCTGAATTAAAGGAACATCTGGGATGTCACTCTGAAACAAATTGTTCCAAACGTGTGGTGGGAGTTGCGCAGAGCCTTCCCTTGCAGTGAATTCAAGAACGCCACAGCAGGTTTCCTCCTCGGCGTCTTGATCTGGAGAGGCACCTGGAACTCTGTCCCTAACATTGGACAGCCTGAAGTACATGGGACCTTTGTCAAGAGCTCCTTGATCAGACAAATCCTTGAAGGAAGATGGTGGCAGCTTAATCTTATCCCCTGGGCCTTCATATGGCAGTGCTTCAAACATGTGTGAAAAAGAGATCCCCTTTCCTAGTTGCATCACCTCTTCCATTTTCTGGTCAGCCTAGATAGAAAGAAGTTCATCATCAGCACCCAGTGGAACATCATTATAAAGAATATAGACACTTAAGAGAAATAATATCTTATCATGAACACCAAGAGAGTGCCCCCCCCCCCCCCCCCGGAACCATCGACCGATACTTCGAAACGATGTGCACGACTAGAGATAAATCACACGTCCAGGCATAGTTGCCCCCCCCCCCCCTAATCTCAGCATGTATACACGTTAAAAAGGATTAAAAAACAATAATAAAAGGCCACTAGCGTACAGATTAGCAAAGAAGCCCCGATCTTATCTCCTGGAGCAGTGTAACTGCTTTCTCTAGTGCATCATTAGGTCTACGTATGTGGGTCAGATTAGACGCCGCTGCTGCTGCCATGGGCCCATCTGCCTCTGATCTCTCTGCTCCGGCGCTCGTGTTATGATTCGTACGGCGAGTCAGTGACACAACCTACCTCATTGCTTCAGCTAACGAACTAGCAGGTTAACACTATATTTATCTCTCGCAATTCTCATTTCAGTGTTGAAATTATACATCAGATTTTATTTGCTTTATTTTGTGATTTGAGATGCTACCAAGAATTAATATCTTGTATGTTGAAATTATACAGCAGGTTTTATTTGCTTTGTGTAGGAACAGGAAGGGGGGAGGACTACCTCCAGATGGGACGAGCTTTTTCTGGTCGCTGGAGTGTGGTGTTGTGGATGTGTGGCGGCTGGGCTACACCGGAGGACTAGGAACCCCTTCTTCTAGGTCATCTCAAGGGCTGGGCCTTGTGGGCTTAAGTGAGATGGGCCAGACAGCCCATACCGGTTCAACACTCCCCCTCAAGATGGGTGGTAGATATCTAGCATTCCCATCTTGTCGCATGCCAAGTTACAGTCCTTTGTTCCCAGTCCCTTTGTCAAGCAATCTGCAATCTGCTGCCCAGAGCTGACATGAGTAAGACTGATGATCCCAGCATCAAGTTTCTCCTTAATGAAGAAGCGATCAATTTCCACATGTTTTATCATGTCATGTTGAACTGGATTATTAGCAATGGCTATAGCGGACTGATTGTCACACCACACCTTCAAGGGCCCCTTCCTTAGAAGTTTCAACTCGCTCAGTACGTACTTCACCCACAGCATCTCACACAACCTTTGAGATAAAGCTCTATACTCAGCTCCTGTTGTTGATCTAGATACAACAGGCTGGTTCTTGCTTCTCCATGACACCAAATTTCCTCCCACAAACACACAGTAGCCAGAAGTTGATCTTCTATCATCTTGACAACTAGCCCAGTCAGAGTCCCTATAGCCATCCACCTCAAGGTGTCCACTCTTCCCAAACCACAACCCTTTACCCGGAGTCCCCTTCAAGTATCTCAGGATTCTGTGCACAATATCAAGATGCCCACTCCTTGGTTCATGCATGTATCTGCTTACCACCCCCAGAGCATACCTAATGTCAGGCCTGGTATGACACAAGTACAATAATCTCCCAACCAATTTTTGATAATCTTATTCACTAGATCTCCTGATTGTGTTGTCACTTGATGAGTTTGTTCAATCGGAGTAGGGGCAACACGACATCCCATCATGCCCATGTCACTCAAGAGATCCAAGGTATATTTTTGTTGGCACATAGAGATTCCCTTCTCTGTCCGAGCCACTTCAATGCCAAGGAAATATTTAAGGTTGCCTAAATTCTTCACCTCAAACTCCTTGCTCAGACAACCCTTTAATCTCTCTATTTCCTCCTTATCATCTCCAGTGATAATAATGTCATCTACATAAACAGCAAGAATGGTGATCGTCCGATCAAAGTGTCTGTAGAACATCGTGTGGTCACCGTTACACTGACCATACCCCATACCACGGATAGCACGTCTGAACCTATCAAACCATGCCCACGGTGATTGCTTCAATCCATACAAGGATTTCTTCAGCCTGCATACCTTCCCCGTGGTCTCTGAAGTACCACAACCTGGTGGTATCTCCATGTACACTTCTTCGTGCAACTCACCATGTAAGAAGGCATTCTTGACATCTAATTGATGCAACTTCCATCCAAAGTTTGCAGCACAAGAGACCAATATCCTAACCGTGTTCATCTTTGCCACGAGTGCTAATGTCTCATCATAGTCAATTCCATAAGTTTGATTATATCCTCTGGCGACCAATCTGGCCTTATACCGTTCCACCTTACCCTCAGGATTCTGCTTCACTGTATAGATCCACTTACAACTCACTGCTTTCTTTTCTGCCGGCAATGTGGTTAGCACCCATGTCTTGTTTTTCCTTAGTGCTTCCAACTCTTCTATCATCGCTTCACGCCACTTCGGATCTTGCTTTGCAGCCTTCCAATCCTTTGGAATTGACACAGTTTGAAGGGAGGCAACAAACGCCTTATATGAAGGTGATAAATCCTTATAGGACACAAAATTGCCAATATCAAGGTCATCACAAGCATCATCCTTTGGTAGAGCCTTCCTTGCTACTTCACCCTTGTTGCTTCATGTGTAGCCTTTCACGACGCAATGGGCAGCTCCACCGTGTCAGATGAGCTTGCCTCTCTGTCTTGCTGCTCCCCCTGTACTATTGCCTCACTGCCTTGCTGCTCCCCATGTACTCTTGCCTCACTACCTTGCTGCTCCCCATGTACTCTTGCCTCACTACCTTGCTGCTCTCCCTGCACTTGTGGTTGCCGTCTAGAGTACACCAGGGTATTCGTTTGCCATCGATCTCGAACAGGACCTGGAGAGCACCAATCTTAAGTGTATCGACACTTGGTTCAACATGAACCTGCACATCATCATTAGGCGGAATTGTACCCACTATTGGTTGGACCTGAACCTGCACATCATTATCAGTGTTAATGCCGACAGAATCACTGTGAGTATGGGACACCTCCTTCTCCCCCTCTTGACCATCATGCGTAGGGTGTAGATGGTCAAGCTCTGCAAACAACAGACTGAGATCAGTCGGCTCGCCATAGAATGGCTCAGACTCCCTGAAGGTAACATCCATACTTACAAACCTGCGTTTTTCAGAGGGACACCAACATTTATACCCCTGCTGACTAGAAGAGTATCCCAGAAAGATACACTTCACTGCTCGAGGATCAAGTTTGCCAACAAATGGTCGATGATGACGAACAAAACAGGTACTGCCAAACAGCTTTGGGGGGGCAACAAACTTATTATCTCCAATGAGCAACTCAGACGGAGATTTCATGTCTAGTATCCTGGAAGGTGTACGGTTGATCAGGTATGTAGTTGTCATAACCGTTTCAACCCACAAGAACTTAGGCACATTCATGGTAAACATCAACGACCCAGCAACCTCAAGAATATGACGATTCTTCCTTTCGGCCACTCCATTCTGAGGGGGGTGTCCGGACATGAAGTTTGATGAAGAATCCCTTGGCCAGCCATGAAAGCCCCAAAAATGTTGTTGACATACTCTGTGCCATTGTCAATCCTAAGCACCATGACCTGCACCTGAAACTGGTTCTTTACAAGAGCATGAAAGTTCTGAAAACAACTAAACACCACATCCTTGTGACGCATCAAGTAAATCCAAGTCATACGAGAATAGCAGTCGATGAAGGTAACAAAATACTTCTTTCTATTCATTGACACTACTGGGCAAGTCCATACATCCGAATGAATAAGCATAAAGGGAGATATGCTCCTAAGCCCCTTACTCGCATATGAGGCTCGTGTGTGTTTTGCATATTCGCAAGCATCACATGTCAACTTGCCCTTGCCTATTCCACACATAACATCCGGAAATATTCTACTCAACTTATCAAAAGATACACGCCCCATCCTGCAGTGATGGATCATCGCCTGCTTCTCCTTGTCCTCCATGGTCGCAGCATACACCAAGTCCGGCTGCACCTCTTGGTCCATGTACCAGAGCCCCTTACGCCTGGTGCCAGTCCCAACCGTCTGGCACTCCTGAATCAAGCAACCGAACTTGTCAAGGATCACACGACAGTCTATTTGATCAATGAGAACACTGAAAGAGACCAAATTGACAGGAAAAGCTAGCACATGTAAAACTGACGATAGCGAGATAGTTGAAGTGCACTTGACTGTGCCAACCCCTATGACAGGCTGATTTGCACCATTGGCAGTCTGAATAGTGCCCTTGTGAGTAGGAGAATGCTTATTGTAAGACTCAACACACAGGAATTACCTGCAACATGCTTAGATGCTCCAGAGTCTAGGACCCACTCTGGAGCATCCACATTAGGAGTAAGAGATGCCTTTGTCGGATTACCTTCATCAATGGAGGCCCAATGAGCAAAGTCTCCATAGGTAGACTCATCAACTTCCTCGCCCTTTGATTTCACAGTGTCCCCTTGAACTATCATATGTGCCCTCTGGCCCCCTGGGTTTCCTGAGTGGCCACCTCTGCCCCAAGAAGGTTGACCCCCTAAGGTCCCTATGTATCCACCTCTGCCTCTAGCCTGCCTGCCTCTGCCAGTTCCTTTGTTGTATCCCCTGTCTCTGTCAGTTCCTCTGTTGTATCCCCTGCCTCTGCCACGAGTTGGACATTCCCTCTTCCAGTGACCTACCTCCCTACAGATATGACATTTGTTGGGATCTTCCCACTCCATGCGCTCAGTGACTGCAAATGTCGAAGTCGGCGCAACCTTCACATCTGCATGCTCAAGAGATAGCCTCACCTCCTCATAAGACATTGCTGCAATATTCTCCTCAATAGTTGGCAGGAGAGGTTAGTGCAACAGGGATGCCCCCCTTCCATGAAAGCAACCTCTGACCCCTTCCAACGGTTTCAGCACCCCCCCCCCTTCCATGAAAGCAACCTCTGACCCCTTCCAACAGTTTCAACACACACCTGCGTGCAATCCACTTGCGCCCTGACTCGATGCAAGCCGCATCATAGAGTTCCAAAGGATCACAATTTTCCTGCTCCGCCCACAAAACCTGCAACTCTGCCACATATGCCATCACTGACATGTCGTCACCTTGGCGTAACCGATTGATCTTCCCCTCAATCTGAGCGATTAGCATGAAATTACCCTTGCCTGAGTATTGGGTGGATAGGGTCTTCCATATCTTGGCGAACGTGGATAGTCCCTCCACAGAGGGTCCAATGGAGGGCACCACTGAGTTCAACAACCAGCCAACGAGCACAGAGTTTATGACCTTCCACCTCTTTCCCTCCGCGGCATTCTTGTCTCCTGGTTCATCAATCGTACCCAATAAGTGCCCATCAAGTTCCTTCTGTTCTACGGCCAGCAATGCCCTCCTGGACCAACTAAAGTAATTTGTGGCCCCCTCCAGCTTCATGTCCAGGGTGACGTTTCGAGCTTCTGAGCCACTTCCTGTTGAGGAACGATGGCCCCATAGTTGGACTCTGCGAGGATCTTAGCAAGCTTCTCGAAAGCCTGAGCAAGCACATTTGGGTCAGCTATCTCCGATCTGGTAATCAGCAACAGCAGCCCTCAGCAGCACAGCCCTACAGCTGCACAGTTGGTCCCTTTACGCCCCCTGGCTAGCAGCAGCAACCAGCAACTCAGCAGCTCCAAGTGCAAGCAGCAACCACAGCCTCTTCCTCCAGTAGCAGTTCTCTTCCTCCTTCCTCTGCAAACAGCAGCAGTTCCAAAGGATCTTGGCCTCCAATAGCAGCCAAGCCCTGCAACAGTTCTCCAGTTCCCGGTCCCCTGCAGACACACGCACACACAGCAGCACAACAAGGAGCTGTCCTTCTCCACTACCCTTCCCCTCTTCTCCCACAGCACCACAGCCCCCACGCTGAGGAGCAAGCAGCAGCCGCAGCACAATCCACTCTCGAGGAGACCAAGCCGCTCCTTAGCTTCCTCCTCCTGCCGCGCAGCACAGCAGCTCCACCTCTCCTTCTTCCTCTGCCGCGCAGCACAGCAGCTCCACCTCTCCTTCTTCCTCTGCCGCGCAGCACAGCAGCTCCACCTCTCCTTCCTCTGCCTCGTAGCCAACGAGCCGCACCTCCCAGATCCACCGCTGCATCGCCGGACGCCGCCCAAATACGCCGCCACCTCGCCGGACGTCGTCACCGCCTCCTCAGGCCCCGCCGTCGCTGGCCTCTGATACCATGTAGGAACGGGAAGGGGGGAGGACTACCTCCAGATGGGAATAGCTTTTTCTGGTCGCTGGAGTGTGGTGTTGTGGATGTGTGGCGGCTGGGCTACACAGGAGGACTGGGAACCCCTCCTTATAGGTCATCTCAAGGGCTGGGCCTTGTGGGCTTAAGTGAGATGGGCCAGACAGCCCATACCGGTTCAACACTTTGTTTTTTTATTTGAGATGCTACCAAAAAAATCATATTTTGTACGTGTCCTAGAAATTATCGTGATGCAAATTATCTTGTACAGTTTCCTACTCCCTCCGTCCCAAAATTCTTGTCTTAGGTTTGTCTTGAAATGGATGTATCTACATACTAAAATGTGACTAGATACATTCATATATAGACAAATCTAAGACAAGAATTTTGAGATGGAGGGAGTATTTGTGAAGCAAAATTTGACTGTATACAGCATAGCTAATTCCTGAAACTGAATTTCCACAGCTATGAATAGAAAAGGGGCTGCCAAACACCATTAAGATTAATTTGTTTTCGAAGCCGGTTACTTATAAAAGTAAAATTCGTCAACTATGAAGAGAAAAAACGATGCCAAACAATATTAAAATTAATTCATTTTCTCGGCCGATTTCTTCGAATTCTTGACATACTGAAATTGTTAATGAGACTGATGTGCAAGTTCTCAACCTCGTTCTTTAAAATTATCTTTTGCATTGGATTTTTTTTCTAACTACTTGGCTTGGCCCCCCTATACCCAAATCCTGGCTCCACCCTTACACCAAGAAGTATAAGTGGACAATGCAAAATCAAAACATATCGGCGACAAGGCCCCAAAGGATTAACGAAGTAGTTGGGAGTCAATATCATCGTTTCTAAAGAGAGAAGGAAACATACACGTTTGAAATATTCAGGGGCGGGCCCACTTCAATTCAAGGGTATTCACTTGAATACCCACTATTTTTGTCCAAATACTATGTATATAGAGTGTATAGTATACATACATGTAGAGAAAACGGAAGCTGACTGGAATCCTGATGTCGTGCACGGATTCAGCCCAATACAAGGACAACCCACCTCTGATTTTCTTCCTTTCCACCCAACACGGCCATAGGCCCATTATTTCCTCTTTTCCAAACCCAATATGAGAATAGCCAGTTAGCCACAGCCCAGCCACATGGCATGATTGATCGCTCGCACGACGCAGAGAACCGGCTCGTCGCCTCCCCAAATTCCGTTGCCGCAAACTCGAGGGAGGCTTGTCCAACACGCCAGCATGGGCGCACAGCAGCTGCGGCAAGCAGGGGCGCACGGCAGACAGCAGCACGGAGGGTCTGGTACACATGGGCGTCCAAGTGTATCAGAAAAACGTCCTGCGTCGTTTTCTTCGGTTGCTCTTCAGACTGCCGCCATGCTTCTTGTGTTGTAAAAGGGTGAATTAATCTGACTAATTGGCTACCTATTTTGGTATAAGATTACCTTATTGTAAATATATTCTGAAATCTAAGACTTGTTTGAGATTTGACACTTCCTATTTCAGTATGGTATAAGATATTAAAATTTCAGACCTGCTTGTAGTGATTGACAAGAATGAATTGTGAAGACGCGAGAATCATTTAGGGTTACAAAGTAGTACTCCCTTCGTAAGAACGTTTTTTACACCACCATGGACTGTCAAACCGTCTTATAAAATGATACAGAGGGAGTATAATGCAATAATATTATTTGCAATTTATGATGTAATTTCCAATAGTAATATTATTAAGTAGTACAGTACAATATAGTGTTAATCGGCTATACAACGTGTGTGGGTGCACTCGAGCCTAGCCGCGCCTTTCCAAAAACAAGGGCTCTAGGATTTCCAAAGAAATTAGCCTTTGAAATTTTGAATACACAATCATCAAATCATGGGCCCGCCCCTGGAAATATCCATGTCTTGTTGGAACGTGGGCAGATATCTGGGTTGACATTCTGGGTTGCTGAATAAAACCGGGGATCAAATTGAGGGTTTCCTTTCTGGGTTTAGGAGTAAAAAAAATTCGGGTAGAGCATCTATGATCATTTGCCGGAGGACAAAATTAAACTTGTAATCAAGATCGAACACCAAAGATGAAGACAGCAGTCATGAGCATACGAGATGGATGAGACGAGGGTTAGGTGTGCAGGGTGTTAAACATGAAGTATTGGCACGTCTAGGTTCGGCTCCCATGTATGGGGGTTGGAGACGCTTCATACAAACTTAATACAGGGCAGGGTTGGGGTGTTACCTCTTCCTGCGCGCGGGCGGCGTCGAGGCGGCGCTCCCTGTTTGAGGCCTCGAGCGCATCGCGGCGGCGCACGGCCTCGGCCTTGGCGCGGCGCTCGCGGTCGGCCTTGGCCTTAGCGCGCTGCATCCGCTCCCGCTGCTCCCTCTCCAGCTTTTCGCGCGCGCTCCGCAGCTCGAAATCCATCTCCGATCCCTGTCGACCCGATTCGCCCGAGTACGCCTTCTTCTCCTCTTCTCCACGTCGGTAGGGCAGGGAGGGGAAGGGAAGGATACGGACGCGTCGGGTCGGTGGCGGCCGACGAGGGAGGAGGGCGGAAGCTTGTGGAGGCCGCGTGCGCTGCGGTGAGAGGACGGTGGATGTCAGGATCTAGCTAACTGACGAAGAAGGAATGCTCTTTTTAACCAAACTAGGGGCCATACAAAGTTTAGTCCTGATGGTACGATATTTTATAAAAGCAGGAAAGGCCATGTATTACAAGGAATACAAAACAAACAAGCGTGTATTTGAAAAACTGAAAAATAATTTACCAATCGAACAACTTTTATTATCTGATGGCACAAAATGAATGGTGTCAAAGTCAACGCCACTGACCTGCCCGCTTCATTGAAGGCTCAACTTCAGCCAGCTCCATTCTAGGAATAGATGATTTGTAGTTTTTGACTCCTACTTCAATAAGATTATATATGTGGTGGTCGTAGGTCCTTTCAAAAGGAGCTTGTTGTGTCTCTACTTTTGAGTGAGAACCACAACAACATAATACAAAAAATACGATGCACGCAAGACACCAAAATAGTCGAATGAATAGGTAGAAGTCCAGTTGAACTACTGCTATTTAGAACTGTAGTTGTTTAAAGTGGTACTAAAAAGTTCAACTTATGCATATTGTTTGACTTTTCAATCTAGTTTATTAGTATTTTCTATTGATTTGATCATGTGTGGTCTAGCTTCTATTTGTAATCCATGAGTTGTAGTATTTTAGGCATTGAATTGTTCACAGCTTAAAAAGATCATATACTAAAGATCATACATAATTATTGCCAGATTATAAAGGCTCGTTCGTTGCAACGGGAGAAACAACCCAAATCCAATCTTGTCCCTAGCGAGTCATCTGTGTTACCACTTGACTTCTTTGTCATTGTCGCCGATGGTGATCAACTTTTACTTGTGCAAGCAATGTTATTGCTCACCTAACTAAAGAGCCCACATGTTCATCTTTTGCTATAATTCTTTCTCGACCTATCAGTATTCCCTCCAACTACAAGCAATTAACCAAAGTGGTGGCATAAAGCAATAAGTAATCTTTATTCAGCCTCAGAGAACTAAAGGGGATATTCAGCCATAACATTAGCAGGGAAACACGTAGTTTCAGATGGGATCTGGAAAGTAATCTAAGATACATCTAAGATACAATCATAAATTAGCTGGGTCACATTGATCCAAATTGGACACCGCAAAGACTTTGCACTTGATAGCGAGTGCTTATTTGTCTTCTCAATGGCAAATGTTTCAGTTACACATGCACGCGGATTGTAACTTAGCTGGTTTTCAGCTACGATGAGATGCCAAATCCAAGTCCAACCAAACAAATCAGACAGATGTGCATTATTCTTGCACACGAGCAGAGCAAGCAGCCAACGGCAACAACCCTTGGCTACCCTCTGTCAATGCAGCCGTTGCTGTCAATCTAACTGAAAAAAGGATCAAAGTTGAACATGAACTTAGAAAACATTGTCAAAGTTCAGACTGGGCAGGCTAATGAGCTGCTGTTGAAAATTGTCTGTATAACCATATATATCGCCGCAGACTGAGCCGGGACAGAGAATAACTAAAACAGGCGATTCAATCTAGTGATTAGCTTTCAAGGGGATAAATACCTCTCGTGTAGCGGACCCTTCGTGCAATTTTTGATGGAACTTGATGGAGATTATGGTTCACGGATGCAACCTGATGGAGATTCCAGCCGAGGACCCTTCCTTCTGATAGTAGCCAAGTCAAATTCGGGTCTGGCACTCCATTGATTTCTTGATTTTGGAGATTGAGAAGCTTACGTGCAGTTCACACAGCCGATGCATATGGGCTTCTGCTTTGTCATCCACACGCTCGCCATGCTCACTGTTGACACGCTCGAGGTCACTCCGGTCACGCACGAGGTGTGGGCAAGGCTAGAACACGACACTTGGATGTGTGTGTTGTGTCGGTGTCACATGCGGGCGGGCGCGTCAGACGCGGCTTCAGGCGGACGGGCGCGAGACTGGGACTCTGGGAGAGTTAATGCAGGGGCAGCCACGGGCGCGATGAAGCCTCCTACGAACGGGTCGAAGCTCGCCGTCTGCACTGCTGGTGAGGCTGGTGTAGATGGCCACGGGCAACGGCCCGACGCCGTGCTACCGCGCCCGAGCCCAGGGAGGCAGCCTCCATCCTCCATCCCCTGAGCACCTCCACGGCCGCGCGTGGCTCCGCCTGTTCCGTCTCCACGCGCCCGCTCTGCCAGACAGCTGCACACCACCGCTCGCGTGTACCTCGCCGCCATCGACCGGATCCAGCCCTTCGCAGCCAGAACCTGCCCCTCGTCGCGGATCTTGTCCGCCTCGGACCGCTGCACCAGATCCCGCCGTTTCCTTGCATCGCGTGGAGCCGCTGCTGCGTTGACTTGGCTGTATCACCGTGCCCTGGGCCTCCTCAACCCCGTCTCCTCGCGCTTGCGCGCCGCCCCCTCAGCGTCGCCTCTCCAGGGACAAACCCACGCCGGAGCTCCCCAAGCTCCCTCGCCTGCTCGCGGGAAGCAAACCGGCCGGCGGCGACGCATGGCAGCGCGTGCCCGGTGGTGAAGGACGGGAATGGATAAGGCATGGCGCGGGTGGTGATTGCGAGGGGGTTTACGTAAAAACGAAATGTTTTTAACTTACAAAAGGATTGCGGGTTGATTACCTGAAACGACGGGGACCTTTTCGCAAAAATGCCACGACGGACGACCAGAAACCCTATTTGATTTATTATTAGGGAGAGATTCAGAGATCAGCTAACAGAGGGATTGTATCGCTCTCAAAATGAAGAAAGTAGCTAGAGCATGCCACTGACGGCTTAGGGTTTTACCTGCACATCTATTACATGTCCAAATGGACTGAAAAGAGAGGCATTTATAAGCCAACTCCTATATAAAGCAACTAAAGTAAATAAACTGAGGGTAGTGCGCCTTGTCGGAAAGCCAACAGGGACGCGGGAGCTGAGCTGGGCCGTCGGATGCAGGATCGATGGATGACGACGCCCTCTTCACCGAATCGTATCTTCCTCCCTTAGCCGTTGGATGCATGATCAACCACTCAGGGCACTTCCGGCACACTGAAACAGGGGAGGTTCATGTTCCTGACAATTCCCCTGTTAAGCTGCAGCTTGCCCTCAAGCTGCAAAATAAGGAAAAACTTTTTAAATAAAGGTTGAATCTTCCCAAGTGGCTTCCTCCACTCGCATATTCACCCACTTGATCAACCATCTCACCATAGGAACACTTATGTCCAGATGAACCCTCGGAACATATTCGCCCCGCCTCGTGTTAGGCTGCGCCTAGCCTCGCTCCGCCAGGCCTGCCAAGCCCCGAGCGGCCCAGTCTCAGCCAGCTCCAGCGTGGCCCAGCTCCGGCCCAAGCCGAGCCGCTACCAAGCCAGCCTCTCTGATCTGGGCTAGGCCCACGAGGTGAGGACCCCCGCTGCCGACGACGTTTATTTAAGTTTCGCTCGCTGCCTGTTTAGGCCCGTTAGTCACTAAGGCACGGTAGTATCTTTTTAGGATTTTCGGATTTAATAATTTCAGGAGATGTCATATTTCAAACGTTTGTAGATAATTAATCGTGCGTCGGATTGCGACGAGTTGTACATGTAACTTGTGTAGTTTTTCGCGTACAATAATATTTTGCAACTTGCATGGATAATTTGAGTAGTTTTAACAATGTTTGCCTAGATTTGTGTGTTGTCCTAATATAGTAATTTCTCGTAAATATTTTTGTGCGCGTTCGGTTTGTTCAAATTCCGTAGATGAAATGTTCATGTTGTTCGGGATCCTTTGCCATGTATTTGGAGTAGTTGTTTGCATTTTTGTATGTAGGTTTCGTCGCTTGTTTGATATGTCGTGTTGAGGACATATTCTCGCATATATGTGTGGCGCTAGTTTATTTTCGAACCCCACATATTATATATGTTTTTGGGGTAGAAAAATTCAGAGAATTTACCTGTGCATTTAGTTTTGTCTTTCAAATAAGTTAGTGTGCATGATAATTCTGCCATGTTGCCCTCTTGTCTATTTTGTGGGATTTATTTCGTGCATGATATGAATTAGTTTTGAACTATAGATATGCTCTTGGATGTGTAGGCTAGCCCCTGGTATTTTTGGTTGCCTTAGAAATCCATGTTTAGGTGTTGTTTGCTTGTTGTCAACATGCTAGAAAATAGTGTTGATTTGGAGATGCTAAAATATTTCTAAGTCTGAAATCTGTTATATTTTGTTGTTCTCTTGCCATGAGTTTTGCTAGTGATCTACAGCCCCTTTGGGGTTGGTGCAATGGAGTTAGTTGTAGTCCTTAAGATTCTCTCGCATGCTGTAAATTTTCATGCCATTCGGTGACCTGTAGCATATAATTTTGTTGCTGCCAATATGCCTTCAGATCGAAAACTGCACTATCAAAGTGTGTTTTTCACCAAGTTTGAAACTGTGTGTGAGATGCCATTTTGTGAGTTCTTTTCCTAGTGATCCATGCTGATATGCTTGATGTTATTAGTAGGGGGTTGAAGTGCATCTTGACTACTACTGTCTCATGTCTTGTGTGAGCATTTTAGAATTATGTAGCTTGTTGTTTTGGGATGTAGAAAATGCCATGTTGTTGTTTTTGGCAGATTATGACAATTTCTTGTGTAGCTTGTATTTGTTGAACCGTTGCTCCGTTTTGATAGTGTCCTATATGAAACTTGTTTAGAATCTTGTGTGCTGGTTGTATGTTTTGGGATGCTTGTGACTGTCATTGCATACATATTATATTCATGACATCATATCTTGCGGTGATTATATCTTTTGAACCGTAGCTTCGTTGGAGATGTTCCATATGTGTAAATTGATTGGAACGATGCGTAGAATCACGTGAACCTATTTGTTTTGCTGTTTAACAAATATTAAAACGTGTTAGTTCAGATCTGGACAGAATTATAAATTAATGTATGAGGTCAGTTCGGATATGCTATATGTCGTTTCCGACCTCATTTAAAATGCCTAGATAGGTAGCTTAATTACGCTTCACATCTTGCCATATTTAACCAACATTTAATATTACCGTGTACCTAATCGGGGTAGAACTAAATAACTCGTATGTGGAGTTTTGTCAATATGCAACTCGTTGCATATTGAACTTCACTTAATGTGTAGTGTTTGATTGGAGTGAATTGCCATGGCATGCCTTGCATTAGACCGATCATGCATCATACGTGTTGAGCATTATGTTGTGCATGTGCCATGGTGAATATCGTGTGTTGATTCTTGTTTCCGGTTTGCTTCGTCTCGATAGAGTTCCGCAAGCGTGTCGAAGAGTGAGGACCCGTTCGACTACATCGGTTCGTCTGCTTCACAGAGTCGTTCTTCTTCCAAGCGAAATCTCAGGCAAGATGACCATTTCCCTAGATACCATTACTATCATTGCCATGCTGGTTGTTTTCGATTCTATCGTTATGTCTCGCTGCCTACCACATGTTAAACATCAGCCTCTCAACATTGCCATGAAAACCTTCAACCTGTTCACAACCTAGCAAACCACCGATTGGCTATGTTACCGCTTGCTTAACCATGTGTTAGCGTTGCTAGTTGCAGGTGCAGTTGCTTCCATGTGATAACATGGGTTCCTTGTTATATCACAATATAATTGTTAATTAATTTAATGCAACTATATACTTGGTAAAAGGTGGAAGGCTCGGCCTTCTAGCCTGGTGTTTTGTTCCACCTTTGCCCCCTTAGTTTCGGCTACCGCTGTTATGTTCCATAAATGAGGGCTCCTAACATGCTTGGGGTTGTTATGGGGACCTCCTAGATTCTTGTTTTAGGATAAAGCTCGTCTAGCAAGGCCCAACATTGGTACTATATTTTCCCAACATAATAATTCTGTTAATACTGAAAAACATAGGGAGTTAGCGTTACCCAAGGAGTAATTCAACATAATATAGGGAGGGCCAGTGTTGAGGGCGCTGGTCCAAAATAGAGCAGCTTATTAACGCTACCCGGGGAAACTCGGTGTTTGGCGTGGTAACCATCGCTCATTCGACGTGTCCTCAGAACGAGATACGTGGCTCCTATCGGGATTGTTGACACACCGGGCGACGTTGCTAGACTTGTTTTACCTTTCTCTTGTGCGAGGGATTCTCACGATGCTTTCAGCTAACTCGAGGTTGATGTTTTCCAATCGGAACCCGAGGAGATCACTAGTTTCCCTGATCGAGGTCATTCCGTCGCAGCGTGTGGTAGTTTGTGATAGACTAGTTGGAGCACCCCTACAGGGTTAAATTTTTCAGAAAGTCGTGCCCTTAGTTATGCGGCAACATGGAAACTTTGTTTAACATCCAGTTCTAGATAACTTAAAGTTAACTTAACTAAAATATGCCAACTGAGTGCGTAACCGTGATTGTCTCTTTCGTGAGCTCCTTCTCCGATCGAGGACACGGTGGGGGTTATGTTTGACGTAAGTAGGTGTTTAGGATCATTCGTTTGATCATCATTAATTCACGTCTGTTATGCGTAGATCATTTCCCCTCTTATTTCTTGTACTCGTAAGTTAGCCACCTCACATATGCTTAGTCGCTTGCTGCAACCTCACCACTTAACCATACCTCACCCATTAAGCTTTGCTAGTCTTGATACCTTTGGAAATGAGATTGCAGAGTCCCCTGTGGCTCACAGATTACTACAACACCAGTTGTAGGTACACGTAAAGGATATTAAGACATGAGCGCGATGATTGTTCATTTGGAGTTTCTTCTTCTTCCTCTTCGTCGATCTAGGATCGGTTCCAGGCCGGCAGCCTGGGATAGCAAGGATGGACATCGTTCTTTTCTCGTTTTTTTCGTCCGTAGTCGGACCCTGCTCTTCTTCGTGATATTTATGTATTGTACTGATGTGACTCTGATGTAGCTTGTAGCGAGTGTAAGCCAATTCCATATACTCTTCTCTTTAGTACATGTACTTGTAACCATATCCATTCTTGCGAAACGACGAGTTGCGTTTCTATCCCTGTCGAGGCCCTCATGCCAAAATAAGGATAGGGTCGCATCTTGGGCGTTACAAGTTGGTATCAGAGCAGTACCGACCTAGGAGTCCGCTTGATTGATCGAACTTGGCCGAGTCGAGTCTAGTGAAAAACTGCTTTAAGTCTAGTTATATATCGGAGAGTAGGATGCTTTTTTCTCCTCTTCTATGCTCTGGTGAGGAATCTGAACGTAAGATTTTAATTCTACTCCTCTTCTTACTAAAAAAAATTAGGATCACGCGAATATTTTTGGAATCTATATGATGTCGATGTGACAGAGTTCTGTCTTGGTGCCTCCCGTCTGACTTAATTTCTTCCGGGGAGTTGAGCTCCAGGGGATTCTTGAGCACATCATTATCATTCATATTTCTTAGTATCTCAGAACGAAGGGTGTTCAAAATTGCTTCAATACTAGTAGTGGCGAGAGGAGTCTGGCTTCCCCAGTACTGGTGCACATAGATCCGGATGTATCGCCATACTTAGTATCGTTGTGATTACGAGGATCTGAGATAGATGAGTTTTCGAGATCTTTGGTTATGTGTTGGCGGATGTGGTACACTGAACGGGTTAGTATAGGATTTGAGTGATATATTACTCCTTGTATCCGTGGACCAGATTGCATGACCAAAATTTTCGGGAGTTCTTAGGTGGGAATTCAAGTAGTTACTTATAGGACAATCTTCCAACAAATGCTTGATGTTAGGTTGGGGTTCGACATCTACTGGATTCGTTTGTTCATGGTCGTCTTACAGCGGTTCTCATTGTGTCTTAAAGAGTATTTGTAGCTTGCTACGACTCGGGGACGCTTCGTATGTCGTGTGCACTGCCTTGCACATGATGTCTACTGTAGGATAGAGCCCGTGTGAGCCTCATCCACGAAAATATCGGACATAATCTCTCTCATGAATTTGTTCTGGCTTGTTTCATAACCCTCATCCCTTTGTTTTGTTGGAGTATGGTAATTCAAGTTGCTTCGATGTCAAGTGGTGAATTCACATCTTTCCCAGAGGTCTTCTCATATTTTTATGAGAGCGCTAATTATTTTGCTCAATCAATTATCTTATCAATTCTTTCAACCAAAGTTGTCTTGTCAATTCTTTTCCAACCGTGTGCTTCTCTTCAGTGAATTCAATCCTCTCCAATATTTGCAAGATCAATCTCTCTTTTCTTTCCGGAGTTGTCTCATCTGTCCCAAGTTGTCTTTGTTTTTCCCGCCCTCCCACCCTTTTCCTCAGTGATTCAATTTTCATCCAAGTGTCTTCCGTTATCTTTTCTTCCGTGTCCTATCCGGTGATTCATTGTGAAGATTCTCAGGAGCTTCGTGTTCATCTTTATTCATTCTTGTCATCTTTTCCGATGAATTCAATTCAGTTATCCGTGTCATTATATCTTTTTCATCTTTTCAATTCTTTCCTATGTTGGTAATTCTTATCAGCTTATCTTGTTTATTCATTCCTCTCTTTTCTATCTCGAGTGTTGAAGATATCTCAGAAGTTTCTTGTTTTCAATCCTTTCAATTATTTCGAGGGCCTCACCTCATCTAGTTTTCATTTGTATCGGAGCAATATCTCCCTTTCTGAGCAATCTTTTCAACGGTGGTTTCTTTGAGTGGGCCCATAACCCACAGGTTCTTTCCCAAGATCTTAGCTGGTTCTTGTCATCTTTCCGGAGTTCTCTATTTCTGTTCAACTATGACATAAGTATGAATTTCGTCAGTCATATTCCTTCTTCAAGATCAATTTAATTTAATTCTCATATTTGGCTCAACCTTGCATATTCTTTATTCCGGAGTGTCTTAGTTATTCTTGGTGGTGTTCAGCTCATCATTTTCGGCTTGAAATACCGAAGGAGTGTTTCTCTCAAAATCTTGGTCCATTCTCTTGAAGATTCATCATTTTAGCTTTGTGTTATCATCTTGAATTGTTCCCAATCATGAGAATATCTTTCTTTCTATCCGGTGCATTTCCGAGTTCTTCTTTTTTTTGATCCTCCGAAGACCATCATTTCAGAAGATTTCTTCATTCTCAGCTTTCAGCTTTCGTTCTCAAATTTTTCTCAATTGTTGTCTCTTCGTTCGTCTCTCAATTATTCCGGTGCCTCATTCAAGTTCTCTATTCTTCTCAGATCTAGTTTCTATTCTCTTCTTCCGGAGTTGGGGTGATGTTGCTCTCTTCTATCTATCATCTTGTTCTATCAAGATCATGTTCTCTCCTTGCTTATTCAATTTAATTAGTTTGTTGTGAATCTTCTCAAGATATTTCCATTGTTGGGGCATAGTTTATGCCTAAGTAATTTTGGTGATTGATGACAGTACCGCAAAGGACTAACGTGTGTGTTAAGATTTCAGATAACACACGTCAACGGCACAAGACGACCCGCCCCCTCTTTCGTGGAACAGAAGCACGGTGTTCTCTACGATTCTCTTTATTTGAGTCATAGGAAAGTCGTACTATTAAGAGGGGAACCGTAGTGGAAAGGTTTGGGTGGAATCAATCTTGCACGCACACACTTCACCTCTTTTCCCCCTTGCCGGCAACTTTGGAGTGGCTCCCGCCTTGGTGTTTCTTTCTTGTTTGCAAATGGTCCCCCAGCGGTAGTACCACTGGCCCTAGCGGTAGTACCGCTCGCCCTAGCGGTAGTACCGCTGGAGTGCTAGCGGTAGTACCGCTGCAACCAGCGGTAGTACCGTTAGCTGGCGGTAGTACCGCCCCTGGTCAGCGGTAGTACCACTCCAGGAGCTTAGTACCGCCTGCCTAGCGGTTGTACATGAACAGACCTTTTTGCGAAGACTTTCTCGGCGGTGGTAGTGCTTATGCACTACCAGGGGCCCATCGGTAGTACCGCTGCAGCCAGCGGTAGTACCGCTGGAGTGCCAGCGGTAGTACCGCTAGGCACGGGCTGTGAGTGGGAAAACGGTTGGATTCCCCCCCACTATATAAGGGGTTCTTCTAGCTGTGGAACCCTATCTCTCACCCTCCCAAGCTCCATTGTTGCTCCCTAAGCTCAAAAGTGCCCGATCTCTCTCCCTAGCCAATCAAACTTGTTGATTCTTTAGGGATTGGTTGAGAAGGCCTAGATCTACACTTCCACCAAGAGAAAAGTTGATTCCCCCACCAATCCCTTGCGGATCTTGTTACTCTTGGGTGTTTGAGCATCCTAGACGGTTGAGGTCACCTCGAAGCCACACTCCATTGCGGTGAAGCTTCGTGGTCTTGTTGGGAGCCTCCAAGCTTTGTGTGGAGTTTGCCCAACCTCGTTTGTAAAGGTTCGGTCGCCGCCTTCAAGGGCACCTATAGTGGAATCATGGTACCTTGCATCGTGCGAGGGTGTGAGGAGAACACGGTGGCCTTAGTGGCTTATTGGGGAGCATTGTGCCTCCACACCGCTCCAACGGAGACGTACTTCCTGTCAAAGGGAAGGAACTTCGGTAACACATCCTCGTCTTCGTTGGTTCCACTTGTGGTTATCTCTAACCTTTACTTTGTGTATGCTTATGTTGTTGTCTATCTCTTACTTGTCTTAGTAGCTCTCGTTGTTAGCTTCATTACATTCACCCCATTGTTGTTATATTTGTGAACTTGTATGTTGTTTACCCTAACTTGCTAAGATTAATTAAAAAGTGGTCGTTGCCTATTCACCCCCCCTCTAGTCAACCATATCGATCATTTCAATTGGTATCAGAGCCACGTCTCTTTATTAAGGGTTTCACCACCCGAAGAGTATGGAAGGCGAAGAGGGAATTAACCATGGGCAACCCGATGCCATGGACTTGACTTCGGTCACAAGGGACGACTTGAATACGGCTATGGCCGCCCTCAAGACGTCCTTGACGAACGAAGTCAAGACCATGCTTAAAGAGTTAATTGAGGGATTTAAAAGTCCACCCGAACCGGCGTTAGTGGTTAAACCCACCATCACCGATTCGGAGGCCAATTCCTCTAAGGAAGCGGCTAAAGGTATGCGACCTTCCTCATCTCACGAAAAGGATGGGACTGGAACCTATGCCTGAGTTCCACCTCCCATGGTCTATGGAGGATCCGTTCCCACACCGCGTCTTAACCCTATTGGTCCTCCTCCTAAGCTTGTGAAAGGTGACTTTGCTAACTCGGTATTTTCTATTAAGTCTCATTTGAATCACAGCTCAACAAATTTGTGGAGAATCATCGAGCAAGGATATTATCCCCATGATCCAAGCAACCTCACTCCAAGAGAAGATGTAGACAATCAATACAATCACTCCGCTTTGTTCATTCTCCAGTCCGCAGTGCCACCTGAAGATCTTCCTCACCTGCGTCCCTTCACTTTGGTCAAGGGTTGTTGGGAGCATATTATGGTGTTGTACAAGGGAAGATCAAGCATTCAATGATCCAACTATGAAGTGATACTTGATAAGGCCGATGAGTTTGTGATGAAGGAAGACGAGGACCCTCGTGATCTCTATCGGAGGGTGACTGCTATTGTTGTGGCACTCAAGAATCATGGGAGCAAGGATGTGGATGATACATGGGTCAAGCGCAAGTTCCTCAAAGCCATCATGCCTTTAAACAAAGCCATGTCATCTGTCATTCGTCAGCGGCCAAACTTCCACTCCTTGTCTTCCAATGAGGTGTTGGATGAATTTATTGCTATGTCAATTATGAATGAAACAGCCGACAATGCACTTGCTCGTGTTCGCTCAAATACAACTTCACCCAACCTTGCGTTAAAAGCAAAAGCAATGTTTGAAGAAGAAGAGGATGAGGAAGAGGAGAGCTGCCCTGAAGACACAAAGTATGCCTATCATGAGCACATGGCTCTTGCGTCAAGGCAATTCTAGGGCAACAAGAGGAACTCAAGACCCACCTTCACCAAGAACAACTCGAGTGGATTCAAACCCAAGCAACGAGTGAGGACATGTTATAACTGTGGTAACGTGAGCCACTTCATGGCCGAATGTCCTTATGAGAAAAGGGAAGACAATGGGGGCAAGCTCATTCGCAAAGACAAAACCAAATCATTTCCAATCAAGAACAACTTTGTGAAGAAACCCCACCCAAAAGGGATGGTGGCCCTTGAAGAGTACCCTTCCGATGATGATGATGATGATGATACAGTGGCAACGGCAACTGTTGCCATTGCCACTACCTCTCCCCAGAAGGTGTCTCTCTTCAATGCCCCCAACGAGAACCACATCACCAAGTGCCTCATGGCAAAAGGTATCAATCAGGTAACCCCCATCATTAAGACCAACATCGCTACTGCTCCTTCATTGTTAAATTGTGTTGATGATAGTGATGTTGGGGAACTTAATGAGCATGATATTGACAAGTTTCTATGCACTATTAAGGGAGAATCCAAGAAGCACTTTGTTGCTCTCTTGGAACAACTGGGTGAGGCCACTGACCTCATTGAGTCTCATGAGGATACCATCTCCGAGCTTCAGGGACACAGTCGTGACTATGCCGATGAAATTGCTGAATTATCTATTGCTCTAGAAAAGGAGCGCACTCTTCGTTTGGCTCTTGAGGAGTCATATAACGATGACAGCGCTAAAATGCAAAAGAAACTAGATCATAATGTTGTTCTTACTCGTATGCTTAAGTCTGAAAAGTATGCTCTTGGGGTTGGCCATGACAGACTCAAAGTGGAGTTTGACACACTTGACAAGGCCCACAAGGTCTTGAAAGGTGTTCATTTCTCTCTGAAAGAGTCTCATGATCAACTCCAAGCAAAGCTTACCAAGGAGATCTCTACTTGTCCTCTCTTTGTGTTAATTGATAATGCTTGTGCAACTAATCCCTGTTGTGAGCATGTACATCTTGTGGAGGAAAATGCCAAGTTAAAGGAGAAACTTGAGAAGGGCCTTGTGGCATGCATACAAGGTGAGAAGAGCCTGAACGACCTCTTGAGCACTCAAAAAGGTGTTGTAGGAAAGGAGGGACTTGGACTTACATCCAAGTCAAAAGGTAAAAGGAGGAACAGGAACAAACGATCTCCTACCCTCATGGACATCTTTGTCAAAGAGGGTGAGGGAACTCAGAAGGTGAACAGGAACAAGGTGGACTATGGAAACCTCAAGAAGGGCAAAACCATTCCCACTAACACAGCCGACAAACTCAATTCTTCTTATGTCTTATGTCGTGCTAGTGATGGGCATGTTTATGCCAAATTTGTTGGTTCCTACGATGAGTACATTGAATGGGCTATCTGGGTTCCTAAGACCCTTGTCTCTAACATGAAAGGACCCATTAAAAATGGGTACCTAAAACCAAGCCTTGATCTATTGCAGGAGTTTGCTTCCGATGGGGTGTCATGGTTGCTCAATAGTGGAGCAACAAATCATATGACCGGAAGCAAGGACCTAGTGGTGGATGTGCATCCTTCTCCATCTATGCCCACCCATGTCCAATTCGCCAATGCATCCTCGTCAAAGGTATTGGGATTTGGTAAGGTGGTCGTCTCTCAAGAGTTATCTATTGAGAAGGTCATGCTTGTTGAGTCACTTGCCTACAATTTACTTTCGGTTCGTCAACTTGCAATTATGGGGTTTTCCACATTCTTTAATCTTGATACCATGGTCCTCCTGTGGAGCAAGACTCTTAAAGTAGCCTATGTTGGATATGTCGAAAATGGTCTTTATGTGGTGAACTTCTCAAAGCGACCCACTAAGACCGCGATGTGTTTAATGGCTAAAGTTGATGTGGGCTGGCTTTGGCATCGCCGTTTAGCTCATGTCAATATGAGATCTTTGCAAAGTCTTCTAACAGGGGACCATATTCGTGGACTAACAAATGTGAGTTTTGCTAAAGATTGTTCTTGCAGTGCCTGCATTGAAGGAAAGATTCATGAAACTGCTCATCGTCCATCGACTCTCATCTACACTAAGAGACCATTGGAGCTCCTCCATATGGATCTGTTTGGTCCTCCATCTTTTGATAGTCTTGGAGGCAGAAAGTACTGCTTGGTGATTGTTGACGACAACTCAAGATACACCTGGGTATATTTCTTCAAAAGGAAGAGTGAAACTCAACAAACTATCATCAACTTTGCTAATGAAGCTCAATGTCAACATGAAGTAAAGATCTTGATGATTAGAAGTGACAACGGCACCGAGTTCAAGAACTACACCTTGGATGAGTTTCTAGGTGATGAGGGAATAAAACATCAATATTCAGCACCATATACCCCTCAACAAAACGGCGTGGAAGAAAGGAAGAACCGGACCTTGATAGACGTTGCAAGAACAATGATGGCAGAATTCAAATCTCCATACAACTTTTGGGCAGAGGCCATCAACACAGCATGCCATGCGTCCAATCGGCTCTATATCCGCAAAGGCTTGAACAAGACTCCATATGAGATTCTAACTGGAAACAAACCCAATCTCAAGTACTTCTGGGTATTCGGTTGTAAGTGTTTCATCCTCAAGAAAGGTGCACGTTTAGCTAAATTTGATTCTAGAGCACATGAGGGCATCTTTGTTGGTTATGCTACAAACTCTCATGCTTACCGTGTCCTCAACAAGTCCACCGGACTCATTGAGGAGACGTGTAACGTGGAGTTTGATGAAAATAATGGCTCCCAAGTGGAGCAAAGTGGTCTTTGTGATGTAGGTGATGAAATTCCTCCCCAAGCCATAAGAAGAATGGGGATTGGTCAAATACTCCCCATTGAGGAACCCCTTGTGGCCGAAGGAGAAGGACAATGCTCTACTCAAATGGAGCCATCACCTCCACAAGCCCCACACGCTTCCGATGAACAAAGAGAAGACTCTCAACAAAATGAACAAGCTCAAGGTCAAGATAAATTGCCCAACAATGATGATGTGTCCCATGATATTCAAGCACTCACCCAAGGCTCCGAACCTGCTCATGATCAAGATCAAGTGCAACCACGAGATCCAGACCAAGTAGAAGCACAAGATCAAGATCAAGAGCAACCACAAATACAGGAACAAACAAGTGAACGTGCTCAAGTCGAAAGTCACGATGATCAGGATACTGTCTCACAATTCCCTTCTGCAGGACCAACAGCCGGTGCCAAGGGAGGCTCAAGACGCAAGGGAAAGCAAAGTAAACAAGTCGATGCTCCCCAGTTATCTAATGAAGAAATCTTGGAGCGTCGAGCAGCCAAGATTGCGAACAAGCTGAGAGTCAAGTCACATCTTATGAAGAATGTACTTGGCAATTTAAAAAGGGGAGTATCCACCCGTCAACAGATTTGGAATTATTGTGAGCATCACGCGTTTGTTTAGTATTGTGAACCTCAATAGGTACAGGAAGCGCTCGATGATGAGGATTGGCTTATGGCCATGCATGAAGAACTTAACAACTTCGAGCGCAACCCTGTCTGGGATTTAGTGCCAAGGCCAACGGAGGAACATAATGTCATCGGGACCAAATGTATATTCAAGAACAAGCAAGATGCCAATGGGATTGTGATTCGAAACAAGGCAAGACTGGTGGCTCAAGGCTACTCCCAAGTTGAGGGTATCGACTACAGTGAAACCTTTTCCCCCGTTGCTCGTCTAGAATCTATTCGCATGTTGCTTGCATTTGCTTCTCATCATAACTTCAAATTACAACAAATGGATGTGAAAAGTGCCTTTCTTAATGGTCCTTTAAATGAGTTGGTCTATGTCAAACAACCCCCGGGATTCGAACATCCTAAGCTCCCCAATCATGTGTACAAACTTAATAAGGCACTCTATGGCCTTAAACAAGCCCCACGTGCGTGGTATGAGTATCTTACTGAGTTGTTACAAGATCGTGGGTTTGAAATTGGGAAGATAGATCCCACTCTTTTTACTAAGAGGGTTAAGGGGGATTTGTTCATATGCCAACTATATGTTGATGATATTATCTTTGGCTCTCCTAACATTTCCTTCAATGAAGAATTTGCCGCACTAATGATTGAGAAATTTGAGATGTCCATGATGGGAGAGTTGAAGTTCTTCCTCGGGTTCGAGATTAAACAAGGCCTAGAAGGGACCTTCATCAAACAAGCCAAGTACACTCAAGACATGCTCAAACGGTTCGAGCTTGAAGATGTCAAACCGGTCAAGTTCCCCATGCCAACAAGATGCAAGCTTGACAGTGATCCAATGGTAACGCAGTGGATCAAAAGGTATATCGCTCCATGATTGGATCCCTCCTTTACCTTTGTGCATCTAGACCAGATATTATGTTGAGTGTAGGGATATGTGCATGGTTTCAATCCGCACCAAAAGAAAGTCATTATATGGCTGTTAAGCGAATCTTTCGATATTTGGCTCATACCCCAAACTTTGGCCTATGGTATCACAAAGGAGCAAACTTCAACCTAGTTGGCTATTCTGACTCAGATTGGGTAGGAGATTGTGTGGAGAGGAAGTCAACTTCTGGAGGATGCCAATTCCTTGGTCGCTCACTTGTAAGTTGGTCTTTAAAGAAGCAGAATTGAGTCTCTCTATCATCCACCGAAGCTGAGTATGTGGCAGCTGCAAGTTGTTGTGCACAATTGCTATGGATGAGGCAAACTTTAAAGGATTACGGTGTCACTTGTGACAAAGTGCCTCTTCTATGTGACAATCAAAGTGCTATCAAGATTTCCCTCAACCCAGTGCAACATAGCAAAACCAAGCATATTGATATTCGCCATCACTTCATTCGTGAACATATCAAGCTAGGTGATATTGAGGTTCACTTCATTCACACTGAAGAGCAACTTGTAGAGATTTTCACTAAGCCCCTAGATGAAGAAAGGTCCCGGGAGTTAAGGCATGAGCTAAATATCATTGATTCAAGTAATGTGGATTGAAGCTAGGCACGTTGCACCTTACTATGCATTCTATCTTGTTCTAGATGTAGGCATGGACATAGGGGGAGTGTTGTTCTCTCAATGAACTCTTCCTCCCCCCATTATGCATAAATCGATCTAGTCTTTCACTTTTGCCATTACCAAATGGCACTTGTGCTTCAAAGACGAGCGTTGGTCATGAACCCAAGGATAATTCTTCGCGGTGTCATACCTTTGTCTCACACATAGGTGGCCTCGGCCACCGCCCCCACCTTTCTCTCATATGGAAGAAATGATACAAAATGACAAGTCAATATATCTTGCTGGTGCTATCTTCTTATTTTCACTATACTTGTCATTTGCCCATGTTCTTCTCATCTCCTAGGTCCCATTCTGACATTTGCAGCGGTACTACCGCCAGGACCCCAGCGGTACTACCGCCAGGGGTAGCGGTACTACCGCCAGGACCCCAGCGGTACTACCGCTAGGGATAGCGGTACTACCGCCAGGACCCCAATCTACCACGACCTAACTAGGACATTTTTTTAGGGCTGTCTCGGGGGGAGCGGTACTACCGCCAGGGGGAGCGGTACTACCGCCAGGACCCCAGTGGTACTATCGTTGCAACCAGCGGTACTATCGCCAGGTAGCGGTACTACTGCCAGGACCATAGCGGTACTACCGCTGGCCCGTACCCCTTGGGCTATATAAAGGAGGGGGAGCCCGTTTTCCTGCCTCTTTCTTCTTCCTCGTGGCTCCTCCCTCCCCAACCCCGAACTCCCCCTATTTCGATCTCTATCTGTGAAGGCCCGTCTCTCCATTGAGTTGGAGGGTTTGCTCCACTTCTCCTTCCTCCTCCAAGTGCCATGGACCCCGGTAAAGCTCCTTCCCTTCTTCTCTTGGTTGATGTTCTTGTTCTAGGGTTAGGAGCATTGGTGGTTTGGATCCATGTCTTTGATATTTTGCCTTGTTCTTGGATGGCATGAAGGAGATATTCGAGGGGAGTGTAGGTCCTATGAATCTTTGCTTTTATATTGCCATGCCCTAGGATTTACATGTTTTAAATCAAGCACTTGGACTATGTTTGGATTAGATCTAAAACTTGCATTCTCTTGACTAGGCATGTCCTTATTTAGATGGTACTTGTGATCCTCATGTGGTTAGGGCTGTGGTGGAGTTCTTAGTGATTATACACAGCCCATGGCCCTCGTAAAATCCATGTAGCCATCTCTATGGGTTCTCTTCATATTCAGATCTGAAAATCAAACCCCAGCGGTACTACCGCCAGGGGTAGCGGTACTACCGCCAGGACCCCAGCGGTACTACCGCCAGGGGTAGCGGTACTACCGCCAGGAGGATTCTGTGTGTATTCTTTTCATTTGCTTGGCAATGAGTGTTTACTTTTCTGCCTTTTCTTGTTCATTGCCTTGACTCCTTTTGTCGCTCTTTTTCGGTGTGTGTTTTGTGTCACAAGTGGTGCTCGCCGCTCGAACCCCCCACGGGACACACAGTCAAAGCATTATCACAATCCAGAGACTCCAGAGGGCTCCGGCACTTCAGGTCTGCAACCCAAAAAGCAGGCCTTCAAGAAGACCGCTCACAAGGACAAGGGGGTCAACGTTCGCACCATGCCCCCTAAGGATTTTCTGCAGTTCCACAACCAAAACCACTATCTCCAAGAGAGGGCTGTGATCAAGAATGTCGAGCACGTTTGGGCAAAGGATCACTGCAGGATCTATTGTGATATCATCAACCATTTCAAGAAGAGTTTTGTTCCCGTTCAGTGGATTGACCTAGCTCACCTTCAGCGGAACCTGGATTACTTTGGTGACGCTCTCTCTCTGATTGACAAGCTGGGCATTAAGGATATCATCTCCTTCAAGATAGACTTTGATACCGATGTTGTTGCCCAGTTCTATGTCACGGTTCACTTCTCGCCTGATGACGAGCGCTCCCTGGTTTGGATGACCGGGACTCAGAAGATGACAGGTTTCTGGCGTGAATTCATGGCATTCCTCAAGGTTGATTTTCAGGGAGCTGACACTCCACTTGGGTCGCGTCCTCATGCTGCAGCTCCCACTGATAGGGCCTCCGCCAAGGACAGGTTGGAGCAACTCTATGTGAAGAAAGGTGTGCTCCCAAGGCATCTGGACATCATGCATCGGATCTTCCACAACACCCTCTTTCCTCGCATTGGCAACTTTGACGAGGTACATGGCTCTCTGGCTGAGATGCTACTGCTCTGTGAGGAGGCTATGACTAAGGAGTCTGCCCCTCTTGATATTTCTGATGTGATGTTCACTGAGCTCTGGAACTGCTTCATGATGCGCAAGGTTCCCATCTACGGCCCCTACTTGTTTGCTTATATCCGTCAGAAGTGGCAAGACACCTATCCGCTTGAGGAGTTATACATTCAGGCTGACTACTTTGTGCACGATCATGTCAAGCTTCGCATCAAGGACAAATGGGCCAACCCATCAACTTCATCTCAGCACATGGACACTGACACAGAGACTGCTGCTGACAGAGGAACCGCTTCTCAGTCCCGCTCTTCTGCCATGCCATCTTGGGCCATGAAACTACAGGATAAGATGAAGGCTCTCTTCTGTATGCAGGCTAAGGGCCAGTATCAGACGCACATGGCTCAGAAGGAGAACCGTCAGCGGCACAAGCGTGTCCTCAGGACACTTGATGTTGACATCTCCACGGATCAGAGAACGACATCACTCCAGAGTCTGCTTGGATGCGGGCTCAAGGTTACCAGTGGTCTGGCGCAGAGGAGGAAGAGGACAATGAAGAGGAGCAGGACGATCCGGGTGCTACGGACGAGTCTGGGGATGATGAGGATGAGGAGTTACCACCTGTGTCATTAGGTGTGCCCCTTTTTGGTGTCTTATGCCAAAGGGGGAGAGAGTCTAGGAGCTGGATTTGGATTTGAGAGTTGAACTTTGCTTAGCTTTGCTTATCTTTCGTGTTTGCTTCGAACTTGGTTTGCTTCTATTTTGCTATCTTTTGCTTTGTGTGACGTGAGACATGAACTAGTGTGAGATTTATTTCCATCATATTCTGTGAGTCATATGCTCCTTATTTTCATATATCTCTATCTTCTTGTTCACATATTATTCACTGTGCAAATCCGGTATTGTCATCAATCCACCAAAAAGGGGGAGATTGTTGGGGCATAGTTTATGCCTAAGTAATTTTGGTGATTGATGATAGTACCGCAAAGGACTAACCGTGTGTGTTAAGATTTCAGATAACACACGTCAACGGCACAAGACGACTCGCCCCCTCTTTCGTGGAACAAAAGCACGGTGTTCTCTACGATTCTCTTTATTTGAGTCATAGGAAAGCCGTACTATTAAGAGGGGAACCGTAGTGGAAAGGTTTGGGTGGAATCAATCTTGCACGCGCACACTTCACCTCTTTTCCCCCTTGCCGGCAACTTTGGAGTGGCTCCCGCCTTGGTGTTTCTTTCTTGTTTGCAAATGGTCCCCCAGCGGTAGTACCGCTGGGCCTAGCGGTAGTACCGCTCACCCTAGCGGTAGTACCGCTGGAGTGCTAGCGGTAGTACCGCTGCAGCCACCGATAGTACCACTAGCTGGCAGTAGTACCGTCCCTGGTCAGCGGTAGTACCGCCCCAGGAGCTTAGTACCGCCTGCCTAGCGGTTGTACGTGGACGGACCTTTTTGCGAAGACTTTCTTGGCGGTGCTAGTGCTTATGCACTACCACGGGCCCAGCGGTAGTACCGCTGTAGCCAACAGTAGTACCGCTGGAGTGCTAGTGGTAGTACCGCTGCATCCACCGGTAGTACCGCTAGGCACAGGCTATGAGTGGGAAAACGGTTGGATACCCCCCACTATATAAGGGGTTCTTCTAGCTGTGGAGCCCTATCTCTCACCCTCCCAAGCTCCATTGTTGCTCCCTAAGCTCAAAAGTGCCCGATCTCTCTCCCTAGCCAATCAAACTTGTTGATTCTTTAGGGATTGGTTGAGAAGGCCTAGATCTACACTTCCACCAAGAGAAAAGTTGATTCCCCCACCAATCCCTTGCGGATCTTGTTACTCTTGGGTGTTTGAGCATCCTAGACGGTTGAGGTCACCTCGAAGCCACATTCCATTGTGGTGAAGCTTCGTGGTCTTGTTGGGAGCCTCCAAGCTTTGTGTGGAGTTTGCCCCAACCTCGTTTGTAAAGGTTCGGTCGCCGCCTTCAAGGGTAGCTATAGTGGAATCACGGTACCTTGCATCGTGCGAGGGCGTGAGGAGAATACGGTGGCCTTATTGGCTTATTGGGGAGCATTTTGCCTCCACACCGCTCCAACGGAGACGTACTTCCTGTCAAAGGGAAGGAACTTCGGTAACACATCCTCGTCTTCATTGGTTCCACTTGTGGTTATCTCTAACCTTTACTTTGTGTATGCTTATGTTATTGTCTATCTCTTACTTGTCTTAGTAGCTCTCGTTGTTAGCTTCATTACGGTTCACCCCATTGTTGTTATATTTGTGAACCCGTATGTTGTTTACCCTAACTTGCTAAGATTTATTAAAAAGTGGTCGTTGCCTATTCACCCCCCCTCTAGTCAACCATATCGATCCTTTCACCATTGTATCGAATTTTTGTCCCCCTTTTCCTATCGAAGTGCTGCCGAATTTTTGTGTGAATTCTTGCTTGTTTCTCATGTCATTCTTCATCTCTTTGCAACCTTCAAGAGTCATTTGTTTCACTCGTTTGTCAAAGAAGCAACTAAGTTTTACCTCCTCCTCTTTCTCATCCTCTTCCCATTTCATTCTTGGATCTCGGGTCGAGATCCTCTTGTAGTGTAGGAGAGTTGTGACACCCCGAGACCGACGCTCCAGAAAATTCCCCCTTTATTTCATTTTCGTTGTGTGGCTTATTTGTTTGTCGCACTCATCATCGCATCATCAACATTGCATCGTCATCCCATCGCTGCCAGTTTTCAACTTGCATCCAATTAGTTGCCGGTTCTCCCCGTTCTCATCGTTGACCATGTTGAGCCCGACCACACACGCACGTGCCCGCGGCATCGTTAAAATATTTGGTTTTAAAAGTGTGTATAAAACTTCCTCTGGTTGGGTTGAAACTTGGCGTGCGGTCTTATTTTAATATAGGTAGGCCGCCTGCCAATTTTTGTCGCAATCGGAGTCCGTCTGGTACCCGAACGACCGACCGTAGCGGCATCGTATTCGGTTATAGTTCGACGTTTTTCGGTGTTTAAAAAATACGTTGCCGGGTGCCCGTTTTCCCTCTCATCTCCGGCTAGCCACTCGACACAGCCCACCTAGCCATTTCCGCGTCAGTGACCGTTCGATCGCGATCCCGTGGTCGAAAACGGAGCCAGATTCGGATAACCCTAGCCCCGTGTCTATAAATAGACAGCAAATTCCCTCTCATCCTCGATTTTCGTGCCTAACCCTAGCCAGTCGCTGCTCTCTCTCCTCCCCAGCGTCCTCTCTCCCCTCAGCGCCGCTGGGCCCGCCAAAGCCCATCGCAGGCCTGCCCCGGGCCCGAAACCCTAACCCTAGCGGCGCCCACGAGCTCTCCTCTCGAGCTCCTCCCATGCGTGTCGTTGCTCGCGTCGCCGCTGGCTGCAGCCATCGCCCCGCTGCCGAGCTCTCGCAGCACGGAGCGCCCCCGTGCCCTGACGCCGCGCCGCCGTGCACCTCGATGCCTCCCGCCCCCGTCTTGATCTGCAGCCTGCCGGCCGTCGCGCCAACCGCCACCGCCCCGTCACGGGTTTTGGATCGGGATCCAGATCCGCATCACGTGACACTCGGCTGCCGTCGTGGGCCTCGCCAGATCCGACCGACGCCGGAGCGCCGCCTGCCTCCAAGTCCCGTCGTCGCCTCCCATAGCTCGCTGCCTTGTTGCGGCAGGAGGGCGACGACCGGCTCGTAGCCTCGCTCGCCCGTCAGCGCTTCGCCCCGTCTCGCGTTGGGCCGCGCCTGGCCTCGCTCCGCCACGCCTGCCAAGCCCCGAGCAGCCCAGCTCCGGCCCAAGCCGAGCCACCCCCAAGCCAGCCTCTCCGACCTGGGCTAGGCCCACGAGTTGAGGACCCGCGCAACCCTATTCCCCACCGCCGACGACATTTATTTAAGTTGCGCTCGCTGCGTGTTTAGGCCCGTTAGTCAATAAGGCCCGGTAGTATCTTTTTAGGATTTTCGGATTTAATATTTTTAGGAGATGTCATATTTCAAACACCCGTAGATAATTAACCGTGCGTCGGATTGCAACGAGTTGTACATGTAACTTGTGTAGTTTTTCGCGTATAATAATATTTTGCAACTTGCATGCATAATTTGAGTAGTTTTAACAATGTTTGCCTAGATTTGCGTGTTGTCCTAATATAGTAATATTCCGTAGATATTTTTGTGCGCGTCCGGTTTGTTCAAACCCCGTAGATAAAATGTTCATGTTGTTCGGGACCCTTTGCCATGTATTTTAGAGTAGTTGTTTGTTTTTGCATCTAGATTCCGTCGCTTGTTTGTTATGTCGTGTTTAGGACATATTCTCGCATAGATGTGTGGCGCAAGTTTATTATTCGAACCCACATATTATAGATGTTTTCGGGGTAGAAAAATCCATAGAACTTACTGTGCATTTAGTTTTGTCTTTTGAGTAAGTTAGCATGCATGATATTTCTGTCATGTTGCCCTCTTGTCTATTTTGTGGGATATATTCCGTGCATGATATGGATTAGTTTTGAACTAGAGGTGTGCTCTTGGATGTGTAGGCTAGCCCATGGTATTTTTTGGTTTCCTTAGAAATCCATGTTTAGGTGTTGTTTGCTTGTTGTCAACATGCTAGAGAATAGTGCTGATTTGGAGATGCTAAAATATTTCTAAGTCTGAAATCTGTTATATTTTGTTGCTGTCTTGCCATGAGTTTTGCTAGTGATCTACAACTCCTTTGGGGTTGGTGCAATGGAGTTAGTTGTAGTCCTTAAGATTCTTTAGCATGCTGTAAATTTTCATGCCACTCGATGCCCTGTAGCATATAGTTTTGCTGCTGCCAATATGCCTTCGGATTGAAAACTACACTATCAAAGTGTGATTTTCACTAAGTCTGAAACTGTGTGTGACATGCCATTTTGTGAGTTCTTTTCCTAGTGATCCATGCTGCTATGCTATATGTTATTAGCAGGGGGTGAAGTGAATCTGGACTACTACTGTCTCATGTCTTGTGTGAGCATTTTAGAATTATGTAGCTTGTTGTTTTGGGGTGTAGAAAATGTCATGTTGCTGTTTTTGGCAGATTATGACCATTTCTTGTGTAGCTTGTATTTGTTGAACGGTTGCTCCATTTTGATCGTGTCCTATATGAAAATTGTTTAGAATCTTGTGTAGGTTCATATTATCTTGATGGTTGTATGTTTTGGGATGCTTGTGAATGTCATTGCATACATATTGCATTCATGACATCATATCTTGCGGTGATTATATCTTTTGAACCGTAGCTCCGTTGGAGATGTTCCATATGTGTAAATTGATTGGAACGACGCGTAGAATCATGTGAACCTATTTATTTTGCTATTTAAGAAATATTAAAATGTGTTAGTTCAGATCTACATAGAATTAGAAATTAACGTATGAGGTCAGTTCGGAGATGCTATATGTCGTTTCCGACCTTATTTAAAATATCTAGATAGGTAGCTTAATTACGCTTCACATCTTGCCATGTTTAACCAACATTTATTATTGTCATGTACCTAATCGGGATAGAACTAAATAATTCATATGTGGAATTTTGTCAATATGCAACTAGTTGCATATTGAACTTCACTTAATGTGTAGTGTTTGATTGGAGTGAATTACCATGTCATGCCTTGCATTAGACCGATCATGCATCATACGTGTTGAGCATTATGTCATGCATGTGTCGTGGTGAATATCGTGTGTTGATTCTTGTTTTCGGTTTGCTTCGTCTCGATAGAGTTCGGCAAGCGTGTTGAAAAGTGAGGACCTGTTCAACTACATCGGTTCGTCTGCTTCACGGAGTTTCTCTTCTTCCAAGTGGGATCTCAGGCAAGATGACCATTTCCCTAGATACCATTACTAGCATTGCCATGCTAGTTGTTTTCGATTCTATCGTTATGTCTCACTGCCTACCACCTCTTAAATATCAGCCTCTCAACATTGCTATGAAAACCTTCAACCTATTCACAACCTAGCAAACCACTGATTGGCTATGTTACCGCTTGCTTAACCATGTGTTAGCGTTGCTAGTTTTAGGTGTAGTTGCTTCCATGTGATAACATGGGTTCCTTGTTATATCACCATATAATTGCTAATTAATTTAATGCACCTATATACTTGGTAAAAGGTGGAAGGCTCGGCCTTCTAGCCCGGTGTTTTGTTCCACCTTTGCCCCCTGGCTATCGGTGTTATGTTCCATAAATGAGCGCTCCTAACATGCTTGGGGTTGTTATGGGGACCCTCTAGATTCTCGTTATAGGATAAAACTCGTCTGGCAAGGCCCAACATTGGTACTATATTTGACCAACATAATAAGTCTGTTAATACTGAAAAACATAGGGAGTTAGCGCTACCCGAGGAGTAATTCAACATAATACAGGGAGGGGCAGTGCTGAGGGTGCTGGTCCAAAACAGAGCAGCTTATTAACGCTACCCGGGGCAACTCGGTGTTTGGCGTGGTAACCATCGCTCATCCATCGTGTCCTGAGAACAAGATACGCGGCTCCTATCGGGATTGTCGGCACGTCGGGTGGCCTTGCCGGACTTGTTTTACCTTTGTCGAGCATCTTGTGCGAGGGATTCCGAGGATGCTTTGAGCTAACTCGAGGTTGAGGTTTTCCAATAGGAACCCGAGGAGATCACGGGTTTGCCTCATCGAGGTCATTCCGTCGCAGCATGTGGTAGTTTGTGATGGACTAGTTGGAGCACCCATGTAGGGTTAAATCTTTAGGAAAGTCGTGCCCGCAGTTATGTGGCAACGTGAAAACTTTGTTTAATATCCGGTTCTAGATAATTTGAATTTAACCTAATGAAAATATGCCAACTGAGTGTGTAACCGTAACTATCTCTTTTGTGAGCTCCTTCTCCGATCGAGGACACGATGGGGTTATGTTTGACGTAAGTAGGTGTTCATGATCATTCATTTGATCATCATTAATTCACGTCCATTATGCGTAGATCATTCCCCCTCTTATTTCTTGTACTCGTAAGTTAGCCACCTCACATATGCTTAGTCGCTTGCTGCAACCTCACCACTTAACCATACCTCACCCATTAAGCTTTGCTAGTCTTGATACCTTTGGAAATGAGATTGCAGAGTCCCATCTGGCTCACAGATTACTACAACACTAGTTGCAGGTACAGGTAAAGGATATTAAGATGTGAGCGCGATGATTGTTCATTTGGAATTTCTTCTTCTTCCTCTTCGTCGATCTAGGATGGGTTCCAGGCCAGCAGTCTAGGATAGCAAGGATGGGCGTCGTTCTTTTCTCGTTTGTTTTCGTTCGCAGTCGGACCCTGCTGTTTTTCGTGATATTTATGTGTTGTACTGATGTGACTCTGATGTAGCTTGTGGCGAGTGTGAGCCAATTTCATATACTCTTCTCTTCAGCACATGTACTTGTAACGATATTCATTCTTGCGAAATGACGAGATGCGGTTCTATCCCTGTCGAGGCCCTCATGCCAAAATAAGGATAGGGTCGCATCTTGGGCGTTACACCATATCCCCCACTACAAATTCTCTTTCCTTTCTCTTCTTATCAGCAAACCATTTCATCCTTGCCTGGGCCTTGATAAGGTTTTGCTTGATCACTTACAAAGCTAATTCTCTGTTTAGGAGTAAATTGTCAGAATCCACAGAAATAGTATCAGGCAATGCAGACTCGACTACCATGGGAGGAGGAAAACCATAAAGAGCTTGAAAATGTGTCATCTGGAAGGAAGTATGGAAGCTAGTGTTGTACCACCACTTAGCTAAAGCCAACCATCCATGCCACTTCTTTGGCTGCTGAAAGCACATACATCTCTGGTAATTTTCCAGGCATTGATTCACCCTTTCAGTTTGCCCATCAGATTGAGGATGGTAACTAGTACTTATGTCCAGCTTAATCTTCAGAGACTTAAATAATTGCTGGCATAAGTTGCTAGTAAAGATTTTGTCTCTATCAGTGACAATTACTACTCGCATACGATGCAACTTAAAAACTGTTTCAGAGAAAGCCCTTGGCACAGATTCCACTATGATAGGATGTTTCATGGCAATGAATAGATCATACATAGTAAATCTGTCCACAACCACCAAGATTATATCCTTGTTCTCAGAGAGAGGTTGACCTTCCACAAAATCCATACTAACATGGGCCCAAGCAAAATCACGAACAGGAAGTGGTTCCAACATGCCTGGATAAGGACAGTGTTCAGCCTTATTAATTTGATAGACTGGGCAAGCCTTGACAAATGCAGTGACATCCTGTTTTAATCCTGGCAAATTAAACACTAATTTCCCCTTTATAAGTAGCTCTTTCTCTAGAATGACCCCCTAATTCAGAGCTATGGAAGGTTTTCAATAGGTCTTGCCTTAGAGCAGTTGCATTCCCCACTACTACCTTGTTCTTGAACCTTAGTATACCATTCCTATATGAGTATGAAGTAGTGTTATCCTTGTTCACAGTGCACTGAGCAATCAACTCTTTAATCTTTCCATCTTGAGTATAACTTTTAACCACTTCTACTACCCAAGTGGGAGTAGTGCTGCTAGCAATAAGCATGGAAGCTAAATGCTTCACTCTGGACAGTGCATCTGCTGCTTTGTTTTCTTTGCCCTTCTTGTATTCAATAGTGAAATTGTATCCTAGCAATTTGAGTAGCAACTTTTGCTGAATTCCCTGAGTGAGTTTCTGCTCTTGTATGTATTTCAGGATTTCTTGATCTATTTTGATAATTAGAGAAGTTGCTAGGAAATAATGCTTCCATTTCTTTACGACCTCAATGATTGCCATAGGTTCTTTATCATAGGTGGACAAGGCAGAATCTCTAGGCCCAATTGTCTTACTGAAATAAGAAATGGGTCTTCCTTCTTGCATCAATATAGCTCCCAAACCATATCCACAGGCATCAGCCTCTAAAATGAATGGTTTGGAAAAATGAGGTAAGATCAAGACTAGAGAGTGAGTGAGCTTGTCCTTAACTTCAGCAAATGCCTTGTCCTGATCATTGCCCCAATGGAAGGCATCTTTCTTTAAGCAGTCAAATAGGGTCCCGCATATTAAGCCATAACCCTGAATGATTCTTCTATAGTAACCACTCAGGCCCAAGAAACTCCTCAATTTAGTAATGTTGGTAGGAGCTGGCCAGTCCAAGATTACCTTGATCTTGGATGGATTAGTAGCTACTCCCTCTTGGTTAATAATGTGGCCCAAATATTCAACTTTGTTTGACCAAAAGAACATTTTTTCAATCTTGCATATAAATTGTTCTCTTGCAGAATATCAAACACCTAAGTCAGATGTTGCTTATGTTCTTCCAAAGAAGTGTTGAACACTAGGATATCATCAAAGAATGTTACTACAAATTTTAGCATGCCAAAGAGAAAATTCATTAAGGCTTGGAAGCTAGGAGGGCCATTGGTAAGACCACAAGACATGACCATATACTCAAACAAGCCCATATGAGTGATAATGGTTGTTTTGTAGATATCCTCTTCTGCCATTCTAATTTGGTGGTAACCATTTCTGAGATCGATTTTGCAGATATACTTGGCTCCTTTCAGCTGATCCAATAAGTCTTCTATGATTGGAATTGGGTACTTGTTCTTGATGTAATAGAGTTCAGCTTCCTATAATCAGTGCACAATCTCCAAGATCCATCTTTCTTTTTGACTAGAAACACAGGAGAAGAAAAGGGATTGGTACTGGGCCTAATCACCCAATATTTTAACAATTCCTTGATGATCTTCTCCAATATTTCCTTCTGGTGATGGGGCATTCTGTAAGGTCTCTGATTCACTACATTTGCTCCCTCCACTAATGGAATTCTGTGATCACATGGTCTGCTGGGAGGTAGCTCAGTTGGTTATTGAAAAACTGCTCATACTTTTGTAGTAGAGTTTGTAATTATGCAGGCAGTTCCTTAGTTGTGCTTCCCATGTCAACAGCACAAGCAGTAAACAAGACAAACCCACACACTGCTTGCTCCATCAATTTACCAGTACAATCTTTAGCTTCTTCAGGTTGTGCCCCTGGCACTGTTTCATTAGAAAATGTGACTAACTGGCCATCCAAAGCAGATACCTTCATTTCCATTTTGATGAAATCCATGTGTATTGGGTTGTACTTCTATAACTAGTCAACTCCCAATATCATGTCATACCCTTTCAGTTGCTGAATTCTAAAACTGTGAGTAGACTGTTGACCTTGTATTTCATAGAGGCAATCATGTACCATGAACTCACTCCATAGTATCTCTCCACTTGCCACCGCCACTCTAACTTTAGGGGTGGGCTTGGGTTTTACTTGTAGTTGGGTTGCCATCTCTGGTGAAACAAAAGTAGAGGTACTACCACTATCCACTAATGTTGTCGCAGAAGTGTTGCGCACCTTAACTGTCAGAACAAAAGTATTTTTGATTGCTCCAATTCCCATAGCTGCATGCATAGATACTTGAAGCATTGCATTAGCTGGAAGTTGGTCAATGTTCTCCAAGTTCGGGTCAGCAAAATCAGTAACATAGATGGTCTCAGGTACTTCTTCTTCTTGTGCTTGTAGAGCTTGAATCTGTGCTCTTTGACTCATCTTACATACTTGCCTATGCCCTCGGACCCAAGGTTCCCTACACTTGTAGCAGACTTGATTTTGTTTTGCTTGATGTATCACCACATTTCTGTTCTGTACTGCAGGACTCCCTTCTACCTTTGGTTGTTCAAAAGTTACTTGCCTCTTTGGTTGTGGCACATAAGCCTTAGTCTGCACCATATGCACTGGTGGTTGTGCTTTTTCCATTCTCCTGGCATACCATATAGCAGTTTGCATATCCTTAGGCTTGAAACATTCCACATGGCTCTTAATGTAAGTGTTAAGGCCAGACACAAAGCTAGTCACTTCTACATGGCTTGATCTGTAATGTAAGTGTTATCACCACATTTCTGTTCTGTACTGCAGGACTCCCTTCTACCTTTGGTTGTTCAAAAGTTACTTGCCTCTTTGGTTGTGGCACATAAGCCTTAGTCTGCACCATATGCACTGGTGGTTGTGCTTTTTCCATTCTCCTGGCATACCATATAGCAGTTTGCATATCCTTAGGCTTGAAACATTCCACATGGCTCTTAATGTAAGTGTTAAGGCCAGACACAAAGCTAGTCACATAGTAGCTATTTGGAATACCATGGTTTTCCCTTCTCAAGGTGTTCATTAACTGCTCAAACTGTTCCACATAAGCTGACAAGGTAGAAGTTTGATGAATTGCATGGAATCAACTCACTATATCACAGGATGAGTCAATAGCAAATCTTCCAGATAAGTAAGAACAAAATTTGTGCCAGGGTACATTGCTAGGTGCATAACCAGTTCCTCTCCACCATTGAACAACATGCCCCTTTAAATAAGATATTGCCAACTTAGTTCTATGCTCAATTGTTGTTCCGGCAACAACAAAATACTGGTCCAAATTCCGAATCCAGGCCTCGGGATCCTGTCCATCAAATTCAGAAATGTTCAGTTTTGCAGGTTTCACTGTGAGAACAGACCTTCTATTGTCTGAAGGAGAATACTGACTTTGCTTCTGCCCATCTGGACACTCTTGCATAGTGCCCATATCAACTGGGGGTAACTACAGTTGATGTTGTTGCTATGTTGCTTGATTTCCCTCATGCCGGTTGCTGGTGAAGTTAGGATGCCTGTATGGGACCTTGTGTAATGCCCCAAGAGTGTATCTTTCCCTTTTTGGAACCTTCTCCATGTGGGTCCAACTTGTCATTGATATGAGAGCTCAATGCATATGATTTCATGTGATATCACCTTGTTTATTCTTCCTTTGCATGCATGCATCACCATCATTTCATCCTTGCCTATTGTGTTTGATGCCTTGTGGTCCTATGTGTTGGAGTGATCCATGTGATGTGGTGATGTGATGTGTTAGCTTGTGTGGGGTGTGCATGTGTTAGTAGGAACCATGTTGGTTTGCACTAGGGTTTTGGAAAACTCCCCCCCTCTCTATTTCATCTCAAGGTCAAGTTTCACTTGATCCTTTTCTATTTCAAAAATGTCCTTGATTTAGCTTATTTTGTGGTGGAGATGAACATGTGATTTTGCTGTTTTGAAACTTTGTAGTGAGGGTGCAAATATTCACAAAACAGCCCAACATATTCTGTTTTGTAAATATTTAGTGGCTCCTAAAATTCCTTTTCTATTTTTTTTAAATAGGTGGTATTATCTTATGACCAGGGGTGTGCTAGTTTTATTTTTAGCATCTATAGATTCGTCTGTGCTTTCTTTTCTTCTCTGGTCATTTTTGTAAATGGAAAACCCGAGGGAATTGTTTTTCATTCTATCTGGCGCTACTAGTGGGCTCCCTCCCACTAGCAGGCCCACTCCTCCTCTCCACCGCGTGGCAGCCCACCTGCGCGTCCCTCTTTCTCCTTCCTAACACCGTTCCCTCCCCTGCATGCTTTCCGTTAGACAACCAAGAGAGAGCGAGCGCCGTGAGGGATCACAGACGTCGAGGCCCCCTCATAAAGCGTTGGCGTCCGTGCCCCTCCTTTCCCTAGGGTTCCGCGTCCCCCTTTGCGCCGCCGCCACCTCTCTCCATCTCCCCCATCTCTCCTTCCCCCTGAGGTGAGTGCTGTGTAGCTAGGTTGCAGAGAGAGAGAGAGGTAGTTCCCCGCGACGTCCTCAACGCCTCCGTCGTCTCCGGCGCCGCCCGCCATGTCCACGGGCTTGGGGCTGCACCCCGCGCTCCATTCCCATCCTCGGTGAGGCCGGGGAGCGACCTCACCGACGGGCAGATCCTCGTCAACCGCGTGCACCCGGTGTCTTCTTCCCCTGCTTTGGACTGCAGCAGGCCGTCTTCTTTAGAACAACTACTTCCTCTCCAGCCTGCCTCCTCCTCCGATCGGTGCCCCCTCCTCCTTCCCTAGGTGAGCTAGTGATTCCTCCTCCCTTCTCCCTCGAGTAGATCGGCCTAGAGATCGTCAGCACACCTCTGTCCCGAGAGGAGTTCTTGCATGTGTTGCTGTGTGTTGTGTGTGGTGTGCTCGGTAGTTGGTAGATGCAGAGTAGTGCAAATGTTTCCCTCGCAGTAGGTGTACTCCCCCTTCCCTGCGGGCGTGGCAGTAGCGTCAGTAGAGTAGCGTCCATCTCCGGCGACCTCTCTGTCGTCGACTAGCAGGTGCAGAGCATAGCATGGCGTTGTGTTAGTATACCTTGTTCACTAGCTTGGTTCTGTCAAGTCTTCGAGCGTAGCGTAGTGGCACATGATGTGTGTGTCTGTCTGTTAGTTGCAGGTGGCCGTGGGTTCGAGTCCCAGGGGTAGCACCCCCCCTTCTTGATTTGTTTTCGGCAGTAGTATAACAGTGCAGAGACAGATCAGCTTGGTTGCAACCCCTGTTCTGTCGAGCAAGGGCACCTAGCAGGGTGGTGTGTAGCTGAGTTGTGATACACGGGGTCTGGGGTTCCACTCCTCCCGTGTCCTTTATTTTTGTTGTTGTTGTGTTTACTTCCTGTTTTGCTTGATTGCTGCATACATACATGAGGTAGCCTTGGCACCTTGTAGTATTTATTTTCCTTGCTCTCCATAGTAGGTGTTCTTGGCATTTGCAGCTAGCATGGTAGAAGAGCACGGTAGTGATATTGTATATGTGGTGTAGTGGTGAGATAGATCTTGTGATGTTAGTTATGCACTAGGTTTTTTATGTGGAGAAGTGTGGCTCCATCCATATATAAGTGAGGGTTTTTTCACTAGCCTAGTGATGCTTATGTGTGTGCTTCTTATCCCCTTGTGTGATGAACTCATGCACCATGTTGTGCAAGTGAGTGCTTGTGTGTGTGTGTGTGTGTAGGTGCACATGTGTGTGAGTGGTAGTTGTTCTTGTGGAATTGTGAGTGCTTGCGTGTGTGTGTCATACACATGCCAAGGCAAGTTGTGCCTTGGGAGCACATGTGCATGTTATATGTATAGGTGAATAAGTGCTTATGTGAGTGCAAACTAGTAGTGTATTCCATTTAGCATGTGTAGGGGGCTTTTATGCTTGTGCTTCTTGAATGTGTGTGGGAATGGGAATGTGCTATGGCACACATACATGAGGTCAAAACCCTCATGTCACCATTGGAGTTGTGAGAGTGTGCATAAGCTTGTGTAGTTGTTGATCTAGTGAATTGCACATGTGATGATGCACTATTCACTATATGTGATTCTATGTAGGTTTTCTTTTCTAGTTTGTGCCCTTTTGTTCTATGCAAGTACACTTTCATTGGCGAAGTCAGTTTTGCCTTTGGAACACTTTCTCGAGATGACTTATTTCATATTTGTTCTATGTTTGGAGCTTGGTTCCATGAGATGTGGTGAGCCCAAGAGGTTGATTCCTTGTTGTGGCATTAGAGGGTGACCCCCTCTATGGCATGTAGGTTTTGATTCATTCTTAGTAGTTCATATGTGCAAGTGGTGCTTAGTCAAAGTAGGCATGTGGCTGAAATTCCACTTTAGTGAAAATATGTGATTTTCCCTAAGTCTGAGAATCTGTTTATATTTTCCTCTCCTGTTGTTGAGCTTGTAGAGATCCATGTGTTGTGAATCAACCTTAGCTATCAACTGGGAAGTTGTAGCTTTTGTATTTGTCTAGCTCCTTGTAAATTTTCATTCCATTTGGTGTCCTGTAGATATTGTTTTGGGAGCTGTCAAAATGCCTCACAGCATAAACAGCTAGTGAGAATCTGGAATTTTCACTAAGTCCCCGAAAACTGATATTTTTGGCCAAGTTAGCAGTTGTGTAACTTTCTGTGTGAAACTCCTTTGCATTATCTTTTTGCTTGTGCTTGTATTACTTTAGAATAGCTTTTTACACATATCCTATTTGGCATGGTTAGGTGGCTGTAGGTGCTTTGCATGTAGCTCTCAAAAGGCTATGATGCTGTTTATGGCAGATTGTATAGTTTTGATGTTTTGATGCTTTTGAGTGCATAGATGATGGTGTGGTGATATTCCTTGCACCACCCCATCCATGTTGGTTTGTTTTATGTCTTGGCAACCTGGAAATACCAGAAGTAAGTCATTGGTGTGTGTTGTGATGATTTTGACACGTAGGACGTCATTTCTTGTTTTGTTGTTTCCCGTTGATCCGTAGCTCCATTTCTAATGTTCTTTATGTATTCTTGCATCGTTTTCACGTGAAGCATATGATCATGTCATCCTCATGCATGTCAAGATAGCTTAGAGTGCAGTTATGTCGAGGAACTTGTATTATCTTCTTATGCTTGTGCTAGTGAGTAGAATTGGGATGCATGTTCATATTCATCTCATGCATCATGTGTTTGTTGCATCTTGAGGTGCTGTTCATTGGATGTTATTTTTATGTTGGGTAGTACCGGGATCGGAGAACGAGTACGTGGATCCGGGAGAGTACGTGCAGGACGAACAAGAGAAGTTCCAAGCTAAGGACATCACATGCAAGATGATATGACCTTGATTCCATCTCTAGACTTGTTATGCTAGATTACGTTTCCTCGTCATATGCTCCCTCCCTACCATTGAAATAATGGCCTCCTGATCTTGCCATGAAACCAAACACTTATCCCTTCCTAGCAAATCTTGAATGGCTAAGTAGGCTTTGCTCAGCTACTAATGTTAGCGTTGCTAGTTGCAGGTGCTTTATCTCATGTGATAACATGAGCTTGATATCATTATGTTAAATGTGTTATTTAATTAATGCACCTATATACTTGGTAAATAACGGAAGGCCTAGCCTTTTGCCGGGTGCTTTGTTCCATTATTGCCGCCATAGTTACCGGCTACCGGTGTTTGATTCCAAAATGATCGCTCCTAACATGTTCGGGGTTGTTATGGGGACCCCCTTAATAAATTGTGTAGTGTTAAGACTTGTCCGGTAGGACCCAACATTGGTGTTAATTTGCTAATCACTTTATAATAATCTGCATAGGGAATAGCTACCCCGAGGAATTTAATCAACAACCCGGGCCAGTGCTCCTCATGAGTGTTGGTCCAAATTGAGCAGACTATGGGGCCACCACAGGGCAACCTGAGGTTTGGTATACCTGTAGTGTGACTCATCCGTCGTGTCGTGAGACTGAGATACACGACTCTTATCGGGGTCGTCGACACGACGGGAGGTCCTGCTAGTCTTGTCTTACCTTAGCGATATATCTTGCGTATATGAATCTCGGTGAAGCTTTGGTTCTCCCGAGAGTTGAGGTTTTCCTCTAAGGAATCCGATGAGATCACGAGATTCGTGATAGAGGATTACTTTGCGGCCCGTGACCGTTTGTGATGGACTAGTTGGAGCACCCCTGCAGGGTTTAATATTTTGGAAAGCCGTGCCCGCGGTTATGTGGCAACTTGGAATATTTGTTAACATCCGGTTATAGATAACTTAAACATAAGCTAATAAAAATTGCCAACTGTGTGCGTAACCGTGACTGTCCCCTTCGAAGACCTCTCTTCGATCGGGAACGCGGTGGGGTTATGATTGACGTAAGTAGGTGTTCAGGATCACTTAGTGATCAGTTAAACATTGATCGCTAGTATAGACCACCTTCAAATCATGTTCTACGTTAGTTAGCCACTATAAAGCTTAGGATGCTGCAACCTAAATACTCCACCTTCCTTACCTAATAATTTGACTAGTTCTGGCACCGAGGTCATAGATTGCTGAGTCCCCGTGGCTCACAGGTTCCTTCAAAACACCAACAGGTTCAGGTACCCCCGAGGCAGGTGATCCCGACGGCACACAGCTGGCGTGGCAGTACGATGAGGAGAACGACTGCCTGTACGTGAACTATCCAGAAGACTGAGGCGTGGTCGTCATCATGGGCAAGCATGCAGGGTAGCATAGTCATTTCTCATGTTTTGTAGTACGTAGCGGAACTACCTTGTTTGGATGCGTGATGTAACTCTGATATATTTATGAGATGGCAGTTGAAACCCTTATTGTCATTCTTCTATTATTATGTATGTGCTATGTTACCGTGCTTGCGAAACGCTTAGATGCGCTTCTTTCCAATTTGGGGCCTCGTTCCCTAAATCGGAAAGGACCGCATCTTAGTTGTTACAAGTTGGTAATCAGAGCCTTACGACCATAGGAGCCTTTGTGTGATCGTACTTGGCCGAGTCGAGTCTAGTAAATGTTTTGAGTCTTAGTTATATCGGAGAGTAGGATTGTTTTTTCTCCTCTTCCATGCTTTGGTGAGGTTCCCGACTTAGGAAATCTTAATTCTACTCCTCTTCTCCCTCAAATTTCTTTTTAGGATCACGCGGGTATTTGTGAAATCTATATGATTACGATGTGACAGAGTTCTATCTTGGTGCCTCCTGTCTGCCTTGATTTCTTCCGGGGAGTTGAGCTCCACGGGATTCTTGCGCACATCGCCATCATTCAGATTTCTGAGTATCTAAGAACGTAGGATGTTCGTAATTGCTTCAATACTAGTAGTGGCGAGATAACCCCGATGTCCCCAATACTGGTGCAGATTGTTCGGGAGTACTGCCATACCTTGTATCGTTGTGATCACGAGGGTCTGTTGTAGATGAAGGTCCGAGATTCTGGTTGTGTGTTGACGGATGTGATACAGGTGACGTGTTAGTATAGGAGTTGTGTGAATATTACTCCTTGTATCCGTGTACCAGATTGCATGACCAAATATTTCGGGAATTCATAGGTGGGACATCAAGTAGTAACTTATAGGACAATCTTCCTACAGATGCATGATGTTCAGTGGGTGTGTTTGTTCATGGTCGTCTGATAGCGGTTCTCGTTGTGTCTTAAAGAGTCCTTGTAGTTCGCTACGACTCAGGGATACTTTGTAAGTCGTGTGCACTACCTTGCACATGATGGCTACTGTAAATTCGAGCCCGTGCGATCTTATCCACGAAGATATCGGATGAAATCTCGATCATATGTTTGTTCCGAGCAGTTCTAGCTCATACTTATTTGCAAGTGGTCTTAATCAGAATTTTGACGACCATCACTTTGAGGAAGCATTCTTACTATTTTGTTCGAGTGCAATTACTATATTCCTGTTCAGATATTCCTGTCATTTTGATTCAGCTATTCAGTCAATTTATTCTGTGGGCTAATGTGTTGTCCATCTTCAGGATGGCTCCACCAACACGTCAGAATCCAGGGCGTGAGGATGTGCTGCCACCACCTCCTCCTCCGCCGCCTCCTCCTGCAGAGGCCTGGCAAGCGGTGATGGCTGCTACAAATGCAAACACTCAGATGGTGCTTCAGTTGTTGCAAGAGAGGGCTAATCAGCAGCAAGGAAATTTCCAGCATGGTGGCAATCAATTTGCTAATCTGAGTCAGTTCCTGTCGAATCAACCGAAGACTTTCACTTCCTCTGACCAGCGTTTGAAGCCGAGGATTGGATCCGCGACATGAACAAGCATTTTGAGTGCAGCAATGTTTGTCCTGAGGATTTCGTTAAGTTTGCTACATTCCAGCTGAAGGGGCAAACATCTATCTGGTGGCAACAGTTGAAGGATTCCAAAGGCACTAGAGTGATCACTTAGGATGAGTTCTGCCGTGACTTTAGATGCCACTACATTCCATCCAGTTTCGTGGAGGAAATGCGTGATAAGTTCAGGCGCTTGAAGCAGGGTGGTAACTCCGTGTACAAGTACAACATCGAGTTCCACGATCTAGCCCGTTACGCCTTGCAGGATATCCTTGATCAGAAGAGCAAGATTTATCAGTTCAGAGGTGGCTTGAAAGAAGATTTGCAGGTAGATCTTGCTTTGCATGATCCCGAGGAGTTTGACAAGTTCTACAACTTAGCTCTCAGGGCAGAGGCAGCCTTGCTCAGGGTGGAGAATTCTAAGAAGCGCTTCAGAGATTCCAGCTCTTCCTCTACTCAGGTAGTTCAGAAGCAACATAAGTTTTGGGTGTCTCCTCCTCCTCCTCGGCACTCGCAGCAGCTCAAGCATTCTGGTGGCCGTGGTTCTTCCCACCCACCCAACCTAGTCTTTCAGCACAGATTCCACCATCAGAAGCAAGGGCCTCCTCAGACACAGTACCGTCAGCCAACAGAGGTTACTTGTCACAAGTGTGGACAGAAAGGTCACTATGCCAACAAGTGCACTTCTCAGCTTCGTCTGCCGCCTCCTCCTCGAGGCAAACCTCCTAGCAATGCTCTCGTGAAGTTCAACCCCACGTAAGCTCGAGTCAACATGGTGAATGCGGTTGAGGCAGAAAACTCGTCAGATGTGATCATGGGTAACCTCCTCGTTAGTGATATTGCTGCTAAAGTGTTGTTTGATTCTGGTGCATCGCATTCTTTCTTGTCATATCCTTTTCCGACAAAGCATGATTTCCATCTTCAAGAGTTGGCTAAGTCTTTGGACATTGTTTCTCCGGGTATAGTTATGAGTTCTCGTTGGGTTGTTCCGAATGCTTCTGTAAAGATAGGCAGTTATTCATTTCTAGATTCTCCGTATGTCTTAGGAAATTCCGACATTGATTTGATCCTTGGTATGGACTGGTTGGCCATGAACAAGGCATTGATTGATTGTGAACCTAAAGAAGTGAAGCTTACCCACTCTTCGGAGGACGTGATTATATTCGCGGCGCGCGATGATACAATCCATCTGTTCTCTTTGAATGAAAAGGGTGAGATTAATCCTATTTCGCAAGTCCCAGTGGTCTGCGAATATGAAGATGTGTTTCCAGAAGAGCTGCTAGGCATGCCTCCGCACCGACAAGTTGAATTTGTCATTGAGCTTGAACTAGGTACTGAGCCTGTGTCCAAACGGCCATACAAATTGGGTCCAAAAGAGTTGAAGGAACTTAAGAGGCAACTCGATGAGCTGGAGCATTTGGGTTTGATCAGACCGAGCTCGTCTCCGTGGGGCTGTGGAGTTCTGTTTGTCAAGAAGAAGGATGGCACGAACCGCTTGTGTGTCGATTACCGTCCATTGAACAAGAAGACAATCAGGAACAAATATCCACTTCCGAACATAACTGAGTTGTTCGAACAGTTGAAAGGGGCTAAGATCTTCTCCAAGCTCGATCTCAGAATGGGCTATCATCAAATTCGCATTCGCGAAGAAGATATTCCGAAGACTGCTTTCAGGACTAGTTTTGGCTCGTATGAGTATACGGTCATGTCTTTTGGTCTGGCAAATGCTCCTCCGACATTTTGTCGATTGATGAACTACATATTCTCTCCGTTCAAGAATGACTTCGTCTTGCTTTATCTCGACGACATTCTGGTCTTTTCTGAAATTGAGGAAGAACATGAAGAACATCTCAGATTGGTGCTTGATAAGTTGAGAGAGTACAAACTGTATGCCAAGTTTTCCAAGTGCGAGTTCTGGTTGAAAGAAGTCGTCTATCTTGGGCACATTATCTCTGCTGAGGGCATCAAAGTTGATCCGTCGAAGGTGCATGCCATTGTTGAATGGGAGCCTCCGCAGAATGTGAAGCAGCTTTGAAGCTTTCTCGGGCTCGCAAGCTATTGCAGAAGGTTCACTGAGAACTTCTCCAATATTGCTAAGCCGCTCTCAAGTCTTCTTCAGAAAGGTGTGAAGTATGCTTGGTCTCCAGAGTGTCAGTTGGCCTTCGACACACTCAAAGAGAAGCTCACCTCTACTCCAGTCTTGGTTCCTCCGAATGATTCCAAGCCTTACCAGGTGTTCTGCGACGCTTCTATCCAGAGTCTTGGTACAGTTTTGATGCAAGAGAAGAAAGTGGTTGCTTATACCTCCAGGTAGTTGAAGCCAGCGGAGAAGAATTATCCTGTGCATGATCTTGAGCTAGCAGCTGTGGTACACGCTTTGATGACTTGGAGCCACCTCTTGTTGGAACGAAAGGTTGAAGTGTTCACCGATCGCAAGAGTCTCAAGTACATCTTCACTCAGCCTAACCTAAATATTCGGCAAACTCGTTGGGTCGAAATGCTCCAAGATTTTAATCTGAGTGTTGAGTAGACGCTAGGCAAAGGTAATGTCGTGGCAGATGCCTTGAGCAGGAAGGCGTACTGCAACAATCTCATTCTACAACCTCTCCAGCCTGAGCTTTGTGAATCTTTCAGGAAGGTCAACCTTCAGTTAGTACCTCAGGGTTTTCTTGCAAACCTTTAGATCTCTCCTACCTTGGAAGATCAGGTCCGAGAAGCACAACTTCTTGATGCAATGGTGAAGAAAGTCAAGATTGGCGTGGCAAAGAGTCTTCCCAAGTATAAGTGCTTCAGTGTTGATGCCAGAGACATGTTGTTCTTTGAGGATCGTCTTGTCGTTCCGAAAGGTGATCTCAGAAAGGTAATCATGGCAGAAGCTCATAACTCTCTGCTCTCTATTCATCCTGGAAGCTCCAAGATGTAACAGGACTTGAAAGAAACCATTTGGTGGACTCGCATGAAGCGTGAGATTTCTCAGTTTGTAAATGAATGTGATGTATGTCGAAGGGTGAAAGCAGAGCATCAACGTCCAACAGGTCTTTTGCATCCTTTGCCCATTCCCGAGTGGAAGTTCGATCACATTGAGATGGATTTCGTCACCGGGTTTCCGAAGTCCAAGAAGGGTAATGATGCCATCTTCGTTGTCATCGACAAGTTGAGTAAAGTGGCTCATGTTCTTCCTGTCAAGGAATCCAATTCGGCAACTCAGCTTGCAGAGTTGTACACTTCCAGGATAGTGTCTTTGCACGGCGTGCCTATGATGATTTCTTCGGATCGCGGAAGTATCTTCACTTCCAAGTTCTGGGACTCTTTTCAGTCTGCGATGGGCATGAAGATACGCTTCAGCACAACTTTTCATCCTCAGACTAGTGGTCAAGTGGAGCGAGTCAATCAAGTTCTTGAGGATTTGCTGAGAGCTTGTGTTATCTCTTTTGGCATGAAGTGGGAGGATTGTCTGCCTTTTGCTAAGTTCTCGTATAACAACAGTTATCAAGCTAGTTCGGGCAAGGCTCCGTTTGAAATTCTCTATGGCAGGAAGTGTCGTACCCCGCTCAACTAGTCCGAGACCGGCGAGCGTCAGATTCTTGGGAATGACTTGATAGAAGAAGGTGAGGAGATGTGTCGCGTCATTCGTGACAACCTCAGAGCAGCTCAGTCCTGTCAGAAGAGCTATTATGATAGCAAGCATCATGACATGTCTTATGAGCTTGATGACTTCGTCTATCTCAAGGTGTCGCCTATGAAGGATACGCATCTCTTTGGCATCAAAGGCAAGCTTGCGCCTCGTTTCGTTGGTCCGTTCAGAGTGGTTGGCAAGAGAGGCGACCTTGCGTACCAGCTTGAGCTTCCGTCAAACTTAGCAAATGTGCATGATGTGTTCCATGTTTCTCAGCTCCAGAGGTGCTTCAAGATCCCCGAGCACACTGTTCATCTTCAAGACATCGACCTTCAGCCTGACCTATCTTATCGTGAGCATCCAGTTGCGGTTCTCGAGGCGACTGAGCACAAGACCCGCAACAATACTGTCAAATTTCTCAAAGTGCAGTGGTCACACCATTCGGATAAAGAGGCTACTTGGGAACGCGAGGATCACCTCTGTTCTGAATTTCCGGAGTTCCTTCAGGCGTAGATCTTGGGGCGAGATTATTTTGTAGTGTGGGAGAGTTTGTAATGCCCCAAGAGTGTATCTTTCCCTTTTTGGAACCTTCTACATGTGGGTCCAACTTGTCATTGATATGAGAGCTCAATGCATATGATTTCATGTGATGTCACCTTGTTTATTCTTCCTTTGCATGCATGCATCACCATCATTTCATCCTTGCCTATTGTGTTTGATGCCTTGTGGTCCTGTGTGTTGGAGTGATCCATGTGATGTGGTGATGTGATGTGTTAGCTTGTGTGGGGGTGTGCATGTGTTAGTAGGAACCATGTTGGTTTGCACTAGGGTTTTGGAAAACTCCCCCCTCTCTATTTCATCTCAAGGTCAAGTTTCACTTGATCCTTTTCTGTTTTAAAAATGTCCTTGATTTAGCTTATTTTGTGGTGGAGATGACATGTGATTTTGCTGTTTTGAAACTTTGTAGTGAGGGTGCAAATATTCACAAAACAGCCCAACATATTCTGTTTTGTAAATATTTAGTGGCTCCTAAAGTTCCTTTTCTATTTTTCTTAAACAGGTGGTATTATCTTATGACCAGGGGTGTGCTAGTTTTATTTTTAGCATCTATAGATTTGTCTGTGCTTTATTTTCTTATGTGGTCATTTTTGTAAATTTAAAACCCTAGGGAATTGTTTTTCATTCTATCTGGCGCTACTAGTGGGCTCCCTCCCACTAGCAGGCCCACTCCTCCTCTCCACCGTGCGACAACCCACCTGCGCGTCCCTCTTTCTCCTTCGTGACGCCGTTCCCTCCCGTGAACGCTTTCCGTCAGACAACCGAGAGAGAGCGAGCACTGTGAGGGCTCACAGACGTTGAGGCCCCCCATAAAGCGTTGGCGTCCGTGCCCCTCCTTTCCCTAGGGTTCCACGTCCCTCTTTGCAGCGCCGCCACCTCTCTCCATCTCCCCCATCTCTCCTTCCCCCTCAGGTGAGTGCTCTGTAGCTAGGTTGCAGAGAGAGAGAGAGAGGTAGTGCCCCGCGACGTCCTTGATACGTCCATTTTGCATCATGCTTTCATGTTGATATTTATCGCTTTATGGACGGTTATTATACTTTGTGGAACCTTACTTATGCCTTTTCTCTCTTATTTTGCAAGGTTTATTTGAAGAGGGAGAATACCGGCAGCTGGAATTCTGGACTGGAAAAGGAGCAAGTCCGAGTCCTCTATTCTGTGCAACTCCAAATGCCGTGAAAATCAACATGGATTTTTTGAGAATATATAAAAAATACTGGGCGAAAGAAGTGTCAGAGGGGAGCAACCAGGGGCCCACAAGCCTGGTTGCCATGGCCTACCCCCCTGGCTGCGGCAACAGGGCTTGTGGGCACCCTGGTGGCCCACTGGCCCCCTCTTTTGCTATATGAAGGGTTTCGTCCGGAAAAAAATCAGGGTGAAGCTTTTTCGTGGATTCTCTGCCGCCACGAGGCGGAACTTGAGCAGATCCAATCTAGAGCTCCGGCAGGACGATCCTGCCGGGGAAACTTCCCTCCCGGAGGGGTAAATCATTGCCATCCTCATCACCAACACTCCTCTCGTCGGAGGGGAGTCATCTCAATCAACATCTTCATCAACACCATCTCCTCTCCAAACCCTAGTTCATCGCTTGTAACCAATCTCCGTCTCGCGACTCCGATTGGTACTTGTAAGGTTGCTAGTAGTGTTTATTACTCTTTGTAGTTGATGCTAGTTGGATTACTTGGTGGAACAGTTTATGTTCAGATCCTTGATGCTATTCATTACACCTCTGATCATGATTATGATTATGCTTTGTGAGTAGTTACTTTTGTTCCCGAGGACATGGGATAAGTCATGCTAATAATAGTCATGTGAATTTGGTATTCGTTCGGTATTTTGATATGCTGTATGTTGTTTTTCCTCTAGTGGTGTTATGTGAACATCGACTACATAACACTTCACCATATTTGGGCCTAGAGGAAGGCATTGGGGAGTAGTAAGTAGATGATGGGTTGCTAGAGTGACAGAAGCTTAAACCCTGGTCTATGCGTTGCTTTTTTTTGATCGGCTACTGTAGGGAAAACACCCCACAACCTTTTTTTTCTTTTATTCCCATATACAAGAGTTATATGTACAAGAAGAGGTTAGGATGTACAAAGGGGTTGGGGAGCTATGAATACAAACCTCAAGGAGGCAGAAAGGAAATCCATTTAAGGAGATCATCCCTGAAACTAGCCTTAATCTTATGAGCTAGAGGGAAATGTCATGAGTAAAGCTGGATCTCCATTTTCTGAACCTCGGCTACTCCTGGTTGAACACCTTGGCATTTCTGACAGTCCAGATGTTCCAACATGCAGTGAACAGTACCTCAGCAAAAAAGGGGTTGTGGAAATCTCCCTTAGCAGCCAAAGCAGAGCTCCACATGGATTGACCCTGCCATGTGATGTGCAGGTAGGTCCAAACCCTAGTTCTAAAAAGACAGTTGAAGAATAAGTGATCTCTGTCCTCTTTAACTCTGGCATGGCATAAAACACAGAGATTGGAGTCTGAAACATTCCAGTGGCGCTGTTCAAGCATGTCTTGGGTATTGAGCCTATCCATGATTAGCATCCAGGCAAACATCTTGATCTTCATTGTACAACAACTCTTCCAGATCCAGTTCAGTAAAGGGTTTGGGGTAATAGTGCTGTGGATATGAGTATAGTATCTCTTGGCCGTGTAGGCCTTAGCATCCTTACCCCATACCCATATATCAGAAGCCTGGGGATTGAGCACCAGGTCTTGAAACAGGGAGTTGACAGAAAGTAGTTTCTAGTAAGCCTGAGCAGAGAGTGGTAAATGGAACATATTGAGCATACTTTCATAATGAAAGGCTTTAAAAACCTCCTCAGCTGTGTAGAAAGGATCTGTAACAAAGGAGAATAGCCTTTGGAATCTAGCAGCCAAAGGCCTAGTAGAATTTCCAACCAACCAGGAGTTAGCCCAAAACAGGAAAGTGTCTCCCTTGTTAGGCTGAACATATGTAATAGATCTGAACTTGTCAAGTCTTTTGCAGATATCCTTCCACCAAAATGAGCCACAAAGAGCAGTCCCTGAGGGACTGTGTTATGGTAGTAAGTGTTCCAGATTAAGTGAACCCATGGGATATCAGCCTGATTCAGGAATTTGTCTACATTCTTGAGCAGCAGGGCTTCATTCTGGATTGCTAGATTCATAATGCCTAAACCCCCTTTATGTTTGGGTCTGCACACCAGGTTCCACGCAACAAGGGAGGGTGCATGATCTTGACCATTTTTCCTCCAGAGGCATTGTCTTTGAATTCTTTCAAGCTGTTTTAGTATGCCTGGTGGGATATCCAAACTGCATAGAAAGAAGATTGGAACAGAGGACAGTGCTGAGTTTAAATATTGTAACCTTCCCCCTGGGCCAGGAAAGATGAACTAGCACTTAGTCTTCTCTCCAAGTTGTCCACTAGTGGCATGAGATCAATGATTCTTGGTTTAGTTGTCCCAGCTGGAAGCCCAAGGTATGTGAAGGGTAATGATCCTACTTTACAGCCAATGGAGTCAGCAAGGGCTTGGAGATGCTCTGGAGAAATGTTGACAGGAAGAAAGGTAGACTTACGATAATTCACTTGTAGTCCAGTGGATTGGGAGAAGAGCAAGAGCATTTTCTTGAACTGCAACAGTTGGGTTTCTTCAGCAGGGAGGATGATAAGGGTATCATCAGCATATTGGACTATAGGAAAATCCTTATCATGGCAAGGGATGGGCAGCCGAATCAGTCCATCCACTAACAGCTTGTTAACCAATGTCTGCAAAAAATCTGCAGCAATTGCAAAAAGCAGTGGGTACATGGGATCTCCCTGCCTGACCCCTTTATTGCACATGAATTTCCTTCCACACACACCATTGACCAGGACAGAGGAAGAGCCAGAAGTTAGGAGCTGCTGTACCCAAAGTATCCATTTATCATTGAATCCTTTGTGTTTGAGAATCTGAAAGATAAACTCATGATCCACAGAATCAAAATCCGTTTCAAAGTGCAGCTTGAGAATAACTATAGGTTTTTTGGATTGATGACATTGATGCAGGTATTAAAGAGTCCAGCCAACACAATCTTGTATGGTTCTAGACTTGATAAAGCCATACTGATTCTTGTGAATACACTTCATGATCTGCAACTGCAATCTGTTGGCTATCATTTTAGACAGAAACTTAAGGCCCATCCCAGCGAGGGAGATAGGTTTGCAGTCTCCCACTTGCTCAGGTGATCTCTTTTTGGGAATCAGAGTAATATAAGAAGAATTCATGTTCTCCAGTTTAGCAGTACCAGCATGGAAGGCAGCAACAAGTTGATAAAACTCAGGACAAATAATAGACCAACATTTCTTAAAGAAAAGGCCATTGAAGCCATCAGGTCCAGGAGCTTTGTCAATTGGCATTTCCTGAACAGTTTTATCCATTTCAGACTTAGAAAAAGGCTGTGTGAGGACATCAAGACCATCCACCTTATGGATCAGAGACTGTAGATCAAAGGCCATGTTAATTCCAAGGGAAGTTTCCATTCTGTCTTTGAAGGTTGCCCAAAAACACCCAGCAATTTGGTCATGGTCAGATATGATGGATCCATCATTTAACTTGAGAGAGGCAATGGAGTTCCTCCTATATCTCTCAATTGCCATAGCATGGAAAAATTTGGTGTTTTCCTCACCTACTTTGACAAATCTGATAGTGGCTCTCTTTTTCCAGTATAGGAACTGAAGATGTAGGAGGTGATCCAGGTGCAGCTTAACAATGCTCCTGAAGTTAGCTTCAGGTCTGAAAAGGGGCCTTAATTCCTCAAGTTCATCCAAACATAACACAACTTGGTTGCAACGAGAGATGAAAATCTTCAGCTGGGATAAATTTGTCTGCCTTCTCTTCAGAGCCTGCCTGAGATGTTTCATCTTATTCATAATGACAGCAGTAATATGAGCCTTCTTAGAAGGAATGACCCAGGACTTTTGGACACAGTCCATGAAGCCCTCCATTTCAACCCAGTAGTTTTCAAATCGAAAGAGGTTGCACTTAGGGATGGAAGTGTTGATAGTGACCACACATGGAACATGATCAGAAGCTGTTCTTGCAAGGGGGAGCACTTGTGTAAGAGGGTATGAAGAGATCCAGTTGGCAGATGTGAAGAACCAGTCAAGTTGCTCAAGAAGGGGGGAATCTTGCATATTGGACCAAGTGAATGATCTGCCCATAATGGGTAGTTCCAGTAAACCCAGATGACCAATGATTTCATTGAAGATGAATATATCATTTACATCAGCCCCAGGGAGGTTTCTGTTATCAGGTGATCTAATGAAATTAAAGTCTCCAAGAAGCAACCAGTTAGCATCAGCAGGTATATGAAGATTATACAGCCAGCTAACAAAGAGATCTCTAGCTTCACCCTGACAAGGACCATAGACATTCACTAAAGTCTAGGATTCTCTAGTATGATTTGATGTGAATGAGATGATCAATCCAAAAGGTGTGCATTCCACTAAATCACCAGTAAGAATGGATGAGTTCCAGAGTGTTATAAGGCACCCAGATGCTCCCCGGGAAGGGGAGTAAGCAAATTGATCAAAACGTTTAGGACAGAAACACCTGACTGTCCAGAAATCAATGGACTGCATTTTAGTTTCCTGCAAGCACACTACAGGAGCCAGGCTCTCATCAATCTTGTTACGAACCATGCGTTGCCTATGATCAGAATTTAGGCCACGAACATTCCAGCACAGAACACGCCAACTTCTCGTAGAACGACTATCCATTGGAAGATATATATAAAGCAAAAGCAGGGATATGTAATAGCCCTTGCAATCGAGGTTCAGTTAACCATAAAACAGAGCAAATAGTAGTCTAACGAAACATGGAGCCAGTACAGCAACAATTTAACATAAATTGACTAAACATCTACAGATCATGGCTTGGAATCAGCTGGATATTCCATAAGACGATCCGTGGTCAGCTTCTCAGGGGCGATGCCAAGCTGGTGGCCGACAGCCTGAATCACCGGGATAGGAGTGGCAGGAGGAATCTGTTCCTCTCGATCAACAGACTCATGCGTCGGAGAAGGCATGGGCTTGGCTTTGGGCTTCCGCTTCTTTGGGACGTGCGCTGGCAGCTCCTGCAACACAGGTTTGAAACCATCCCTCTTGATGAAGCCTCGTGTGCATCGTCAAATAGAGGAGTCGACAACAGGCGTGGCCTTCTTACGGGCCCCTTTCTTCATCACAACTGGTGATTGGAAGGAAAATGATTCCTTAGCAGATGAAGAGGGGCTGATAGGGATTACCTCTGTCGAAGAAAGCGGGGTGCATTCTGGCGCTGTTGGGCGCCAGCTCTGGGTCAGAGCTATCAAAGGCCACCGTCCAAGACCGCTTGGGGATTAGAATGGGCGTCGCCATTGGCATCTATAGCTGGCGAGGGACATGCATGGTGCTGGCTGCTCCCATGAGTGCTTCAAAAGATCGGGACTAGGAAAGTACCGGCGGTAGAGGAGGCCCATAAAAAACCCTAACCGCCCCAACAAAAAGATTCTGAGACTAAACCTGCGGGGGCTTGTACGGGACGATCGCCAGAGGATTGTTGTTAGGCGCCTCATCCTCCACCTGCACTTCTTCCTCCGGCTGAGCAGCATGAGCTTGGACATCAGCTGCCTCCTCAGCATCAGGGGCGACAGGGTCAGCGGCCACCATCACAACCATATTGGGAACTGAGGAGCAGGGTCAGTGGCGGCCTCCTCAATGTCACCCTGGGGTTGTGGGTCTAAGGCCACTAGCTCATGAACCTAGTCCGAAGAAGAAGGACTGGGCTGATCGATCACCATGGACTCCTGGTCTTGTGCAGGAGCAGCAGGTTGTGCTTCTAGGGCCGCCTCGGGCTCCCGTCCTCCTCCATCAGCAGCAGCCGGCTGCCCCAAACCCCCTCCATCAGCAGCATCACGTACTATTGGTTCAGGTTCAGGGGGGGTGGCACTGCATTCCAGCCCAAAGCAGGGTACAGGGGCAGGGCAAACAGGAGGTTGTCGTTGACAAGGTGGCCGGGAAGCGGATGGGGGTTGCCATTGAGGGGCATTTGATCTTCATCGTTGGGCAGCAGCTCAGCAGGCGCCGCCCCCAGGATGTAAAGAGGTGCAGACCAGGACACCTTCGCACCACCCCAAGCAGCATACTCTAAAAAGTTGATACTGCGAGGTACTAGACGATCATCTGGGAAAGATGCAAACACGATGGAGCGAACCAAGTAGGTATCATCGCTGACCCAATGATGGAACTCTCCGAAAGTGTTGAGTGCAGCCCGGAGGTCGTCGGTGTTGCGGAAATCCAGAGGGACTCCCAGGAGCATCAGACACCCCTGTCGAAAACCCTCTTGGCCTCTGAAGCCAACTCCTTCATTGTGACGCATGAAACGAACTACAGTGTTGTGCGCCAATGCCTGTGGAACCATCTGAACAACAGCAAAACTTTCGGCCGCATCTCGAAGTTCAACCAACCCCACGCCCTCGATCCATGGCTGTGCTGATCGAACATGAAGCCCCCTATGATGAAGAAGAGCGACCATCTCTTGCCGTACCTGGACCATGATATCTGCCGGAGGTGCAGGGACCACCTCAGCGATGACGTACTGCTCATGACGCCTGGTGATTGGGACAGCAGGCGTGGTGTAGGTCCGAGGGAGCCGGTCAGGACCGACATCGATGATGTTGTGGCCCAGTGGGAGGAAGCACTCCGGATCAAGCTCAAAGTTTGCCAATGTGGGCGGCGGCGTGGTAGGCGGTGTCTCGGAGGGAGTTCGAGGGTGTGACGGCTATGAGACAGGGAGGAACTGTGCTGCATGCGGTGCGGTTTCTCCAAGAGTATCGGCAGTTCCCGAGATATCAGCGACATGGGAGGTCATGGGTCTCTTGTAGTTCCAAGTAAGACAATTATTACGCATAAAGGAAGCACATTTAGATCGTGCGTGGCCCACATCTCTGTCAGCGCATCCAGGCGAAGCCATGCAGTTGGCAGCTAGATGTCCCCGAGGGTTGCAAATAGAGCAAGAGAAGATCTCTTCAACCATGCCATTAATAAGCTCATCAAAGGCCAGATGGGCTTCTTGTGAGGAGGGAATATCCATCTTAGTATTGGACTCGGGCCTAGGTGAGGAAGTAACCTCGGAAGGCTCATTAATGAGTGTAGAAGTCGGCCCAGAATCCAAACTCTCCACTGAAATTTGATTCTCAGAATTCAAAACCCCATGAATCTCGGCGGGATCAGCTGCAGCTCCGTCAGACAAGGACGAATTTCCGTTACACTTGGTAATTCAAAAATCAGGCCCGGGTGATCCGGTGGATGTCTCCTGTCGAGAAACAGTACCAAACGTAATATGCGGTGCGACCGTTGTCCACCGGAGTTGAGCCGGCGGTGGCGCAGAGAGGATGACACGTTCGGGAGAAGGCACTGCATAACCGGCCTGTTCAAGCATGAGAAGCTCCTCATGAGAAACCGGACATCTATAACCCTTGAAAACCTCATATTGCTGGAGGGATGCGAATGTTAGCTTCTTACGAACAGATGATCCAGATTTAAGAGAGGATTTGAGAGGTCTGGAATGCATTGCCATCAGACCTAGTGTGGCTCTCCTCTTGGATGGACTCACAATAATCCATTCAGCATCACATTGTTTCTTCCATATAGAAAATTCCCGACGCCAATTAGGACCACCATTACCCCATAGATGGAAGAAGCACTTAATATTTGAGCACTTATATGAACGTAAATCCAGAATATGTAAGCCAACTTGCATGCAGGACACTTTGAAAGAGAAAACCGAGTCTATAATTTGAGAGACGCGAAACTCAATGGCAGAACCCCCAATCGCAAATTCCAGCGCTGCAGCGACAATATCCTCAAAGAGACGGAAAACATAGCGACCAAAGGAAACCACCATGATGAAAGGGCGGTGGTGCTTCATAGGATGCACCAGAACGCCAGAATGACGATAAACATCATCGGCGAAGGCCAAACCAGGAGAAAAGTCCAAATCCAACGTGGAACCACCCATCCAAGCCATGCACGACCACGTGAGGGGGGGGGGGTCGGGAGGGTTCACCTGAGAAGATGAGCGGCGAGGAAGGAGTAAACGCCGGCTAGAACTCCAGATCGCCATGGGGTCGCCGAGGTGGGAGGTGGGAGGTGGGAGTCGCCATCCCCGTGTATAGAATACATCGTGTCTCGTAAGGGGCTGATTTGGATCCACTAGTTTAATGATATGGTTAGACGTTGTCTTAATTCTTCTTTCGTAGTTGCGGATGCTTGCGAGAGGGGTTAATCATAAGTGGGATGCTTGTCCAAGTAAGGGCAGTACCCAAGCGCCGGTCCACCCACATATCAAACTATCAAAGTAACGAACGCGAATCATATGAACATCATGAAACTAGCATGACAGAAATTCCCGTGTGTCCTCGGGAGCGTTTTTCCTCTTATAAGACTTTGTTCAGGCTTGTCCCTTGCTACAAAAGGGATTGGGCCACTTGCTGCACAGTTGCTACTACTTGTTACTTGTTACTTTTCACTTGCTACGTTTCACCTCACTACACCATCACTTGTTACCGCTACTTTCAGTGCTTGCAGTTATTACCTTGCTGAAAACCGTTTATCAGAGCCTTGTACTCCTCGTTGGGTTCGACATTCTTACCTATCGAAAGGACTACGATTGATCCCCTATACTTGTGGGTCATAAAGACTCTTTTCTGGCGCCGTTGCCGGGGAGGGAAGCGCCTTTTGTAAGGAAACATTTATATACCGTGCTCACATTTATTGTCACTTGTCACTATGGAAACTGTTCCTTTGAGGAGTTTGTTCGGGGTATCTTCACCACGAACAAAAGCACGAGGAGTTGTTCCTCAACCTGAGGTACCTACTGAAAATATCTTTTATGAAATTCCTTCGGGTATGCTTGAGAAACTGCTGACTAATCCTTTTACAGGAGATGGATCATCACATCCAGACTTGCATCTAATCTATGTAGATGAAGTTTGTGGTTCATTTAAGCTTGCAGGTTTGCCCGAGGATGAGGTAAAGAAGAAAGTATTTCCTTTATCTTTGAAGGATAAGGCGTTGGCATGGTATAGGCTATGTGATGATACTGGATCATGGGACTACAATGAGTTGAAATTGGAATTTCATGAAAAGTTTTATCCTATGCATTTAGTACATCGTGATCAGAATTATATTTATAACTTTTGGCCTCGTGACAGGGAAAGCATAGATCAAGCTTGGGGGAGGCTTAAATCAGTGCTATATTCATGCCCCAATCATGAGCTCTCGAGAGAAATTATCACTCAAAACTTTTATGCTCGGTTTTCTCATGAAGATTGCACCATGCTTGACACTTCTTGTACCGGTTCTTTTATGAAGAAGGATATTGACCACAAGTGGAATTTATTGGAAAGAATCAAACGTAATTCTGAAGATTGGGAGCTTGAAGGTAAGGAGTCAGGTATGAATTCCAGTTTGATTGCGTTAAATCTTTTGTTGAAACAAACACTTCTAGAGATTTTAGCTCTAAGTATGGACTTGACTCTGAGATAGTAGCTTCTCTATGTGAATCTTTTGCTGCTCATGTTGATGTTTCCAAAGAAAACTGGTTTAAGTATCATCCTCCTCTAGAAGTCAACATAGTTAGACCCAATCTAGTTGAAGAGAAAGTCATTGCCTTTAGTGATCCTATTGTTCCTTGTGCCTACACTGAGAAACAACCTTACGCTGCTAGGAAAAAGGATTATTCTAAAGCTCCAACTGTGATACGTAGGGGTTACATTAGACCACTTGCACCCCCTGAGGAAATTAGAGTTGAACCTAGTGTTGCTATTATCAAAGATCTCTTAGCCAAATACATAGATGGGCATGTTATCAAATTCTGTGAGGACTCCGCTAGAATAGCTTAACCTCACGGAAAGACAAATATAGACCTGTAGTTGGCTTGCCCGTTGTTTCTGTCAAGATAGGAGATCACTGTTATCATGGTTTATGTGATATGGGTGCTAGTGTTAGTGCAATACCCCGGTCCCTATATGATGAAAGCAAATATGAGATTGCACCTGCTGAGTTAGAACCCATTGATGTCACTATTACGCTAGCTAATAGAGACACTATTTGCCCTCTCGGAATTGTAAGAGACGTAGAAGTCCTGTGTGGTAAGACTAAGTATCCTACTGATTTCCTCGTCTCATCTACTGCACAAGATAGCTTCTGCCCCATCATATTTGGTAGACCCTTTCTCAACACTGTCAATGCTCACATTGATTGCATTAAACAGACTGTCACTGTTAGTTTCGAGGGTGTGTCTCATGAATTTAACTTCTCCATGTTTGGAAGACAACCCCATGAAAAAGAGTCGTCTGGTAGGGATGAAATCATTGCTCTTGCCTCTATTGCCGTACCTCCTACGGATCCTTTAGAGCAATATCTGCTAGAGCATGAAAATGATATGCATATGGATGAAAGAGATGAGATAGATAAAATTGTCTTAGAACAATATCCTATTCTCAAGAATAATCTGCCTGTTGAACTGCTTGGGGATCCTCCCCCACGAAACGGTGATCCTGTGTTCGAGCCAAAATAGTTACCAGATACTCTTAAGTATGCCTATCTTGATGAGAAGGAGATATATCCTGTTATTATTAGTGCTCACCTCTCGAATCACGAAGATAAGAAGTTATTAAAAACTTTGAGGAAGCACCGTGCTGCTATTGGATATACTCTTGATGATCTAAAAGGTATTAGTCCCACTCTATGTCAGCACAAGATTAAAACCGATCCTGATTCTAAACCAGTTGCTGATCATCAACAGAGACAAAATCCGAGGATGAAAGAGGTCATGAGAAAAGAAATATTAAAGCTTCTGGAAGCAGGAATCATCTATCTTGTTGCTCATAGTGATTGGGTAAGTCCAGTACATTGCGTACCTAAGAAGGGAGGTATCACCTTCGTTCCTAATGATAAGAATGAACTAATCCCACAGAGGATTATTACTGGCTATAGGATGGTGATAGACTTCCGGAAATTGAACAAGGCAACTAGGAAATACCATTATCCTTTGCCGTTTATCGACCGGATGCTAGAAAGGCTATCTAAACACACACACTTCTGCTTTCTAGACGATTACTCAGGTTTCTCGCAAATACCTGTTGCACAATCTGATCAAGATAAAACCACCTTCACATGCCCCTTCGGTACCTTTGCTTATAGACGTATGCCTTTTGGCTTGTGCAATGCACCTGCCACCTTTCAAAGATGTATGATGACTATATTCTCTGACTTTTGTGAAAAGATTGTTGAGGTTTTGATGGATGATTTCTCCGTCTATGGTTCTTCCTTTGACGATTGCCTTAGCCACCTTGATCGAGTCTTATAGAGATGCAAAGATACCAACCTCGTCTTGAACTGGGAGAAGTGCCACTTCATGGTTAATGAAGGCATCGTCTTAGGACACAAAATCTCTGAGAAAGGCATTGAAGTTGATAAGGCTAAGGTAGATGCAATTGAGAAAATGCCTTGCCCCACAAATATCAGAGGTATACGAAGTTTCCTAGGTCATGCTGGTTTCTATAGAAGGTTCATTAAAGACTTCTCTAATATTTCTAGGCCTCTTACCAACCTCTTGCAGAAGGATGTTCCTTTTGTTCTTGATGAGGATTGTGAGGAAGCTTTCGAAATACTTAAGAAGGCCTTGATAACCGCACCTATTGTTCAACCACGTGATTGGAACTTGCCCTTTGAAATCATGTGCGATGCTAGTGATTATGCCGTTGGTGCTGTTCTAGGACAAAGAGTTGACAAGAAGTTGAATGTCATTCACTACCTAGTAAAACTTTAGACAGTGCCCAAAAAAACTATGCCACTACGGAGAAGGGAGTTTTTAGCAGTCGTGTTTGCATGTGAAAAGTTCAGATCTTATATAGTTGACTCCAAAGTCACTATTCACTCTGATCAAGCTGCTATAAGTACCTCATGGAGAAGAAGGACGCTAAGCCTAGGCTAATCAGATGGGTTCTCCTGCTACAGGAATTTGATTTGCACGTTGTTGACCGAAAGGGTGTTGATAACCCTGTAGCAGATAACTTGTCTAGGCTAGAGAATGTCCTTGATGACCCACGACCTATTGATGACAGCTTTCCTGATGAGCAATTGAATGTCATCCGCACTTCACAGAGTGCACCGTGGTATGCTGATTACGCAAACTATATCGTAGCCAAATACATACCACCCAGTTTCACCTACCAGCAAAAGAAGAAATTCTTCTTTGATTTGAGACACTACTTCTAGGATGATCCTCACCTTTATAAGGAAGGAGTAGATGGTGTTATTAGACGTTGTGTGCCTGAACATGAACAGGGACAGATCCTGCATAAGTGTCATTCCGAGGCCTACGGAGGACACCATGCTGGAGACAGAACTGCTCATAAGGTATTGCAATCAGGTTTCTATTGGCCCACTCTCTTCAAGGATGCCCGTAAGTTTGTCTTGTCTTGTGACGAATGCCAAAGAATAGGGAATATCAGTAAGCGTCAGGAAATGCCTATGAACTATTCACTTGTCATTGAACCATTTGATGTCTGGGGCTTTGATTATATGGGACCTTTCCCGAGTTCCAATGGGTATACTCACATCTTAGTTGCTGTGGATTATATCACTAAGTGGGTAGAGGCTATCCCCACTAAAAATGCTGATCACCACACCTCTATTAAGATGCTTAAAGAAGTCATTTTCCCAAGATTTGGAGTCCCCAGATATCTGATGACTAATGGCGGTTCACACTTCATTCATGGTGTTTTCCGCAAGATGCTCGCTAAGTATGATGTCAACCATAGAGTTGCATCTCCTTATCATCCTCAGTATAGTGGTCAAGTAGAGTTGACTAATAGGGAGATCAAATTGATCTTACAAAAGACCGTCAATAGGTCTCGAAAGAATTGGTCTAGCAAACTTGACGATGCACTATGGGCCTATAGGACTGCTTATAAGAATCCCATGGGCATGTCGCCATATAAAATGGTTTACGGTAAGGCCTGTCATTTACCCCTTGAGCTGGAACACAAAGCTTATTGGGCAATCAAAGAGCTCAACTTCGATTTCAAACTTGTCGGTGAGAAGCGGTTGTTTGATATTAGCTCATTAGATGAATGGAGGGCCCAGGCATATGAGAATGCAAAGTTGTTCAAGGAAAAGGTTAAGAGATGGCACGAGAAAAGAATACAAAAACGAGAGTTCCATGTAGGTGATTATGTCCTGCTATACAATTCTCATTTAAGATTCTTCGTAGGCAAGCTTCTCTCTAAATGGGAAGTTCCCTACGTTGTCGAGGAAGTATATCGTTCCGGTGCCATGAAAATCAATAACACGAAAGGTAATTTTCCTAGAGTGGTAAATGGGCAAAGAATCAAGCATTACATCTCTGGTACTCCCATAAATGTTGAGACCAATATCATCAATATCATAACTCTAGAGGAGTACCTAAGGGATGTTTATCAGCCTGTTTCAGACCTTGAAAACGAAGAGGTATCTGTTTCGATAAGTAATTGGACTTCGAAACTTTTCCAATAGGAAATTTTCTCCGTTTTGGAATTTTTGGAAAATTAGAAAAATAAAAAGCAGTCCGGAGAGCGCACGAGGCGGCCACAAGCTTGGTTGCCGCGGCCTCCCCCTGGCCGCGGCAATAGGGCTTGTGGGCACCTCGTGTGCCTCCCGGACTCCGTTTTCTTGCGGAGCACTCCTTCTGGTCCAGAAAAAATCATTATATATACGCACGAGGGTTCTGATCTCCGTATCGCACAGTTTTCCTATGTTTTTGTTTCGAGCTTGTTTCTGTCGCAGATCTAGACCACCATGACTTCCCCAAAAGCTCCTAAGGACAAGATCTTCGAGAAGGTCATCAATCCCTACCTCACGGAAGTGCTGAAACGCCCTCAATCTATTAAGATGAGTGAGGGGATGTTGCACATCCGTGATGTTGAGGGGCCTAAGAAGACCGGAAGCATGGAGACGAGGCTCGAAGCAATGGAGCAACCAGTCTTCAAGTGCCAAGGGATGGTGGAGCGTGGACTCAACGCCAACCACATGATGATCACGGAGTTCACCAGCAATCACAAGATGGATGCCATTGACACTGGGAAGCACCTCTCCAGGCTCTATGACAGGGTTGATCAACTCCAGGGCCAGATCTATGACCTGCGGAACCAAAACTGTGAGTATGAGTATAGATTTAAATCAATACGGTTGGCTGCAGATTTCAGGATTCCGGCGACTCGTTCATCCTGCCATGATGGAGCACCTATGCCTTGGAAGACGGAGGATTAGACTACTTCAACAACACCACCACCATCACCACCAAAGGAAGACAACTAAGCATTGGTATGGGCAACTCCCTTGGCTTATGACAAGCTTGGGGGAGTTGCCCTGGTAACGTATCACCTTTATATCTTTTGCTTTTACCTTTGTTTTAGTTCTTTCCTTTTCAGTTTTATTTCTTCTCTTAGTGGAATAAGTCTTTAGTGTTTAGTTTGAGTCTTTTGCCTTGTGTCTCCCCCGATGTATTCGAGCTTGCGAGCTATATAATAAAGAGTATCTTAGTCAAGGGCTTTGTTTTGTGCCGTGATCAAAAGTATGAAAAGAACGATAGCATGAAAGATCATGAGATGATCTTATGGAAAGTGATAGCTTCACATATAACAAGTATGATGATTGAAACTCGTTGAGAATAGACCAACATAGACCCCAGTCATTGTTGCAATTAATAAGAAGTAATAAGGAAAGAGAGGTTCACATATAAATATATCATCTTAGACACTTTCTATAATTGTGAGCACTCACCAAACTATTACATGCTTAGAAGTAGATGTTGGACAAGGAAGACAACATAATGAATTGTATTTTCTTAGTTCCAAACAATGTTATATGATTAGAGATCCCGTAGCATGTGACGATTGCTTCCACCTCATATTAGCCAAAATTCCCGCACCAAGTAGAGATACTACTTGTGCATCCATAAACCTTCAACCCAGTTTTGCCTTGAGTGTACACCATACCTACCTATGGATTGAATAAGATCCCTCAAGTAAGTTGTGATCTGTGCAAGCAATAAAAATTGCTTTCTAATATGTATGATCTATTAGTGTGTGGAAAATAAGCTTTGTACGAACCTGTGATGAGGAAGACATAAAAGCGACGGACTGCATAATAAAGTTCTTTATCACAGGAGGCAATATAAAGTGACGTTCCTCCGCACTAAGAGGACACACATCCAAACCTCAAAAGCGCATGACAACCTCTGCTTCCCTCTGCGAAGGGCCTATCTCGTACTTTTACTTTTTGCCCTTGTAAGAGTCATGGTGATGTTCACCAATTCCTTATTTAGCCTTTTTCTTGGTGAACGTCATATGCCTGGGAAAGATCTATATTCATAGGTCAACTTGGAGCTGAGTACTTATGCTTTATTATTGTTGACTTTACCCTTGAGGTAAATGGTTGGGAGGCAAAATTATAAGCCCCTATGTTTCGATGTGTCCAACTGAAACTCTGATATCATGAGTACCACGTGAGTTGTAACAATTGTGGAAAACAAAAGAGATGATTGAGTATGAGGATTTGCCTTACAAGCTCTTATTTGAATCTTTCTGATGTAATGATAAATTGCAATTGCTTCAATGACTATGTACTGTTGTTGGCTACTTCTCGGTAAGGTTTTTGTTTCAAACTTTGCTTTGTGAAGGAATTGTTACTTTCCCATAAGAATCTCTATGATGTATTGTTGTTCTATGTGTGATCATGATGCCCTCATGTCCGTATTATGTTTTATCGACACCTTCATCCCTAAACATGTGGACATGTTTTGGGTCTTGGTTTTCGCTTGAGGACAAGCGAGGTCTAAGCTTGGGGGAGTTGATACGTCCATTTTGCATCATGCTTTCATGTTGATAATTATCGCTTTATGGACTGTTATTATACTTTGTGGAACCTTACTTATGCCTTTTCTCTCTTATTTTGCAAGGTTTATTTGAAGAGGGAGAATACCGGCAGCTGGAATTATGGACTGGAAAAGGAGCAAGTCTGAGTCCTCTATTCTGCGCAACTCCAAATGCCTTGAAAATGAACGTGGACTTTTTTGGGAATATATAAAAAATACTGGGCGAAAGAAGTGTGAGAGCGGAGCAACCAGGGGCCCACAAGCCTGGTTGCCGCGGCCTACCCCCCTGGCCGCGACAATAGGGCTTGTGGGCACCCTGGTGGCCCACTACCCCCTCTTTTGCTATATGAAGGGTTTCGTCCGGAAAAAATCAGGGTGGAGCTTTTTCGTGGATTCTCTGCCGCCACGAGGCGGAACTTGAGCAGATCCAATCTTGAGCTCCGGCAGGACGATCCTGCCGGGAAAACTTCCCTCCCGGAGGGGGTAATCGTTGCCATCATCATCACCAACACTCCTCTCGTCGGAGGGGAGTCATCTCCATCAACATCTTCATCAACACCATCTCCTCTCCAAACCCTAGTTCATCTCTTGTAACCAATCTCCGTCTCGCGACTCCGATTGGTACTTTTAAGGTTGCTAGTAGTGTTGATTACTCTTTGTAGTTGATGCCAGTTGGATTACTTGGTGGAAGAGTTAATGTTCAGATCCTAGATGCTATTCATTACACCTCTAATCATGATTATGATTATGCTTTGTGAGTAGTTACTTTTGTTCCTGAGTACATGGGATAAGTCATGCTATTAATAGTCATGTGAATTTGGTATTCGTTCGGTATTTTGATATGCTGCATTGTTTTTCCTCTAGTGGTGTTATGTGAACGTCGACTACATAACACTTCACCATATTTGGGCCTAGAGGAAGGCATTGGGGAGTAGTAAGTAGATGATGGGTTGCTAGAGTGACAAAATCTTAAACCCCAATCTATGCGTTGCTTCGTAAGGGGCTGATTTGGATCCACTAGTTTAATGCTATGGTTAGACGTTGTCTTAATTCTTCTTTCGTAGTTGCGGATGCTTGCGAGAGGGGTTAATCATAAGTGGGATGCTTGTCCAAGTAAGGGCAGTACCCAAGCGCCGGTCCACCCACATATCAAACTATCAAAGTAACGGATGCGAATCATATGAACATCATGAAACTAGCATGACAGAAATTACCGTGTGTCCTCGGGAGCGTTTTTCCTCTTATAAGACTTTGTTCAGGCTTGTCCCTTGCTACAAAAGGGATTGGGCCACTTGCTGCACCGTTGCTACTACTTGTTACTTGTTACTTTTCGCTTGCTACGTTTCACCTCACTACACCATCACTTGTTACCGCTACTTTCAGTGCTTGCAGTTATTACCTTGCTGAAAACCGTTTATCAGAGCCTACTCCACCTCGTTGGGTTCGACACTCTTACTTATCGAAAGGACTACGATTGATACCCTATACTTGTGGGTCATCAGTCCTCAGTGCCTCCGTCGTCTCCGGTACCGCCCGACATGTCCAAGGGCTCGGGGCTGCACCCCGCGCTCCATTCCCGTCCTCGATGAGGCCAGAGAGCGACCTCACCGATGGGCAGATCCTCGTCAACCGCGTGCACCCGGTGTCTTCTTCCCCTGCTTCGGACTGCAGCAGGCCGTCTTCTTCAGAACAACTACTTCCTCTCCAGCCTGCCTCCTCCTCCGATCGGCGCCCCTCCTCCTTCCGTAGGTGAGCTAGTGATTCCTCCTCCCGTCTCCCTTGAGTAGATTGGCCTAGAGATCGTCGGCACACCTCTGTCCCGAGAAGAGTTCTTGCATGTGTTGCTATGTGTTGTGTGTGGTGTGCTCGGTAGTTGGTAGATGCAGAGTAGTGCAGATGTTTCCCTCGCAGTAGGTGTACTCCCCCTTCCCTGCGGGCGTGGCAGTAGCATCTATAGAGTAGCATCCATCTCCGACGACCTCTATGTCGTTGGCTCGCAGGTGCAGAGCAGAGCATGGCGTTGTGTTAGTATACCTTGTTCACTTGCTTGGTTGTGTCAAGTCTTCGAGCGGAGCGTAGTGGCACATGCTGTGTGTGTCTGTCTGTTAGTTGCAGGTGGGCGTGGGTTCGAGTCCCAGGGGTAGCACCCCCCCTTTTTGATTTGTTTTCGGCAGTAGTATAACAGTGCAGAGACAGACCAGCTTGGTTGCAACACCTGTTCTGTCGAGCAAGGGCACCTAACAGGGTGGTGTGTAGCTGAGTTGTGATACAGGGGGTCTGGGGTTCGACTCCTCCCCCGTCCTTTATTTTTGTTGTTGTATTTACTTCCTGTTTTGCTTGCTTGCTGCATACATACATGAAGTAGGCTTGGCACCTTGTAGTATTTGTTTTCCTTGCTCTCTACAGTAGGTGTTCTTGGCATTTGCTGCTAGCATGGTAGTGATATTGTATATGTGGTGTAGTGGTGAGATAGATCTTGTGATGTTGTTTATGCACCAGGTTTTAATGTGGAGAAGTGTGGCTCCATCCATATATAAGTGTGGGTTTTGCACTAGCCTAGTGATGCTTATGTGTGTGCTTCTTATCCCCTTGTGTGATGAACTCATGCACCATGTTGTGCAAGTGAGTGCTTTTCTGTGTGTGTGTAGGTGCACATGTGTGTGAGTGGTAGTTGTTCTTGTGGAATTGTGAGTGCTTGTGTGTGTGTGTCACACACATGCCAAGGCAAGTTGTACCTTGGGAGCACATGTGCAAGTTATATGTATAGGTGAAGAAGTGCTTATGTGAGTGCAAACTAGTAATGTATTCCATTTAGCATGTGTAGGGGGCTTTTATGCTTGTGCTTGTTGAATGTGTGTGGGAATGGGAATGTGCTATGGCACACATACGTGAGGTCAAAACCCTCATGTCACCATTGGACTTGTGAGAGTGTGCATAAGCTTGTGTAGTTGTTGATTTAGTGAATTGCACATGTGATGATGCACTATTCACTATATGTGATTCTATGTAGGTTTTCTATTCTAGTTTGTGCCCTTTTGTTCTATGCAAGTACATAGTTGTTATATATGTTTTTGGGGGTAGAATCATCCCAGGAATCCATTGATGAAGTCAGTTTTTCCTTTGGAACACTTTCTGGAGATGACTTATTTCAGATTTGTTCTATGTTTGGAGCTTGGTTCCATGAGATGTGGTGAGCCCAAGAGGTTGATTCCTTGTTGTGGCATTAGAGGGTGACCCCCTCTATGGCATGTAGGTTTTGATTCATGCTTAGTAGTTCATATGTGCAAGTGGTGCTTAGTCAAAGTAGGCATGTGGCTGAAATTCCAGTTCAGTGAAAATCTGTGATTTTCACTAAGTCTGAGAATCTGTTTATATTTTCCTCTCGTGTTGTTGAGCTTGTAGAGATCCATTTATTGTGAATCAGCCTTAGCTATCAACTGGGAAGTTGTGGCTTTTGTATTTGTCTAGCTCCTTGTAAATTTTCATTCCATTTGGAGTCCTGTAGATATTGTTTTGGGAGCTTTCAAAATGCCTCAGAGCATAAATAGCTAGTGAGAATCTGAAATTTTCACTAAGTCCCTAAAAACTGATATTTTTGGCCAAGTTAGCAGCTGTGTAACTTTTGTGTGAAATTCCTTTGCATTATCTTTTTTACTTGTGCTTGTAGTACTTTAGAATAGCTTCTGCCACATATCCTATTTGGCATGTTTGGGTGGCTGTAGGTGCTTTGCATGTAGCTCTCAAAAGGCTATGATGCTGTTTATGGCAGATTGTATAGTTTTGATGTTTTGATGCTTGTGAGTGCATAGATGATGGTGTGGTGATATTCCTTGCACCACCCCATGCATGTTGGTTTGTTTTATGTCTTGGCAACCTGGAAATACCAGAAGTAAGCCATTGGTGTGTGTTGTGATGATTTTGACACGTAGGACGTCATTTCTTGTTTTGTTGTTTCTCGTTGATCCGTAGCTCCGTTTCTAATGTTCTTTATATGTTTTTTGCATCGTTTTCACGTGACGCATATGATCATGTCATCCTCATTCATGTCAAGATAGCTTAGAGCGCAGTTATGTCTAGGAACTTGTATTATCTTCTTATGCTTGTGCTAGTGAGTAGAATAGGTATGCATGTTCATATTCATCTCATGCATCATGTGTTTGTTGCATCTTGAGGTGCTGTTCATTGGATGTTATTTTTATGTTGGGTAGTACCGGGATCGGAGAACGAGTACGTGGATCCGGGAGAGTACGTGCAGGACGAACAAGAGAAGTTCCAAGCTAAGGACATCACATGCAAGATGATATGACCTTGATTCCATCTCTAGACTTGTTATGCTAGATTACGTTTCCTCGTCATATGCTCCCTCCCTACCATTGAAATAATGGCCTCCTGATCTTGCCATGAAACCAAACACTTATCCCTTCCTAGCAAATCTTGAATGGCTAAGTAGGCTTTGCTCAGCTACTAATGTTAGCGTTGCTAGTTGCAGGTGCTTTATCTCATGTGATAACATGAGCTTGATATCATTACGTTAAATGTGTTATTTAGTTAATGCACCTATATACTTGGTAAATAACGGAAGGCCTAGCCTTTTTCCAGGTGTTTTGTTCCATTATTGCCGCCATAGTTACCGGCTACCGGTGTTTGATTCTATAATGATCGCTCCTCACACGTTCGGGGTTGTTATGGGGACCCCCTTAATAAATCGTGTAGTGTTAAGACTTGTCCGGCAGGACCCAACATTGGTGTTAATTTGCTAATCACTTAATAATAATCTGCATAGGGAATAGCTACTCCGAGGAATTTAATCAACAACCCGGGCTAGTGGTCGTCATGAGTGTTGGTCCAAATTGAGCAGACTATGGGGCCACCACAGGGCAACCTGAGGTTTGGTATACCTGTAGTGTGACTCATCCGTCGTGTCCTGAGACTGAGATACGCGGCTCTTATCGGGGTCGTCGACACGACGGGAGGTCCTGCTAGTCTTGTCTTACCTTAGCGATATATCTTGCGTATAGGAATCCCGGTGAAGCTTTGGTTCTCCCCAGAGTTGAGGTTTTCCTCTAAGGAATCCGACGAGATCACGAGATTCGTTGGATCACTTAGTGATGGACTAGTTGGAGCACCCCTGCAGGGTTTAATATTTTGGAAAGCCATGCCCGCGGTTATGTGGCAACTTGGAATATTTGTTAACATCCGGTTATAGATAACTTAAACATAAGCTAATAAAAATTGCGAACTGTGTGCGTAACCGTGACTGTCCCCTTCGAAGACCTCTCTTCGATCGGGAACACGGTGGGGTTATGATTGACGTAAGTAGGTGTTCAGGATCACTTAGTGATTAGTTAAACATCGATCGCTAGTATAGACCACCTTCAAATCATGTTCTACGTAAGTTAGCCACTATAAAGCTTAGGATGCTGCAACCTAAATACTCCACCTTCCTCACCTAATAACTTGACTAGTTCTGGCACCGAGGTCATAGATTGCTGAGTCCCCGTGGCTCACAGATTCCTTCAAAACACCAACAGGTTCAGGTACCCCCGAGGCAGGTGATCCCGACGGCACGTAGCTGGCGTGGCAGTACGATGAGGAGAACGACCGCCTGTACGTGAACTATCCAGAAGACTGAGGCATGGTCGTGATCATGGGCAAGCATGTAGGGTAGCATAGTCATTTCTCATGTTTTGTAGTCCGTAGCAGAACTACCTTGTTTGGATGCGTGATGTAACTCTGATATATTTATGAGATGGAAGTTGAAACCCTTATTATTATTCTTCTATTATTATGTATGTGCTATGTTACCGTGCTTGCAAAACGCTTAGATGCGCTTCTTTCCAATTTGGGGCCTCGTTCCCTAAATCGTAAAGGACCGCATCTTAGTCGTTACACCTTGTTAGTACCATCCAAATTCAGCTCCTTTCCTATGTGATCCCTCAACATTGCAGATCCTATTACCACTGGTGCTTCTTTCTCCTTTCCATGAACTGATGGTGGTGTGTAGTTGTTCAAGTGCTTCGGCCTACCTTTAGGTACAACAAGTGAGTGGACCTCATTAATTTTCATCTGGGCACTACCTTGCTCAGAGCGCTCAATTTGTCCATCCTCAGAGCCAGGGTCCAGCAACAACTTTCCGAAGTTCTCTTGGATCTTGTCAAAATTGCTTTCCATCCTGACAAATTTTTGTTCACCATGGCGCGGAATTCATGAAATTCCTTCGAATCCTCTTCTCTGTTGTTCTGCAGAGCTTTAATATCCAACTCCAATGATGCCAGCTGCAGATCGGCTGTCACTTCTGAGGCTGCTTGCCCTGTCATGGTAATGCTAGAATAGGGGTGGGTGGTGGGATTTGATTCGAGTACCTTGGATTGTCGATCTACCGCCGCCAACACCTCCCCTGATCTCGATCTCACAGAGGACTCTCCTGCTCGCTTCTCCTCTACGCGCCACCTCCAGCCGAGGATCGACTGGCTCTGATACCAATTGTCAGGATCTAGCTAACCGACGGAGGAACACTCTTTTTAACCAAATTCAGAGATCAAAATCAGCTAACAAAAGGATTGTATTGCTCTCAAAATGGGGAAAGTAGCTAGAGCACGCCACCGACGGCATAGGATTTTACCTACACATCTATTACATGCCCAAATGGACTGGAAAGAGAGGCATTTATAAGCCAACTCGCATAAAGCAACTAAAGTAAGGAAAATGAAGGTAGCGCGCCTTGTCGGAAAGCCAACAGCGACGCGGGAGCTGAGTTGGGCCATTGGATGCAGGATCGATGGATGACGATGCCCTCTTCACCTAATCGGTATCTTCCTCCCTTAGCCGTTGGATGCATGATCAACCCTTCAGGGCACTTCCGACACACGGGAACAGGGGAGGTTCATGTTCCTGACAACTAGTATAGAAATCTGGGGTTCTCGTAGAAAAATACTCACTCTGTTTCCTAAATATAAATATTTTTAGAAATTTCATTAGGGACCACTCCCTCCGTTTCTAAATATAAGTATTTTTACAGATTTCATGACGGAACTACATACGGAGCAAAATGAGTGAATCTATACTCTAAAATATGTCTATATACATATGTAGTCTTTTAGTGCAACCTCTAAAAAGATTTATATTTAGAAACGGAGGGAGTACATACGGAGCAAAAGAAATGAATCTACACTCTAAAGTGTGTCTATATACATTCGTGTATAGTCACCTAGTAAAGCATCTAAAAAGACTTATATTTAGAAACGAAGAGAGTAGAAAAAGTCGATATGGATCATCACATCAACGAGGGACGGTAGAGATTCTAGAGGAGGCATCCCAGATCACTTAATGTACTCCCTTCGTAATCTAATATAAAAGCGTTTAGATCAGTAAAATAGTGCTTCGGACGCGTTTATATTAGTTTGGGAGACGTTAGGCATCAACCACTGATCCTAACGCTTTTGTCAAAATAGTGGAGCATCGTTAGATTAGGTTACTTCTGTATGTTGGATTAAAGATGTGAGTCTGTTTTCATGTGTTTGTTTCTTATAGCCAATTACAGTCTAAAGTCACGTTGAATTAATATGGATCCACTAAATTTTCACATAATCTGCTCCTCACACTAATTGCACCATAAAGTCACAGAAGGATGAAAACGTAATCATATTTACTTAATATAAATACTTCCTTTTCTTCCGTATTTTGGTACTTCAGACTATGTTTGTTTGTGCGGATACTAAATTTTGTTTTTATCGATACTAAAATGTGCTTCCAGTAAAGGTTAAATTTGCTTTGATCTAACAAAAAATATCGAGTGTAATAATTTTGTTTGGTTCTTATAAAGTGAAAATATTCAACAACCAGATTTTCCTATTTGTAACTAAAATTTGCTTGGATCTATCAAAACACAAAAAGAAAAGATCCGTATACTTTTCTTTGAGTGAAAATGACATTCGTGTCTATGTAAGAATATTTGTCCAGTATGCCGAGGTCATATTTGCTTCATCGGGAGAATATATGATTCACATAGTCTTGAAATGTGCTTCAGTATGGCATATATTTGCATCCAATGTATTGGTATTTCTGTTATCTCCTTCCAACATGAATTTCCTCTTCCATGTGGTTTTCTTAGTCAAAAAAGGTTTTTCCCATATGTGTTGCCAATGTTTGCAAAAAAAAGATGCCAATGCAATTAAAATTTTGAATTGCATTTTCACATAAAAAATAATCAAATACTCACCCTGTAAAGAAATATAAGAGTGTTTAGATCACTAAAGTAGTGATCTAAACGCTCTTATATTTATTTACGGAGGGAGTACTTATTTGGCTAGACTAGAGAATTTCTTCTAAGAAAATAAGACCTTCTTTCCATTAAAACAAGAGTCATTATTCTGCATGCACATGCTTCAAGAACAATAGGGAGGTGTTTCCAAGTAATACAAATTTGTTCGGTTTGCTTCCATGATTAGCAGGTGATGCTTCTAACACTACAAACCATGCATTGATAACCTCCTTTTCTTCCACAAACTACGAATGTCAACGTCGGTGAGCTACATGAGAGATTAGGCAATGATCGACGAGGGTAGCACCATTGAGTAGCCGATGTTACTGACATGTGGCCACCGAGTGCGGTCCTTACTAGTTTGCTTCCAAGCTGATGACAAGAACACATGACACTAAGATGCTCAATCTCATGATGCACACGATGCCCAACATCAACCAAAGGCATGTCCGTCTCACTGTCACAAAGCATGTTCTTCGATTCCCATTGGGTTTGCAACAATGTATGATGCATGAGTTGATTAATTTGAATACAACACGACACCTACAAAACAATATGAAGCACGAAAATGGAGCAAACTGGACACAATGTAGATACAGAAGTACAAAACAAACAAAGCAAACTGTAACAGCCTGGAACCGCCGCTCCAGAAGATTCCCCTTTTGTTCCCTTGTCGTCATGTGATTTGTTTGTTTGTCGCATTCATCATCGCATCATGCGCATCATACGCATTGCATCGGCACTCCGTTGTTGTAAATTTTCAAAACTAGCATCCTTATTAGTTGGCGGTTATCTCCTTTTTTGTCGTTGACCGTTCCGAGACCAACCACACTCGCACGCGCCCGCAACATTGGTAAAATATCGTTTTGAAAAGTGTGTATTAAACCTTCTCGGATTTGGTTGAAAGTTGGCGTGTGATCTAGTTATCGTGTAGGTGGACCCCCTGCCAAATTTCATCGCAATTGGAGTTCGTTTGATACCCGAACCGTTAAATCTATAGTGGAAATAGAGGGTTTATTCGTCGGATGTTTTCGGTGTTTAAAAACCTGATGTCGGGCTCCCTGTTTTCCCTCTCTTCTATGACTAGCCCCACTACACAGTGCACAGACCCTACACACAACCTACCCCGAAGACCTGCCGGAACCCTAAACATACGGTCGTGACCGTTGTGTCCGGATCAACCCCGTAATACCCCAAACCTTCATCGGTTTTCCAATTGGGCTCCCTAACCTAATGATCTCTGTCCGTCCGATCAAATCAAAGGGTCCAGATCTACCCCTAAATCCTCCCTAACCTATTTAAACCAGACCAAAGCCTAAAATCTAGGAGATGTGTCCCGTCGTCTCCGCCACTTCTTCCACCTTGAGTTTTCCCCAACCCACCAACCAGAGAGCCACATCCACCTCTCCTTGCGAGCCCGGTAAGAGAAACCCCGTGAAGCAACTCCATGACGCTCGAGCGCCTGACCCTCCCATGGATCCAGGGAGAGGAGCTCCTCCCATGCCCCCCGTGCCCTCGTCCCCGAGATACGGCCCGACCCTGCGCTCGTCTCCTTGCTGGAGCGCGCCACCAACGACCTCCCTCAACTGAGCTATGTTGCCCTACCCCTTATCTACTCCTTTCCTTCTACTCCCCCTCTCAGATCTCTCCTTCTCTCTCTGTTTTTGCAGCAACATGAGACCCCATGGATGAAAACTGGATCTCCCTCATTGCCCGAGCCTCCCCTCGAGAGCGCGCTGCAGTTAGAGCCCGAGTGATGACGAGTTGATGGATATACTTCTCGCCCCTCCTTGGTTACCCCAAGTAGAAGGTGGAGATGTAGTCAGCAAAAGATTTCCCTTACACGGGGACTGTAAGGTTTATCGAACCAGGAGGACTCCAAGGATCAACAAGTCAGTGTACGCTGCTCTGGCGCTAGCAGAAGATATGGACCTGCACACACAACAAATAACTATACTCCCAATGAGTACAGAGAGGTTGTCAATCTCTCTGGCCTTGTAGTTTGCAAAGGATCAAAACACAAGCGGGAATAGTGATAGTGATTGCAACAGAAAAGTAAATAAAAGCAGTAAATGGTGGAGGCGTAAACAATGGTGGTAATTGTCACGCCCAAGATGTGACCCTATCTTCAATTTGGCACGAAGGCCTCGTCAGGGATAGAAGCGCATCTCGTCGTGTCGCAAGAATGGATATCATCACAAGTACATGTACTAAAAAGAAGACATATATATAGAGTTGGCTTACACTCGCCACAAGTTACATCAGAGTCACATCAGTACATTACATAATCATCAAGAGTAAGAGCAAGGTACGACTACGGACGAAGACAAACGAGAAAAATAAGAACAACATCCATCCTTGCTATCCCAAGCTGCCGGCCTGGAACCCATCCTAGATCGATGAAGAAGAAGAAGAAGAAGAAGCAACTCCAAATGAACAATCAACGCGCTCGCGTCAAGTAACCTTTACCTGTACCTGCAACTGGTGTTGTAGTAATCTGTGAGCCACATGGGACTCAGCAATCTCATTTCCAAAGGTATCAAGACTAGCAAAGCTTAATGGGTGAGGTATGGTTAAGTGGTGAGGTTGCAGGAGCGACTAAGCATATATTTGGTGGCTAAACTTACGAGTACCAGAAATAAGAGGGGGAAGATCTACGCATAGCGGACGTGAACTACAGATGATCAAATGAATGATCCTAAACACCTACCTACGTCAGTCATAACCCCACCGTGTCCTTGATCGAAGAAAGAACTCACGAAAGAGACAGTCACGGTTACACACACAGTTGACATGTTTTAATTAAGTTAACTTCAAGTTATCTAGAACCAGTGTTAAACAAAGTTTCCACGTTGCCACATAACCGCGGGCACGGCTTTCCGAAAGATTTAACCCTGCAGGCGTGCTCCAACTAGTCCATCACAGATTACCACAAGCCGCATAGAAATCCTCAATCACGAAGCTCGCGATCTCGTCGGATTCCCTAGTGGAAAACCTCAACTCTGAGATTACCCAAAGCATCATCGGAATCCCGATGCACAAGATATCTCGTCAAAGGTAAACTAATCCAGCAAGGCCGCCCGACGTGTCGACGATCCCGATAGGAGTCGCGTACCTCGTTCTCAGGATACGACGGATGAGCGATGGTTACCACGCCAAACGCCGAGTTGCCCCGGGTAGCGTTAATAAGCTGCTCTGTTTTGGACCAACACTCATGAGGAGCACTGGCTCGGGGGTTAATTAACTACGTCCTAAACCGGTTTTAACACGTCGGCACACAAACCGATGCAAACAACACGCTAACAACCTTGAACATGCATGAGAGTTGGAAATTGTTAATCTACGCAAAATTCTAGTCAATTTACATCATTAAATCACTTCGATCCGATGCACGATTGAAACGTTATGGACGTTTTAAAACAGTGTCATCTACTCTAAATATGCACACACATATGCTGCAACAAAAGAGCATAAACACACTAATATATTGGGCTCGGTGCAGCAAAAGAAATGTGTGTAGCCAGGGATTCGAACCCTGGTCTACTGAGTAGAAATGTGTGGCGCTAGCCGCTAGGCTAGACATGTGATCGTGGCTATGTTACAGGTGCGGTCTAGGTGTAGCGTCTGCACCATGAAACTACCACAGACAAAATGAAATAAGGGTGCCTGGGACTCGAACCCAGGATCTCGTGGTGGCACAACAGGGCGGTGACTAGCTGGGCTACTATGGACTCATGGTAAAAAGGGATGCCTTCTCTAGATGAACATCAGCACACGCAGAATCTGAAACTACAAAACTGAATCTGAAACAGGGTATGTTTCTGTACCTTGCTGAAACTAGCACGTACAGGGGGCGACTTGGCTGCTCTCAACGCGGAACTAGGGCCGGCGGCGCGATGCTTCGGCGAAGACAGCGGGCTTGGAGGCCGGGAATGGAAGGAGCCGGCCGGATCCGGCTGTGTCGGAGTTCTCCCGTGAGATGGCGCGGGCGGAGTAGATGGGGAGCGAGGCGCTCATCGTCCCCTGCATCTGCAACTGTCAAAGTAGGACAACAGCTGCGCAGAGCTTCGACGGCGTCCAAGGGCATGGTGGGCCTCCGGTAGGGCTGACAGAAGTCGGGAACGGGCGTATCTAGCGAGCCTCGACCGGATCCGTTGGAGAACGACGGCGGACGGCGAGCTGCATGGCAGCAAGGCATCCATGGCGGGGCTGCAGCAACCTCTGTCATGATCCTGACAGGGGAAAACAAGTAGAGAAGAGAAGAGAAGAGAAGAATTAGATGAGGAAGGAGAGGGAAGGAGAAAGAAGAGGGGTTAGCATACGCGAGGTAACTGGCCTTGGCGCTGGTTCTGGCCGAGGAGATCCCGGACGGGAACGGCAGAGCTCCGGCGAGCGGTTTCTCCGGCGCGGTGCTGCTTGCTTGATGGCGCTGTAGCTGATGTTGGACGCATCCGCTTGGGACTGAGGGGGCCGCGTGTCCGCTCGGGCACAGGGGATGGGGTGGATCAGGAGGAACTCGTTTGTTGGGTTGCTGCTGAAATCAAGGAGAAAAAGTAGGCATCTCCGCTGGATCTGGATCGGGACGATCCCGAGGAGGGACAAAATGAGCGGCGGCGCTGCGGGTGATTGTTGGATGGGACAGGCTAGGGCTAAGGTTGGTTGCTTAAATAATTAGGTGGGCTAAGCTTAGGTCTATCTCAACCCTCTGATTTAGAGAGGATGGTCGAGATAACTAGGTTAAGGAGTCCAATGGACAAACCGATGATGGTTTGCGGTATTACGGGGTTGAACCGGATCCAACGGTCACAACCGTGTGTTTCGGGCACCGTGAGGTTTTCGGACCAGGTTGCGCGTAGGGGCAGTGCACTGTGCAGAGGCGCTAGGCGGAGATGACATGGAAAAACAGGCAACCCGGTGACAGATTTGAAAATACCGAAACGTCCGACAATTGACCGGCTATAGTGCCGCTATATAATAAACGGCACGGGTAACAAACGAGCTCCGATTGCGATGAAATTTGACGGACGGCCTACCTACACTAAATTAATACCGCACGCCAAGTTCCAGCTCAATCGGAGAAAGTTTTACGCACACTTTAAAACAAGGTTTCGACGATGCCGCGGGCGCGTAAGGGTGCGGTCGGGCTCAGAACGGACAATGACGTGAACCGGCAAATAACAACGGATGCAAGTTTTTGAAAACTGGCGGCAACGGGATGCCGATGCAATGCTGATGATGCACATGATGCGATGATGACGCGACAAATAAAAGTAGACACACGACGAAAACGGAAAGAAAAAGGGAATCTTGTGGAACGTCGGTCTCGGGCTGTCACAACTCTCCTACACTACAAGAGGATCTCGCCCCGAGATCCAAGAATGAAAGGGGGAGAGGATGAGAAAGCAAGAGGTAAAAATTTAGTCGCTTCTTTGACAACCGAGTGAAACCAACGATCCTTGAAGGTTGCGAAGAGATGAGGAATGGAATGAGAAAGAAGCAAGATTCATTGAAAATTTCGGCAGCACTTCGATAGGAAAATGGGACAAAAAAATCGATAAGATGAAAGAAATAGACAATATTCACAACAAACAAGTAAATAGAGAAAGGGAACACCAAGATCTTGATAGAACAAGATGATAGGCCCAAAAGAGCAACATCACAATGCCTTCAGAATAAGAGAATATGAACTAGCTCAAGCGGAAGAAGAGAATGAAGAAACGAATGACAACTAACATCACAATAGAATTGGAGAGCCTCCAGACAGAGAATTGACGTAGTAGTTGGAAAATCTACAACGCAAAGAACAAGATAGTAGTGGGCTTATGAAAATCAGCTCAACAAATATGAGGTGACCACCAACCACTCAAAGAAACAATGATAGATTGGGAGCAACAAGATATGAACACTTACTTACACCAAGAGGATACATTGAGAATTTGGATTAATGACAAGCACCATGATAGCACAATGCATAGGAAAAGCTTTAGCTGAAATCCAAACCAAGATAGCTCAATGAAGAAATCATGGGTTGAAAATATCTCATGATCATAGAATTGGTGGATTTAATTATCTCATACTTGAAAGGAAATCTCTTCGAGGCTCCTAAACTAACAAGAATGCTATAATACCACCTCAAAGGATAAAGGAAGAACAATTGCACATATAAATGCAAGAGAAATGATACTCAAGGTTCTCCAACAAGAATCTTGAAGAACTATTGAGAATGGATTGAAACCTTGATGAACCACCATGAAGGACCTCCGTATACAAATGAATGATGCAACGATATGAAGGAAGAAGAGAATAAGATTATGACCTTGCCAAGATTTAGATGAAACTTCGCAAAGAGATACTTGAGAAACTTGGAACTCCGCAAAAGAAAAGCTAAGAACACTTGAGAAAAAGGAATTGACATAATGAGCTGCTCCGAAGAAGAATTTAGATTACTATGAGCAAGAATAAGAATTATGTTATGCTTGTCCTTCATCAAGTTTAATTGATGACAAGCAGCGGATTTAGCATACCACTTATTCTTCTTGAAATGATCTTGACGAGACAGAGAGATAAGCACCACTTGAGGCATGATTGAAGGGCGCACTGGTAAGAATTCACAACTGAATGGGAATTCCAAGAGTGCATGGAAACACATGAGAATGAATAGATCATGATCCACCTAACAGAAAACTTGAATAAGGCACCGGAATAATTGAGAGATGAACGAAGAGGCAACAATTGAGAAGAATTGAGGATGAAGCTGAAAGCTGAGAACGAAGAATCTACTAAAATGATAGCCTTTGGAGGAACGAGAATGAAAACAACTCAGAAATGCACCGAATAGCAAGAAAGGGATACTCATGATTGGGAAAAAAATTCAAGATGATAACACGAAGCTGAAATGATGAATCTCCAAGAGAATGGACCAAGATTTGAGAGAAACGCTCCTTCGAATTTGCAAGCTGAGAATGATGACGAGGAACAATACGAAGAATAACTGAGACACTCCGGAATACAGAATAATGAAAGGTTGAGCCAAATATGAGAACTAATTTCTGATAGATCTTGGAGAAGTAATATGACTGATGAAATTCGTACTTACGTCATAGCTGAAAAGAATTAATGATCTCCGGGAAAAGATTAAAATAGCCAGGAAAGATCCTGGGAAGGAACCTGTGGGTTATGGGCCCACTCAAAGAAACCACCGTTAGAAAGGATTGCTAGAAGAGAGATATTGCACCGGTACAAATGAGGACTAGATGAGGTTAGCACCTCGAAATAATTAAAAGAATTGAAAACACAAAACTCAAAGATATCTTCAGCACTCCGGACAGAAAAGAGATGAATTAATAAACAAGATAGGCTAAAACGAATCTCCAACATAGGAAAGAATTACAAGCACGAAAAGGATATGATGAACACGGACAACTGAACTAAATTCGCCGGTAAGGATGACAAGAATGAACAAATATGACACGAATGTCCTAAGAATCTTCACGAATCACTGTCTACGAAAGGGAGAAGAGATAGCGGAAGCATCACTGAATATAAAGGCACTAGGATGATGACTGAAACATTGAAGAAAAGGGCGGGAGGGCGGGAAAAAGAAAGACAAGTTAAGACAGATGGGATGAACTCCGGAATAAAACGAGATAATGATCTTGCAAAAATTGGAGAGGATTGAATCCACTTGGAGAGAAACACACCGGTTGAAAAGAATTAACATGACGACTCCGGTTGATAGAATTGATAAGACAACTGATTGAGCAAAGAATTTGCATTCACATAAAAATTATGAGAACACCTCTTGGAAAGATCTGAAATCACCACTTGACATCGAAGCAACTTGAATTACCATATTCAACAAAACAAAGGATGAGGCTTATGAAACAAGCCAGAACAAACTCATGAGAAAGATTTCGTCCGATATTTTTGTGGACAGGATCGCACGGGCTCGATTTTACAGTAGCCATCAAGTGTAAGGCAGTGCACCCGACATATGAAGCGTCCCCGAGTCGTAGCAAGCTACAAGGACTCTTTAAGACACAACGTGTACCGCTGTAAGTTGACCGTGAACAAAGGAATCCACTAGATGTCGAACCCCAACCTAACATCATGCATTTGTTGGAAGATCGGCCTATAAGCAACTACTTGAATTCCCACCTAAGAATTCCCGAAATATCTGGTCATGCAATCTGGTACACGGATACAAGGAGTAATATTCACACGACTCCTATACTAACCGGTCACCTGTATCACATCCGTCAACACATAACCAGAATCTCGGACCTTCATCTACAACAGACCCTCGTGATCACAACGATACAAAGTATGGCAGTACTCCCGAACAATCTGCACCAGTACTGGGGACATCGGGGTTATCTCGCCACTACTAGTATTGAAGCAATTACGAACATCCTTCGTTCTGAGATACTAAGAAATCTGAATGATAACGATGTGCTCAAGAATCCCCCAGAGCTCAACTCCCCTGAGACTTAGAGCAGATAGGAGGCACCAAGACAGAACTCCGTCACATCGGCATCATATAGATTCCAAGAATATCCGCGTGATCCTAATTTTTTTTTGAGTGGGAAGAGAAGTAGAGTGAATTATTACGTCAAGATTCCTCACCAGAGCATAGAAGAGGAGAAAAAAGAATCCTACTCTCCGATATATAACTAGACTCAAAGCAGTTTTTCACTAGACTCGACTCGGCCAAGTTCGATCAATCAAGGGGGCTCCTAGGTCGGTACGGCTCTGATACCAACTTGTCACGCCCAAGATGCGACCCTTTCCTCAATTTGGCACGAAGGCCTCGTCAGGGATAGAAGCGCATCTCGTTGTGTCGCAAGAATGGATATCGTCACAAGTACATGTACTGAAAAGAAGAGATATATATAGAGTTGGCTTACACTCGCCACAAGTTACATCAGAGTCACATCAGTACATTACATAATCATCAAGAGTAAGAGCAAGGTCCGACTACGGACGAAGACAAACGAGAAAAATAAGAACGACGTCCATCCTTGCTATCCCAGGCTGCCGGCCTAGAACCCATCCTAGATCGATGAAGAAGAAGAAGAAGAAGCAACTCCAAATGAACAATCAACGCGCTCGCGTCAAGTAACCTTTACCTGTACCTACAACTGGTGTTGTAGTAATCTGTGAGCCACAGGGGACTCAGCAATCTCATTTCCAAAGGTATCAGGACTAGCAAAGCTTAATGGGTGAGGTATAATTAAGTGGTGAGGTTGCAGCTGCGACTAAGCATATATTTGGTGGCTAAACTTACGAGTACCAGAAATAAGAGGGGGAAGATCTACGCATAGCGGACGTGAACTACAGATGATCAAATGAATGATCCTAAACACCTACCTATGTCAGTCATAACCCCACCGTGTCCTTGATCGAAGAAAGAACTCACGAAAGAGACAGTCACGGTTACGCACACAGTTGACATGTTTCAATTAAGTTAACTTAAAGTTATCTAGAACCAGTGTTAAACAAAGTTTCCACGTTGCCACATAACCGCGGACACGGCTTTCCGAAAGATTTAACCCTGCACGGGTGCTCCAACTAGTCCATCACAAATTACCACAAGCCGCATAGAAATCCTCAATCACGAAGCTCGCGATCTCGTCGGATTCCCTAGTGGAAAACCTCAACTCTGAGATTACCCAAAGCATCATCGGAATCCCGATGCACAAGATATCTCGTCAAAGGTAAAACTAGTCCAACAAGGCCGCCCGACGTGTCGACGATCCCGATAGGAGTCGCGTACCTTGTTCTCAGGACACGACGAATGAGCGATGGTTACGACGCCAAACGCCGAGTTGCCCCGGGTAGCGTTAATAAGCTGCTCTGTTTTGGACCAACACTCATGAGGAGCACTGGCCCGGGGGTTGATTCAATTATCCTCGGGGCCCGGGAAGTCCCTATGCAATTTTATTAGATGATTAGGCAAATGTAGTACCAATGTTGGGCCTTGCCAGACCAGCTTTAATCTAAAACGAATTATCAAGGTGGTCCCCATAACAACCCCGATCGTGTTAGGAGCGCTCATTTATGGAACATAACACCGGTAGCCGGAAAAACTAAGGGGGAAAAGGTGGAACAAAACACCAGACTAGAAAGGCCGAGCCTTCCACCTTTTACCAAGTATATAGGTGCATTAAATTAAATAGCATTTAATATGGTGATATAACAAGGAACCCATGTTTTCACATGGAAGCAACTGCACCTGCAACTAGCAACGCTAACACAGGGTTAAGCAAGCAGTAACATAGCCAATCAGTGGTTTGCTAGGTTGAACAGGTTGAAGGTTTCATGGCATTGTTGAGAGGCTCATATATAACATGTGGTAGGCAACGAGACGTGAACGGTAGCAACGGTAAAACTAGCATGGCAATGATAGTGATGGTATCTCGGGAAATGGTCATCTTGCCTGAGATCCCGCTTGGAAGAAGAATGCCTCCGTGAAGCAGACGAACCGACGTAGTGGAACGGGTCCTCACAATCCGGCACGCTGCGGAACTCTATCGAGACGAAGCAAACCGGAAACACAAATCAACACACGGAATTCACCACACGATGCACAACACAAATGATGCATGAGCAGCTGAAAACATGCAAGTCACGACATGACAACCCACACAATCAAACACTACACATTAAGTGAAGTTGCATATCGACGAAACTCCACGTCTAATTATTTAGTTCACTCCCGTTCAGGTACACGAATATATTAAATGTTGTTAAACATGGCACGAGGGTGAAGCACAAATTAACCTACCTAGCTAGGCATTTAAAATGAGACTTGAAACGACATATAGCGTCTCCGAAACGACCCCACGTGTTAAATCTTAATTCTGTCCAGATTTGTCCTAATCAAATTTTAGGTTTGTTAAACGGCAAAACAAAGTGGTACACGTGATTCTACTCGTCGTTCTGGTCCATTTACATATATGGCACATCTCCATCGGTGCTTCGGTTAATTAACTACGTCCTAAACCGGTTTTAACACATCGGCACACAAACCGATGCAAACAACACGCTAACAACCTTGAACATGCATGAGAGTTGGAAATTGTTAATCTACGCAAAATTCTAGTCAATTTACATCTTTAAATCACTACGATCCGATGCACGGTTGAAACGTTATGAACGTTTTAAAACAGTGTCATCTACTCTAAATATGCAGACACATATGCTGCAGCAAAAGAGCAGAAACACACTAATATATTGGGCTCGGTGCAGCAAAAGAAATGTGTGTAGCCAGGGATTCGAACTCTGGTCTACTGAGTAGAAATGTGTGGCGCTAGCCGCTAGGCTAGACATGTGATCGTGGCTATGTTACAGGTGTGGTCTAGGTGTAGCGTCTGCACCATGAAACTACCACAGACAAAATGAAATAAGGGTGCCTGGGACTCGAACCGAGGATCTCGCGATGGCACAACAGGGCGGTGACCAGCTAGGCTACTATGGACTCGTGGTAAAAAGGGATGCCTTCTCTAGATGAACATCAGCACACGTTGAATCCGAAACTACAAAACTGAATCTGAAACAGGGTATGTTTCTGTACCTTGCTGAAACTAGCACGTACAGGGGGCGACTTGGCTGCTCTCAACGGGGAACTAGGGCCGGCGTCGCGATGCTCCGGCGAAGACAGCGGGCTGGGAGGCCGGGAATGGAAGGAGCTGGCCAGATCTGGCTGTGTCGGAGTTCTCCCGTGAGATGGTGCGGGCGGAGCAGATGGGGAGCGAGGCGCTCATCGTCCCCTGCATCTGCAACTGTCAAAGTAGGACAGTAGCTGCGCAGAGCTTCGACGGCGGCCCAGGGCATGGTGGGCCTCCGGTAGGGCTGACAGAAGTCGGGAACGGGCGTATCTAGCGAGCCTCGACCGGATCCGTTGGAGAACGACGGCGGACGGCGAACTGCATGGCAGCAAGGCATCCATGGCGGGGCTGCAACAACCTCTGTCATGATCCTGACAGGGGAAAACAAGCAGAGAAGAGAAGAGAGGAATTAGATGAGGAAGGAGAGGGAAGGAGAAAGAAGAGGGGTTAGCGTACGCGAGGTAACTGGCCTTGGCGCTGGTTCTGGCCGAGGAGATCCCGGACGGGAACGGCACAGCTCCGGCGAGCGGTGGCTCCGGCGCGGTGCTGCTTGCTTGCTGGCGCTGTAGCTGATGTTGGACGCATCCGCTCGGGACTGAGGGGGCTGCGTGTACGCTCGGGCACAGGGGATGGGGTGGATCAGGAAGAACTCGTTGGTTGGGTTGCTGCTGAAATCAAGGAGAAAAAGTAGGCATCTCCGCTGGATCTGGATCGGGACGATCCTGAGGAGGGACAAAATGAGCGGCGGCGCTGCGGGTGATTGTTGGATGGGATAGGATAGGGCTAGGGTTGGTTGCTTAAATAATTAGGTGGGCTAAGCATAGGTCTATCTCAACCCTCTGATTTAGAGCGGATGGTCGAGATAACTAGGTTAGGGATCCAACGGACAAACCGATGATGGTTTGCGGTATTACGGGGTTGAACCGGATCCAACGGTCACAACCGTGTGTTTCGGGCACCGGGAGGTTTTCGGACCAGGTTGCGCGTAGGGGCAGTGCACTGTGCAGAGGCGCTAGGCGGAGATGACACGAAAAAACAGGCAACCCGGTGACAGATTTGAAAATACTGAAACGTCCGACAATTGACCGGCTATAGTGCCGCTATATAATAAACGGCATGGGTAACAAACGAGCTCCGATCGCGATGAAATTTGACGGACGGCCTATCTACACTAAATTAATACCGCACGCCAAGTTCCAGCTCAATCGGAGAAAGTTTTACGCACACTTTAAAACAAGTTTTCGACGATGCCGCGGGCGCGTGCGGTCGGGCTCAGAACGGACAACGACGTGAACCGGCAAATAACAACGGATGCAAGTTTTTGAAAACTGGCGGCAACGGGATGCCGATGCAATGCTGATGATGCACATGATGTGATGATGACGCGACAAATAGAAGTAGACACACGACGAAAACGGAAAGAAAAGGGGAATCTTCTGGAATGTCGGTCTCGGGCTGTTACAGTAATATGGACCGGAGTCACATGATGTTCACTAGTGCTGTCTCTCTCCCAAAAGACGATAAACAACTATGCATGGGTAAACAAACTACAGCTGGGCAATTGACAAAATTATAAACGCACCGCAATGCTAATCATGCTACTATAAAGTTAGAGGCTCAAAAGTAATGGGCAGTACGACAAGACAAGTAGACCATTTATTCGTCAGCATCTACTTAGTAATCATCCACCTTGAGATATCTATCCATAACATCTCGCTGGTATTAAGTTGCGAGCCCCACCCAAAGTGTAAACTCAAAGCAACGGACAACTGTATTAATGACCTTTGTGTAAGGTAAACAATCGTTGCAACCGTGGTCACAAGCACCGTTGTTTTCTCCCTAGTGGGAACAACACATCCCCTAGTCTCATGTTTCTATCACTCAAGCTAGGCATCAGGGGGCATGAACCCACAATCATGCATAACGCTCCCTCTTGGAGTTACAAACTACTACTCGGCCAAAGCAATAAAGAGCAACGGAGAACATGCATGAATCACTAAAGAACATAATATAAAAGAATAACCAAATATATAACCCATCACAATCTGAACATAATCTCATAATCCATCGGATCCCAGCAAACCGAGCATAGCAACAACACGAAAATTACATAGATGCCTTGATCATGTAGGGCAGCTCACAAGAGCTAATCATTGAAGCACAAGATTGGAGAGAAGACATCACATAGCTACTGGTCATGGACTCATGGTCCAAGGAGGACTACTCACGACACGTCCGGGAAGCGTCCATGGTGGTGGAGAAGCTCCCGGAGGTCAATCCTCCCTCCGACAGGGTGCCAGGAAGAGGTCTTGTGACGCTCCCGATCTCGGAAGCGCTGCGGTGGCGGAACGATGGAGAAATTCACGATTCTGGATCTCCTCTAAAGGTTTCCTATCGGAGAGGTAAATATAGGCCGAAGGAGGGCACCAGAGGAGGTGGCCCCACTCAGGCGACCTGTGGGCGCGGCCAGGGGGTAGGCCGAACAGGGAGGTCGCCTAGGCAGGCCCTGGCTCCCATGTGGGCCATCTTCGTGCTTCGTGAAGCTTCTGTCACGTTCATTTATATATATATTTCTTGGGATTTTTTGGACTCGGTAAATTTGGGTAAAAGTCCCTACAAAAAAGAAATCAGCAGATGGAAACTGGCACTGGGTGCACTGAGTTAGTAGGTTAGTCCAAATATGTGTAAAAAGATATGAAAGTGTAGCAAAACGTATAATAATGTCACCCAAAAGATCATCGAACAAGCAGATATTATAGATACGTTTGGAACGTATCACCGAGCTCCATGCCCAAATCCGTCGGCTTCAACCGACCTCGCCGCCGAGCCGCCTCGGCTTCAGCTCCATTGGAGCACCACATCGCCTTGGTCAGGCGACCCCATGCATGGCCGTGCCGCAAAGTCCTCCCTCCGGTGAGCCGCGTGCCCCTGTACTCGAGTGGATGTGACGAGCTCCCCTCATGCCGGCCCCCATGCCCTGCTCCTTCTTCCTCTCTCTCCCCGCCATCATGCTCCCCCTGCTTACCCTCTTATTCTCTCTCTCTCACTTCTTCTTTCGTCGGGTATAGGAGATGTCATGGCGCCATTGGCCATCTTGTAATAGCGCAAGTGCATCCCCTTGCCTTATTTGTAATGTATGCCATGTTGGATACCATAATGTGTGGGGTTAATCAAGGTTGTGCTTCATGACTCTCATCATTCATCATTGCATCATGGCATCATAACCATCATTCCATTGTTGCATCATGCTTGTTGAAGTGCTTATTGTGTGTGAGTGTGTGTCATGTGGTGTTGGAGTGCATGGAGACATGTGTTATTTTGGTGTGAAGCCCTCTTCACAATTTCTCAAAAACTATTGCAAAATCTCTTCTCACTCCTATACTACAATTATGGTGATTTTACTTGCTCAGTTCAATTATTAAAAATGTTGCCATGCTCCCAAATATTCAGTAGGTAATTTTATAAAAATATATTTGGTCACATGTGGTGTTTTTTATGTTGTGGTTTTGAGAAAATAGCCCCTTTAATAATTAATTTGGCAATTCTTCTCCCTCTCCTAAAAATACCCAACCAATTTTAGAAATAGGTGCATATTTTTAGGAGCCCAAATGTATTTTTGTATTTCCCCAAAACCTCCCCAATTCTTCTGTGGTGTTTTTGCAAGTTTGTGTTTTATTTTAATATATAAGGATTTTTTTTTGCGTGAGAGAGAGAGAGAGACGCCCAGTTACTTCTAATTTCGGGCCAAGCACATCTAGCCATCGCTTCCCCCTACCTCGCGTTCGTGAGCACAATACGAACAGGGGGGATGCCATTGATCCTCCCCTGCTCGAATCAGATGGCCTCGAGTGACTATCTCGTGCTATATAGGTCCCCCGCCGGTGCCTTAACCCGTCCCCGCACCATTTTTTGCCCCTCTCCTCCCTCTCGCACCGTCGGGTCTGCTGCCCCCGTCGCCATCGCCATGGCCGAGAGGAACGCGAGCTCCACTCCTCCGTGAAGCCAGTAGCCTCGGGAGTCCTCAAGGGAGCGTTGTGGGCGTCATATTCGTCCTCGTCAGCGCCGTTTTCGCCAAGGAACTGAGCCAAGGATACTAGCTACTAACATGTGAAACTCTAACATACTAGATGCAGTAGACAACATGAATAGCAGCAACACTGTATAGCAAAACATGTACGCATCTGACATGTTGATCAGGCCAACGGGAACACGACGCACGTACCAAACGTTTGTATTTGAAGCACATGTGTTTGATGCAGCTACGTTGTTGACTATGACGTTGGCGATGACGGGATGAAGTAGACGATGCTTGAGGCGGCGATACGCAGCACCGCCCGACTTGCTAGGTAGACGACCCGTTGTGGAAGCAGCGAGCAATCGTGCAGAGCGCTTCCCAAAAACCTAATTCGCCCTCTCCCATACAGGATCGCAAAGGCGACTGGTTCCGGAGACCTGCTCTCCCATTTGCCATTGGACGCGAGCGCTCGGGATGAGGTATACTACGATGGCAGCGCAAGTTGTGATACGAGGCAAAACCCTAGATGTTATTCGGTGTGTCTTTGGCCGACCACGATAGGCAGCATATATAGGAGGACCAAGGTCGGTTCCGTGTCGTGACCACGTCTCAAACTGACTTGGTTTCCAAGTCATATACTTATTGGACAAGAAATTCTTAACTTTTCTGCCAAGACATAAAAATAAAACAGCAAAAGGAAGCCGCGCCCCCGCAAGGCATCGGACCAGAATTTGGTGGACCGTTCACGCGCATGTCGCACGTACGCCCGGCCAGGTCAGGCCAGGCGAGGCGAGCGAGCATGCAGGTGGTTCTCTCCTTTGTCTTCTCAACACACACTTAGAGTGGTGGGGAGAACTCACTATATAAAGAGGTCCAATACTTCCTCCACTAGCGGTATGGGACTAAACTTTAGCACCACCACTTGCCATTTTATTCATGGGCTCAATTTGAGATTTCAGAATTTTGTAGATGGGCCAAGCCCATTAATTCTAACAATCCCCCACCAGATCTCAAATACCCATTTAGAGATTTGTCTTGTATCTCCACTTGTTTAATATACAAGTGTTTCAGCAGAGACTATTAAGTTGAACTCCTGCCTAGAACTTTAAGCTACATCCATTCACAACTTGACAATGGACTATGCCTTGATTTGCTAGTTTTATGTGAATAGGTTTCACTCAAAGTCTTAACCAGTACGTGGCTGCCAGTAGGCTACCCCGCGGTTTGGAGCAAATACGTCGTACTCCCTGGTCTCTTCATGAGCTTACTAGAGATTACTCAAATCTCCTAGATTGCGACGTTTTACAGTCGGAGCTCATATATGTGTGTTCTTTCAAGATTGTTCTGTAGGACGACAACTTTGCTACAATAGCCAATAGAATCACATTAAGGCATGTTGCCAACCTGCCTAACAGTACTTAAGCCTTAAAACTCTGAGAGTTTTGCATCTTCACTTAGAGACGGTCACTTATTACTCTCTTCTGTTAACCAATAGCTTGTTCTTCCCAGGTCATAATTCACGGGATCTCCGATCACAAAGGTTGGGTTACTACTATGGTGTAACATCTATGGGTCTCATACCCATCTCCCTAGATGCAATATCTATCACATTTCGTGATAGTCCCTTTGTAAAAGGATCTGCCAGGTTTTTATCTATTTGAATATATGTAACAATTATTACTCCGGAGTTTCTCAACTTCCTGTCAGATTTCAAACGTCTCTTCACTAGTCTTGATGACTTTGCGTTATCCTTAGAATTATTTACTTTAGCGATAAATGTTTGGTTGTCACAATTCATAAGAATAGTCGGTACAGGTTTTTCAACCACATGCAAGTCCATCAAGAGTTCACGCAGCCATTCTGCCTCTATAGTGGTTGTGTCTAACATAGTTAGTTCTGCTTCCATAGTTGACCTTGTTAATATGGTTTGCTTGCAAGACCTCCATGACACTGCACCACCTCCATGAGTAAATACATACCAACTTGTAGCGTATAGTACATCAACACCAGAGATCCAATTTGAATCACTATATCCTTCGAGCACAGCGGGGTGCCCTGAATAGTGAATTACATAACTCATAGTACCTCTCAGATAGTGCAAGACCCTTTCTAGTGCATGCCAATGATCATTACCCGGGTTGGACATGAACCTACTCAGTTTGCTCACAACAAAAGAGATGTCTGGTCTTGTAGCGCTAGCTAGGTACATGAGTGAACCGACAATTCAAGAGTATCTTAATTGCTCTCTTGTTTCGTTCTTGTTCCTTTTAAGTGTCATGCTGGGATCATAAGGTGTTGGAGAAGGCTTGCTATCCATAAAGCCGAAACGGCTCAAGACCTTCTCAACATAGGGAGATTGTGTTAGAGTAATCCCATTCTCATCCTTAATAAGTTTGATGTTTAGGATCACATCGGCTTCTCCCAGATCTTTCATGTCAAAACTCTTTGATAGGAAATCTTGACCTCATTGATCACAACAATGTTTGTACCAAAGATCAATATGTAATCCACATACAAACAAAATATGACACTAGTGCCTCCACCATGGCAATAGTAGACACACCTATCAGCCTCATTAATGACAAATCCCGCAGAAGTCAAAGTTCTTTCAAACTTCTCATGCCATTGCTTAGGTGCTTGTTTCAGACCATACAAAGATTTCAGTAACTTGCACACCTTTTTCTCTTCTCCTTTTACCACAAACCCATCAGGCTGATCCATATAAATTTCCTCTTCCAACTCTCCATTTAGGAAAGATGTCTTTACATCCATTTGATGAATGATCAGACCATAAGAGGCAGCCAGGGAAAGTAGCACCCGAATGGTAGTTATTCTAGCAACAGGTGAATAGGTGTCAAAGTAATCTTCGCCTTCTTTCTGAGTGTAGCCCTTGGCCACAAGTCGCGCCTTGTACTTATCAATAGTACCATCAGGCCTTAACTTCTTTTTGAACACCCATTTACAACCCACAGGTTTACAACCATATGGTTAACTCCCAAGTTCCATTAGAAAGAATTGAGTCCATCTCATTATGAACAGCTTCTTTCCAATCATCTACATCTGGAGACACATATGCCTCTTCAATAGACTTGGGAGTATCGTCCACAAGGTATACGATGAAATCATCACCAAAGGATTTTGCAACCCTTTGTCTCTTTCTCCTTACATGAGCTACATCATTATCCTTCTCATGGACTTCCTCGGGTGTTTGTTCAATATAATCATCAAATGTACTAGATTTCGAAGTTAACTCAGAAGAAAATCTAGCAATTCATAGGAAACATATTCTCAAAAAATGTTGCATCACGAGATTCCACTAGAGTATCTACATGCATATCAGGAACCTCAGATTTAACTACTAGAAATCTATAAGCAATGCTCCGCTGAGCATAACCTAGAAAAACACAATCTACTGTCTTTGGTCCAAGTTTGTGTTTCTTGGGGATAGGAATATTGACCTTTGCCAAACACCCCAAGTGCGCAAATAAGAAAGTGATGGTTTTCTCCCAACCCACTCTTCATAAGGGTTTTCTCTTTATTTTTGTTAGGAACTCTATTCAGGACATGACATAGAGTCAACAAAGCCTCCCCCACCATGCCTTAGATAAAGCAGCAGTGTCTATCATGGCGTTCACCAAGTCAGTCAACGTGTGGTTTTTCCTCTTGGCAATCCCGTTTGATTGGGGTGAATAGGGAGGCATCCTCTCATGAATAATACCATGTTCCTCACAAAATTCATCAAAAAGTTTGGAAAAATATTCTCCACCACGATCTGACCTAAGACGCTTGATCTTTCTCTCTAGTTGATTTTCAGCTTAAGCTTTATAGACCTTAAAGTAATCGAGAGCTTCATCTTTAGTTTGCAACAAATAAACATAGCAAAATCTAGTCGCATCATCAATCAAAGTCATGAAATATTTCTTTCCACCTTTTCTCAACACACCATTCATATCACATGGATCAGAATGTAAGAGTTCTAGAGGTGCCAAGTTTCTCTCTTCGGCAGCCGTGTGAGGCTTTCGAGGTTGCTTCGATTCCACACAACTATGGCACTTAGAACCTTTGGCAAGTGTGAAGTTCGGAATTAAACTCATACTGGATAGCTGAGACATTAAACCAAAATTAATATGACACAAACGAGAATGCCAAACACTTGTATCATCATTAATATTAGCACAAATTTGGTTTACTGACTTATTGCAAAAATGTGAAAGGGAAAAGCGGAACAAGCCTCCGCACTCATAGCCTTTACCTATAAATTGTCCAAATCTTGACACGATTACTTTATTTGACTCTAAAACTACCTTAAACCCATCTCGACATAGAAGGGAGCCACTAACTAGATTCTTGTTCATAGTAGGGACATGTTGCACGTTCTTTAGTTGCACGATCTTTCCCAAAGTAAACTTCAGATCCACAGTGCCAATGCCACGAAAAGAAGCATGCGACCCATTTCCCATTAGGACGGAAGAATCCCTTGCGATCTGATAAGAAGTAAACAAAGAGACGCCAGCACACACATGAACGTTAGCTCCTGTATCAATCCACCATGAAGATGATTGGAATACTGAAAGCACAATAGGTAAATTACCATACCCATCAGTATTGCTAGCGGTCACCATGTTGACTGTCTTGGAGCGGGTTTTCCCTCTATGGTCTGCGCGTTCTAGGCATTCTTTGGAAAAGTGTCCAAGCTTCCCACACGCGTAGCACTCTAGCTCAGCCTTGTTGAACTTCTTCTTCTTGAAGGTAGTAGTCTTTATAGGCTTGTTGAAAACAGACTTGTTATTTCCTTTGTTCTTGTTCCATGGGAACCTTTGTACCATATTGGCAGTAGGTTGAACCTCACCTCCTTTATCAGTAGTGTCTTTAGCCCGAGCTTTCTCTTCAACATCAAGAGATGCAATCATATTTTTGACTGATATCTCCTGCCTCTTGTGTTTCAGAGAAGTGGCGAAGTTCCTCCTTGAAGAAGGCAACTTTGCAGTCATGCACCCAACCACAAATTTATCGGGTAGATCACGCTTAAGGAGTTCCAGTTCCTTCACAATTCATTGTATCTCATGAGCTTGTTCAACCATAGAACGGTTATTCACCATCTTGTAGTCGTGAAAATTCTCCATGATGTACAATTCATTGCCTGCATCTGTAGCACCGAATTTAGCCTTTAGTGCATCCCACAGTGTCTTTCCATCTTGTATGTGCATGTACACATCACACAGACGGTCATCAAGAACACTCAAAATGCATCCCACAAACATAGTGTTGGCTGCGTGGAACTTCCTCTGATCTTCATCAGAAGCTCCCTCTGGAATTCCAACAGTAACATGGAAAAATTTCAGAGCAGTAAGCCAGAGCATGGATCTCACTTCCCACCTCTTAAAGTGCACATCGCTAAACTTATCCGGCCTCAGTGCATCAGAAAATCCAGCCATAGTTAACTCAGGAAATTGCCTACAATTAGGGTTTTGGATTGTTAAGAAAATAGGCACAATTTCCATGATTAATTCCAGAATATAAAGCATGACGATACTAGCTACTAACATGTGAAACTCTAACATACTAGATGCAGTAGACAACATGAATAGCAGCAACACCGTATAGCAAAACATGTACACATCTAACATGTTCATCAGGCCAACGGGAACACGACACACGTACTGAACGTTTGTAGATGAAGCGGATGTGTTCGATGCAGCTACGTTTTTGACGATGATGTTGGCGATGATGGGATGAAGTAGACGACGCATGAGGCGGCGGTACGCAGCACCGCCCGACTTGCTAGGTAGACGAACCGTTGTGGAAGCAACGACCAATCGCACAGAGCGCTTCCCAAAAACCTAATTCGCCCTCTCCCATACAGGATCTCAAAGGCGACTGGTTCAGGAGAACTGCTCTCCTATTTGCCGTTGGACGCCGGTACTTAGGATGAGGTAGACTACGATGGCGGCGCAAGTTGTGAGACGAGGCAAAACCCTAGATGTTCTTTGGTGTGTCGTTGGATGACCACGATAGGCACTATATATAGGAGGACCAAGGTCGGTTCCGTGTCGCGACCACGTCTCAAACCGACTTGGTTTCCAAGTCGTATACTTACCGGACAAGAAATTCCTAACTTGTCTGCCAAGACATAAAAATAAAACGGCAAAAGGAAGCCGCGCCCCTGCAAGGCATCTGACCGGAATTTGGCGGACCATTCACGTGCATGTCGCATGTACGCCCGGCCAGGCCAGACCAGGCGAGGCGAGCGAGCGCGCGTGTGGTTCTCTCCTTTCTCTTTTCAACACACACTTAGAGTGGTGGGGAGAACTCACTATATAAATAGGTCCAACACTTCCTCCACTAGCTGCATGGGACTAAACTTTAACACCACCACAACACCACTTGCCATTTTATTCATGGGCTCAATTTGAGATTTCAGAATTTTGTAGATGGGCCAAGCCCATTACTTCTAACAGTCGTCACCCTACTCGTCTCTGCCATGGCTATGGCAGTAGCAGCAGAGCAGCTCAAGCCGTTCACATCGCTTTGCCCCCGCGGATGCGCTAGCTAGGTGTAGCCGCGTGCATCGCTCTCGCCTGCGCCCGTGTCTCCCTGCGTCTCCTCGTGTAGCCCGTGCATCGCCTCGTCTCCCGTGGATCGCCGTAGCTGCACCGTCGTCGCCGCCTCTATCGCCGTAGCTGCATCGTCGTCACCGCTGTAAGCAGAGGAAAGGGGGGCTCTTTTTGTTGATAGATAAGTTAGCGCCGCCTCTATCCAGTAATTGATCGTAACCGAGTTGGTCAGCCCCTTGCGTCGCAACTTGGAGGTCGTTGGTTCGATACCCATGCCCCGCGGGCGCTTCTTTTTATTGTTGTTATTTTTCCCTGCGTTCAGGTTAGATCAAAAATATGATCTTAGTTTGATCCCCTATGGTAGCACAACCACCTACCCATTGTAGCAGCTAGCTGTTGTGTTAGCCACCAGGGGGTCTCGAGTTCGAGTCCCCGATGCCCGTTTTTCTTTTTATTGTTGTTATTTTTCCCTACGTTCAGTTTAGATCGAAAAGGTTATCTTAGTTTGATCCCCTATAGTAGCACATCCACCTACCAATTGTAGTGGCTAGCTGCTGCTTTAGCCACCAGGGGGTCTCGAGTTCGAGTCCCCGAGGCCCATTTTTATGTCGTTTTAGATTCTTGCCAGATTAGGAAATAGTCCAAATATGAACAAGGCCAGATTTGGCAGTGGCCAAATAGGGAAACTTTTGAATGTCATTTGATGATTTTGTGAAATTTTTGTTTTAGATTGGTGTGAGATTTTCCTATAGAAACATATGAGTGTTGTCGGCGTTCTGGGAATGGGGGTACCTAGACCTACCTGCCTGTGGCCCAGGACTGGCCCACTTCATCAGGCAAGCACATATGGGCACAACACCACTCAAGGCAAGGCCCTCACGAGGGGCCAATCCTCGCGAGGAGGAACAACGTCAAGACCCACAGGGAACCTCATTAGGACCCCTCTAGAGCGGTGGATATTCCGAGGCAAGGCCCGGCCTCAGGAGTCAAGGATGACGCCCAGGAAGGACAGGCGAGCAGCAGACAACAGTACAGAGCAGTTTCCCCTTTAGTGCAAAGGGGCAAGGACGTACCAGGGGTTCCCAAGGCATCTTCCAAAGGTTTCCTTTCTGGTGCAACAAGACCATCGCCGCCCACCAGCAGGACATACGTCACGCTGATACATCTCCAACGTATCTATAATTTTTGATGGTTTCATGCTATTATCTTGTAAAACTTTGGATGTTTTGGATGCCTTTCATATATTTTTTGGGACTAACTTATTAACTTAGTGCCAAGTGCCAGTTCTTGTTTTTTCCATGTTTTTGACCCCTTTCAGAGGAGGATTTTGAACGGAGTCCAAACGGAATGAAACTGCCAAAAAGATTTTTTCCGGAACAGAAAAAGATCGGAGAGCCGGAGAATCAGGGTAGGGGGCCACCAGGGACCCCACAAGCCCTCATGACGAGGCCAGGGGGGCCCGCGGCCCCCTGGCTTGTGGGCTCCGTGAGGCTCCTTTGCCCTAGGTTTTGTGCCTATATATCCCCAAAAATTCCACAAAAAAATCAGGAGATCATCGAAAGTACTTTTCCGCCGCCGCAAGCTTCTGTCTCCGCAAGATCCCATCTGGGGCACATTCTGGTGCGCTGCCGGAGGGGGAATTCGGATACGGAGGGTTTCTTCATCAGCACCATGAGCTCTCCGATGATGCGTGAGCAGTTCACCATAGACCTACGGGTCCATAGCTAGTAACTAGATGGCTTCTTCTCTCTCTTGAATCTTCAATACAAAGTTCTCCATGATCTTCATGGAGATCTATCCGATGTAATCTTCTTTTGCGGTGTGTTTGTCGAGATCCGATGAATTGTGGATTTATGATCAGATTATCTATGAATCTTATTTGAGTTTCTTCTGATCTCTCTTATGCATGATTTCATATCCTTGTAATTCTCTTTGAGTTGTGGGTTTTGTTTGGCCAACTAGATCTATGATTCTTGCAATGCGAGAAGTGCTTGGTTTTGGGTTCATACCGTGCGGTGACCTCACCCAGTGACAGAAGGGGTAGCGAGGCACGCATCATGTTGTTGCCATCAAGGGTAAAAAGATGGGGTTTTCATCATTGGTTTGAGATTATCCCTCTACATCATGTCATCTTGCTTAAGGCGTTACTCTGTAAGTCATGAACTCAATACATTAGATGCATGCTGGATAGCGGTCGATGTGTGGAGTAATAGTAGTAGATGCAGAAAGTATCGGTCTACTTGTCTCAGACGTGATGCCTATATGGATGATCATTGCCTTAGATCTCGTCATGACTTTGCACGGTTCTATCAATTGCTCAACAGTAATTTGTTCACCCACCATGATATTTGCTATTTTGAGAGAAGCCTCTAGTGAACACTATGCCCCCCGGGTCTACTCCACACCATATTTTCAGCCTTACACTTTTTTACTTCGTTGCACTTTCCACCTTCAGATCTCACTTTGCAAACAATCTTGAAGGGATTGACAACCCCTTTGAAGCGTTGGGTGCAAGCTCGTTTGTGTTTGTGCAGGTACTCTGGACTTGACGAGACCCTCCTACTGGATCGATACCTTGGTTCTCAAACCGAGGAAAATACTTACTGCACCTTTGCTTCATAACCCTTTCCTCTTCAAGGGAAAAACCAACGCAAGCAAGTATCCGTCAACGTGTCAATTTCTGGCGCTGTTGTTTGAGAAGTAGCAAGAAGAATTTCTGGCGCCGTTGCCGGGGAGGAAGATCAAGTCAAGAACTCATCCAAGTAGGTGTCCCAAACTCATCTCTTGCATTTACTTTGTTTGCGAGTTGCCTCTCGTTTTTCACTCCCCCACTTCACAAATTTGCCTTTTTCGTTTGCCTTTTCTTGTTATGAAAGAGCAATTCTCCGGCCTTCCTAGTGAAGATGCCACATCCCATCTCAATACCGTCATTGAGCTTTGCGATATGCAAAAGAAGAAAGATGTGGATAATGACATGATTAAATTGAAGGTTTTTCCTTTCTCGTTGCGAGATCGCGCAAAAACTTGGTTTTCTTCTTTTCCCAAAAATAGTATCAATTCTTGGGATAAGTGCAAAGATGCTTATATATCCAAGTATTTTCCGCCGGCTAAGATCATCTCTCTCCATAATGATATCATGAATTTCAAGCAACTTGATCATGAACATGTTGCACAATCTTGGGAGAGAATGAAATTAATGATTAGAAATTGTCCCGCTCATGGCTTGAGTCTTTAGATGATTATTCAAATCTTTTACGCTGGCTTGAATTTCTCTTCTAGAAATATCTTGGACTCCGCCTCAGGTGGAATGTTCATGGAAATCACGTTAGGGGAATCCACAAAGCTCCTAGACAACATCATGACAAACTACTCTCAGTGGCACACTGAAAGGTCACCTACTAGTAAGAAGGTACACACTATAGAAGAAATTAACTCGTTGAGTGCTAAGATGGATGAGTTAAGGAATTTGGTTGCTAGTAGAAGTGCTCCTTTAGATCCTATTGATATGCCCTTGTCTTCCTTGATTGAGAGTAGCAACGCTATCTTGGACGTTTATTTTGTTGGTAGGAATAACTTTGGCAAAAACAATGCTTTTAGAGGAAACTATGTTCCTAGGCCTTTTCCTAGTAACTCTTCTAATAACTTCGACAACTCCTACAACAATCACTACAAGAAATAAGGTCAATTATGACTCCCTATATTGATCATTGATTCGTCATTGTTGTCGTTTATTGACCTTTTTTTGACCAAATTTACAACGTCAACAGTTGGCCGTCAAGAATGAACAAACATGGCCTTTTCTAAAATTTTGGTCACGGGTCTCTATCGACCAAAAATTTGGTTTGGTCATTACCCATTTGTGTGAGCCACGTAGGATATGACATGGCCAAGCTCACGTGGCATTGCTAGTGACCAAATGGAATCATCATAAATTTCAGATCCCTGTCCACCAATCTAGCTACATGGGCCTGGCCCAATACCTATTTTACTATTGAAAATGTCTGATTTGTTTGGGTTGAAGAATTTTTTGGCTAGAAACACGCGTATCTCAGGATAGGCCCATTAAAAATAAGTACAACAGAATAAAAGATTGCAAATAAAATGTATATTTTATTTCAGTAGCATATCACATCAAATACAATACATCATCCTGCATAGTCATCTATTGATTGCAAATAAAATGTATATTTTATTTTAGTAGCATATACAATACAATGTATATTTTCTTCAGATTCACTATTGTAGTTATCGCTGTCACTCTCATTACTAGAGTCTGAATACCTCCTCTTTGACCTATGCTTGCGCCTCCTGGCACCATTAGAGTCAGAGTGGCCATGTTTCCTATGCCTTTTGTAGTCCTTCCTCTTCCCGTGTTTACGATTGTTGTCGCTCTTTGATTCACTATCAGATTCTGAGGAAGAATAGCTTCTCCTCCTGTGCTTTCTGGTATGATGCAAGGAAGTGCATCTCATAGAAGAGAGAAAACATTGTTAGTTTACTGAACATCTAGGATTATCTAGGAAGCTAGAGAAGTAGTGTGTAAATCAAATAAGTAGAGCAATATCTTCATAGAAAGCTCAGACAAAGATATTTTTGCAACCACGTGACATCTAAAATCAGGCATTCCAAAGCAGAGCGAAGCTAATTCTTACAACCAACAAATACTGGACAGAGCATGCCATGTCTAACCAAAGACTGACACCAAAGTAGCACTAAACTGATACATGACATCTGCTTAACCCCAAAACAGTAGCTTGAAGGTTCCAAACTGCTACACATTCACATCCTACCAAAAACATATACCGCTCTCGTAACTATACACAAACAAACTAATTAACCCGACCCACGTGACAAGGTGTGTTCATTGTTTACCCATATTGAATCAGTTTAAAATTTGAATGTAATCCTAATTTTCAAACTGTAAAAGGAAAGAAAGCAAGGGGCTACTGATATTTTATTTCAGTGAAGAAGATGCTTAAAATCAGCAAGTACAAGTGATCATGCAATACACTTAATATCAAAGAAGTGGCTTAACTAAAGGTTCAAAACTGCTAAACATTCAGAGCATAAAGAAACATGTGGGCCAAATTTTGTTCTGCGTCTCTAGTAACAATTCAAATAGTAATAACAAGTACTCCCTCCGTCCCAAAATAAGTTTGTACTAACTTTAGTACAAAGTTGAGTGACTTATTTCAGGACGGAGGGAGTAATATATATGCAATGGAGCTTGTTAGTAGTTAATGGTCCATAGAATAAGGCTTTCCTTGGTTTGTATCGCACCTATTCAAACTTGAATGTTATTGCAGTTCTTATAACCTTTAAAGGAAGCTACATATATTGTACATAGTCATCATACATGCAGATTTTTTACATCCTAAAAAATACTTATATTGCTCAGACATCACGTTGATCAAGAATATCCAAAGCGATGGATTGGAAGAAAGAATCTGACTCGTTCATGATTTCTTCAGGGCATTTTTTCAAACAGGCGAGAGCCTTGATGTGTGAGTGTACAGAAGAGGAGGTGAAATACATGCGGATTTGCGAGGTTGATTCACATATGCGCAAAGTAACCGCGGGATGTGGGTGTGGGATGGACTTACAGTTGCGGATGCGGGCGGCGGAGTAGCCACACGAGGAGTAGGTGCTCTTCCGCAGGTGGAAGCTGCGGGGGCCGCAACGGATGCACAACGTTAGTAAAACAATCAAGTCATCTAATTTATTGAGGGAAAAACAATCAAGTCATCTAATTTATTTATTTTGACAAATAACAAATAACATTTCCTGTCCATTCTCAAGGTTAGTAAAAACATTTAAATTCTATAACATCATCTCAACCATTTAGATATATTCACGTAAGTTTTTACAATCTAGACCGCATTTAGATACAACATAACATAATGACTGTGAATGTGACAAGTTTGTTCTCCCCTACAATCCAGTCTGAATGTTGCGGAAATATTACATGGATGCCAAAATATGAAACAGAAAACAAAATGTAATCAGTGATATGCTCAAATTTTACTACCATAATTTCTTTTCTGACAAGTCTGAAACTTTGCTTGATCTATTTCACATATTGTGCTAGGGAGGACTAAGTTGCCAACCAATGTAGAAATATAACTAATAGAGCAAACAAAGATAGTGATAGCTAGCTGACAACTATTCTAAATACTACAAACAGAGAAACATCCTTACGTTATCAATCATACTAAATTAAATTACGAAGCCTTGGTGCTTCCCTGAGATAAGCAGGTAGCCGGATCCATGGGCGCTAGAGTCAGTGCCTACGACGCGTCAAGCCTTCTCCTCCTACACATGCGATTCAAATATTGGTGGACACAGTAGAGGCGCTGCCATCATCACGAGAGAAACCTACAATATAGACTTGTGTTGTTTCATTGGGCGAGCGCTTTTTCTTGTGTGCTCTTTCGGGTTACTGGATGGAAACATCAAACATGTGTAAATGAGTGTGTAGTACTGCAAAAGGGTGAAGTTGGACTATGTATTATCATATTAAAGAATAGAACTGAAATAAATCTAAACTCTCACCCTCTCGTTCTCTCTATTTTCAATGAATGAGTATAACATGTTCGCATACCGGTATTCTTATCATGTATCTTGAGGGACAAGACGAACTGAAAGGACCACAAATTGCGTGCCAAATGAACAAACTTAACCAAATGAACAAACCCTAAACCCTGAAAGAACTATTGCCGCCAGCTAAGTACCTTCCTGAAGGAGAACACATATTATAACCAGCAAGTATAAATTATAACCAGCAAGCAGAAGTTATAAATTATAACCAGCAAGTATGTATGCTTGTAACACCACCACATGGTAGAGATAAACTCCCTGGTATGTGCATTTACACTGGCGGGAAAAAGATGCAAATGATCTTGGTGTGGTAACAGTGTAGATCTTCTTTAAGGTGTTCATGCCTTGAAAAAAACTAAATTGATGGAGCCTAGCTAGAATCGCATGATTACTCATCAAAAATAGCACATTCCCATCTGGTTTACGCTACAGAATGGCAATAACCTGAATGAAAAATAATATTGCCCTGTTATACAAGATAACTCTTGGATTTGAGAGCAGGTTAAACCATAATATTCGAAAAGAATGACGGGCTGGATGAGGGTCAGTATCCACCTCTCGGCAATTGAAATAAATCTAAATCAAATTGGCATCTTCCGTGAATATATACTCTCTAAATCGAATAAATATCCAATCCAAGTATGCATTCATAAGCAGAAAACAGAAATGATATTTCACTAACTCTGGTTAACTGAAGGAAACTCCGCTATGCAAGTATAGAAATGCAAATGCTAGCTAAACTCAGCTACAGAAACTTTCTCACATTGCATCGCCGAACGTCTCCGCTGCAGTTGATGAGTCTATTTAAAGTCCCTAGTTGATACTACTAGTAATTTTAGCATGACATACCTAACCAGTCGAGCATATATAACTGGTCCATCCAAGTTACTATTTATTGATTATTAAGCTCTGTCCGTCCAATCTTGACCCCGAACGAAGGGGCCGAATTAAAGTAAGTTGTTCACCAAATAAAAACAAATAATCCTTGTTGAAGTTGTTCATATGGAATTCCTTGGAGATGATATCGTCATGGAGAGAGATGTGGTTCCGGCAATGGCTGCAGCTATAAACCCGCGGCATGACCAATTCCGCCATCTCCAACCAATTTGATTCGCCAATCAAGTTAGGAATCAAACAACTGAATGAAGAACCAATAAGAGGTGAAGCATACTTACCCTGAATGCTCCCAGAGTCCCAGTGCTTCCTCCTTGAGCCCTTGGGCACCTGGCAGCAGTTCAACGGTGGCGCGGAGATTAGATCCGGCAGTGAGCAGTTGGTTGTTGATGCCCTTTGTGTCTCTTTGACTGAAGAAGAAGCATCACTAGACGCGAAACTCCACATTGTCTGCACCAAATTCAGTGATGCATACATGTTAGGATGTCATGTCATGTCAGCAGCAACCGATTGAACATCACCAAGCAAAAAAATCAAGTTGCTGCAGTGTGCTGCTCGCTACTAACAACAGGAGTAGCACGGGCCGGCCACGAGCGGGAGCAGTAGCAACACGTTCAGTCTCAGGTCGAGGACGCGGGCGGCAAACTCCTAAACCTAACCCTAGGTCGCCGCCGCGAGGAGAAGGGGATGAACGGGAGAGGTGGAAGACGACTCACCGTGCGTCACCGGACAGCAAGCGACTACAGGCGGAAGGAGGAGCCATCGGTGGTGCTACTCTACTCACCTCGTCGAAGCCCGAGCACAAACAGGTCGGCGGCGCGAGCGTAAAGGGATGAGCTATAGGTGGAGAAGGATCGCGGGCTCCGGAGCGATCTTGGGGAGGGAGACCGTGGGATCACCATCGCTTGCAGGTGGAGGAGCGAACGACAATGTGCGTGGGTGCGGGGAGGGTGGGAGCTGCAGCGGGTGCGGGGAGGGGATGGGGAGGGAAGTGGCGGCGGCGATCTGGAAGGGGAGGAGGCGACGAGTGGCTAGGGTAGGGTTCACGAGGACGAGTAGTGGGTCTGCTAGTTTTTTTTCTCCTTTTGTTCAGATTGATGAATGGATGGATGGATGTGGGATTGCTAGCAATGGACGGTAGGATTTGTGTCATGTCATCGATCCATGGCATAAATAGTTCCACCAATCAGAATCGAGCTTATGTAATTGTGTTTTTTTATTTTGTTTCTCTTATATTTTTTATCCTCGTATTTTGGGTAAACACTCAACATATTAGCCTCATGTGGTATGTTTAAATGACCCAATATTTATGGACCCATATTAGATTTAGATATTAGTCCGTATAGATATTGGATTTAGGACATATGGACCCATATTGTTGTCTCTAGTTGTATTTTTTGGTTGCCTAAAAAGAGTTGTACAATATTTATTATTTCCCTCAAAAGAAAGCTATATTTTTTGGTTGAGTGTTGTGGGTAGAAACACTTTTCATTTAATTATGATAGTATTTGGCATTACTGAAAAATTCACCCACATGTTTCTTATTGTCATGTTCAAGTTTTGTTTGTCTGAAACACCAAGTTAAGGTACCCTATACCACCTTTCAAAAATATTTATCTAAATAGGGTCTACACATTATGAGATTAGCATGGGCTCATATATTTCATTTTGGTAATTATACTTTGTTTTCTAAAATATTTAGGATATTAAAATAAATAATTATAATTTATTGGTACTTATCTAATATAATTTACTTCATCCATATACGTATAAAACAAAATTTTCCTCTCTATACATGACACATAGGCAAAATTGATGAGGTGTCGTCCAGTCACCTCCACACATATGTTTATGGTCTTATATTTGGTCATAGTAGCATTGAAGTATGATCATAAATAATTCTACACATCTTAATGACCATTTTGTGTAATAGGATCATGACCTAATGGACGCAAAAGGTCATAACGTTATGGGCATTGGACCATCTTAGACTTGCCATGACTAATTTTAGAGTTTTAGTCATGGATCAATGACCAATTAAACCACCGTCAGTACTTTTGGTCATAATTGAGTCTTTTTCTTGTAGTGAATACTCATGGAAATTACAATAGATTACCCTCTGATCTACAAAGTAATATCAAAGAGTTCATCAACTCTCAAAAGATTTTCAATGCGTCCATGGAGGAAAAGCTACTCAAAATTGACAATTTGGCTAAGAGCGTTGATAGAATGTCTAGTGATGTTGACGCTTTGAAAGTTAGATGTGCTCCTCCCACGATCAACATGGATGAAAATTTGAAAGCTATGCGTGTTTCCATGATTGAGAGCCAAGAAAGAACCGTCCAAATTCATGCTAGACATGAATGGCTTAAAAAGGCGTGTTCTCTTGATAAGAATCACAAAGATCTTAAAGTGCTTGGTGTGACTCCCACTGAATCTTTGTTTCCTTGTGTCAAACCTAATGATTATGGGCTGGATATTAATCCACTTTGGTTGAAAAGTGCCCCAATGATTCGGAGTCCATCTATCTTGATGCTAAAAGCATTGGAAGTGGAGTAGAAGATATTAAAACTTTGAGAAATAATGAAATTACTACTATGTATTTTAAGGAATTCAATTATGGTAGTTGCTCTTTGATTGAATGCATTTCCTTGATGCAATCCATGTTAAACTCTCCACACGCTTATAGCCAAAACAAGGCCTTTATCGATCATATCGTCGAAGCTATGATAAAATATCTTGAAGAGAAACTTGAATTGGAAGTCTCTATCCCTAGAAAGCTTCATGATGAGTGGTAACCTACTATAAAAAAAAACTATGAATGCAATGCTTTGTGTGATTTTGGTGCTAGTGTTTCCGCGATTCCAAAGTCTTTATGTGATGTTCTGGGTTTTAATGAGATTGAAGAGTGTTCTCTTAATTTGCATCTTGCTGATTCTACTGTCAAGAAACCCATGGGAAGGATTAATGATGTTCTTATTATTGAAAATATGAACTATGTACGTGTGGATTTCATTGTGCTTGACATTGATTGCAATCCTACATGCCCTATTATTCTTGGTAGACCTTTCCTAAGGACTATCGGTGCTATCGTCGATATGAAGGAAGGGAATATTAGATTTCAATTTCCTTTAAGGAAGGGCATGGAACACTTTCCTAGAAAGAAAATAAGATTGCCTTATGAATCCATGATGAGGGCCACTTATGGTTTGAGCACCAAAGACGACGATACGTGATTCTATCGCTTTTATGCTTAGCTAAGGGCGTTAAACAATAACGCTTGTTGGGAGGCAACCCAATGAATTTATCTTGTTATTTCTGTTTTGTTGTGTCCACACCATCATAATTCTGTTGTGATTGTGTTTTTTGTGTTTCTTTCTGTGTTTGAGCCAAGCAAAACCTTTATGACTAGTCTTGGTAATGATTGTTTGATCCTACTGGAAAAAGATAGAAACTTTTCGCTCACGAGATGATTTTTCATTTTTATTAAGAAAGAGCTTTTGAGTTGATTCTTTTTGCTGGTGGTTTATATGCCTTTTTCCCAGGTAGTCGTAATTTGGCAGTTGTTTTGAAGTACCAGAAGTATACGAAGTATACAGATTGCTACAGACTGGTCTGTTTTTGAGAGATTCTGTTTTTGTTGAGTTGGTTGCTTGTTTTGATGAAACTATGGTTAGTATCGGGGGGTACTAGCCATGGAAAAGTGATAATACAGTAGCCCAACACCAATATAGATAGAATTCAAGTTTTATACAGTACCAAAAGAAGTGGTAGTTTGTTTTCTTGTGCTAATGTTATCACGAGTTTCTGTTTAAGTTTTGTGTTGTGAAGTTTTCAAGTTTTGGGTGATGTTCTCATCGAAAAAGAGATAAGGAGTGGAAAGATATCTAGCTTGGGGATGCCCAAGGCATCCCAATCCAAATTCAAGGACACCAAAAAGCCTAAGCTTGGGGATTCCCTGGGAAGGAATCCCCTCTTTCGTCTTCAATCCATCGGTAACATTACTTGGAGTTATATTTTTATTCACCACATGATATGTGTTTTGCTTGGAGCTTCTTGTATCTTAGGAGTCTTTTCTTTCTGTTGTGTCACAATCATCCTTGCTGCACACTTTTTTGAGAGATAGAGACATGCACTCATCGTGATTTTGCTAGAATGCTCATAGTGCTCCACTTATATCTTTTGAGCTAGATACTTTTGCTCTTTGTGCTTCACTTATATCTTTTAGAGCACGACGCTGCGTGACTTGGTAGTTGGCTTATGCTATGAAAGTAGTCCCAAAGGTGATAGGTACCTAAAGAGGATGCAAAAACCTCCATCTTCATGTGCATTGAGTAGAAAGAGAAGACTTAATTCCTCTCAATTAGTTTTGAGACGTGGATTTGGTAATATTAAGAGCTATGTTAGTAGGGTGTTGTGAATCTAGAAATACTTGTGTTGAAGTTAGTGATTCCCGTAGCATGCACAATGGTGAACCGCTATGTTAGGAAGTTGGAGCATAATTGATCTATTGATTGTCATCCTTTGTGTTGAGGTCGGGATCGCGCGATGGTTAACACCTACCAACCCTTCCCCTAGGAGTATGCGTTTAGCACTTTGTTTCGATTACTAATAAAAACTTTCACAACAAGTATGTGAGTTCTTCATGACTAATGTGAGTCCATGGTATAGATGCACTTTCACCTTCCACCATTGCTAGCCTCTCTAGTGCCGCGCAATTCTCGCTGGTACACAAATCCACCATATGCCTTCCTCAAAACAGCCACCATATCTACCCACTATGGCATTTTCATAGCCATTCCGAGATATATTGCCATGCAACTCCCACCGTTCCGTCTCATGACTTGTGTCGTCACTCTTATATTTCCATTGCATGATCGTAAGATAACTAGAGAGATCTTCCAATGTCATACGCCATGCTATATCATTGCACATCCCGATACACTGCCGGAGGCATTTGCTATAGAGTCATCATCATTTTGAGCTTTGAGCTGTGAGTAAATAAAAGTGTCATGATCATCATTATTAGAGCATTGTCCCATGTGAGGAAATAAAAAAAAGGGAGAAGAGGCCAAAGAGCCCAAACAAAAAAAAGAGAGGCCAAGAGCCCCAAAAGAGAGAGAGAAAAAAAGAGAGAAGGGACAATGCTACTATCTTTTTCCACACTTGTGCTTCATAATAGCACCATGTTCTTCATGATTGAGAGCTTCTTGCTTTGTCACTACCTTATGCTAGTGGGAATCTTCATTATATAACTTGGCTTGTATATTCCAATGATGGGCTTCCTCAAAATTGCCCTAGGTCTTCGTGAGCAAGCAAGTTTGATAAACACCGACTAGTTCTACTTTTGAGCTTTCACATACTTATAGCTCTAGTGCATCTCTTGTATGGCAATCCCTACACATTCACATTGATATCTATTAATGGGCATCTCCATAGCCCTTTGATACGCCGAGTCAATGTGACCATCTCCTCCTTTTTTGTCTCACAACCACCACCACACTCTATTCCACCTATAGTGCTATATCCACGGCTCGCGCTCATGTATTGCGTGATAGTTCTAAAAAGTTTGAGAAAGTAAGAGTGCGAAAAAAATTACTTGGCCAATACCGGGGTTGTGCATGATTTACATTAGTTGTGTGAGGCCGATGGAGCATAGCCAGACTATATGATTTTGTAGGGATAACTTTCCTTGGCCTTGTTATTTTGAAAGTTCATGATTACCTTGCTAGTTTGCTTGAAGTATTATTGTTTTCATGTCAATAGCAAACTATTGTTTCGAATCTTACGGATCTGAACATTCTTGTCACGTGAAAGAAGTTGCAAACGACAACTATGCTAGGTAGCATTCCACATCAAAAATTCATTCTTTATCACTTCCCTACTCGAGGACGAGCAGGAGTTAAGCCTAGGGATGCTTGAGACGTTTCCAACGTATCTATAATTTTTGATGGTTTCATGCTATTATCTTGTCAAACTTTGGATGTTTTGCATGCCTTTTATATATTTTTTGGGACTAACTTATTAACTCAGTGCCAGGTACCAGTTCCTGTTTTTTCCATGTTTTTGACCCCTTTCAGAGGAGGATTTTGAACGAAGTCCAAACGGAATGAAACTGCCAAAAAGATTTTTTCCGGAACAGAAAAAGATCAGAGAGCCGGAGAATCAGGGCAGGGGGCCACTAGGGACCCCCAAGCCCTCATGGCGCGGCCAGGGGGGCCCCGCGGCCCCCTGGCTTGTGGGCTCCCTGAGGCCCCTTTGCCCTAGGTTTTGCGCCTATATATCCCCAAAAATTCCACAAAAAATCAGGAGATCAACGAAAGTACTTTTCCGCCGCCACAAGCTTCTGTCTCCACAAGATCCCATCTGGGGCATGTTCTGGTGCCCTGCCGGAGGGGGATTCAGATACGGAGGGCTTCTTCATCAACACCATGACCTCTCCGATGATGCGTGATTAGTTCACCATAGACCTACGGGTCCATAACTAGTAACTAGATGGCTTCTTCTCTCTCTTGGATCTTCAATACAAAGTTCTCCATGATCTTCATGGAGATCTATCAGATGTAATCTTCTTTTGCGGTGTGTTTGTCGAGATCCGATGAATTGTGGATTTCTGATCAGATTATCTATGTATCTTATTTGAGTTTCTTCTGATCTCTCTTATGCATGATTTCATATCCTTGTAATTCTCTTCGAGTTGTGGGTTTTGTTTGGCCGACTAGATCTATGATTCTTGCAATGGGAGAAGTGCTTGGTTTTGGGTTCATACCGTGCGGTGACCTCACCCAGTGATAGAAGGGGTAGCGAGGCACGCATCATGTTGTTGCCATCAAGGGTAAAAAGATGGGGTTTTCATCATTGGTTTGAGATTATCCCTCTACATCATGTCATCTTGCTTAAGGCGTTACTCTGTTTGCCATGAACTCAATACACTAGATGCATGCTGGATAGCGGTCGATGTGTGGAGTAATAGTAGTAGATGCAGAAAGTATCGGTCTACTTGTCTCGGACGTGATGCCTATATGTATGATCATTGCCTTAGATATTGTCATGACTTTGCGCGGTTCTACCAATTGCTCGACATTAATTTTTCCGCCCACCGTGATATTTGCTATTTTGAGAGAAGCCTCTAGTGAACACTATGGCCCCCGGGTCTACTCCACACCATATTTTCAGCCTTACACTTTTTACTTCGTTGCACTTTCCACCTTCAGATCTCACTTTGCAAACAATCTTGAAGGGATTGACAACCCCTTTGAAGCGTTGGGTGCAAGATCGTTTGTGTTTGCGCAGGTACTCTGGACTTGATGAGACCCACCTACTGGATCGATACCTTGGTTCTCAAACTAAGGGAAATACTTACTGCTCCTTTGCTGCATCACCCTTTCCTCTTCAAGGGAAAAACCAACGCAAGCAAGTCTCCGTCAACGTGTCAATTTCTGGCGCTGTTGTTTGAGAAGTAGCACACACCTGGACCCGTCCGTGCAGCGTTGGCAGTCACTTTGTAGGCGAAGACCACCTTTGGGCAGGGGAGCATGTTCCCCTTCAAAATTGGCTGTTGTGGGATCCCTTCCCGCCGAAACGATAAGGGAAGAGGACCGGGGGCGCCACTATATATAGAGGATAGGTTACTTAATAGAGGGGGATCTAACCCATTCGTTCACCCACAGACACCACACAAAGGCCACCTAGCCTCTGGAGGCCCCCGGGCGTTGTACTTGTTCATCCACCAACCTCCATGAGAGGCAATCCACCAAAGCAGGAGTAGGGTATTACGCTTCTCAGCGGCTCGAACCTGGGTAAACTACCGTGTTCTGTGTTTCCCTCACCATCGAGTGAGTTCTCTGCCATCACCAGCTAGTAGCGAGTTAGGTGAGCCGATCCCACGAGAGATCTTCATACACGCCCTGAGTTTGAATCTTTAGGGTTTTGCGGAGCCCGAAATCCTACATTTGGCACACGAGGTGGGGGGCGTGTCAAAGTTTCCTCCAAGCTCCGCCTTCACCAAGCTTCGCTGCTCCGATGGCTGACGCTCGCCGAGTTTGTGCCGAGCGCCACGCCACCTGCGTTTCTTAGACGACGCCCGTGGGCCCCGCCGGTCCGCGCGGGTCACGATCACCCATGGTGAACGCCGCCACGGGCCGCGACGTACAAGAACAACAAGGTTCCTCCCAGCCGGCTACCGAGCACCCGACGGCCGCACTACCACTCCGTGGCTCCTTCGGGCTTCCGGGTCGGCCTCGCGCGCCCGGACGAAGATGACGCATGGCCGACACGTGCTTGCCATGGACACCAAGCTGCTCTGCTACCGGCCCTCCCCTGATCGCCACAACGACTGGCTCTAGCGCATCGAGGAGCTCGTCGCCGCTGCCGGTGATTCTGTGGTGCAATCCTGCTCGTTTCGACGCCAACCGTCCCTAGCGAAAGAAGAGGAGCATGACACGCCGGCCCCACCTCCGCGGCGTGATGCACGCCCCGAGCTTAGGCAAGAAGTGCGTCCCCACGACGGGCCTCACGAACCCAGGGCTAGGCCAGGAGATGAAGCAAGCTGTCAGGTGGTTCCTCGGCCACGCGCCGATGCACGTGCGCTCTCGATGCTGCATGTCCCGCGTCGTGAGTGTTCCCCGCCCGAAGCAGACCCATTGGAGCAGCAGGACCAGGTCGCCCCTGCGTGCGCTGCACCCGTCTGGCCCGTGGTGTGCCTCGCCATTTCCCGCGAGCTCTACCCAACTGTGTAGCCCTTCAAGTTCAAGCTCGACCTACCCCCGCGATATGATGGCACCCTGGACCTGACCGAGTTCCTGCAAGTCTACACGCTTGTTGGGGCATAGTTTATGCCTAAGTAATTTTGGTGATTGATGACAGTACCGCAAAGGACTAACCGTGTGTGTTAAGATTTCAGATAACACACGTCAACGGCACAAGACGACTCACCTCCTCATTCGTGGAACAGAAGCACGGCGTTCTCTACGATTCTCTTTATTTGAGTCATAGGAAAGCCGTACTATTAAGAGGGGAACCGTAGTGGAAAGGTTTGGGTGGAATCAATCTTTGCACGCGCACACTTCACATATTTTCCCCTTGCCGGCAATTTTGGAGTGGCTCCCGCCTTTGTGTTTCCTTCATCTTTGCAAATGGTCCCCCAGCGGTAGTACCGTTGTAGCCAGCGGTAGTACCGCTAGCTGGCGGTAGTACCGCCCCTGGTCAGCGGTAGTACCGCTTCAGGAGCTTTGTACCGCCTGCCTAGCGGTTGTGCACGGATGGACCTTTTTGCGAAGACTTTCTTGGCGGTGGTAGTGCTTGCACTACCACGGGCCCAGCGGTAGTACCGCTGCAGCCAGCGGTAGTACCACCGGAGTGCCAGCGGTAGTACCGCTGCAGCCAGCGGTAGTACCGCCGGATTGCCAGTGGTAGTACCACTGCACCCAGCGGTAGTACCGCTAGACACGGGCTGTGAGTGGGAAAACGGTTGGATTTCCCCCCCCCCCCACTATATAAAGGGTTCTTCTAGCTGTGGAACCTCATCTCTTATCCTCCCAAGCTCCATTGTTGCTCCCTAAGCTCAAAAGTGCCAGATCTCTCTCCCTAGCCAATCAGACTTGTTGATTCTTTAGGGATTGGTTGAGAAGGCCTAGATCCACACTTCCACCAAGAGAAAAGTTGATTCCCCCACCAATCCCTTGCGGATTTTGTTACTTTTGGGTGTTTGAGCATCCTAGACGGTTGAGGTCACCTCGAAGCCATATTCCATTGTGGTGAATCTTCGTGGTCTTGTTGGTTGCCTCCAAGCTTTGTGTGGAGTTTGCCCCAACCTTGTTTGTAAAGGTTCGGCAGCTGCCTTCAAGGGCACCTATAGTGGAATCACGGTACCTTGCATCGTGCGAGGGCGTGAGGAGAATACGGTGGCCTTAGTGGCTTATTGGGGAGCATTGTGCCTCCACACCGCTCCAACGGAGACGTACTTCCTGTCAAAGGGAAGGAACTTCGGTAACACATCCTCGTCTCCATCGGTTCCACTTGTGGTTATCTCTAACCTTTACTTTGTGTATGCTTATGTTGTTGTCTATATCTTGCTTGTCTTAGTAGCTCTCGTTGTTAGCTTCATTAGGGTTCACCTCATTGTCGTAATATTTGTGAACCCATATGTTGTTTACCCTAACTTGCTAAGTTTAATTAAAAAGTGGTCGTTGTCTATTCACCCCCCCTCTAGTCAACCATATCGATCCTTTCAACGGTGAGTATAAGGGCGGCAGGAGGGGCGACAAGGTCATGGCGTGCTGGTTCCCCATGGCGCTCAAGGGCGGAGCGCTCTCTTGGCTCCTTAACCTCCCAAGGGCGTCCATCACCTCATGGGATACCTACGTGAACGCTTCATCGCCAACATCGAGGGCACCCGTGACCGTGCTCCCACCATGACACTCTCACGTAATAACGAACTAAGGATGTATACACCCGGGGCCCCCGAGGACGCGGAGGGATCCCTCCCATGCCTAGTGGCAACCCTACGCTCCACGTTGTGGAGAAGACCGTGACCCAAATGGAATCAGGCGCCTATGCCTCGGGGGTAGGGACACTTGTGAGGACAAAGCGTCCTCGCGACCTCCCAGACACACCCCCACCGTGACACTCTCACGTAGCAACGAGCTGCGGCTGTATATGCCCCCCCCCGAGGACGCAGAGGGGTCCCTCCAACGCCTAGTGGCAGCCCTACGCTCCGCGCTGGGGAGTAGACGAAGGCAATCAACTCAGTCCAGCAATGACTATGCCCGCATCTGGCAAGGAAATCAACACAGTCCACCAATGACTATGCCCACGACTATCCAGGAAGTCAACCCAGTCCACCTACGACTACGCCCACGCCCAGTGCGAGGGACAGAGAACTGGCGGTACAGAGCCGCTCGTACGTCTAGGGGACCCCTGAGCATCGCGACTCAGGGGCTTAAGTGCGCCCATAGCCCCTTCCCTCTTTGGCCGCTGATGACCTACAAGTGTAGGGGATCTATCATAGTCCTTTCGATAAGTAAGAGTGTCGAACCCAACGAGGAGCAGAAGGATCTCACAAGTGGTTTTCAGCAAGGTATTCTCTGCAAGCACTGAAATTATCGGTAACAGATAGTTGTGTAATAAGATGATTCATTGCAAGTAGCAAGTAACAATAGTAACAAAGGTGCAGCAAAGTGGCCCAATCCCTTTTGTAGCAAGGGACAAGCCTGGACAAACTCTTATAGGAGGTAAAGCGCTCCCGAGGACACATGGGAATTCCTGTCAAGCTAGTTTTCATCATGTTCATATGATTCGCGTTCGCTACTTTGATAGTTTAATATGTTGGTGGACCGGTGCTTGGGTGCTGACCTTACTTGGACAAACATCCCACTTATGATTAACCCCTCTCGCAAGCATCCGCAACTACGAAAGAAGAATTAAGACTAAGTCTAACCATAGCATTGAACTAGTGGATCCAAATCAGCCCCTTACAAAGCAACGCATAAACTAGGGTTTAAGCTTCTGTCACTCTAGCAACCCATCATCTACTTATTACTTCCCAATGCCTTCCAATAGGCCCAAATAATGGTGAAGTGTTATGTAGTCGACGTTCACATATCACCACTAGAGGTGAGACAACATACAACACATCAAAATATCGAACGAATACCAAATTCACATGACTAGTTATAGCAAGACTTATCCCATGTCGTCAGGAACAAAAGTGACTACTCACAAAGCATAATTATGTTCATGACCAGAGAGGTATTGAATAACATCAAGGATCTGAACATATGATCTTCCACCGAGTAATCCAACTAGCATCAACTACAAAGAGTAATTAACACTACTAGCAAGCTTACAAGTACCAATCGGAGTCACGAGACGGAGATTGGTTACAAGAGATGAACTAGGAGTTGGAGATGAGATGGTGCTGATGAAGATGTTGATGGTGATGAGTCCCCTACAATAAGAGGAGTGTTGGTGATGACGATGGTGACGATTTACCCCTCCGAGAGGGAAGTTTCCCCGGCACGACGATTCTGCCGGAGCTCTAGATTGGTTCTGCTCAAGTTCTGCCTCGTGGCGGCGGCGATTCCTCCCGAAAGCCTCCTCTTGTTTTTTTCTGGAACGAAACCCTCCTTATAGCAAAAGATGGGAGCCAGAGGGGCAATAGGGGGCCCACAAGCCCCCTAGGCGCGGCCAGGGGGGTAGGCTGTGCCTAGCAGGCTTGTGGCCTCCTGGTGGCTCCCCTCTGGTACTTCTTCCGCCCAGTATTTTTTCTAAATTCCAAAATAATTCCTCGTTGAGTTTCACGGCTTTTGGAGTTGCGCAAAATAGGTATCTCAAACTTGCTCCCTTTTCAGACCAGAATTCCAGCTGCTGGCATTCTCCCTCTTCATCTAAACCTTGTAAAATAACAGAGAAAATGCATAAGTATTGTATCGTGAAGTGTAATAACAGCCCATAAAGCGATAAATATCAACATAAAAGCATGATTCAAAATGGACGTATCAACTCCACCAACCTTAGACCTCGCTTGTCCACAAGCGGAAGCCGAGATCAGTAAATATGCCCACATGTTTAGAGATAGAGGTGTCGAAAGAACAAACTACGGCCATGCAGGCATCATGATCATAATTAGAACAACAATATCATCATATAATCTCTTATGCTAAAGTGACAATTCCTTCACAAGGTAAAGTATGTATCAACAACCTTATTGAGAATTAACAACCAATAGCCTTTAGTCATTGAAGCAATTGCAATTTATCATAACGTCGGAAAGAGCCAAATAAGAGCTTGTAGAGCAAATCCACATACTCAATCATCCTTTAGTCTTCTACAACTGCTACAACTCACGTGGTACTCATGAGATCAAAGTTTCAGTCGGACACAGTGAAAGATAGGGGCTTATAGTTTCGCCTCCCAACTACTTACCTCAAGGGTAATGTCAACAATAATAATTCATGATTACTTACTTGCAAGTTGACATATGAATATATATCTTTCCCTAGCACATGACGTTAGCCAAGATAAAGGAGAAATAAGGAATTGGTGTCGATCACCATGACACTTTTAAGGACAAAAAGTAAGGGTACAAGATAGGCCCTTTGCAGAGGGAAGCAGAGGTTGTCATGCGCTTTTGAGGTTTGGATGTGTGACCTCTTAGTGTGAAGTAACGTCACTTTATATTGCCTCCTGTGATAAAGAACTTTATTATGCAGTCTGTCGCTTTTATGTCTTCCTCATCACAGGTTCGTAGAAAGCTTATTTTCCACATACTAATAGATCATCATATCTAGGGAGCAATTTTTATTGCTTGCACCGATGACAACTTACTTGAGGGATCTTCTTCGATCCATAGGTATGTATGGTGGACTCTCATGTCAAAACTAAGTTGAAGGTCTATGGATGCACCAGTACTATCTCTACTTAGTGCGGAAGTTTTGGCTGATATGAGGTGGAAGAAATCGTCACATGCTAAGGGATCTCTAGTCATATAACATTGTTCGGAACCAAGAAAACATAATTCATTATGTTGTCTTCCTTGTCCAACATCTACTTCTAAGCATGTAATAGTTTAATGAGTGTTCACAATCATAGACGGTGTCAGAGATGATATATTTATATGTGAACCTCTCTTTCTTTATTACTTCCTATTAATTGCAACAATGACCAAGGTCTATGTTTGTCCACCCACAACAAGTTTCAATCAACATTCTTTTTATAAGTGAAGCCATCACTTCCCATGAGATCATTACATGATCATTCATGCTTTTGTTCTTTATTGTTCTTTTCTTTAGATCATGGCATGAAGCAAGGCCCTTGACTAAAACACTCTTTATTATATGACTCACGAGCTCGAATACATTGGGGGTGACCCAAAGCAAAACTCTAGCCTAGAACACTAAGAACTTTATTCTACTAGAGAAAGATAAAACCAAAAAGGATCGAACTAAGGAAAAGGTAAAGGCAAAATATGTGATGGTGATACGATACCGGGGCAACTCCCCCAAGTTTGGCACAAGCCAAGTGATTGCCCATACCCATGCTTAATTGTCTTCCTTTGAAGGTGATGGTGGTGGAGTTGTCCTGTCTTTCGATTCCAAGAGGGCCATCAATCTTTGATTTATACCTTGTAGTTTTGTGATATGTTTCTCCATCAAAACAACTTCAGGGTGAGATAAGTATTACGAACACGAGTTATTTCACATAACCTCAAGAGTTCGATCACGGAAGGAGGTAAAAGGTGGAGATAGGGTTGAAGAAAATCCTCTTCCTCAGCTGCTTCCTTGTTGAGCACAGATTGCCCTTCGTCCAACGTCGGATTCTCCTACTTAATTTTGCCCTTAGTTTCTTCAAGCTGCCTTTCCTTGGCCTCCATGACCTCCATTCTTGTCAGATCAACATTTACTTCTTCATAGACTTGAGGGAGATCGTTCTCCCCGAAAGATTCCTGAGACGACATCCTTGCCCTAAATCTACGGCAAAAACAGGCTCGAAATGAAAACAAAGGATATTTGCGTGATACGAGGGTCAGACCTTTCGGGAGAATATATAATGAATTTTTCCCGACCAGAAGGAGTACTCCATAGGAAAATGGAGTCCGGGAGGCACACGAGGTGGTCACAAGCCCCCCAGGCGCGGCCAGGGGGGTAGGTCGCGCCTGGCAGGCTTGTCGCCTCCTCGTGCGCTTTCCGGACTACTTTAAAATTTTCTATTTTTCTAAAAATTCCAAAACGGAGAAAAATTCTTACTGGAAAAGTTTTGGAGACGGTTTACTTACCGAATCAAATACCTCTTCGTTTTCGGAGTCTGAAACAAGCTGATAAATATCCCTGATGTACTCCTCCGGAGTTATGGTATTAAGAACATTGCTTTCAACATTTATGGGAGTACGTGAGATATAATGCTTGATTCTTTGCCCATTTACCACTCTCGGAAAATTACCTTCCGTGTTGTTGATCTTGATGGCACCGGAACGATATACTTCCTCAACAATGTAAGGACCTTCCCATTTAGAGAGAAGCTTGCCTGCAAAAAATCTTAAACGAGAATTGTATAGCAAGACATAATCACCTACATTGAACTCACGTTTTTGTATCCTTTTATCATGCCACCTCTTAACCTTTTCTTTAAACAACTTGGCATTTTCATATGCTTGAGATCTCCATTCATCAAGTGAGCTAATATCAAATAACCTCTTCTCACCAGCAAGTTTGAAATCAAAGTTGAGCTCTTTGATTTCCCAATAAGCCTTATGCTCTAGCTCAAGAGGTAAAGGACATGCTTTACCGTAAACCATTTTGTACGGATACATGCCCATGGGATTCTTATAAGCAGTTCTATAAGCCCACAGTGCATCATCAAGCTTCTTAGACCAATTCTTTCTAGACCTATTGACAGTCTTGTGTAGAATTAGTTTAATCTCTCTATTACTTAGCTCTACTTGACCACTGGACTGAGGAGGATAGGGAGATGCAACTCTATGGTTGACATCATACTTAGCAAGCGTTTTACGGAAAGCACCATGAATGAAATGTGAACCACCATCAGTCATCAAATATCTAGGGACTCCAAACCTAGGGAAAATAACTTCTTTAAGCATCCTAATCGAGGTGTTGTTATCAACACTACTAGTTGGGATAACTTCTACCCACTTAGTAACGTAATCAACAACAACTAGGATATGAGTATACCCGTTGGACTTTGGAAAAGGTCCCATATAATCAAAACCCCAAACATCAAACGGTTCAATGACAAGTGAATAATTCATAGGCATTTCCTGACATTTACTGATATTACGTATTCTTTGACATTCATCACAAGACAAGACAAACTTACGGGCATCCTTGAAGAGAGTAGGCCAATAGAAACCTGATTGCATTACCTTGTGTGCAGTTCTATCTCCAATATGGTGTCCTCCGTAAGCCTCGGAGTGACACTTCTGTAGGATCTGTCCGTGTTCATGCTCAGGTACACAACGTCTAATAACACCATCTACTCCTTCTTTACAAAGGTGAGGATCATCCCAAAAGTAATGTCTCAAATCAAAGAAGAATTTCTTCTTTTGCTGGTATGTGAAAGTAGGCGGTATATATTTGGCAACGATATAATTTGCATAATCAGCATACCACGGTGTACTACGTGAAGCATTGATGACATTCAATTGCTCATTAGGAAAGCAGTCATCAATAGGTTGTGGGTCATCAAGAACATTCTCCAACCCAGACAAGTTATCTGCTATGGGGTTCTCAGCACCCTTCCTATCAACAACATGCAAATAAAATTCTTGTAGCAAGAGAACCCATCTGATAAGTCTAGGTTTAACATCTTTCTTTTCCATGAGGTACTTAATAGCAGCATGATTAGTGTGAATAGTAACCTTGGAATCAACAACGTAAGATCTGAACTTTTCACATGCAAACACGACTGCTAAAAATTCCTTTTCAGTAGTAGCATAGTTTCTTTGGGCACTGTCTAGAGTTTTACTAGCATAATGAATAACATTCAACTTCTTATCAACTCTTTGTCCTAAAACAACACCAACAACATAATCACTAGCATCACACATAATTTCAAAAGGTAAGTTCCAATCAGATGGTTGAACAATAGGTGCAGTTATCAAGGCCTTCTTAAGTATTTCCAAGGCTTCCTCACAATCATCGTCAAAAACAAAAGGAATATCCTTCTGCAAGAGATTGGTAAGAGGCCTAGAAATCTTAGAGAAGTCTTTAATGAACCTTCTGTAGAAGCCAACATGACCAAGGAAACTTCTTATACATTTGATATCTGTGGGGCATGGCATTTTCTCGATCGCATCAACTTTAGCCTTATCGACTTCAATACCTCTTTCAGAAATTTTATGTCCTAAGACCATGCCTTCATTAACCATTAAGTGGCACTTCTCCCAATTCAAGACAAGGTTGGTATCTTTACATCTCTGCAAAACTCGATCAAGGTTGCTGAGGCAATCATCAAAAGAAGACCCGTAAACGGAGAAGTCATCCATGAAAACCTCAACAATATTTTCACAAAAGTCAGAGAATATAGCCATCATACATCTTTGAAAGGTAGCAGGTGCATTACATAAGCCAAAAGGCATACGTCTGTAAGCAAAGGTACCGAAAGGGCAGGTAAAAGTGGTTTTCTCCTGATTAGATTGCGCAAGAGGTATTTGGGAGAAAACAGAATAACCATCTAGAAAGCAGAAGTGTGTGTGTTTAGACAATCTTTCTAGCATTTGGTCGATAAAATGCAAAGGGTAATGATCTTTCCTAGTGGCTTTATTCAATTTCCTAAAATCAATCACCATCCTATAGCCAGTAATAATCCTCTATGGGATCAATTCATCTTTATCATTTGGGACAATGGTTATACCTCCCTTCTTAGGGACGCAATGCACCGGACTTACCCAATCACTATGAGCAACATGATAGATGATACCTGCTTCGAGGAGCTTTAGTATTTCTCTTCTTACTACCTCTTTCATCTTAGGATTTAATCTCCGTTGATGATCAGGAACTAGTTTGGAATCAGGATCGGTTTTAATTTTGTGCTGGCATAGAGTGGGACTAATGCCCTTAAGATCGTCAAGAGTATATCCAATAGCAGCACAGTGCTTCCTCAGAGTTTTTAATAATTTATTTTCTTCATGCTCTCAAAGGCTAGCACTAATAATAACATGATATATCTCTTTTTCATCAAGATAAGCATACTCAAGAGTATCAGGTAACTGTTTAAGCTCGAACACAGGATCACCCTTTGGTGGGGGTGGATCTGCAATCAGTTCAACACGCAAATTATTCTTAAGGATAGGATGTTGTTCAAAGATAACTCTATCTATCTCATTCCTTTCATCCATATGCATATCATTTTCATGCTCAAGCAAGTATTGCTCTAAAGGATCTATAGGAGGCACATCAATAGAAGCTAGGGCAATGATTTCATCCTTACTAGACAATTCTTTTTCATGATGTTGTCTACCAAACTTGGAGAAATTGAACTCATGTGACACACCTTCAAAGCCAAGAGTGACCGTTTGCTTCTCACAGTCAATATGAGCATTGACAGTATTGAGGAAAGGTCTGCCAAATATGATGGGACAAAAGCTATCTTGTGTGGTAGCAAGAACGAGAAAATAAGCATGATACTTAGTTTTACCACACAAAACTTCAACATCCCTAACAATTCCCAAAGGGCAGATAGTATCTCTATTGGCAAGCTGAATAGTGACATCAATAGGTTCCATCTCGAAAGGTGCAATCTCGTCTTTAATTTCATCATATAAAGATTGAAGTATTGCACTAACACTAGCACCCACATCACATAAACCATGATAACAATGATCTCCTATCTTAACAGAAACAACAGGCGTGCCAACAACAGGCCTATGTTTGTCTCTAGCATGAGGTTTAGCAATTCTAGCAGCATCTTCACAAAAGTGAATATCATGGCCCTCAACATTGTCGGACAGGAGATCTTTGATAATAGCAATGCTAGGTTTAACTCTAATTTGCTTAGGGGGTGTAGTATCTAATGTAACCCCTGCGTATCACGGTTGAAGCTTTAGAATGATCCTTTATTCTAACAGGGAAAGGTGGTTTCTCAATGTAAGCACTAGGAACAATAGGATCATTATAAGCAATGAATTTATCTTCAACTGGATTGGGTTTAACTTCATTGACTTCTAAGGGAGGATGATATTTAAACCACTTCTATTTGGGGAGATTAATATGAGCAGCAAAAGATTCACATAATGAAGCTACTATCTCAGAGTCAAGTCCATGTTTAGCGCTAAAATCACAAAAAGTATTTGTTTCAACAAAGGATTTAACGCAATCAAACTTGAGATTCATACCTGACTCCTTACCTTCATCAAACTCCCAATCTTCAGAGTTGCATTTAATTCTTTCCAATTTATTCCATTTGAAGTCAATATCTCTCTTCATAAAAGAACCGGTACACGAAGTGTCAAGCATGGTGCGATTATCATGAGAAAGCCTAGCATAAAAGTTCTGAACGTTAATTTCTCTCGAGAGCTCATGGTTGGGGCATGAATATAACATTGACTTAAGACTCCCCCAAGCTTGAGAAATACTTTCTCTATCACGAGGCCAAAAATTATAGATATAATTCCGATCACGATGTACCAAATGCATAGGATAAAACTTTTGATGAAATTCCAATTTCAATCGGTTATAGTTCCATGATCCAGTATCATCACATAGCCTATAACATGTCAATGCTTTATCCCTCAAAGATAAGGGAAATACCTTCTTCTTGACCTCATCATTGGGCAAACCTCCAAGCTTAAATAAACCACAAACTTCATCTACATAGATTAGATGCAAGTCGGGATGTGATGTTCCATCTCCTGTAAAAGGATTAGCCAACAGTTTCTCTAGCATAACGAAGGAATTTCATAAAAAATATTTTAAGTAGGTGAAATAGGTTGAGGAGCAACTCCTTGTACTTCCGTTCGAGGTGAAGATACCCCAAACAAGCTCCTCAAAGGATTAGTTTCCATAGTGCCAAGCGACAATACATTTCAGCACAGTATATAAATGTTTCCTTACGAAATTCCACTTACCAAAGGTACTTCACTCCCCGGCAACGGCGCCAGAAAAGAGTCCTGATGACCCACAAGTGTAGGGGATCTATTGTAGTCCTTTTGATAAGTAAGAGTGTCGAACCCAACGAGGAGCAGAAGGATCTGACAAGTGGTTTTTAGCAAGGTATTCTCTGCAAGCACTGAAATTATCGGTAACTGATAGTTGTGTGATAACATGATTCGTGGCAAGTAGCAAGTAACAATAGTAACAAAGGTGCAGAAAAGTGGCCCAATCCCTTTTGTATCAAGGGACAAGCCTGGACAAACTCTTATAGGAGGTAAAGCGCTCCCGAGGACACATGAGAATTCCTGTCAAGCTACTTTTCATCATGTTCATATGATTTGCGTTCGCTACTTTTATTGTTTGATATGTGGGTGGACCGGGTCTTGGGTGCTGCCCTTACTTGGAAAAACATCCCACTTATGATTAAACACTCTCGCAAGCATCCGCAACTACGAAAGAAGAATTAAGACTAAGTCTAACCATAGCAGTAAACTAGTGGATCCAAATCAGCCCCATACAAAGCAACACATAAACTAGGGTTTAAGCTTCTGTCACTCTAGCAACCCATCATCTACTTATTACTTCCCAATGCCTTCCTCTAGGCCCAAATAATGGTGAAGTGTTATGTAGTCGACGTTGACATAACACCACTAGAGGTGAGACAACATACAACACATCAAAATATCGAACAAATACCAAATTCACATCACTACTTATAGCAAGACTTATCCCATGTCCTCAGGAACAAAAGTGACTACTCACAAAGCATAATTATGTTCATGACCAGAGAGGTATTGAATAGCATCAAGGATCTGAACATATTATCTTCCACCGAGTAATCCAACTAGCATCAACTACAAAGAGTAATTAACACTACTAGCAACCTTACAAGTACCAATCGGAGTCGCGAGATGGAGCTTGGTTACAAGAGATGAACTAGGGTTTGGAGATGAGATGGTGCTGATGAAGATGTTGATGGTGATGAGTCCCCTCCGATGTGGGGAGTGTTGGTGATGACGATGGCGACTATTTCCCCCTCCAGGAGGGAAGTTTCCTTGGCACGATGATCCTGCCGGAGCTCTAGATTGGTTCTGCTCAAGTTCCGCCTCGTGGCAGTGGTGATTCCTCCCAAAAGCCTCCTCCTGATTTTTTTGGAAAAAAACCCTCCTTATAGGAAAAGATGGGAGCCAGAGGGGCAATAGGGGGCCCACAAGCCCCCTAGGCGCGGCCAGGGGGTAGGCCGCGCCTAGCAGGCTTGTGGCCTCCAGGTGGCTCCCCTCTGGTACTTCTTCCACCCAGTATTTTTTATAAATTCCAAAATAATGCCTCGTTGATTTTCACGGCTTTTGGAGTTGCGCAGAATAGGTATCTCAAACTTGCTCCCTTTTCAGACCAGAATTCCAGGTGCCAGCATTCTCCCTCTTCATGTAAACCTTGCAAAATAAGAGAGAAACGGCATAAGTATAGTACCGTGAAGTGTAATAACAGCCCATAAAGCGATAAATATCAACATAAAAGCATGATGCAAAATGGATGTATCAGCCGCCCAGGCGGCCCAACGGCAGTGGAGGTACGCGCGGGGCGAGCCCTGCCGATGCAGAGCCTAGAGCGCTCAACAAGCCACTTAAAATCTCTTAGGGAGAACGCTGGAGTCACTCGTACGTGAAGGGGGACTCCTGAGCATCGCGACTCAGGAGCCTGAACTGCGCCCATAGCCTCTCCCCTCTTGGGCCGCCCAGGCGGTATAATGGCGGCGGAGGTACGTGCGGGGTAGGCCTCGTCGACGCAGAGTGCTAAAGGAGTTCGGAAGTCTCAAATTGTCAGTTTCTTAGGAGGAACGCTGGAGTCACTATTACGTCAAGGGGGACTCCTGAGCATCACGACTCAGGAGCCTGAACTACGCCCGTAGCCCTTTCCCTCTTGGGCCACCCAGGCGGTCCAACGGCGGCGGAGGTACGCGCGGGGTGGGCCCTGCCGATGCAGAGTGCTGAAGGAGTTCGAGAGTCTCGAACAGTCAGTTTCTTAGGAGGGACATTGGAGTCGCTCGTACGTCAAGGGGGACTCCCGAGCATCGCGAATCAGGGGCCTAACTGTGCTCGTAGCCCCTTCCCCCTTTGGGCCATCCTGGTATCCGGTCGGTCAAATTGCGACGGAGGTACATGCAGGGCGGGCCATGCTGACGCAGAGTGCTGAAGGTGTTCTGAAGTTTCAAAATCCTCGTCGTGTTCCCCTCATGAGGGCTTCTCGCACGTCAAGGGGGACTCCTGAGCATCGTGCCTCAGGGGCCTAACTGTGCTCGTAGCCCCTACCCCCTTTTGGCCGTCCTAGTATCCGGTCGGTCCAATCACGATGGAGGTAAGCATGGGGCGGGCCCTGCCGACGCAGAGCATCACAGCAAACATGAAAGAAACGAGGCGAAGAAAACATTCAAGCAGTTAGCCAGTTATTACAAGCCTTAACACGTTCTTGAAAACGTAAATGAGTTTGACGCCTCCACGAGGCACGATGTGCATTGTAGGAAAAAAATAGGGGGAAGAAATCAGGAAGAGCCGCTGCCGCCGGTCGCTCCGTCTTCAGGGGGCTTGTCGTCAATGTTAGTGGCATTGTCTTCCCTGCCGTCGGCTTCAGCGACATTCGGAGATGTGGGAACGACAATGCGGGCGAATCTCTTCACCAACGCCTCCACGGGGCCCTTCATCGCCTCTGCAGTGCGGTCGCGGGCCTCAGTGGGGACCTACAGGATCATGGAGTTGAAGTCAAACTCCGGCTCGCGAAGATGAAGGTGACTGAAGACGCGTGTCGCCGCCTCAGAAAAGAGGTCGCGACACTCACTGTCCAAGATCTTGTCCACCTGGATGACAGTGTCCTCCAACTCCTCGGCGAGCTCCGCCGCGAGAACGGCGAAGCCGCTCCCTTGGGTGGCCAGAGGCTCGTCGAACTTGTCTCGGTAGAGGGTGTGGAGCACCGTGCGAAGCCTGAGCTCAACATCAGGGAAGCCGACCAGCTCCGCGACCTTCTTCTTCTCGGCCGAGGCGAGGGCTTCCCACTTGGCATCGAGAAGGATTTTCTTCGACGTGATCTCCTTCTCCTGCTTGCCCAAGCGCTCCTCCTTCGCGCCTAGGCGAGTTTCCTCTGGGGACAACTCTTCCACCCAGGCGGCGAGCTTGGTTTTGCAGGCATCGAGTTCTTCCTCCAGTAGGTGAAGCTGCTCGGCTAGCTTGGCTTGTTCTTCTTGGAGGGCCTTCAGGCAAGCCTCCGCCTCTTCACAACGTTTGGCAGTCGCCGTGGATCCTTCCATCACCTCCTCGCGTGCGGCACGAGTGGATTCAGCTTCCTTCATCACCTCCTCACGCATGGCACGAGCGGATTTGGCTTCCTCCAGTGCCTTCTCGCGCGCAGCGCGAGCGACCCTGGACTCCATATCGCCCTCTGCAATCACAACCACGACGTTGCCCACGGTAGCGAAGGCCGTGTTTAGGACGCCCTGGACGTACACCGGAGTCGTCTGGATCTCCCCCTAAGGAGCTTGTAGTGCTGTCGCGGGCGGTATCGTTAGAGAGGCAGCGTCACGAGGGACAAGGGGCTCCGAAGGTTGCTCGGAGATTGCAAGCATTGGCGCATCCGCGGAATGAGGGCCCTCAAGAACCTGCCCCTCAGGCAATGACGCCGCCACGACCGCCTCAGGACGCTTCGGGAGCTCGGGGACCAAGGCTTGAGAGGTCGCCCCCGAGCCTCGCCTTCTTCAATGGCTGGCGGGGACACGTTGGGGAGGGCCAGGGTGCATCCGGAGTCGCCTTCTCCTTGATGTTCACCTTCTTCCTCTTCACCCCTGGCGAGACAACGCCCCTGGACATCAGACAAAAAGGGAATCAGCCATGGGCGGACGATGGACGTGCGGGGCGTGCCAAAACAAGTCACTTACTCTTCGACCTCGACCCATCTCTTCTTCCTAGCCGTCCCAGCGATGGTAGGGGCGACAGGGCCCCCCATAGAGGGAGGCGAGCCCGGGGCCTCATATTTCCCGCCTACGGAGGAAGGATGCGTCAAGGGCGATTCAGCCCCGTGCTTCCGGGGGGCGAGCACGCACGCGGACCGCGTGGTGCGCGGGGCCGACGTGGGTCCCCTGGAGGTCCTGGTCGGGCGCGAGGAGATCACCGCGGAGACTTCGCCAGTGACATCATCATCTTCAAGATCACGTAGAAGGACAACCTATGATGGGAGAGGCACGCTCGCTAGGAAGTCGGCGGCGGTCTTTGATAACCCACAAGTATAGGGCATCGCAACAATTTTCGAGGGTAGAGTATTCAACCCAAATTTGTTGACTCGACACAAGGGGAAGAAAAAGAATATTCTCGAGTATTAGCAGTTGAGTTGTCAATTCAACCACACCTGAAAGACTTAGTATCTGCAACAAGGTTTCAGTAACAGAGTAGTGTGATAGCAATTGTAGCAATGGTAACAGTAACAACAGTGACAGCAGTAGCGGTAACAGTAGCATCAGTGAAAATAGTAGCGACAAAGTAACGTAGGAAGGACCAGTAGGAAAGGGCTCGTAGGCATTGGATCGGTGATGAATAATTATGCCGGATGACATTCATCATGTAACAGTTATAACATGGGGAGATATGTAACTAGCTCCAGTTCGTCAATGTAACGTAGGCATGTAATCCGTATATAGTCATACGTGCTTATGGAAAAGAACTTGCATGACATCTATTGTCCATCCCTCCCATGGCAGCAGGGTCCTAATGGAAACTAAGGGATATTAAGGTTCTCCTTTTAATAGAGAACTGGAACAAAGCATTAGCACTTAGTGAATACATGAACTCCTCATACTATGGTCATCTCCGGGAGTGGTTCCGGCTATTGTCACTCCGGGGTTGCCGGGTCATAACACATAGTAGGTGACTACAACTTGCAAGATAGGATCAAGAACACACATACATTGATGAAAACATAATAGGTTCAGATCTGAAATCATTTGCACTCGGGCCCTAGTGACAAGCAATAAGCATAGAAAAGTAGTAGCAACATCAATCTCAGAACATAGTGGATACTAGGGATCAATCCCCATCAAAACTAACTTGATTACATGATAGATCTCATCCAACCCATCACCGTCCAGCAAGCCTACGATGAGATTACTCATGAACGGTGAAGAGCATCATGGAATTGGCGATGAAGGATGGTTGGTGATGACGAAGGCGTGGATTCCCCCTCTGCGGAGCCCAGAACGGACTTCAGATCTGCGCTACAGAGGAAGAACAAGTGGTGGCGGCGGCTCCGTATCATAAAACGCGATGAACTCTTCTCTCTGATTTTTTCCGGGCGAAAGAGACTAAATAGAGCTGGAGTTTGAGGCGGGGGAGCCCCGAGGACCTCACAAGACTCCCAGGCGCGGCCGGGGGGGGGGGGGGGGGCGCCTCCTCGGCTTGTGAGCTCCTTGCTCTGTCCCTCCAGGTAATTCTTGCGCCAGTATTTTTTTGTATATTCCACAAAAAATCCTCAGAAATTTCCAGGCCATTCTGAGAACTTTTATTTCTGCGCAAAAACAACACCATGGCAATTCTGCTGAAAACAGCGTTAGTCCGGGTTAGTTCCATTCAAATCATGCAAATTAGAGCCCAAAACAAGGGCAAACGAGTTTGGATAAGTAGATATGATGGAGACGTATCAACTCCCCCAAGCTTAAAGCCTTGCTTGTCCTCAAGCAATTCAGTTGACAAACTGAAAGAGACAATAGAAAACTTTTACGAACTCTGTTTAATCTTGTTGTTGTAATTATGTCTAACTCATATTCAGATTTTCAGCAAGATCATAAGTTAACCACATAAGCAATGACATTTAGGTCTCATGGTAAACTCATATCAATGGCAAAATCAACTAGCGAGCAATAATAATAAGTTTCAAATGTCAACACTTCAATCAAAACAATCATGAAGCAATATGAACGGATGGTATCTCGCTAGATCTTTCTGAGACCCCAAATCATAAAGGCAGAGCACCTTCAAAGACCAAGGGCTGACTGAACATTGTAATTCATGGCAAAGAAGATCCAGTCACAGTCATACTCAATAACAATTAATAGCAAAGCATAAAAATGACGAAGGTGCTCTCTAATTGGTGCTTTTTTGAAAGAAGACGATGACTCAACAGAAACATAAATAGATAGGCCCTTCGCACAGGGAAGCATTGATTTGCAGAGGTGCTAGAGCTCAAGCTTTTAAAACAGAGAAAAATAATTTTGGGTGGCATGCTTTCATTGCCAACACGATGACCAAGAGTTTTCACCATCTTCCATGCTACACATGCTATAGGCAGTTCCCAAACAGAAAAGTAAAGTTTTGACTCCCCCACCACCGATCAATCACACTCCACGACTAGCCGAATACTTGGGTGCCGTCCATACCAACAACAATCAAGGGGGAGTTTTGTTTGCAATTATCTTTTCGATTTGAGCATGGAACTGGGCATTCCAATTACCGGCCCCTTTCTCGTGAATGATAGTGAATAAACACATATCGAGGATAACACGCCTAGCATGGAAGATACTGACCACCCCTTGTCACCACATGAGCGGTTCGGGCATGCAAAACAAATTATTACTTGAAGGTTTAGAGAGTGGCACATGCAAATTTACTTGGAACGGCAGGTAGATACCACATATAGGTATTCCTGCTTAGTACAAGTGAAGGCTAGCAAAAGACTAGGAAGCGACCAACTAGAGAGCGACAACAGTCATCAATATGCATTGAAATTAACCAACATTGAGTGCAAACATGAGTAGGACATAAATCACCATAAACATGAATATCATAGAGGCTATGATGATTTTGTTTCAACTACATGCGTAAACATGCGCCAAGTCAAGCCACTTGAATCATTCAAAGGAGGATACCATCCTATCATACTACATCATAATCATCTTGAAATTCATGTTGGCATCCCAAACAAACCATTATAAGCTCCTAGCTAATTAAGCATGGCATCAGAAACTATGATCTCTAAGTTGTCATTGCAAGCATGTTTCTCTCATAACAAAGCTGAATTAGGAATGATGAGCTAGTCATATTTACAGAAACAAAATAGATCGAGTTCATACCAGCTTTTCCAGGCTCAGTCACTTCATCATATATCGTCATTATTGCCTTCACTTGCACGACCGAATGATGTGAATAATAATGAGAGTGTTCGTGCATTGGACTAAGCTGGAATCTGCAAGCAAATACATAGGAAAAGACAAAGTAATATGGCTCTTTGATAGATAAACAGATATGCATGTGAGAGCCACTAAACATTTTAACCATGGTCTTCTACCTTGACCCAAAGAAAAAGAAAACTATTTACACGGGAAAGCTCCCAACAAGCAAAAGAAGAACGAGAAATCTTTTCTCAATCTAAACAAACACACGTGAAGAAAGCGAGAAAAAGAAATAAACTAGCATGGATGATACAGTGGCAGGGTGTGAACACCGACTATCAAAGTGACAGCGTGAGCAAGAATATAAAGTCGGTGAGAAACACGTACTCCCCCAAGCTTAGGATTTTGGCCTAAGTTGGTCTACTCTCATGGGGGGAAATAACCATCTCCGGGGTACTCCGGAGTGTACTAAGGGTGCCACTTCTGGGTGAGCTCCTCTGGCTCCCACTGATAAAAGTTGGGAACAGAAGGTTCTGACTTCTAGATTCATCCATCTCATGGTCATCAAAAGAAATCCGTCAATGAGGTTGGTCAAGTCTCCTTGAAAAACTTTTTTCGAATCGCATAAAACCGGAGAATTTTCAAATAGTCACTAGGTTACCTCAATGGGGATGTGCATATCCCCAACAAGCAAATCATACTTCATCTTAACAGTAGGTATAGGGTATTCGAAGCTCCCAATAAGAATCGATGAAGTTTTTCAATAACATTGATGCAATGTACTCGATATTGTTTCTTCGGAAAGTGCACCGTATACTCATTACCATTGACATGGAAAGTGACATTGGCTTTGTTGCAATCAATAACAGCCCCTGCAGTGTTTAAAAAGGGTCTTCCAAGGATGAGCGCCATGGCATCATCCTCGGGAATATCCAGAATAACAAAGTCTGTTAAGATAGTAACATTAGGAACTACAACAGGCACATCCTCGCAAATGCCTGTAGGGAAAGCAGTTGATTTGTCGGCCATTTGCAAGGAGATTTCAGTGGGTGTCAACTTATCCAATTCAAGTCTACTATAAAGAGAGAGAGAGGCATAACACTAATACCGGCTCCAAGATCGCATAAAGCAGTTCTAACATAGTTTCCTTTAATGGAACAAGGTATAGTGGGCACTCCGAGATCACCTAGTTTCTTAGGAGTTCCACCCTTGAAGGTGTAATTGGCAAGCATGGTGGAAATCTCAACCTCAGGTATCTTCCTTTTGTTAGTCACAATATCCTTCATGTACTTAGCATAAGGAGACATTTTGAGCATATCTGTCAAACGCATTTGCAGAAAGACAGGTGTGATCATTTCAATGAATCGCTCAAAATCCTCATCATCCTTTTTCTTGGATGGTTTGGGAGGAAAGGGCATGGGTCTCTGAACCCATCGTTCTCTTTCTTTACCATGCTTCCTAGCAATGAAATCGTTCTTATCGTATCTCCTATTCTTAGGTTGTGGGTTATCAAGATCAACTGGTTCAATGTCCACATCCTTATCATTGCTAGGTCGAGCATCAACATGAACACCGCTACCGATATTATCATTAGGCTCATGTTCATCACCAGATTGTGTTTCGACATCAGAAACAGAGATATCGTTTGGATTCTCAGGTGTAACAGCAGCGTGCTTGCTAGCATGCAAGTTCCTACCATCATTCTTTTTCTTCCTAGGATGACTAGGTGCCTCGGTGCTAACTCCTTGAGAATATTGTTCAATTCTCTTAGGATGACCCTCAAGATACAAAGGTTCTTGGGTCATTCTACCACCTCTAGTGATAACTCTAACATATTTGTCATTCAGCTCTTTGAGCAAGTCATTTTGAGCCTTAAGTACTTGTTCTACTTGAGTGGTGACCATAGAGGCATGTTTACTCAAAAGCTTAAGGTCATTGACATTTCTATCCACACAAGCACTTAAATGACTAAGCATACGAGCATACTGTTCCAATTGTCTGCTAACATAATCATTGAAACTTTGTTGTTTGACAACAAAGTTATCAAATTCATCTAAGCATAAGCTAGTAGGTATATCAAAAGGAATATCGCTTTCATTGAATCTACGAAGAGAATTTACCTCTACTACCTGTGTCGGGTTATCAAGACCATGTATTACTTCGATAGGTGGTAGATTCTTGACATCTTCAGATTTAATGCCTTTCTGTTGCATAGATTTCTTAGCTTCTTGCATATCTTCAGGACTGAGGAATAGGATACCTCTTTTCTTCGGAGTTGGCTTCGGAGGTGGTTCGGGAATAGTCCAAGCATTCTCATTGCACAAGATATTATTCAATAGAATCTCAGCTTGTTCCACAGTTCGTTCCCTGAAAACACAACCAACGCAACTATCTAGGTGGTCCCTAGAAGCATCGGTTAGTACATTATAGAAGATATCAAGTATTTCATTTTTCTCAAGAGGGTGATCAGGCAAAGCATTCAGTAACTGGACAAGCCTCCCCCAAGCTTCTGGGAGACTCTCTTCTTCAACTTGCACAAAGTTATATATATCCTGCAAGGCAGCTTGTTTCTTATGGGCAGGAAAATATTTCTCAGAGAAGTAGTAGATCATATCCTGGGGACTACACACACAACCAGGAGCAAGAGAAGTGAACCAAGTCTTAGCATCATCATTTAGCGAGAAAGGAAACAACTTAAGGATATAGTAGTGGCGGATCTTTTCCTCACTCGTGAATAGGGTGGCTATATCATGCAGCTTAGTAAGATGTGCTACAACCGTTTCAGACTCATAACCATGAAAAGGATCAGATTCGACCAAAGTGATTAACTCAGGATCGACTGAGAATGCATAATCCTTATCGGTCACAAAGATAGGCGAAGTAGCAGACTTAGGATCGTATTTCATCCTAGCGTTTAAAGATTTGTCCTTCCACTTGCGCAATAAATTCTCAAGATCATAGCTATCCTTACAAGCAAGAAAGTCCTCAGCTACCTCTCCCTCCATAACATAACCCTCAGGTATATCAGGCAATTCATATCTAGGAGAGCTAGTTCTAACAGCTGAAACAGCAGGTTGTACTTCAATAATTTCAGCAGTTTCAGAAGTATCATCACATTCAGAAGCAACTCTAGCAATTTGTGCATCAAGGAATGCACCTAGTGGCAAAGCAATATCAATCAAAGCATCATGGATAGCAGAAGTAGCATCATCAAGCACATGTGACATATCAGAATTTCTAGCAAGCGGTGGTGTCGCAAACTTACTCATAACTGAAGGTGAATCAAGTGCAGAGCTAGATGGCAGTTCCTTACCTGTCCTCGTAGTTGAGGGCAAGACTTTAGTTTTTGGATCTCTCGGATTCCTCATAGTGATCAACAGACGTAAATCACAAGTGACTCAGAGAATAGTGCTAGGCCTCCCCGGCAACGGCGCCAGAAAATAGTCTTGATAACCCACAAGTATAGGGGATCGCAACAATTTTCGAGGGTAGAGTATTCAACCCAAATTTGTTGATTTGACACAAGGGGAAGCAAAAGAATATTCTCGAGTATTAGCAGTTGAGTTGTCAATTCAACCACACCTGAAAGACTTAGAATCTGCAGCAAGGTTTCAGTAACAGAGTAGTGTGATAGCAATGGTAGCAATGGTAACAGTAACAACAATGACAGCAGTAGCAGTAATAGTAGCATCAATGAAAATAGAGCGACAAAGTAACATAGGAAGGACCAGTAGGAAAGGACTCGTAGGCATTGGATCGGTGATGGATAATTATGCCGGATGACATTCATCATGTAACAGTTATAACATGGGGAGATATGTAACTAGCTCCAGTTCGTCAATGTAACGTAGGCATGTAATCCGTATATAGTCATATGTGCTTATGGAAAAGAACTTGCATGACATCTATTGTCCATCCTTCCCGTGGCAGTGCGGTCCTAATGAAAACTAAGGGATATTGATACGTCTCCATCGTATCTACTTTTCCAAACTCTTTTGCCCTTGTTTTGGACTCTAATTTGCATGGTTTGAATGGAACTAACCTGGACTGACGCTGTTTTCACCAGAATTGCCTTGGTGTTATTTTTGTGCAGAAATCAAAGTTCTCCAAACGTTCTGAAAATTTACGGGGAGCATTTTTGGAAAATATGAAAAATATCCGCGCCAAGTTCCACGTGAGGGGGTGGGCCAGTGGGCCACAAGCCCTGGCTCCGCCACCACCCCCCTGGTGGCGGTGGGCAGGCTTGTGGGGCCCACACGGCTCTGCCGCCCCCAATTCCAGCTCTATAAGTTCACTTTCGTCCCAGAAAAAAATAAAAAGAGAAGTTTTCATCACGTTTGCGATACGGAGCCGCCGCCACCACCTGTTCTTCATTTGGAGGGCAGATCTGGAGTCCGTCTTGGGCTCCGGAGAGGGGAAATCGTCGCCATCGTCATCATCAACTTTCTTCCCTCTCCAATTCCATGAAGCTCTTCGTCGTTCGTGAGTAATCTATTCGTAGGCTCGCTGGGCGGTGATGAGTAGGATGAGATCTATCATGTAATCGTGTTAGTTTTGATGGGGATTGATCCCTAGTATCCACTATGTTTTGAGATTGATGTTGCTACTACTTTGCCATGCTTAATGCTTGTCACTAGGGCCCGAGTGCCATGATTTCAGATCTGAAATTATTATGTTGTCACCAATATATGTGTGTTTTAGATCCGATCTTGCAAGTTGTAGTTACCTACTATGTGTTATGATCCGGCAACCCCGGAGTGACAATAACCGGAACCACTCCCGATGATGACCATAATTTGAGGAGTTCACCAAGTGCTAATGCGTTGGTCCGGTTCTTGTCGGGACCCCGATCCTAAGCCATAGGAATCCAGCCTGTAACACACCGCATCTCTTTGCGGTCTCATGCATGGTTAACCCCACGGCTGCAGCCTTACCTTAGCCGGGACCGTTTGCGCCTTTTGACTCGCGTATGCAATTGTGTCGCTAGAAATCCAATGACAAAGAAACCGGATCGACATGTCTAGTCATAAACCAAAGTGCCAGTTCCGCACAGGGACATGCATACATGACCCAGCAAAGCAGGTGTCGGTCACCAGTGAATGTAGACGAGTCGTAGCAAGCTACAAGGACTCCATTACATCGCGTGACATTTCCCCAAAGGGGACAGACACATCAGCTAAGAAGGACACACGCCGGTCAACCAATGTGTCCAGAGCAGTAGCGAGCTACCATGGCTCGTTGGATCACAAAGGGGCATTTTCCTATAAGGAATGCTACTAAAGTCTACGTCTAGGTAATCGAACCCCATACATATCAAGTACGACACACGTACGCATGGCATACCGATATGTATAGATACATCGATGGCATCACAACATAACCATAAACATACAAGCTTTATTTAAAAAGCTCGGAAGAGCCACACACATAATATTACACAGTAGGGGTCTCGCGACCCATCACAACAGTCATTCAAGTTACAAGCCAGCGGAAGTAAATAAACTGTCTGAGTACAGACAGATGAAACTAGAAGGCACGTGGCCTGACTATACTACAGACCCACCCTAGGGCCAGATCGTAGCTGGGATACCAGCTACTCGTCGTCGTCGATGTCTAGGAAGAACCCTCCGTTAGGTTCATTAACAACCTCTGCAACAAATATTAAGCAAACATGAGTACGAAGTTACTCAGCAAGACTTTAGGATAACTATCTACTCATGCAATGTATCAATAAGGAATTGTGGGGTTTCATGCGGAAAGCCATCATTTGACTCGTGGCTAGACAACTTGCAATTTTAAATAATTTTGACAACTTGATTTCTCGCACACGAGTTCACTAACACCACAACAATACTCCATCGTGGAATCATTCCGTCTCCATACGGGAATGCCGTCCACGACACTCACACTTTATCTTGACAATTTTATGAGTAGCCATGGAAGTTATCTATGAACAACATATGTCTCGAAGTAGTCCATATCCGCGGACGCGGCTATTCGAATAGATCATAACCCCGCAGGGGTGTACTTCTTCACACACGCTCTCTCGACTTATCGCCATGTGCACGTCATGCACCTCGGCAACCTTCAAGCGGAAGCCCAGCGAGGGAGTCGGCCACGACCGTTAACCACACTAATACTTAGTCCAGGTCCATCGCCTATCTGAGGGTAACCCGCACGGAAGTCCGGCCGAGGTTTCCACCATGGCCCCAAACAATGTGCGCAGGGTTCCCAAGCCCACCATCCGGGTGCCACTTGGTACACCGTGACACTGCCTACCGCATCACAGCCCACCTCTCAGGTCAGCACTATGCACGGCCTCCAGCATGACTATAAACACCAGAAACTACTTGCAACTCCTGGACCGAGTACTAAGCGATTAATAAGTCGAGAGGGTCAATTAAGTATCCCAACGTGTGGTAGTATCTAGTCTTGTATTACATACACGGAACTCAGTTCCTAAGGACGGTTCCAATGAAACAACCCGCCATGTACTCCTACATAGCCTTTCACCGGTACCTTTACCAAATCAGGTTCAACACACAACCTTTACTTACTGAACACATTCTCACAATTCTGATAATCTCCTGGATGGCAGACCATACACAAATCTAAGCATAGCATGCATAGCAGGATAAGGCACATCATGGCTCACGCATCTACCAGTTATGCTAGGTTGCAAGGTTCAGCTATTTACTGTGACAAAGACAGGTCATGCAAAGGAAGTGGGTTCAACTAACGTGGCAAAAGCATTTGAGCATTTGATCCTAATGCAATAAGTAAGTGCAGGAGAGAGAACATGGGATTTATCGGGATGATCAAAATGGTTGCTTGCCTTGTTGCTCAGAGGAGGGACAATATCCGTCAGTCAGATATTCAGTGGAATCCGGAGGAGCGGAGCCTACCGAAAGAAATGACAACAATCAATAACAATCATATGCAACAAGATGATGCATGAGCATGGCATGAGGATGCAAGGTGGTATGCTAATATAGCTAACATTTATTAGGTTTGAAGTTGATTTGAATCAGACTCAATATCACTTCAAACGGGGTATTGTCGAATACCGTTTTAATTTATTCGACCTGATGCTGAGATCAACTTGGTTTTAACATGCATGGAAATGATATGTTAATTTGCTGGTTGTGATTGGTCAAGGTTTGATCATAGCATTTGTAATGGAATTCAAATGATTTTCAAATTCCAACACCAAAGCATTTATTAAATTTAACCTATTCATTATTCTACATGATTGGTCCAGTAATATTTTCAAACATGTTTGAAAATGACATATTCAGATTCCTTGGATTCTTATGATACTTTTTCATATATAAATTATTTTCATTGGAGTGCAGATTAATTTCTATGATTTTTAGAAGATTTGGGCATTTTATGGAACTCTTTTTAAACAGAAAATCCACTTATTGCTTCAGCATGGCATCAGCAGGTCCAACTGGCCGCTGAAAGTCAAACCTGACCAGTGGGACCCACTAGTCTGTGACTCTGGTTAGTTTTAGATTAGTTTTCAACTTAATTAGCTAATTAACAGTACTGGACCCACATTTTAGTGACTTATTAGATTAATTAATTTTATTTTTGTTAACCAAAATCATCCAGAGGCTGGCCCCACGCGTCAGTGGCTTAGGCCAGCTGAGATCCACCGGCGGCGAGGTCGTCCTCGCCGGCGGTGAGCCTCCTGCGACCACCAGTATGGCGGAGGGGCTCGGAAATGGCGTACAGACGGCCAAACTATGCGCGGAGTGCACCAGAGGAACGACACGTCTTCCGCAGGTTCATTTTTGCACTTAGCCGGGGCTGATCTGGGCGGAGATGACGCCGGCGACGAGCTTGGCGGCGGCCAAAGCTCGGGCATCATCGGGGTCATCGAATCAGAGGGAGCTCCTACGACATCTACTCGATGACCTGAAGCTGCTGGTGGCCTCAGAAGGACGAGTTGTTCACCGGAGGGCTACCGGCGACGAGCTCCCGTGGCGGATCTCGTCGGGCTCCGGTGAAATCAAGGCTAGAGGAGGGGATCGAAGGGGGAAACTTGGGGGAAAGCTGCGCAAGCTCACGAGGAGTGCAGTGGTGGCGCTAGCTTGCTCGGGGACGGCCTGGAGAGGGAGAACACCTGTGATGAACTTCGGTGACCCGAGGAAGAAGACGACTGCGTCTCGTCGTTTCACTGCGTCTCGGCGTCGGGCTTGTGGCTAGGAAGCTTCAGGGAGCTGCGGCGGTTCTATTGCGCGACTCAGGAGGGAAAAAGGTAGGCTAGAACGACGGCGAGCTCGAGCTCTGCTCGGGCTCCAATGGCGGCAGTGGGGAACGAAGCAGAGGGGGAGAATGAGGAGAGGATGAGCTCGGGCACGCCTCAGGAGGGTTATCCCCTCGCATGCCAGCGCAAAGCAGCGGCCAGGCAGGCGCACAGGTGCGTGGCCGCGCTGGAGTACGCGGCGGCCACCTCTTGCTGCCCACTGGCGGGGAGATAGACGACAGGAAGAAGCTGGGCCGGGCCAGGTGAGCGACATGTAAGTCGTTCCTCATTTTTTTCTGTTTTGTTTCTGTTTTGCTAACTATTTTGATTTGCTATTTATTTCAGCTCCAAAATAGTTTATAAAATTATTTTGAACACACCAGAATATTAGTTGGAATATATCCAATCATTCCTGAAGTTTTCAACATTTTTGAAAACTTAAAGTTTTTGAATTCAAATTTTAAACTTGAATCCAGTAGGTTTTTGCATTTAAATAAAATGCCAAAGGTTTTATGAAAATAGTTTTCTTCACTGCTTATTTGCTTTCATGAATTATCAGAAAAGTTGAACTTTTCTTGAGGCCATTTTGGGTTCGTTGATTTGAACAAGTTTAGAATTTCTTTGAATTTGAGAAGTGGCTAGGGTTTTTGAGTTTTGCTTCACCACTTGCTTTGATCTTGTTGAAATTTTCTTGGCTGCAATGCAAAGAAGATATGAGCACAATGCTATACTTGATTAGGGTTTCAGGGATGTGACAACTCACCCCCACTCAATAGAATCTCGTCCCGAGATTTAGAAGTCGTCGGGAATAACGCGGGATACTCAAGTCGGAGACGATCCTCTCTTTCCCAAGTGGCCTCCTTCTCAGAATGATTTGACCATTGAACTTTAAGAAACTTGAGGTTTCGACGTTGAGTGGTACGTTTAGCTTGATCAAGAATACGCACAGGGTATTCTCGGTATGAAAGGTTATCTTGGAGATCAAGCGTTTCGTGGTCCACTTCACGGATAGGATCCGAAAAGCAACACCTGAGTTGCGAGACGTGGAAGACATCATGAACCTTGGAAAGATGCGGAGGAAGTTCCAAGTGGTAGGCAACTTCTCCTCGTTTGGCAAGAATGCGAAAAGGACCAATATAACGAGGAGCCAACTTGCCCTTGATACCGAATCGATGGGTACCCTTCAAAGGTGTAACCCGAAGGTAAGCCTTCTCGTCAACTTCAAAAGTCACAGCCTTATGATGACGATCATATTGGCTCTTTTGACGAGACTGGGCTGTTTTCAACTTTTCACAAATAATGCGAACCTGCTCTTCTGCATCCTGGATCATATCCAGGCCAAAGAGTTGCCTCTCTCCGGTTTGTGACCAATTAAGAGGTGTTCGACATCTTCGTCCATAGAGAACTTCAAAATGGGCTTTGCCCAAGCTTGCTTGATAACTATTGTTATAAGCAAATTCGGCGAATGGAAGGCACTTCTCCCAATTCATACCGAACGATATAACACAAGCTCGGAGCATATCTTCTAGGATTTGATTCACTCTTTCTACTTGACCACTTGATTGAGGATGGAAAGCAGTGCTAAAAGATAGGTGAGTCCCCATAGCATTCTGAAAACTTTCCCAGAAGCGAGAAGTAAAGATACTCCCACGGTCTGAGTTAATCTCCAGAGGAACACCATGAAGAGACACTATTCGAGAGATATATAACTCTGCTAGCTGGCTAGCTGTTATACTCTCACGAACTGGAAGAAAATGAGCTACTTCGGAGAGACGGTCAATGACCACAAAGATAGCATTATTTCCTTTCTTAGTCTTGGGAAATCCGGTAATGAAATCCATACTAACCCTATCCCATTTCCATTCAGGAATAGCTAGAGGTTGAAGGGTGCCAGCATGCCTTTGGTGTTCTTCCTTAACTCGACGACAAACGTCGCAGTTAGCAACGAACTCAGCAATTTCTCTCTTCATCCTAGTCGACCAAAACCTCTGGCGTAGGTCTTGATACATCTTAGTACTTCCGGGATGAATGGTGAGAGGAGAATCATGAGCCTCCTTAAGGATCAATTGCCGCATACGTTTGCTCTTAGGAACCACTAAACGGTTCTAAAAGAACACAACACCTTTCTCATTGACGGAGAAATCCCTAGCATTTCCGCTAGCAATATTCTCCTTGATCCGGGATATACCCTTATGATAAGCCTACACGGCTATGATTTGATCCCTAAGAGTAGGCTTCGCCACCAGGGTAGAAAGGAATCCTTGAGGAACAATATGGAGATTTAACTTCCGAAATTCCTCATAGAGATGTGGTTGACCTTGTTGTAGCATCAAATTGTTACAATAAGATTTACGACTTAGTGCATCAGCCATAACATTGGCCTTCCCCAGGGTGTAAGTTATCCCTAAGTCGTAATCTGAGATCAACTCAACCCACCGTCTTTGCCTGAGATTCAAATCCGGCTGGGTGAAGATATATTTCAGACTTTGGTGATCACTGAATATTTCGCAACGATTACCAAGGAGGTAATGTCGCCAGGTTTTTAGCGCATGGACTACAACTGCAAGCTCAAGATCATGTGTGGGATAATTATCCTCATGCGGAAGCAACTGTCGAGATGCGTATGCAATCACATGACAATCTTGCATGAGAATGCAACCTAATCCTTGTCGCGAGGCGTCGCAATAGATAACAAAGTCCTTAGAAAAATCTGGTGGTAGCAACACCGGTGTGGATGTCACGCGTCTTTTCAGTTCCTGAAAACTATGCTCACACAGTGGTCTCCACTCGAACTTTTTATCTTTCTTGAGGAGTTCAGTTAGAGGCTTTGCAACCTTGGAGAAATTCTCGACAAAGCGACGACAATAGCTCGCTAGACTAAGAAAACTCCTAACTTGCTTAACCGATTCAGGTTGTGTCCAATCAAGGACAGCTTGAACTCTCTCGGGATTGACAGCAATACACTTACCAGAGATTACGTGACCTAGATAGGTCACTTCTGGTAACCAAAATTCACATTTTGAAAACTTGGCATAAAGGCGATGCTCTCGAAGTTTCATCAATACCAGCCTTAGATGCTCGGCATGTTCTCGTTCGTTCTTCGAGTAGATGAGAATATCATCGAGGTATACCACGACGAATTTATCCAAATACTCCATGAAGATTGAATTCATCAGACGATAGAAGGTGGCTGGGGCATTGGTTAAACCGAAGGACATGACGGTGTACTCGTATTGGCCATAACGAGTTACAAAAGCCGTTTTTGGAATGTCCCCGTTTTGGATCTTGATTTGATGGTATCCCAACCTCAAATCCATTTTGGAGAAGACTGAGGATCCAGCGAGCTGATCATACAGGTCATTGATCCTGGGGAGCAGATACTTGTTCTTTATGGTGACCAGATTCACTGGTCGATAATCTACAACCATCCGATCCGTTCCATCCTTCTTCTTAACGAAGAGGACGGGGCAAGCCCAAGGAGAAGACCTAGGACGAATGAAACCTTTATTCAAAGCCTCATCTAGTTTCTTCTTAAGTTCGGCTAGATCCAGGGGTGCCATCTTATATGGTCTTCTGGCTATTGGAACAGTTCCCGGAACAAGATCTATTACGAACTCTACATCTTTGTGAGGTGGAATTCCTGGCAGTTCCTCTGGAAAAACATCCGGGAAGTCACGGACTACCGGAATGTCTTCAAGTTCCGGAAGAGGGTTGGCATTGAGGGAATAGAGTTGACATTTGGCAACTGGAGTAGAGACATTGACTATCTCACCCGAGGGATGGGTAAGCTGAACATTTCTAGAATGAGTATCAATCTTGGCATAATGAGCTGACATCCAGTCCATACCCAAGATGATATTAATATCCGAAGATTTCAGGGCTATCAATGAGGCTAGAAAAACTAGCCTGTCTACTAGAATTTCATTGTCATAGGTTATCCTAGAGGTTTGCCACTTACTACCAGGGGTTTGGACAACCAATGGAATTGGCATATCACAAAAAGACATGTTATGCAACTGTGCATAACTTTCTGAAATGAAGGAATGAGAAGACCCAGTGTCAAAAAGAAGAGACGCTGGGTGATGATTAACAAGAAGCGTACCCAGTATGACGTCGGGATCCTCTGCAGCTTCTTCTGCTGGGACATAGTTCACACGGCCACGTGCAGTAGTTGGCTTCACATAGTAAGCTTTGCCCGACTTGCCTTGCCCGATGGACTTTTCGGGTTGCTTGGCACCCACATTCTGATGACACTCACGGGAATAGTGCCTTGGTTCTCCACACTTGTAGCATATCACTTGGTTGGCACGTGGTGCAGCATTGCTAGCTGGACCACCATAGGTTTTTGCTGGAGGGTTGGTCTGATTCGTCTGAGGCGCCGCGTAGGATGTCCTCGGAGTGTATCTTGGTGGCAGAGAACTGTTTGGAACCCACAACCTGCGATTTGGAAGCGCGGAACCAGATGACGAGCCAAAGTCACGGGAGTGCTTCTTTGTGGCTTCGAAGTCGGTATGACCAGTCTCGGCACTGATCGCCTTGTTGACCAAGGCTTGGAAGCTTGTACACTCGCGGAGGCGCAAATCACGGCGAAGCTCAGGGCTCAGACCCTTACAGAATCTTGCTTGCTTCTTGGCATCAGTAGACACCTCCTGTGTTGCATAGCGGGCGAGGTTACCGAACTCGCGGCTATAGGCATCCACGTCAACTTGCCCTGGGTGAATGCACATAACTCCTCTCTCTTTCTGTCCATCAGGCCCTCTGGAATATGGTGCAGACGGAAGGCTGCACTAAAGTCTGCCCATGTGGCTGCTGGTTCAGCAGGACGCATAGCTTCAAAGTTCTCCCACCACAGATTGGTGGGTCCTTCCAGAAAATACGCCGCAAAGGTCACCTTGTCGGCCTCAGAAACATTCGCAGAGCGAATCTTACGTGAAATACTGCACAGCCAATCATCAGCGTTGAGGGGATCAACGGAGTGATGGAACTTTGGAGGATTCAGCTTCACAAAGTCATTGAGGGACACTGCACCATTCCTAGGCTGACGAGCCGTATTCTGCTCAATACGCTCTAACAGTCGGTTGGTCTGCCTTTTGTTTCTCTCTGCCTCAAGCATCACTTCCGCCAGAGAGGGCGTGTGAGGCAGGTCTTCCTGCGACGCTTGACTACCCTCGCCTTGCTCATGAGCAGGGGCACGGTTCAACTTGGTGAACACCATCCTGACAAACAAACTCACAGCTTAGACCAATATCATCATCAATGCTAGCTATGGATTAAGAATGCACTGAACACATGGAATGCGGAAATGAATATCCGAACAACATGGTAACAAGCAACTGCTATATATACACCATGGTTCATACACACCCTTACATAGTTCAGTACAACCTTAACCAAAGAGCAAACTACTGAAATTATGAAACTACTCATCAGAGGCTTACAAGCTTCCTATACATTATTTATCTAGGCCTCCGGAATTCATTTCACATACAAGTATACTTCACAAGTCACACAGGACTGTGAACGTACATCTACTACCATACTATCTTTCCACTCACAGCTCAGGCATCCGCATAGAACATCTCATAAAGATTGCCTCCATGGCCTGGAAGCTCAACCTACGGATCAGGAAATACTCTAGCTTGAGATCCCTGGGATGCATAAGGACACGGATGTGGCCTTGGTCCCCTGACTAGTGGTTGTAGGGGTCCCCGAAGAGGGGTGACTCCTCCTATAGCGGGCCAGTCAACATGGGCCGGTCCTAACAGGGTTCAGCATCTCCATATCTCCGTACCCTGTCTCGACTACCGGTGCCAGCCGTGTCAAAGCCGTCCACAGACGGGCACGTGTAACATAAAGCTTCATGCGGAGGGCACGAGCATCCCTGTCTCTGTTCTCTAGCATCTCAGCAGTGGACTGCAATAGCGGATCCTCCATAGAGGAATCAAAATAGACCCCACTGAGGTATCCCTCTTCACCTGGCTGAGAGGCAGGAACATAGCAGAACTCTGAATTCTGCAGCAGTGCATGTCTCGCGCTCATAATGGTCAGCATTGAATAGGCAACAGCTTGTACTGCCATGTCAACAGTGACTCCCAATCCATAGGACCAATGGATTGGCTCCTCAGCTCCAGGGTAGTCTGGAAATACCCTAACAGTGCAGATATACTAGCTTTGGTTGAAGTCTCGGTACTGTTCCTCCACTGTGTACTCTGGGTACCAGCGGTAACCGCACACCGACATCACCCTGACCAGCATGGCCGTATGACCCGGCACATCAATGCACCTGGTCAGACGAACCACCTGATGAGAAGGACGACCAGACATCTAAAAATAGAGAGTAATGCAAAAGCAGTAGAGCTCTGAATGCAAAATTGGGCAGCATAACGGTTGTAAATGCTCAATTTTTTTTTGAGACAACCCAAAAATAGAATAGCGTAACCACTCAACTATCAAGTTCAATTCTCTAGTCATCAAACTTACTTCCTTTTTCCTAGGGATAACAGAAACCCAAATATCTCTCGACCAGTAGTCCTATAATCTACCGATCAGAAACACGAGCCTAGAAGAAGATGAGTAACCTAGTCCTTAATTCCCGCAGAAAGACGAGGATTACCAGAATAGAATAACTCGAGAAGAGAACAAGAGTCTTACGTTCCCTTCCACAAACAATTCCCTTATATATAACTAAAGCAATTCTAGACTCAACTTCGACCAGTTTGGCTTAGTAATCCTACAGTCAGTCAGGCTCTGATACCAACGCTGTCGGGACCCCGATCCTAAGCCATAGGAATCCATCCTGTAACACATCGCATCTCTTTGCGGTCTCACACATGGTTAACCCCACGGCTGCAACCTTACCTTAGCCGGGACCATTTGTGCCTTTTGACTCGCGTATGCAATTGTGTCGCTAGCAATCCAATGACAAAGAACCCGGATCGACATGTCTAGTCATGAACCAAAGTGGCAGTTCCGCACAGGGACATGCATACATGACCCAACAAAGCAGGTGTCGGTCACCAGCGAATGTAGACGAGTCGTAGCAAGCTACAAGGACTCCATTACATCGCGTGACATTTCCCCAAAGGGGACAGACACAGCAGCTAAGAAGGACACACGCCGGTCAACCAATGTGTCCGGAGCAGTAGCGAGCTACCATGGCTCGTTGGATCACAAAGGGGCATTTCCCTGTAAGGAATGCTACTAAAGTCTACGGCTAGGTAATCGAACCCCATACGTATTGTAAGTGCATCTAGTGCCCCTTAGTGATTTTGGTGGTTTGAAGACTTATAGGTTAAGTATCTAATGTGTTTGTGAGTGTACACAGGATCTATAAGTCATTGAGGAGTTTGAGATATTTGAAGATTATCGACCCCTAAAAATATATGTCTTCAGTTGAAGAAATTGGTCTGAAGCTGAAGAAATGAATCGCGAGGAATCTACGATGAAATAGATATTCCTCATGAAGATATTGATATTGAGAAGATCGGTGGTTCCTGAAGAAAATCGTTCTGAAGAAATTGAAGCGTGAAGATTTATGTTTTCTGTTTTAATTTCTTCGCATTTGATGAATAGGAACACCATACTGTTACACGGGGTCGAAGTTACACTATGGAATGAATTTCCTCATGATGCTCAACCCAAGCCTAATCCTACCAAAAGCCTCAAGTGAGGAATATGAGTGACATGAGGACTCTCATAGTTCAGGGTCCCGACCGTTTCCATAACCACGCCAAGTCATTGGTCTTATACACTCCAACGGTCATATTATTTAAGGGCATTAGTGTCAAATCATGTCGGGATGCTCCCAGGGTATAAATAGCCACCCCCACAACCACTAGCTGGTTGGCTGCTCCGTTAGAAACTGACACTTGTCATAAGAGCAACCCAAATTCCTCAGAGCTTTCGAGAGTAATTCATCAGTGAGGAAATACCCCATACACCGAAACCACAAACCGAACCTAGTGATTGAGCATCACTGAAGAAGTTGTTCCTATGTGGGACTGAAGCCGTTTACCTTTGAGGACTGTGCATCCTCCAGACGGTTAGGCGTCATGGTCTAGAGCAATCCAGCAGTCAATTGTGGATCGCCGGGTGACCAAGTTTGTGAGGGTTTGGAAGTCTGCCCTGAAGACTTACCACGAGTGTTGGGCGAGGACTGTGTGTCCTTAGCTCAAGGAGAATACGGTAGGGACTGTGTGTCCCGGGACTGGGTGTCCTTTGGTTTCAATACCAAGCCGCTCCAAACCAGATGTACAACTGTCACATCAGTTGGAACTGGGTCATCAACAACAGTCTTCACTAAGAATCGGGTTCTAATTCCTCAACTCTTTACTTTCTCTGTATTATGTGTTGATGACTTTCACTGTGACTGTTTGAAGAATTTGCTGAAGACTTTCTCTGAATTTCCTCAACCCCAAATTCTTCACAATAGTTAATCATCATCTGTATTCTGCGTGCCTGCTTACTGTGCAATCTGTTTTCACATTCTTCACTCTGTGATACTGCGGTTGTGAATGTTTGAACGTCTGATCCTTAACTGTTTCCGCTGTAAGTTAGTCATCAGTGAGGAATTTCCCCAAAAGGAATTTCCTCAGTGATGAAATTCGAAAAATCTCCTATTGACCCCCCCTCTAGTCGATATAACGCACTTTCACATATCAAGTACGACACACATACGCATGGCATACCGATATGTATAGATACATCTATGGCATCACAACATAACCATAAACATACAAGCTTTATTTAAAAGGCTCGGAAGAGCCACACACATAATATTACACAGTAGGGGTCTCACGACCCATCATAACAGTCATTCAAGTTACAAGCCAGCGGAAGTAAATAAACTGTCTGAGTACAGACAGATGAAACTAGAAGGCACGTGGCCTGACAATACTACAGACCCACCCTAGGGCCAGATCATAGGTGGGATACCAGCTACTCGTCGTCGTCGATGTCTAGCAAGAACCCTCCGTTAGGGTCATTAACAACCTGATTTCTCGCACACGACTCCACTAACACCACAACAATACTCCATCGTGGAATCATTCCCTCTCCATACGGGAATGCCGTCCACGACAGTCACGCTTATCTTGACAATTTTATGAGTAGCCATGGAAGTTATCTATGAACAACATATGTCTCCAAGTAGTCCATATCCGCGGACGCGACTATTCAAATAGATCATAACCCTACAGGGGTGTACTCCTTCACACACGCTCTCGCCACTTATCGCCATGTGCACGTCATGCACCTCGGCAACCTTCAAGCGGAAGCCCAGCAAGGGAGTCGGCCACAACCGTTAACCACACTAATACTTAGTCCAGGTCCATCGCCTATCTGAGGGTAATCCGCACAGAAGTCCGGTCGAGGTTTCCGCCACGGCCCCAAACGATGCAGGGTTCCCAAGCCCACCATCCAGGTCCCACTTGGTACACCGTGCCACTGCCTACCGCATCACAGCCCACCTCTCAGGTCAGCGCTATGCACGGCCTCCAGCATGACTATAAACACCAGAAACTACTTGCAACTCCTGGACCGAGTACTAAGTGATTAATAAGTCGAGGGGGTAAATTAAGTATCCCAACGTGTGGTAGTATCTAGTTTGGATTACATACACGGAACTCAGTTCCCAAGGACGGTTCCAATGAAACAACCCGCCATGTACTCCTACATAGCCTTTCACCGGTACCTTTACCAAATCAGGTTCAACACACAACCTTTACTTACTAAACACATTCTCACAATTCTGTTCATCTCCCAGATGACAGACCATACACAACTCTAAGCATAGCATGCATAGCAGGATAAGCACATCATGGCTCAAGCATCTACCAGGTATGCTAGGTTGCAAGTTTCAGCTATTTACTGTGACAAAGATAGGTCATGCAAAGGAAGTGGGCTCAACTAACGTGGCAACAACATTTGAGCATTTGATCCTAATGCAATAAGTAAGTGGAGGAGCGAGAACATGGGATTTATCGGGATGATCAAAATGGTTTCTTGCCTTGTTGCTCAGAGGAGGGACAATATCCGTGAGTCGGATATTCAGTGGAATTCGGAGGAGCGGAGCCTACCGAAAGAAATGACAACAATCAATAACAATCATATGCAACAAGATGATGCATGAGCATGGCATGAGGATGCAAGGTGGTATGCTAATATAGCTAACATTTATTAGGTTAGAAGTTGATTTGAATCAGACTCAATATCACTTCAAACGGGGTATTCTCGAATACTGTTTTAATTGATTCGACCTGATGCTCAGATCAACTTGGTTTTAACATGCATGGAAATGATATGTTAAGTTGCTGGTTGTGATTGGACAAGGTTTGATCATAGCATTTGTAATAGAATTCAAATGATTTTCAAATTCCAACTCCAAAGCATTTATTAAATTTAACCTATTCATTATTCTACATGATTGGTCTAGTAATATTTTCAAACATGTTTGAAAATGACATATTCAGATTCCTTGGATTTTCTGATACTTTTTCATATATAAATTATTTTCATTGGAGTTGCAGATTAATTTCTATGATTTTTCGAAGTTTTGGGCATTTTCCGGAATTCTTTTTAAATAGAAAATCCACTTATTGCGTCAGCATGGCATCAGCAGGTCCAACTGGCCTTTGAAAGTCAAAACTGACCAGTGGGACCCACTGGTCAGTGACTTTGGTCAGTTTTAGATTAGTTTTAAACTTAATTAGCTAATTAACAGTACTGGACCCACATGTCAATGACTTATTAGATTAGTTAATTTTATTTTTGTTAACCAAAATCATCCAGAGGCTGGCCCCGCGCGTCAGTGGTTGAGGCGAGCTGAGATCCACCGGCGGCGAGGTCGTCCTCGCCGGCGGTGAGCCTCCGGCGACCACCAGTACGACGGAGGGGCTCGGAAACGGCGCACAGGGGGCCAAACTCTGCGCGGAGTGCACCAGAGGAACGACACGTCTTCCGCAGGTTCATTTTTGCACTTAGCCGGGGCTGATCTGGCCGAAGATGACGCCGGCGACGAGCTTGGCGGCGGCCAAAGCTCGGGCGTCATCGGGGTCATCGAAACAGAGGGAGCTACGCACGGGACTAAGCTCCTACGGCATCTACTCGACGGCCTGAAGCTGCTGGTGGCCTCAGAAGGACGAGCTGTTCACCGGAGGGCTATCGACGACAAGCTCCTGAGGTGGATCTCGTCGGGCTCCGGTGAAATCAAGGCTAGAGGAGGGGATCGAAGGGGGAAACTTGGGGAAAGCTGCGTAAGCTAACGGGGAGTGCAGTGGTGGCGCTAGCTTGCTCGGGGACAGCCTGGAGAGGGAGAATGCCGGCGATGAACTTGGGAGACCCGAGGAAGAAGACGACCGTGTCTCGTCGTTTCACTGCGTCTCGGCGTCGGGCTCGTGGCTAGGAAGCTTCAGGGAGCTGCGGCGGTTCAATTTTGCGGCTCAGGAGGGAAAAAGGTAGGCTAGAACAACGGCGAGCTCGAGCTCTGCTCGGGCTCCAATGGCGGTAGTGGGGAACGAAGCAGAGGGGGAGAATGAGGAGAGGATGAGCTCGGGCACGCCTCGGGAGGGTTATCCCCTCACGTGCCAGCGCAAAGCGGCGGCTAGGTAGGCGCACAGGTGCATGGCCACGCCGGAGTATGCGGCGGCCACCTCCTGCTTCCCACTAGCGGGGAGGAAGACGACAGGAAGAAGCTGGGTCGGGCGAGGTGAGCGACAGGTAAGTCTTTCCTCATTTTTTTCTGTTTTGTTTCTGTTTTGCTAACTATTTTGATTTGCTATTTATTTCAGCTCCAAAATAGTTTATAAAATTATTTTGAACACACCAGAATATTAGTTGGAATATATCCAATCATTCCTGAAGTTCTCAACATTTTTGAAAACTTAAAGTTTTTGAATTCAAATTTTAAACTTGAATCCAGTAGCTTTTTGCATTTAAATAAAATGCCAAAGGTGTTACGAAAATAGTTTTGTTCACTGCTTATTTTCTTTCATGAATTATCAGAAAAGTTGAACTTTTCTTGAGGCCATTTTGGGTTCATTGATTTGAACAAGTTTAGAATTTCTTTGAATTTGAGAAGTGGCTAGGGTTTTTGAGTTTTGCTTCACCACTTGCTTTGATCTTGTTGAAATTTTCTTGAATGCAATGCAAAGAAGATATGATCACAATGCTATACTTGATTAGGGTTTCTGGGATGTGACAGTTCTTTATTAAAAGGAGAACCTTAATATCCCGTAGTTTCCTTTTGGACCCGCTGCCATGGGAGGGATGGACAATAGATGTCATGCAAGTTCTTTTCCCTAAGCACGTATGACGACACACGGAATGCATGCCTACATCACATTGACGAACGGGAGCTAGCCACATATCTCTCCGTGTTATAAATGTTGCATGATGAATATCATCCAAACAAATCACCAACCCATTGCCTACGAGTTTGTCCTACTGGTGTTGTTACTTGTCTTGCTCTGCTGTTACTACTGCTCCTACTGCTGTTACTTGTCTTGCTCTGCTGCTACTGTTGCTACTACTGTCGCTTGCTACTGTTGCTACTTGCTACTGCTGCCACTACTGTTGTTCCTTTCCGCTGCTATTGCTCGTTACACTGCTGCTACCTCCTACAATCTTGATTGCTGGTCGTTGACGTGAACTGACAATTTCCGTCAACGAGGCAACTTGGCGCCATTCATACAATCGTTAGGAATAGTCTGCTCTCAACAGATCGTTTCTGACACCGTTGTTATCATACTACTTTGTTGTTACTACTTTGCTTGCAGATACTAACCTTTCAGGTGTGGTTGAATCTGACACATTCAGCTGCTAATACTCGAGAGTATTCTCTCACCTCCTGTCTGGCTAACCAACAAGTTTGGGTCGAATACTCTACCCTCGAAAATTGCTACGATCCCACGCACTGGTGGGCCGTCAACAACATTCTTCTAGTTTCGATTGCTGGAGAGTGCTAGTAGCATTCTTGTGGTGCTGTTGCAAAGGGGAAGAACAATTGACATCAGATTTTAAGGTTCTTCTTTTAATAGAGAACCAGAAGAAAAACAATAGCACTTAGTGAATACATGAACTCCTCATACTATGGTCAACTCCGGGAGTGGTTCCGGCTATTGTCACTCCGGGGTTGCCGGGTCATAACACATAGTAGGTGACTACAATTTGCAAGATAGGATCAAGAACACACATATATTGATGAAAACATAATAGGTTCAGATCTGAAATCATGGTACTCGGGCCCTAGTGACAAGTATTAAACATAGCAAAGTAGTAGCAACATCAATATCAGAACATAGTGGATACTAGGGATCAATCCCCATCAAAACTAACTCGATTACATGATAGATCTCATCCAACCCATCACCGTCCAGCAAGCCTATGATAAGATTACTCATGAACGGTGAAGAGCGTCATGGAATTGGCGATGAAGGATGGTTGGTGATGACGAAGGCGTCGATTCCCCCTCTGCGGAGCCCAGAACGGACTCCAGATCTGCACTCCAGAGGAAGAACAGGTGGTGGCGGCGGCTCCGTATCGTAAAACGCGATGAACTCTTCTCACTGATTTTTTCCGGACGAAATAGACTAAATAGAGCTGGAGTTGGAGACGGCAGAGCCCCGAGGGCCTCACAAGCCCGCCAGGGGCGGCCAGGGGGGGCGCCTCCTGGGCTTGTGGGCTCCTCGCTCCGTCCCTCTAGGTAATTCTTGCGCCAGTATTTTTTATATATTCCACAAAATATCCTCGTAAATTTCCACGTCATTCCGAGAACTTTTATTTCTGTGCAAAAACAACACCATGGAAATTCTGCTGAAATCAGCATTAGTCCGGGTTAGTTCCTTTCAAATCATGCAAATTAGAGTCGAAAACAAGGGAGAAGAGTTTGGAAAAGTAGATACGATGGAGACATATCAGTCTTCTCTGAGTCCTCCCCACCGGAGGTGCCGTCCAATGATACCTCTACCGGACCAGAGCCCTCGGCCGGGATGAGCCCCGCTCATTGAAGACAGGCAGCGGGGAGATCAGGTCGGCCCAGTCGTCGAGACGGTACAGCGGACCCAGAGCCTCGGGCAGGTCACCAGGGGCACCTCCCAGTAGTATTGCCACGACCCTGTTCAGATCCTTAGTAGGAAGGTCCTAGGACCGGAGCCGGAGTTTGTCGTCACCGGACTGGTAGTCCCACAGGGGCCTGGAATGGGCCTAAAGGGGCGCGAGGCGCTGCGCCAAGAATTCCTTCACTATCATCCCACCGGTCAGCCTCTTGGTGCTGATATCGCGGGAGAAGCGCTCCAGGATGAGCGCGGCCCGAGGGTCGGAGAGCTTCGCTGAGGTCCATGCAGAAGTTTTCTCCGGGACGCCCTTCGGATCCTCCAACCAAGGGTTGGCGTCCTTGAGACTCATGAGAACCCAACGGTGCCTGAAGTTTTCCACCTTCTTCCCGGCCTTCAGGGGAAAATTGCCGCTCTGGGCCGCTATGAAGGAGACACATGCCGACGAATGGGCGCCGTCGTGCAGGCGCAGGCTGAAGAAATGGCGGAAGAGGGCTACTGAAGTCCGCACGCCTATGAAGGCCTCGCAGTAGAAAGCAAAGATGGACATGAGCAAGATGGAGTTGGGCTGGAGGTGAAGAGCCTGGATCCCATAGTGGTCCAAGATGGCGGTGAAGAACGAAGAGAAAGGCGGCACCAGCCCGACGAAGACGCTATGGAGGAAGAAGTGGTATACGGCCTTTGACGCGGGCCGTTTTGCTGCAGCGCTGGGTTAGATCAGGGTCTGTCCATGCTTGTTGGACTCGGTCGAGTCCATAGGAGCAAGAGGGTAATATCCACATCCTTGAAGAGGGCGAGGAGCGGAGGAGCCGGGGTAGGACCTTGGCGTCTCTGGCTTTTGATTGCCGGCGGGTGCCATTGCAGAACCGACAAGGGAACGGCGTGGTGCTGGATCCGGGAGATGCCGGTTTGAGTTGGAGAGCGAGAAGGGAAGGCAATAATGGACCAACGCAACGAGTCAGGCTCCTAATAGCTCGGGCGAAGATAGAAGACAAGCCAGACCCGACATCAGCCGCGTGTCGTGCATCGGCCTGGCCCACAGGCATTTAGAGCCTGCGGCGCTTCAGACAGCCCCCCGAGGCTTCGCCCCGAAGCCAACCCGAGCGCGTCGTGGGACCGGGGGCTATTGTCGCCGTTCTAGGAATGGGGGTACCCAGACGTGTCTGCCTGTGGCTCAGGGCTATCCCATTTCATCAGGCAAGCACAATCGGGCACGACACCACTCAAGGCAAGGCCCTCGTGAGGGACCAAGGCTCGCGAGGAGGAACAACGTCAAGACCCACAGGGAGCCTCATTAGGACCCCTCCGGAGCGGCGGATATTCCGAGGCAAGGCCCGCCTCATGAGTCAAGGATGACGCAAAGGAAGGACATGCGAGCAGCAAATAGCAGGATGGATCAGTATCCCCTTTAGTGCAAAGGGGGCAAGGACGTACCAGGGGTTCCCAAGGCATCTTCCAAAGGTTTCCTTTCTGGTACAACAAAACCATCGCTGCCCGCCAGCAGGACAGACGTCATCCCTGGACCTGTCCCTGCAGCATTGGCAGCCCTTTGCAGGCGAAGACCACCTTTGGGCAGGGGATCATGTTCCCTTGTTCCCCTTCAAAATTGGCCGTTGTGGGATCCCTTCCTGCCAAAACGATAAGGGAAGAGGACCGGGGCTGCCACTATATATAGACGGTAGGTGTAACGACCAAGATGTGGTCCTTTCCGAGCTAGGGATCGAGGCCCCGAATAGGAAAGAAGCGCATCTAAGCGTTTCGCAAACAGGTAACACAACACATACATAATAATAAAGATAGACAATCAGGGATTCAATTGCCTTCCCATAAATATCTCAGAGTATATCACACATACAACCAAGGTAGTTGCGCTACGGACTACAAAACATAGAAAGGCTATGCTACCCTGCCTGAAGGCCCACGATCACGACCACGCCTCAATCTTCTGGATAGTTCACGTAAAGGCGGTCTGTCTCCTCGTCATACTGCCACGCGAGCTGAGTGCCGTCGGGATCATCTGTCTCTGGGGTACTTGAACCTGTTGGGATTTTGGAGGAATCCGTGAACCACGGGGACTCAGCAATCTAAGACCTTGGTGCCAGAACTAGTCCAGTTATTAGGTAGGATAAGGTGATGTGTTTAAGGTTGCACCATCCTAAGCTTGATTTAGTGGCTAACTTACGTAGAACATGAATGAGAGTTGACTATACTAGCGGTCGTGAATACTTGATCACTAAGTGATCCTGAACACATACCTACGTCATTCATAACCCCACCGTGTTCCCGGTCGAAGAGAGATCTTCGAGGGGACAGTCACGGTTAAGCACACAGTTGGCAATTTTATTAGCTTATGTTTAAGTTATCTAATACCGGATGTTAACAAAATATCCCAAGTTGCCACATAACCACGGGCACGGCTTTCTAAAAGATTAAACCCTGCAGGGGTGCTCCAACTAGTCCATCACAAACGTACACAAGCCGCAAAGTAATCCTCTATCACGAATCTCGTGATCTCGTCGGATTCCTTAGAGGAAAACGTCAAGTCTGGGGGAAACCAAAGCTTCACTGGGATTCCTATACGCAAGATATATCGCTAAGGTAAGGAAAGACTAGCAGGACCTCCCGACGTGTCGACGACCCTGATAAGAGCCACGTATCTCAGTCTCAGGACACGTCGGATGAGCTACGCGCATGATGGCCTTATAGAAATCACTCAAGTTGCCCTAAGTTGGCCCCGAGCAGTGCCTAGTTTGTACCAACACTCATGAGGAGCACTAGCCCGGGTTGTTGATTAAATTCCTCGGGGTAGCTATTCCCTATGCAGTTTATTATGTGATTAGCAAATTAACACCCATGTTGGGTCCTGCCGCACAAGCCTTAGCACTACGCGATTTATCGAGGGGGTCCCCATAACAACCCCGAACGTGTTAGGAGCGATCAATGGAATCAAACACCGGTAGCTGGTAACTAAGGCGGCAATAAAGGAACAAAGCACCGGGCAAAAGGCTAGGCCTTCCGTCATTTACCAAGTATATAGGTGCATTAATTAAATAATAGAATTTAAGATAATGATTCCAAGCTCATGTTATCACATGAGACAAAGCACCTGCATCTAGCAACGCTAACATTAGTAGCTGAGCAAAGCCTACTTAGCCATTCAAGTTTTGATAGGAAGGGATAGTGTTTGGGTTCATGGCATATCAGGAGGCAATTTAATTCAGTGGTAGGCAGCGAGCAATATCACATGGAAACGCAAACTAGCATAACAAGGCTAGAGATGGAATCAAGGTCATATCATCTTGCCTGTGATATCCTCAGCTTGGAATGGTTCTTGTCCGTCCTGCACGTACTCTCCCGAATCCACGTACTCGTTCTCCGATCCCGGTGCTACCCAACATAAGAATAACATCCAATGAACAACAGCACCTCAAGATGCAACAAGCACATGATTCATGAGATGAACAATGAGCATGCATCACTATTTCTATCACTAGCACAAGCAAAAGAAGCTAATACAGTTTCTGGACTGAACTGTACCCTAAGCTATTTTTTCATGCATGAGAATGACATGATCAGATGCGTCTTGGGAAAACGATGCAAAACCATATAAAGAACAACACAAGCGGAGGTACGGATCAACGGGAATCAATGAAACAAGATATGAAGCCCTACGTGTCAAAATCTTCAGCACACACTCAAATGGCACAAATCTGGTCTTCCCAGGTTGCCAAGACAAGTAACAACCCAACATGAATGTATTGGAGCAAGGAAGAACACCACAACATCAACTAAGCACCCACAAACATCAAAATGACAAATACTACACAATCTGCCATAAACTGCATCTTAGCACTTTGTGAGCTACATGCAACATAGCTACAACCCTCCAAATATGATAAATAATATATGTGGCTGCAGCCAACCAAGAATACTACAAGCACAAGCAAGAATCACACCAAAAGTAATTATACACAGGGAGATACAAGGCTGCAAACTTTCCCAAAACCATCAGATCTCAGGGACTTAGTGAAAATTCCTGCACCCGACTTTCTGTCTTTGCTCTGAAGCTTTTTGACAGCAGCCAAAACACAATCTACATGACTCGAAATGAGATGAAATTTTACAGGGATATTCAAAAACATATCAGGTCCAAATTCCTAGCACTTAACTAAGGCTAGATCCCAACTCAATGACCAGCACAACCTCATCAACACAGGAAGAAAATATAACCAGATTCTCAGACTTGGTGAAAATCTCAGGTTTTTCACTAATCTGGAATTTCAGCCCCAAGCCTACATTGGATGGGCACAACTTGCACACATGGATTCCAAATCATGAATTTAAACCAACATGTGGTAGAGGGGGTTGCCCTCTACTACCACAACCAAGAAACACATACAAGAGCACTTCACAAGCCATGGGACCAAGCTCTAAACTTAGAAGAAAATGTAAATATGACTTTTCCAGAAAATGTTCCAAAGGAAAAAATAATTTCACCAATGGAATCCTGGGATCTTTGTACCCCAAAATCATATATAAAACAAATGCACTTGCTTGGAACAAGTGAGCTCAAACTAGGAAGGAAATACTACATAGAATCCTACAAAGTGAATAGTGCAACATATTATGCACTTTGACTAGATCAAATATCTCATAGCTATGCTCATGTGCACAAAGACAATATAGACATGAGGGTTTGGACCCCATGTCTTGTGTCATTCACAACAACACCACAATCACTACTACTACCACATATATCTTACACACACCTCATGCCCTCTTTCATATGCACATCAGGAGGAGCACAAGTGTTGCAAAGTGGGGCTGTTTTCACCACATGCATATCATCAACTCATATGCATGTCGTCTAGTAGAAACCCACACCACCTACACATGCTAGCAACACAAAGAATGCTAACCCATGCATATGGAAATCACACACACATGCATACCTACACTAGCAACACCTCATGTGTGTGCAACACACACACACATGCACATCACCTACTGCCACCTCTTACTAGTCACACAAGCATAAACACAAGCCACCTACATAAGATCATCTACTAAGAAGCATCACCATACACACACACCCATCTGTGACTAACCTCATGTGTATGCACACACACACATGCACCTCTCACAAGCACCCAAACATACACCACATCACCTTCCACTTCTATACAGCACAAGCATGGAGATAAAATGCCAATCGCAACTAAAGTGATAAGCACAAGACTATAAGCACATGCATCTACAATCACTACTAAGTGCATTTGCACACACAAGTGCATCACCACTTATTCACAAGCCACCAACAAATAAACATACTTGCAGATTAAGAGAGGAGGTAGCACAAACATCTAAGTGCACAAGAAAAATAAGTACATAGCTACAAAGAACAAGGCTACAAGGTGGTGAACAGCAAAGGAAAAAGAAATGCAGAGGACAAGGAAAAAAAATAAAAGGGAGGTAGTGGGGGTCGAACCCCAGACCTGCTGCTCGAGCACACACATGCACAAGGCAGCTACCACTCTGCTACAACTTCTGATTTGACCAGAGAGGGGGTTCTCTCCGGGTATGCTTAACCTGCCTGCTACTGTGCCGAAGAAAATAAACGAGAAAAAGGGGTTGCCGAGGGGAGGGATCGAACCCACGCCCTCCTACAGGCAACAGGCAACAGGCACCACTACTACTACCACTACGCTACGGAATGATGACTGAACAGAGAAGGGGCACTAATCCTACTGAACCTGCCCTCGAAGATACACAGGGGAGCCGCGGCGGCCGGAACAGGGGAGCTGTCCCGCCGGCGACATAGCCCAAATCGAGCAATGGCTCGTGGAAGGGAGGACCCCTACGCACCCACGAGTCCATTCCCTGTGCTAATTCCGCCCGAGACGTATCACAGCAGCCTAACTACGGTGCGTGGCGGAGCTGGTGACAGAGAAGCGGCCCGCCGACGATCTGCTGCTCCTACCGAAGATCTACTACAAGGAAGGGGGTAGGAAATGGATCTGCTCACCCAAGGGAAGAAGAACTCGGCCGCGACGGAGGGGAAGCAGGGGAGGCAGCGGTGGTCGCCGCTCGGGTCTGCTCGTCGGGGAGGGATGTCGCCGCCGTGGAGAAGGAGAAGCAGGGGCGCTCGCGTGGTCCTAGCCGCGGGGATGGAATCGTGGATGACCCCGCGTGCTCGCCGAGACGTTGGAGGGGAAGAAGGGACCGAGACACAGCAGCGAGGAGCAACTCAACCTACTGCCATGGCGGAGGGGATGTACCTTACCTGACGCGGATCTTCAGAGAGCGAAGTGGAGAGGGGAAAGGAGGTGGCGGCGCGAGATAGGGAAACCTAACTGCACGGACGCCAAGGGGGGTCCCTTTTATGGAGGAGAGGGGCGAGGAACGTGCCTCAACGTCCGCGACATCGTCAGGTCGCCGTTGCCTGAACCAGAGGCAGAGGAACACTGACGGAGGGAGGAGACGACAGGGACGCCGTCTATAGGGAAGCCACGCGCGAGAGAGGTGAGCTGGGCCTGCTAGTGGGAGGAGGCCCACTAGTTGGCGCCAGATAGGAGAGGAGAAAAACCTGAGGTTTTATTTTCGAATTAAAACAAACGGGGAAAAGGATGTAAATCACAGACAATTCTGTTGGGGTTAAAAACAAAACAAAAATGCCCCTGGTCATAAGAAATCATGACCTAATTGAATAAAATAGAAAAGAAATATCTGGAGCAATTAAATATTTACAAAACAGAATTTGTTGCGTCTGTTTTGTGAATAGTTGCACCCTTAAAACTAAGTTACAAAACAGCAAAAACACATCTTGACATCCACCACAAAATATACTAAATCATGGGCATTTTTGAATCAAGGTTAGGACAAGTGAATATTGGCTTGAGATATAAAAGAGAGAGAGAGAGAGGTTTGCAAATATGACAAGCCCACTTCATCTAGAACTAGTCACACACACATGAAATCATAGAGCACCCCAACACATACACAACATCACAAAGTAGCTAACCGCAAGATCACCACACCACAAGAAATGCTAAGATCATATAACACAACACAAGACAAGGCAAACAATGATATTCTATGCATGCATGCATGGGAAGGAAGGAAAAAAATACAAGGGACATCACAAGAACTCATGGCACAAATGATATCATCATATCTCTGACAAGGTGAACCCACTTGCATTAGGTTCCAAATAGGGAAGGTTTACACTTGGGGCACTGCAAACTCTCCCACACTACAAAGAAGATCTCGTCCTCGAGATCTAAGACTGAAAGAAATCGGGGAAATCGGAACGAAAGTGGTCCTCGCGTTCCCACATAGCCTCTTTATCGGAATGGTGTGACCACTGCACTTTGTGAAATCTGACAGTCTTGTTACGGGTCTTGCGCTCAGCCGCCTCGAGAACCGCAACTGGATGCTCACGGTAAGAAAGGTCAGGCTGAAGGTCGATGTCTTAAAGATGCATAGTGCGCTCAGGGGTCTTGAAACACCTCCGAAGCTGAGAAACATGGAACACATCATGGACATTTGCAAAGGTTGACGGGAGCTCGAGCTGGTACGCAAGGTCGCCTCTCTGGCCAACCACTCTGAACGGACCAACAAAACGAGGCACAAGCTTGCCTTTGATGCCAAAGCGCTGCATACCCTTCATAGGCGATACCTTGAGATAGACAAAGTCGTCAAGCTCATAAGACATGTCACGGTGCTTGCTACCATAATAGCTCTTCTGACAGGACTGAGCTGCTCTGAGGTTGTCGCGAATGATCCGACACATCTCCTCAGCTTCTTCTATCATATCATTCCCAAGGACCTGACGCTCTCCGGTCTCGGACCAGTTGAGCGGGGTACGACACTTCCTACCATAGAGAATTTCAAACGGAGCCTTGCCAGAACTAGCTTGATAACTGTTGTTATACGAGAACTCCGCGAAAGGCAGACAATCTTCCCATTTCATGCCGAAAGAGATAACACAGGCTCTCAGCATATCCTCAAGAACTTGATTCACTCTCTCCACTTGACCACTAGTCTGAGGATGGAACGCTGTGCTTAAGCGGATCTTCGTACCCATAGCAGAGTGAAAGGAGTCCCAGAACTTGGAAGTGATCTCAAGATATCATCATAGGCACGCCGTGCAAAGAGACAATCCTGGAGGTGTACAACTCTGCGAGCTGAGCTGCTGAAATTGACTCCTTGACTGGAAGAAAATGAGCCACTTTACTCAACTTGTCGATGACGACGAAGATAGCATCATTGCCCTTCTTGGACTTCGGAAACCCGGTGACGAAATCCATCTCAATGTGATCAAACTTCCACTCGGGAATCGGCAAAGGCTGCAAGAGGCCTGTTGGGCGTTGATGTTCTGCTTTCACTCTTCGACATACATCACACTCATTTACGAACTGAGCAATCTCACGTTTCATACGAGTCCACCAGAATGTCTGCCTCAAGTCATTGTACATTTTGGAGCTTCCAGGATGAATAGAGAGCAGAGAGTTATGAGCTTCTTCCATGATCACCTTCGTGAGATCACCTTTCGAGACGACAAGGCGATCCTCAAAAAACAACGTGTCCCTGGCATCAACAGTGAACCACTTATACTTGGGGAGACTCTTCCCCACACCAATCTTGACCTTCTTCACCATAGCGTCAAGAAGCTGAGCTGCTCTGACCTGATCTTCCAAGGTAGGAGAGATCTGAAGGTTCGCAAGAAATCCCTGAGGTACTAGCTGAAGGTTGAGCTTCCTGAAAGACTCACAAAGACCCGGCTGGAGAGGTTGCAGAATCAGACTGTTGCAATATGCCTTCCTGCTCAATGCATCCGCCACAACATTTGCCTTGCCTGGCGTGTACTCAACACTCGGATTAAAATCCTGGAGCATTTCCACCCAACGTGTTTGCCGAAGATTCAAGTTAGGCTGAGTGAAGATGTACTTGAGACTCTTGTGATCGGTGAAAACTTCAACCTTATGTTCCAACAAGAGATGTCTCCAAGTCATCAAGGCGTGTACAACAGCTGCTAGCTCGAGATCGTGCACAGGATAGTTCTTCTCCGTTGGCTTCAACTGCCTGGAGGTATAAGCAACCACCGTCTAATCTTGCATCAAGACTGGACCAAGACCCTGGAGAGAAGCGTCGCAAAAGACCTGGTACGGCTTGGAATCATCCGGAGGGGCCAAAACCGGAGTGGAGATAAGTTTCTCTTTGAGTGTATCGAAGGCCAGTTGACACTCTAGAGACCAAACATACTTAACACCCTTCTGAAGAAGACTAGAGAGCGGCTTGGCGATCTTAGAGAAGTTCTCAACGAACCTTCTGCAATATCCAGCAAGCCCGAGAAAGCTTCGAAGCTGCTTCACATTCTGCGGAGGCTCCCATTCAACAATGGCTTGAATCTTGGACGGATCAACCTTAATACCCTCGGCAGAGATAATATGCCCAAGATAAACCACTTCTTTCAGCCAGAACTCGCACTTGGAAAAGTTAGCATACAACTTGTACTCTCTCAGCTTATCAAGCACCAATCTGACATGTTTTTCACGTTCTTCCTCAGTCTCAGAAAAGACCAGGATGTCATCGAGATAAAGCAAGACAAATTCATTCTTGTATGGGGAGAAAATATAGTTCATCCATCGACAAAATGTCGGAGGAGCATTTGCCAGACCAAAAGACATGACCGTATACTCATACGAGCCAAAACTAGTCCTGAATGCCGTTTTTGGAATGTCTTCCTCTCGAATGCGAATTTGATGATAGCCCCTTCTGAGATCAAGCTTGGAGAATACCTTAGCACCTTTCAACTGTTCGAACAACTCAGATATGTTCAGAAGTGGATATTTGTTCTTGATTGTCTTCTTGTTCAATGGACGGTAATCGACACACAGCCGGTCCGAGCCATCCTTCTTCTTGACAAACAGAACACCACAGCCCCACGGAGACGAGCTCGGTCTGATCAAACCCAAACGCTCCTGCTCATCGAGTTGCCTCTTAAGTTCCTTCAATTCTTCTGGACCCAGCTTGTACGGCCGTTCGCACACTAGCTCTGTGCCTGGCTCAAGATCAATGACAAACTCAACTTCACGGTGCGGAGGAATGCCTGGCAGCTCTTCAGGAAACACATCTTGATATTCGCAGACCACTGGGACTTGCTCAATAGGATTGATCTCACCCTTTTCATTCAAGGAGAATAGACGGATTGTATCATTGCGTGCCGTGAATTTAATCACATCCTCCGAAGAGTGGGTAAGCTTCACTTCTTTAGCTTCACAATCAATTGATGCCTTGTTCATGGCCAACCAGTCCATACCAAGAATCAAGTCGATGTCGAAATTGCCCAAGACAATAGGAGATGCCAGAAAAGCATAAGCACCCATCTTGACAGAAACATCCGGAATGACCACATTAGAGCTCAACAACGCTCCCAGTGAAACCACACGAAAAGGTTTGTCCAAGGTCTTAGAAATGAAATCATGATTCCATGCAAATGGTCTAGACATGAATGAATGAGAAGCACCAGAATCAAATAACACTTTAGCAGGAATATCATTGGCGAGGAGGTTACCCATGATCACATCAGACGAGTTCTCTGCTTCAGCTGCTTTCACCATGTTGACTCGAGCTGATCTGGGGTTGAATTTGACAAGAGCGTTGCTTGGAGGTTTGCCTGGAGGAGGAGGCGGCAGACGGAGCTGAGAAGTACATTTGTTGGCATAGTGACTCTTGTGGCCACATTTGTGACAAGTGACATCTGCTGGCTGCCGGAACTAAATCTGAGGAGGCCCTTGCTTCTGATGCTGGTATCTCTGCTGAAAGCCAGGGTTGGGTGGGTGGGAAGAACCACGACCACCTGAGTTCTTCATCTACTGTGAGTGCCGAGGAGGAGGAGGAGAAACCCAAAACCTCTGTAGCTTCTGAACCCCCCTGAGTCGAGGAAGAGCTGGAATCTCTGAAGCGCTTTTTGGAATTGTCCACCCTGAGCAAGGCTGCCTCTGCTCTGAGAGCTAGGTTGTAGAACTTGTCAAACTCCTCAGGATCATGCAAGGCAAGAGCCAACTGGAAGTCTTCCTTCAAGCCACCCCTGAACTAGTAGATCTTGCTCTTCTGATCCGGGATATCCTGCAGCGCGTAACGGGCCAGCTCGTGGAACTCGACATTGTACATGTACACTGAATTGTCGCCCTGCTTCAAACGCCTGAACTTCTCACTCATCTCCTCTACAAAACTGGAAGGAATGTAGTGGGACCTGAAGTCACGACAAAACTCGTTCCAAGACATCACCCTGGCGCCTCTGGAGTCCTTGAGCTGCTGCCACCATATAGAAGCATGTCCCTTCAACTGAAACGTTGCAAACTTGACATAGTCCTCCGGACGCACATTGTTACACTCGAAATGTTTGTTCATATCACGGATCCAATCTTCTGCATCAAATGGCTGGTCGCAAGAAGTGAACGTCTTTGGTTGATTCGATAGGAACTGACTCTGATTGGCGAAGTGATTGCTACCCTGCTGGAAATTTCCCTGCTGTTGATTGGCTCTCTCCTGGATCAATTGCAACAGCATCTGAGTGTTTGCATTAGTAGCAGCCATGACCGCTTGCCAGGCCTCAGCAAGAGGAGGTGGCGGCGGCGGGTTCTCCGGAGGAGGAGGTGGCGGCGGCACATCCTCACGCCCTGGGTTCTGACGAGTTGGTGGAGCCATCCTGAAGACGGACAGCATATTAGTCCACAGAATAAATTGAAGATATTGCTGAATCAAAAGACAAGAATATCTGAACAGAATTTAGCATTCGGAGATACCTTCAGAGCACCTTTAGAGATACCTTTAGATCCATGCCAACCCAACAAACACCTTCGGAGATACCTTTAGAGCACCTTTATAGTCACCCAGTTATGTTGTGATGTTTGATACACAGAAGGTATTCCACTGGTGTCCGGGAGTTTCATGATCTCATGTTCATAGGAACAAATACATTGACATGTAGAAAAAAGTAGCAATAAACGGACACGATCATATCCTACGTTCATAGTTTGGGTCTTGTCCATCACATCATTCTCCTAATGATGTGATCGCATTATCAAGTGACAACACTTATCTATGGCCAAGAAACCTCGACCATGTTTGATCAACGAGCCAGTCAACTAGAGGCTCACTAGGGACAGTGTGTTGTCTAGGTATCCACACATGTATCTAAGTTTCCAATCAATACAATTCTAGCATGAATAATAAATGATTATCATGAACAAGGAAATATAATAAGAACGAATATATTATTGTCTCTAGGGTATATTTCCAACAGTCTCCCATTTGCACTAGAGTAAATAATCTAGTTCACATCACTATGTGATTGTAATGAATCTAACACCCATACAACTCTGGGGTTCGATCATGTCTTGCTTGTGAGAGAGGTTTTTACTCAACGGGTCCGAAACATTCAGATCCGTGTGTACTTCACAAATCTCTATGTCATAATATAGATCCTTCTACCATGCTTCACTTGGAACAATTCCAAATGACTGCTCCATTATACGAATCCGGTTTACTACTTAGAATTATCCTGATTAGTGCCAAAGCTTGCATCGACATAACCCTTTACACCGAACTCTTTTATCACCTCCATAGTCGAGAAAAAAATTCCTTAGTCCACTAGTTACTAAGGATAACTTTGACCGCTGTCTAGTGATCCATTCCTGGATCACTCTTGTACCCCTTGACAAACTCATGGCTAGGCACTCATCAGGTGTGGTACACAGCATGACATACTTTAGAGCCTATGACTAAGGATAGGGGATGACCTTCGTCCTTTCTCTTTCTTCTGTCGTGGTCGGGCTTTGACTCTTACTCAATATTCACACCTTACAACACAGCCAAGAACTCCTTTTTTAACTGATCTATTTTGAACTCCTTCAAAATCTTGTCACGGTATGTATTCATTTGAAAGTTCAATTAAACATTTTGATCTATCTCTATAGATCTTAATGCTCAATGTTCAAGTAGCTCAATCCAGGGTTTCCTTTGAAAAACACTTTTCAAACAACCCTATATGCTTTCCAAAAATTCTAGATAATTTCTGATCAAGAATATGTCAACCACATATACTCATGAGAAATTCTATAGTGCTCCCACTCACTTCCTTGGAAATACAATTTTCTCATAAACCTTGTATAAACCTAAAAGCTTTGATCATCTCATCAAAGCGTATATTCCAACTCCGAGATGCTTGCTCTAGTCCATAGAAGGATCGCTGTAGCTTCATACTTGTTAGCATCCTTAGGGTCGACAAAACCTTCTGGTTGTATCACATACAACCTTTCCTCAAGGAAACCGTCGAGGAAACAATGTTTTGACATCCATCTGCAAGATTTCATAATTGAAAAATGCAACAACTTCAAACATAATTCCAACAGACTTTTAGCATCGCTATGAGTGAGAAAGTCTCATCATAGTCAACTCTTGAACTTGTCGGAAACATCTTTGCGACAAGTCGAGCTTTCTTAATGATGACATTAACCATCATCATTTGTCTACCTTTTAAAGACACACTTCTACTCAATAGCCTTATGCTACCTCTTGAGCTTGTGTTGGTTTTTCCCTTGAAGAGGAAAGGGTGATGCAGCACAATAGCGATAAGTATTTCCCTCAGTTTGAGAACCAAGGTATCGATCCAGTAGGAGTATCAAGATGAGGCACCACTGTACCTGCGCAAAAACAAACGAACTTGCACCCAACGCTATAAAGGGGTTGTCAATCCCTTCACGATTATTTGCAAGGTGAGAACTGAAGGTGGAAAGTGCAACAAAGTAAAAGTGTAGATATGAAAATATGATGTGAAGTAGACCAGGGGGCCATAGTGTTCACTAGAGGATTCTCTCATGATAGCAAGTATTACTGTGGGTGAACGAATTACTGTCGAGCAATTGATAGAATCACGCAAGGTAATGATGATATCTAAGGCAATGATCATACATATAGGCATCACGTCTGAGACAAGTAGACCGATACTGTCTGCATCTACTACTATTACTCCACACATCAACCACTATCTAGCATGCATCTAGTGTATTGAGTTCATAACAAACAGAGTAACACTTTAAGCAAGATGACATGATGTAGAGGGATAAATTCATCCAATATGATATAAACCCCATCTTTTTACCCTTGATGGCAACAACACGATACGTGCCTCGCTACCCCTTCTGTCACTAGGTGAGGACACCGCACGGTATGAACCCAAAACCAAGCACTTCTTCCATTGCAAGAATTATAGATCAAGTTGGCCAAACAAAACACACAACTCAAAGAGAATTACAAGGATACGAAATCATGCATACAAGAGATTAGAGGAGACTCAAATAATACTCATAGATAATCTGATCATAAATCCACAATTCATCGGATCTCGACAAACACACCGCAAAAGAAAGTTACATCGGATAGATCTTCATGAAGATCATGGAGAACTTTGTATTGAAGATCCAAGAGATAGAAGAAGCCATCTAGCTACTAGCTATGGACCCGAAGGTCTGTGGTGAAGTACTCACGCATCATCGGAGAGGCAATGGTGTTGATGAAGAAGCCCTTCGTGTCCGAATCCCCCCTCCGGCAGGGCACCAGAACGGTCCCTAGATGGGATCTTGCAGAGACAGAAGCTTGCGGTGGCGGACAAGTATTTTCGTGGCTCTCTCTGGTGGTTTTGGATTTTTAGAGAATTTATAGGCGGAAGAGGTAGGGCAGAGGAGCCACGGGGGGGCCACAAGCCTGCTAGGCCTGCCCCCTCCCAGGCCGGGGCTAGGGGGCTTGTGACCTCCCCCGAGGTCCCCTGCCTTGGTTCTCAAGTCTCCTGCATATCTTCTGTTATGGAAAAAATCATTCCGCAGGTTTTATTCCATTTGGACTTCGTTTAATATTCTCCTCTGAAAAAGGTCAAAAACACGGAAAAACAGAAACTGGCACTTGGCACTGAGTTAATAGGTTAGTCCCAAAAAGATATAAAATAGTATATTCATGCATACAAAACATTCAAAGTTGACAAGATAATAGCATGGAACCATCAAAAATTATAGATACGTTGGAGACGTATCAAGCTTCCCCAAGCTTAATTCCTGCTCGTCCTCGAGTAGGGAAGTGATAAAGACTGAATTTTTGATGTGGAATGCTACCTAACATATTTTTCCTTTGTAACTTCTTTCTTGTAGCATGAATGTTCAGATCCGTAAGATTCAAAACAATAGTTTACTGTTGACATGAAAACAATAATACCTCAAGAAAACTAGCAAAGTAATCATGAACATTTGAAATAACAAGACCAAAGAAAGTTATCCCTAAAAATCATATAGTCTGGCTATGCTCCATCATCCCCACACAACGAATTTAAATCATGCACAACCCCGGTATTGACCAAGTAATTGTTTTCGCACTCTTACTTTCTCAAACTTTTTCAACTCTCATGCAATACATGAGCGTGAGCCATGGATATAGCACTATAGGTGAAATAGAGTGTGGTGGAGGTTGTGAGGCAAAAAGGAGGAGATGGTCACATTGGCTTGGCGTATTAATGGGCTATGGAGATGCCCATCAATAGATATCAATGTGAATGAGTAGGGATTGCCATACAATGGATGCACGAGAGCTATAAGTGTGTGAAAGCTCAAAAGGAAAACTAGTGGGTGTGCACCCAACTTGCTTGCTCACGAAGACCTAGGGCAATTTTGAGGAAGCCCGTCATTGGAATATACAAGCCAAGGTATATAATGAAAATTCCCGCTAGTATGTGGAAGTGTCAAAACAAGAGACTCTCTAACATGAAGAACATGGTGCTATTTTGAAGCACAAGTGTGGAAAAAAATAGTAGCATTGTCCCTTCTCTTTTTTTTTTCTCTCTCTTTTTTGTTTGGGCTCTTTGGCCTCGTTTCAAAATTTTTTGGTGGGCATCTTTGGCCTTTTTTTATTTCCTCACATGGGACAATGCTCTAATAATGATGATCATCACACTTGTAGCGACCCGACTCAAGACGAGTCAAGCCTCTGTGTTTCTGTGCCATCCCTGGATCAGTATGTTGGCACACACAGTACATCAATGTATATATCAAAGTGCAATCACATGTAAATAGCGTAAAACTGATATATACCTTAATTATTTCAGCGGAAGCAGTCAAGGGAGTGGAGTCCCAATAAACACCAACGGCAAGTTGAGTGTAGACCGTAACCTTGAACCGTACTCTTACTCGTCGAAGAAATATCTGCAACATAAGACGTTGCAGCCGTGTGGGTCAACATATTGAATATGCCGGCAAGTCACATAAGAGAGGGGTGAAAAGTAATCATCTATACTATATGCATATATGGCAGGTGGGGCTATAAGTTTTTAGCAAAAAGCAAGTTTTCTCCTACATCAAGAGTGGGCTAGAAGCAAAATGTTACTACATTGTTGGTTGTTAATGAGATGGTTCCGCCAACCATTTCTCGTACCCGAGTTGTCAATAATTACCCTCATCAAATATATTTAATGGTGTTGAGAAATCCAGATAACTTCAGTTCCTTTGGCTCAAGTTGTCCATGACCGTGGACACGGCTAATCGATTAGGTTTGAGTACTCTGCAGAGTTTTGCACACGTTCCCCACAAGATTTGATCGCCTCCGAGTAGGTCCTCGCACTTCAGGGTGTTTGAAGACCGGATGATCAAAAGATGGTCTTTCAACAGGTCCCTTTGAATCCCCGTCGGTGCCCATCCAATCCTACCGTTTTTCTTCATCTGCTAGCACCGCCTGTCCAGACTCGTCGCGTTGTCCAACCAAGCCAGAGCCCATAATGACTTGTGGCTGTGCAGGTAAGCCTTGGGTCTTGAAAATATCCATCCGTCTCTTCGAGCCTGGGTGAAGCTTTCCGTAGGATGACATGGCCTCTCCAGCATCCCGGGCATCCACTGGGTTCTCCAGGGAGCCGATCAACCGTCCTTCACCCAGAGTTGCATTTCGTCCGAGGTCTTGAAAATCTTGTCTTAGTCCGGTCTTGATTATTTAATCAACCTTGCATCACTCGTGATATACACTCAACCGATAACCCGTCTACTCAAGCATAGCATTAAGAAATTGTCGTCCCGGGGCCAAGTATCGGGGTTGTTGTGTTCCTACCACATGATACTACAGCTTACACTAAAGTTTCCAAGTACCTAGGCAGCATGCAAATTGGGCAAAGAAGGTGATCTACCATGCATCGAAAACATAGATAAAATAACATGATCAAAATGACTTGCCTGTGATGTTGACGAAGAAGAATTTCTCGAGAAAATAACTTGATAGACTACTCGTCACTCTCCAATGAAATCTATATAGCAAACATATCATTCACATAAGCACTCATACTAGCAATCATTGTAGCAATCAAAGTGATTGGACGTCGGGATCAAAAGTTGTGGCCAAAACAAAATAGAAACTTTCTATTTTTGCAATTTAGACAGAAAAAACTGAAGCTAACTATCTACATATAGTGGGTACACGTGGCATGTTGCTATAGGCTGTGGGGTACGTTTGTTGCAACGTTTTGACAAAATGGCCGGAGCTAACTAAAGCTTGCTGGCTAAACGTTAAGTGAAATAAAAACCGCTGGTTTTCTACTCTAAACCGAAGGGGTATTTCTAAGATGTAATCTAAGCCATCTACTAGAGATCTAAGGGCTACAAAACAATAAAAGAGAAATACAGAGAGATGAGAGGTTACCTTCGGCTGGGGCTGCTCCCGTGGCTGCCAATGGTGGCCGAGGGAGGCTGGGTCACCGGTGGGGAAGGGGGAGGGACCGGCGAGGGTGGGGAAGGGGGGGGGCTGTAGGGGGCGAGGTGGAGGGGTGGAAAACTGCTGGTTTTCTGCTGCTCGTGGTGATGGGGATGGGGTGCAGCAGTGGCGGGGTGGAGGAGGGTGGAGGAGGGGGCCGAGGTGGGGAGGTGGTGGCCGAAGTGGTGGAGGTGGTGGCCGAAGTGGTGGAGGTGGAGGAGGTGCAGGGATGGCCGAAGGGTGAAGTTCCTGGCAAGTTTTCCGGTGACAACTCCGGCGAGGGGTGCACGAGCTAGGGGCGAGGAGAGGCGGCGGTTTCAACGGGACTGGAACGAGGAGGACGTGGGGCTTCTTATAGAGGTGATGGGAGGCGCTGGCAAGGTATGTGCGTCGCGAATCCCGGAGGTGGGGATTCTCCTCTCCATGGAAGGAAAGGTTCTCTCACGTGGAGAAGAGATACAGGAAGAAGATGGTCTTCTTGGGCCAAATTTTGAATGTGCTTAATGGGCCACCTCCTATTTCCTAATAAAAGTGATTCTATTCCTATTTTCAAAACTAGGAAACTAAAACGTGAAAAAGGAAATCAAATCAATTCGGAATAAAGAGTTTTTATATACTAAAATTATCAGAAAAATAAAATATAGATGATGGGCATTTTTCCACGGCAAAAATAAAAACTTCAAAAAAAAATATTTTCACAAAATTGCCAAAAAGGTTTATTTTCTTTTGCAAATAACCTTCAAATGACCCTCTAAGTTGTAGGGTGCAAATAACATTCAAAATGCCCGGGTATTTGAGGGTCATGTTCCTCCGCTCTTTTTTTTCTGTTTGACGGAAAGTATTTCCCGGCATTTCTAGCATGAAGAAAACAAATAAAAATGCAAGAGAATTCAAATGCAAATATCTCCGTTCAAATTATTTATAGTTGAGGAAGTCATGTCATCTTCTCTCTTTGCTTTTAAAAGCTTGAATTTGAATTCATCGGAGAAGGGGAAAGTCATTTTATTCCCTCCCTTTCAAAAGTTTCGAAAAGTTTCAAATTTCACACAAGTTTCAATCACTCAGGCAAACTAACAAACAATCAATCTAATAATTATATTAACATTCCAAAATTTATAATTTTGGGATGTTACAAACTACCACACTTAAAATGAATCTCGTCCTTGAGATTCGAAGAGGCTAGAAAGAAAAGGTTATGGTTTGGGGGGGTCTTCCAACAAATATAGTCTCCTGCAAAGTGGGGTGCTACCACACTTAAAACGAGAGTTACTGGTCGCTCAAATTTTTAACAATCCTCTAGGGTCTTGGCATCTCGCTCGTCACATTCTTCATGGTAACTTCTTTGGTGAAGTTCTTCCATTATATTCATAACGTTTCCATCAAAATCGAGGGTTCCTCTGTTGATATAAGCTTCTTCCGTTACTGGGTCTTCTTAACTGACAGTCTCGTGGTCAATTCTAAATAACCTATCAACGATTCTCATGGTGGTCTACCATTTGTGGTTATCCTGCAGAGAGAGGGGTCTTGGTTTCATCCTCACCGTAAAATTTCTTACGCGTGACAACAGGTGCCATGTACATCGGGCTTTCAGTATACCATTCTAAGGCTTAAACAAAAGCTTCAAAGAACGTTGTCTCTCACTATGGGTAAGTCTCTCATATTTACCATTCCGAATAGCAAGAGAATGATAATAGTAAGTCGTCATGGTGGCCAAGCCATGTCGCACTGAAATCATTACCTTGTATAAGGCTTAGTGAATCTCGTATTCTAACACTTGGGCATCCTCACAAGCATTGCAGAATATCTCTTGTCCACGAACGAAGTTCGGATAATCCATTGGTTCTGCAGGCTCAACAAAACATCTATCGTATCTTCACAACTCTCGGGTTTTCGTATGCTCCTAAGAAAACGTTTGCTGATACAAGTTTCCTTCTCCAAAAGATAGTACTTGATCGTTGTTAGTCCCGGGGTCTGTAGGTTTCAGGCATACTTGGGGTAAATGTGACACGCCGCTGGGTAGTGGGTGGTTCCTTCACACAAGAAACAAGTCACCTGACTAGTTGGGCATTCCTCCGCTGGGTGATTTTCTTCACAATGAGTGCATCCATCCTTGTGTTCCTCCTGGGTGTGTCCTATTTCTCCATAGATCTTGCATGCCCAAGTATTCTCCTTCGGATTATCATAGCACTTCCGAATGAGACGGGATCTTAACAGAGTCTTCTTGAATTCGTCCCAAGTTTCTGCTCCACTAAATCCTTGTATGGCATGGTGCATTTTCCACCAGATAGCAGCACTTTGGGTAAAGTACTGAAGAGCGTTTGCAACTTCATACTTCCTAGAAATCAAATTGCTCTCGAAGTGGTTCTCCATGTTCTGAATCCATATTTCAGCCTCTAGCTGGGTCATTGGTCCAGAGACTACAAGTCCAGCTTCATAATCCATCTGGTAGGGTTGACGTTTTGGGGACGAGACGGGTAAGAGAGGGAGGAAGATACACACAATACAAACAATATTTTTGAGAATAGGTTTTATTTGTGGCCGTCGGAAAACACACACCAATGACGACTCACAAATCATCGTATCTAACGTGAGTATATAAAAGGGGTTTGGACTTCTAATGGCCATATAAATATTCGAACACTTCAGGTTCTTCGAATTCTTCGGGTCTTGAGAGTCTTCGATTGGTGCAGCTTCAACTCTTCAAATGCATGTTGAAATCCTCTTTACTTTGAAGTGGGACTCAGTTGATCCTTCATGTTATCAAAGGGGTAAGGGCATTGTCTAATTATGTTAGGTGAGAGAGAACGTTTGATGAAATCAGAAGAGATGAGAAGTAAAAGGTGTTCTTGAAAAATAGAAATTTTGAGAGATCCTTTCCTAAGTAATTTCCAGTTTCTAGGGTCACTTCCTACAGTCAACATGTGCTCTGATACCATTTCTGTAGCGACCCGATTCAAGACGAGTCAAGCCTCTATGTTTCTGTGCCATCCCTGGATCAGTATGCTGGCACACACAGTACATCAATGTATATATCAAAGTGCAATCACATGTAAATAGCGTAAAACTGATATATACCTTAATTATTTCAGCGGAAGCAGTCAAGGGAGTGGAGTCCCAATAAACACCAACGGCAAGTTGAGTGTAGACCGTAACCCTGAATCGTACTCTTACTCGTCGAAGAAATATCTGCAACATAATACGTTGCAGCCGTGTAGGTCAGCATATTGAATATGCCGGCAAGTCACATAAGAGAGGGGTGAAAAGTAATCATCTATACTATATGCATATATGGCAGGTGGGGCTATAAGTTTTTAGCAAAAAGAAAGTTTTCTCCTACATCAAGAGGGGGCTAAAAGCAAAATGTTACTACATTGTTGGTTGTTAACGAGATGGTTCTGCCAACCATTTCTCGTACCCGAGTTGTCAATAGTTACCCTCATCAAATATATTTAATGGTGTTGAGAAATCCAGATAACTCCAGTTCCTTTGGCTCAAGTTGTCCATGACCGTGGACACGGCTAATTGATTAGGTTTGAGTACTCTCCAGAGTTTTGCACACGTTCCCCACAAGATTTGATCGCCTCCGAGTATGTCCTCACACTTCGGGGTGTTTGAAGACCGGATGATCAAAACATGGTCTTTCAACGGGTCCCTCTGAATCCCTGTCGGTGCCCATCCAATCCTACCGTTCTTCTACATCTGCTAGCACCGCCTGTCCAGAGTCGCCACGTTGTCCAACCAAGCCAGAGCCCATAATGACTTGTGGCTGTGCAGGTAAGCCTTGGGTCTTGAAAATATCCGTCCGTCTCTTCGAGCCTGGGTGAAGCTTTCCGCAGGATGACATGGCCTTTCCAGCATCTCGGGCATCCACTAGTTCTCCAGGGAGCCGATCAACCGTCCTTCACCCAGAGTTGCATTTCGTCCGAGGTCTTGAAAATCTTGTCTTAGTCCGGTCTTGATTATTTAATCAACCTCGCATCACTCGTGATATACACTCAACCGATAACCCGTCTACTCAAGCATAGCATTAAGAAATTGTCGTCCCGGGGCCAAGTATCGGGGTTGTTGTGTTCCTACCACATGATACTACAACTTACACTATAGTTTCCAAGTACCTAGGCAGCATGCAAATTGGGCAAAGAAGGTGATCTACCATGCATCGAAAACATAGGTAAAATAACATGATCAAAATGACTTGCCTGTGATGTTGACGAAGAAGAATTTCTCGAGAAAATAACTTGATAGACTACTCGTCACTCTCCGATGAAATCTATATAGAAAACATATCATTCACATAAGCACTCATACTAGCAATCTTTCTAGCAATCAAAACAAAAGAGAGAGCGGATAGGAATCCGAAGGAAACTTCAAATATGACTAGAGAGTCTTCTACTACGTCAAACACTAAATAGTTTTTGTCTAACAGAAAATAATAACAAGGAACTAAGATATAAGTTTAACTAAGATAAAATAAAGTATTTTTCACAAAACTACTTGAAAGTATTCCCAAACGGGATTTGAAACACGGGGAAACCAATTGCAAGTTACCAATGAACTAGAATTGATTTCATGAAAACAAATTAATATAAAATAAAAACTTGTTGCAAAACTACTGTTTAACTAACAGAAACAAAACATAATATTTCTGAAATAATAAAGAAAATATTTTAAAACAAAGCTAGAAAAGGAATTAGCCGAAATCCTAAAAGAGGTGAAACAGAAATTGTTTCACATGAAACAATGAGCTAAAACACTCAAACAAATCTGAAATTTTTACCACTGATATATAAGATCACTAGTTATGAGCAACAAAAGGAATCAAATTAAAAGCTATTTTTAAACTCCTGGAATAGGCAAAACAAAGTTTAAACTAAATCTGATCTAACTTATATGTACAAATTTCAAACATAGACAAATTATATGTTTTTAAAAACTACAGGAAATTTGTGAGCTACTGGAAAAAGAATAAAAGTCATTGGTCTTCGGGATCAAAAGTTGTGGCCAAAACAAAACAGAAATTTTCTGTTTTTGCAATTTAGACAGAAAAAACTGAAGCTAACTATCTACATATAGGGGGTACACGTGGCATGTTGCTATAGGTTGCGGGGTACGTTTGTTGCAAAGTTTTGAGCAAACGGCCGGAGCTAACTAAAACCTGCTGGCTAAACGTTAAGTGAAATAAAAACTGCTTGTTTTCTACTCTAAACTGAAGGGGTATTTCTAAGATCTAATGTAAGCCATCTACTAGAGATCTAAGGGCTACAAAACAATAAAAGAGAAATACAGAGAGATGAGAGGTTACCTTTGGCTGGGGCTGCTCCCGTGGCTGCCAATGGTGGCCGAGGGAGGCTGGGTCGCCGGTGGGGAAGGGGGAGGGGCCGGCGAGGGCGGGGAAGGGGGGGCTGTAGGGGCGAGGTGGAGGGGTGCAAAACTGCTGGTTTTCTGCTGCTCGTGGTGATGGGGATGGGGTGCAGCAGTGGCGGGGTGGAGGGTGGTGGAGGAGGGGGCCGAGGTGGGGAGGTGGTGGCCTAAGTGGTGGAGGTGGTGGCCGAAGTGGTGGAGGTGGAGGAGGTGCGGGGATGGCCGAAGGGTGAAGTTCCTGGCAAGTTTTCCGGTGACAACTCCGGCGAGGGGTGCACGAGCTAGGGGGGAGGAGAGGCGGCGGTTTCAACGGGAATGGAACGAGCAGGACGTGGGGCTTCTTATAGAGGTGACGGGAGGCGCTGGGAAGGTATGTGCGTCGCGAATCCCGGAGGTGGGGATTCTCCTCTCCATGGAAGGAAAGGTTCTGTCACGTGGAGAAGAGATAGAGGAAGAAGATGATCTTCTTGGGCCAAATTTGGAAAGTGCTTAATGGGCCACCTCCTATTTCCTAATAAAAGTGATTCTATTCCTATTTTAAAAACTAGGAAACTAAAATGTTAAAAAGGAAATCAAATCAATTCGGAATAAGGAGTTTTTATATACTAAAATTATCAGAAAAATGAAATATAGATGATGGGCATTTTTCCATGGCAAAAATAAAAACTTCAAAAAAAAAATATTTTCACAAAATTGCCAAAAAGGTTTATTTTCTTTTGCAAATAACCTTCAAATGACCCTCTAAGTTTTAGGGTGCAAATAACATTCAAAATGCCCGGGTATTTGAGGGTCATGTTCCTCCGCTCTTTTTTTGTTTGACGGAAAGTATTTGCCGGCATTTCTAGCACGAAGAAAACAAATAAAAATGCAAGAGAATTCAAATGCAAATATCTCCGTTCAAATTATTTATAGTTGAAGAAGTCATGTCATCCTCTATCTTTGCTTTTAAAAGCTTGAATTTGAATTCACCGGAGAAGGGGAAAGTCATTTTATTCCCTCTCTTTCAAAAGTTTCGAAAAGTTTCAAATTTCACACAAGTTTCAATCACTCAGGCAAACAAACAAACAATCGATCTAATAATTATATTAACAGTCCAAAATTTATAATTTTGGGATGTTACAACACTTCTATTTACTCACAACTCAATACTTAGAACAACGATGACTCTATAGGAAATGCCTCTGGCAGTGTACCGAGATGTGCAAAGATCTAGCTTAGCGTATGATGTTCAAACATCTCGCTAGCTATCTTACGATCATGCAAAGGGAATATGAAAGTGACATCACAAGTCATGAGACGAAACGGTGGGAGTTGCATGGCAATATATCTCGGAATGGCTATGAAAATGACATAATAGGTAGGTATGGTGGCTGTTTTGAGGAAGGTATATGGTGGGTTTGTGCACCAGCGAAAGTTGCACGACACTAGAGAGGCTAGCAATGGTGGAAGGTGAAAGTGCATCTATACCATGGACTCACATTAGTCATGAAGAACTCATATACATATTGCGAAAGTTTTATCAGTAATCGAAACAAAGTGCTAAACGCATACTCCTAGGGGAAGGGTTGGTAGGTGTTAACCATCCCGCGACCCCGACCACCACACAAAGGATGACAATCAATAAATCAATTATGCTCCGACTTCCTAACATAGCGGTTCACCATATGTGCATGCTACGGGAATCACTAACTTCAACACAAGTATTTATAGATTCACAACACCCTACTAACGTAACTCTAATATTACCAAATCCATATCTCAAAACTTAATTGTTAGGACTACTTTCATAGCACACGCCAATTACCAAGGTACTGAGAGAGATCACTCTCAAAAACATATAAGTGAAGATCGAGAGTTCTTATTTCTACAAAATATGACACCGCCGTCCTCTACAAAGATTTAAGTGAAGCACTAGACAAAAATTATCTAGCTCAAAAGATATAAGTGAAGCACATGCAAGCTAAATTGCCTAACTCAAAAGATATAAGTGAAGCTCAATGAGTATTCCAGCAAATTCACGATGAGTGCATGTCCCTCTCAAAAAGGTGTGCAGCAAGAATGATTGTGACAAAACAAAAAGAAAATACTCCTATAATACATGATGCTCCAAGCAAAACACAAAACATGTGGTGAATAAAAATATAGCTCCAAGTAACGTTACCGATGGATTGAAGACGAAATAGGGGATGCCTTCCCGGGGCATCCTCAAGCTTAGGCTTTTTGGTGTCCTTGAATTTGGCTTGGTATGCCTTGGGCATCCCCAATCTTAAGATCTTTCCACTCTTTATCCCATTGTCCATGAGAACATCACCCAAAACTTGAAAACTTCTCAACACAAAACCTAAACAGAAACTCGTGATATCATTAGCATAAGAAAATAAACTACCAACTCTTTAGGTACTGTAGTAAACTTAATTTCAATTTAGATTGATGTTATATTACTGTATTCTCACTTCTCAATGGCTAGTATCCCCCGATACTAACCATAGCTTCATCAAAATAAGCAATCAACACAACAAAAAACAGAATCTGTCAAAAATAGTCCAGTCTGTAGCAATCTGAATACTTCGTATACCTCTAGTATCAAAAAAATTCTGAAACTTATGACAATTAGGGAAATTTGCATATCAACGAGTAGCAAAAAGAATCAACTCAAAAGCTCTTTCTCGATAGTAATTAAAAATAATTACGTGAGCAGAAAGTTTCTGTCCTTTCCAGCAAGATCAAACAACCATCTCCAAAACTGATCATAAAGGTTTTACTTGGCACAAACGCAAAAAGAAACATAAAAAACACAATCATAACAGAATTATGATGGTGTGGACACAGCAAAACAGAAAGTTAAAAGAAAAAATAAATTTATTCATTGGGTTGCCTCCCAACAAGCGCTTCTCTTTAAAGCCTTTTAGCTAGGCATTGATAATTCAATGATGCTCACATAAAAGATAGCAATCGGACACGAAGAGAGCATCATGAAACATGTGACAAACATATCTAAGTCTAACATACTTCCTATGCATAGGCATTTTATAGGAAAACAAATTGTCAAGACAACCAATAGATACCATATGAAAGGAAGAAGAAAGAGACAATAGCAATCTCAACATAAGGAGAGGTGATTTAGTGATATGAAAATTTCTACAACCATATTTTCCTCTCTCATAATAATTACGTGTGGGATCATATTCAAATTCAATAATATTGCTATCACATAGGATATTATTTTCATGATCCACATGCATGCCAAGTTGACGCTCTTCAAAAATAGTGGGATTATCATCAACTAAAGTCACGACTTCTCCAAACCCACTTTCAATACTATTGCAAATATCATATTCATCATGAGGCTTAAACAAATTTTCAAGATCATAAGAAAAATCATTATCCCAATCATGATCATTGCAACAAGTAGTGGACATAGAAAAACTAGCATCTCCAAGCTTAGGGTTTTGCATATTTTTAGCATGATTGACATTAATAGAACTCATAGTGAAACCATTGCAATCATGCTTTTCATTCAAGGAGCCCTCGTGAATCACTTCATAAATTTCTTCATCACAATTTCCAGATTCGCGCATCTCAAGCAAAACTTCATAAAGATAGTCAAGTGCACTCAACTCACTAGCAATTGGTTAAACATAATTGGATCTCTTAAGGAGATTAGCAAGTGGATGAGGATCCATATCATTAGATTTTCAGCAAGCGAAGATGCAAGCATATTGAAGACACATAGCACACAAGAAAAGGAAAGGCAAACGAAAGAGGCAAATATTTTTATAATTTTTTTTCACAAGTGGGGGAAAGGAAAATGAGAGGAAAATAATGTAAATGCAAGAGATGAGTTTGCGATAGTTACTTGGATATGCTTCACTTTGAATACTCCCCGGCAAAGGCGCTAGAAATTGGCACATTGATGGGAGACTAGTCTTGACTTGATCCTCCTCCCCGGCAACAGCGCCAGAAATTCTTCTTGCTACCTCTTGAGCTTGCGTTGGTTTTTCCCTTGAAGAGGAAAGGGCGATGCGGCACAGTAGCGATAAGTATTTCCCTCAGTTTCAGAACCAAGGTATCGATCCGGTAGGAGTATCAAGATGAGGCACCAATGTACCTGCGCAAAAACAAACAAACTTGCACCCAACGCTATAAAGGGGTTGTCAATCCCTTCACGATTATTTGCAAGGTGAGAACTGAAGGTGGAAAGTGCAACAAAGTAAAAGTGTAGATCTAAAAATATGATGTGAAGTAAACCCAGGGGCCATAGTGTTCACTAGAGGCTTCTCTCATGATAGCAAGTATTACGGTGGGTGAACGAATTACTGTCGAGCAATTGATAGAATCGCGCAAAGTCATGATGATATCTAAGGCAATGATCATACATATAGGCATCACGTCCGAGACAAGTAGACCGATACTGTCTGGATCTACTACCATTACTCCAAGCACCGACCACTATCCAGCATGCATCTAGTGTATTGAGTTCATAACAAACAGAGTAACGCCTTAAGCAAGATGACATGATGTAGAGGGATAAATTCATGCAATATGATATAAACCCCATCTTTTTACCCTTGATGGCAACAACATGATGCGTGCCTAACTACCCCTTCTGTCACTAGGTGAGGACACCGCACGGTATGAACGCAAAACGAAGCACTTCTCCCATTGCAAGAATTATAGATCAAGTTGGCCAAACGAAACCCACAACTCGAAGAGAATTACAAGGATACTAAATCATGCATATAAGAGATCAGAGGAGACTCAAATAATATTCATAGATAATATGATCATAAATCCACAATTCATCGGATCTCGACAAACACACCGCAAAAGAAAGTTACATCGGATAGATCTCCATGAAGATCATGGAGAACTTTGTATTGAAGATCCAAGAGAGAGAATAAGCCATCTAGCTACTAGCTATGGACCCGAAGGTCTGTGGTGAACTACTCACGCATCATCGGAGAGGCAATGGTGTTGATGAAGAAGCCCTCTGTGTCCGAATCCCTCCTCCGTCAGGGCACCAGAACGGTCCCCAGATGGGATCTTGTGGAGACAGAAGCTTGCGGCGGCGGAAAAGTATTTTCGTGGCTCTCTCTGGTGGTTTTGGATTTTTAGAGAATTTATAGGCGGAAGAGGTAGGACACAGGAGCCACGGGGGGGGGGGGCACAAGTTTGCTAGGCCAGCCCCCCAGGCTGGGGCTAGGGGGCGTGTGACCTCCCCCTAGGTCCCCTGCCTTGGTTCTCATGTCTCCTGCGTATCTTCTGTTGTGGAAAAAATCATTCCACATGTTTTAATCCGTTTGGACTCCGTTTAATATTTTCCTCTGAAAAATGTCAAAAACATGGAAAAACAGAAACTGGCACTTGGCACTGAGTTAATAGGTTAGTCCCAAAAAAGATATAAAATAGCATATTCATGCATACAAAACATCCAATGTTGACAAGATAATAGCATGGAACTATCAATAATTATAGATAAGTTGTTCTTCCAAAGTCTACACTTTGTTTTCATACATGAATCCTGTCTCGGATTTCATGGCCTTCATCCATTCGTCGAAATCCGGGCCCACCACCGCTTCTCCATAGTTCGTAGGTTCATTGTTGACTAGCAACATGACCTCCAAGACATGATTACCATACTACTTTGGAGCAGTACGTTTCCTTGTCGATCTACGAGGTTTGGTAGTAACTTTATCCGGAGCTTCATGATCACCACCATCAGCTATCCACTTCAACTAGTGTAGGCGCCATAGAAACATCTTCATGTGTCGTGCTACTCATTGGTTGAAGTGACGGTTCAGTAACCTCATCAAGTTTCCACAATCCTCCTAGTCAATTCTTTCAAGAGAAACATTTTCTCGAGAAAGGACCCGTTCCCAGAAACAAACACTTTGCTTCCTGATCTGAGATAGGACGTATAACCAACTGTGTTGGGTGTTCTATGAAGATGCATTTATTCGCTTCGGGTCCGAGCTTATCTGGTTGAAACTTTTTCACATAAGTGTCGCAACCCCAAATTTTGAAGAAATGACAACTTAGACTTCTCCAAACCATAGTTCATACGGTGTCATCCAATGGAATTACGTGGTTCCCTATTTAAAGTGAATGCAGTTGTCTCTAATGCCTAACCCAAAAACGATAGTGGTAATTCGATAAGAGACATCATAGTATGCACCATACCCAATAGGGCGCGTCTATGACGTTCGGACACACTATCACACTATGGTGTTCCTAGTGGCATGAGTTGTGAAACAATTTTCACATTGTCTTAAATGTTTACCAAACTCACAACTCAGATGTATATTTACCTCCATGATCACATCGTAGACATATTATCCTCTTGTCACGATGATCTTCAACTCCACTCTGAAATTGTTTGAACATTTCAATATTTCAGACTTTGTGATTCATCAAGCAAACACATATGTATCTACTCAAATCATCAATGAAGTAAGAACATAAGGATATCCACTACGTGCCTTAGCACTCATTGGAATGCATACATCAAAAGGTATTATTTCCAACAAGTCACTTGCTCGTTCCATTTCACTAAAAATGAGGGCTTCAGTCATCTTGCCCATGTGGCATGATTTGCATGTCTCAAGTGATTCAAAATCAAGTGAGTCTAAACAATCCATTTGCATGGAGTTTCTTCATGCGTTTACACCAATAGGCATGGTTCGCATATCTCAAACGATTCAAAAATGAGTGAGTCCAAAGATCCATCAACATGGAGCTTCTTCATGTGTTTTATACCAATATGACTCAAGCGGCAGTGCCATAAGTAAGTGGTACTATCATTACTACTTTGTACCTTTTGTCATCAATATTATGAACATGTGTATCACTATGATCAAGATTCAATAAACCATTCATATTAGGTGCAAGACCATTGAAGGTATTATTCAAGTAGACATAGTAACTATTATTCTCTTTAAATGAATAACCATATTGCAATAAACACAATCTAATCATGTCTATGCTCAATGCAAACACCAAATAACAATTATTTAGGTTCAATACTAATCCCGATGGTAGAGGAAGCTTGAGATGTTTGATCACATCAACCTTGGAATTACTTCCAACACACATTGTTACCTCACCCTTGCTAGTATCCGTATTCCATAGCGATAATTTCGAGTTACTAACACTTAGCAACTGAACCGGTATCTAATACCCTGGTGCTACTAGGAGTACTAGTAAGGTACACATCAATATCATGTATATCCAATATACTTGCGGCGACTTTGCCAGCCTTCTCATCTACCAAGTATCAAGGGTAGTGTTGCTTCAGTGACTGTTCCCCTCATACTAGAAGCACTTAGTCTCGGGTTTAGGTTCAACCTTGGGTTTCTTCACTAGAGCAGCAACTGGTTTGCCATTCATGAAGTATCCCTTCTTGCCCTTGCCCTTCTCGAAACTAGTGGTTTCACTAACCATCAACAATTGATGCTCCTACTTGATTTCTAGTTTTGCGGTGTCAAACATCGCGGATAACTCAGGGATCATCGTCTCTATCCCTGACATGTTATAGTTCATCATGAAGCTCAGTAGCTTGGTGGCAGTGACTTTGAATAACTATGTCAATCACTATCTTATCTGAAAGATCAACTCCCACTCGATTCAAGCGATTGTAGTACTCACACAATCTGAGCACATGCTCAACGATTGAGCTTTTCTCCCTTACTTCGCAGGCCAAGAATCTTGTCAGAGGTCTCATACCTCTCAATGCGCGCATGAGCCTAAAGTCCCAGTCTCACCTCTTGGAACATCTCATATGTCCCGTGACGTTCAAAACGTCTTCGGCACCTGAATTCTAAGCTGTTAAGCATTACACATTGAACTATCACGTAGTCATCAAAAATGTGTATGTCAGATGTTCGAAACATCCACACACGATGCTCGGGGTTCAGGACACCGAGCGGTGCATTAAAGACATAAGCCTTTTGCGCAACAATGAGGACAATACTCATTTTACGGACCTAGTCTGCACAATTGCTACTATCATCTTTCAACTAAGTTTTCTCTAGGAACATATCAAAAACAGTAGAGCTACAACGCAAGCTACAACATAATTTGCGAAGACATTTTTGACTATGTTCATGATAGTAAGTTCAACTAATCATATTACTTAAGAACTGAACTCCCACTCAAATAGACATCCCTCTAGTCACTCGAGTGACACATGATCCAAATTCACCAACTCAAGTCCGATCATCACATGAGTTAAGTTGGCTTCAATGGTGAACATCTCTATGTTGATCATATATATTATATGACTCATGTTCAGCCTTTCAAACTCTTGTCTTCCGAGGCCATGTCTGTACATGCGAGGCTCGTCAAGTTTAACCCGAGTGTTCTGCGTGTGGAACTCTTTTGCACTAATTGTATGTGAACGCAGAGTCTATCATACCCGATCATCACGTGGTGTCTCGGAACGACGAACTATCGCAACGGTGCACACTCGCGGAGAACACAACTTTATCTTGAAATTTTAGTGAGGTATCACCTTATAATGCTACCATCGCCCTAAGCAAAATAAGGTGCATAAAAGGATTAACATCACATGCAAATAATAAGTGACATGATATGGACATGAACTTGTGCTTCTTAATCTCCATCACCAAAGCACCGACATCATCTCCATCATCACCGGCGCCACACCATGATCTCCATAATTGTGCTGCCATCAAGGTTGCTACGCCACCTATGCTGTTACTACTAAAGCTACTGAACTAGCGATAAAGTAAAGCATCACTAGGTGCAAAAATAATGAAAGACAACCCTATGGCTCCTGCCAGTTGCCGTAGCATCGACATGCAAGTCAATATTTAACTATTACAACATGATCATCTCATACATCAAATATATAATATCATGTCTTTGGACATATCACATCACATGCATACCCTGCAAAAACAAGTTAGACGTCCTCTAATTTGTTGTTGCATGTTTTACGTGGCTGCTATGGGTATCTAGTATGATCGCATCTTACTTACGCAAAACCAAAAGAGTGATATGCAAGTTGCTATTTAACCTTATCCAAGGACCTCCTTGGTCAAATCCGGTTCAACTGAAGTTTGAGAAACAGACACCCGCCAATCATCTTTATACAACAAGTTGCATGTTAGTCGATGAAACTGGTCTCTCGTACGCGTACGAGTAATGTTTGTCCGGGCCGCTTCATCCAACAATTCCTCCGAATCAAGAAAATACTAAGGAGGGCAAAAATATGAATATCAACGTCCATAAACTCCTTCGTGTTCTACTCGAGATGTCATCTGCGCATAGACCTAGCTCATGATGCCACTGATGAGGAACATCACATGGGAAACAAAAGTTTTCTTACGCACACACAAGATGTTGGGGAATGTCGGATGGGAAACAAAAAAATTCCTACACACACGCAAGACCTATCGATGGTGATGATCATCTACGAGAGGAGAGAGTGCATCTAAATACCCTTGTAGATCGCTAAGCGGAAGTGTATATAACACGATTGACATAGTGGAACATCTTCCTGATCCAAATCGCATCCCATCCCGCGATCTCATCACGATTCATCCCGCGATCCCATCGCGATCCATCCCAATCTAGTGGCGAACGGATTGCACCTCCGTGTTCAACACACGTACAACTCGATGACGATCACCGCCTTCTTGATCCAGCAAGAGGGGCGGAGTGGTAGATGAGTTCTCCAGAACGACGGCGTGGTGGTGGTGGTTGTGAACTAATCCACAGGGCTTCACCAAGCTATGCCGAACTAATCTAGACGAAGGAGACGATCTATGGAGGAGAGGGAAGCACGTGGCTCTTTCCTGGTGAAGTTTTCCTCAAAACCGCCACTATATATAGGAGGAAAGGGAGGGCTGCCTTGCCTCCTCCTCCAAGTGGAGAGGTTTGGCCGAGCCAAGGGAGGAGAGTCCTCCTCCAATACGGTTTTGTGGAGGACTTCGTTCCTACTGGGTTTGCTCCTTCCACTTTTCCTTTTCTTTCCCTTTTGCACCTTTGCCTGAAATAGACTTATTGGGCTCGCTGGCCGCACCAGCCCACTAAGGGTTGGTGCACCACCTTTAGTCCTATTAGGTTCTCTCCCACTAAGGGCTGGTGCACCACCTTTAGGCCTATTAGGTTCTCTCCTGGTAAAACCCCGGAACCCATTCGTTACTCTCGGTACTTTACCGGTAATGCCCAAAAACTTTCCGGAAGCCAAATGCAACTTTCCTATACATCAATCTTTACCTCCGGACCATTGTGGAGCTCCTCGTGATGTCCAGGATCAAATCCGGGAATCCGAAAAACTTTCAGTCACCAACATACATAACTCAATAAGACTAAAACGTCACTAAACCTTAAGTGTGCATACCGTGCGGGTTCGAGAACTAGGCTGACATGACCTGAGACACTCACCGGTCAATCAAAAATAGCGGGACCTAGATGCCCATATTTGCTCCTACATATTCTATGAAGATCTGTATCGGTTGAACCTCTGTGTCAAGGATTCAGTTAATCCGGTATGCTGTTCCCTTTGTCCATCGGTATGTTACTTGCCCGAGATTCGATCGTCGGTATCTCTATACCTAGTTCAATCTCGTTACCGGCAAGTCTCTTTACTCATTCCTTAATGCAATATCAGGTGACTAACTCCTTAGTCATATTCCTTGCAAGGCTTGTCGTGATGTTGTATTACCGAGTGGGCCCCGAGATACCTCTCCGTCACACGGAGTGACAAATCCCAGTCTTGATTTACGCCAACCCAACAGACACCTTCAGAGATACTTGTAGAGCACCTTTATAGTCACCCAGTTATGTTGCAATGTTTGATACACACAAGGTATTCCTCAGGTGTCCGGGAGTTGCATGATCTCATGGTCATAGGAACATATACATTGACATGCAGAAAGAGTAGCAATAAACTGACACGATCATATGCTACGTTCATAGTTTTGGTGTTGCGCGTCACATCATTCTCCTAATGATGTGATCCCGTTATCAAGTGACAACACTTGACTATGGCCAGGAAACCTTGACCATCTTGGATCAAGGAGCTAGTCAACTAGAGGCTCACTAGGGGCAGTGTGTTGTCTATGTATCCACACATGTATTTGAGTTTCCAATCAATACAATTCTAGCGTGGATAATAAAAGATTATCATGAACAAGGAAATATAATAATAACCAATTTATTATCCCCTCTAGGGCATATTTTCAACACAATATCTTTCCATGGGGATGACCATCTATGAGAGGGGTTAGAGTGCATCTACATACCCTTGTAGACCGCTAAGCGGAAGCGTATATAACGCGGTTGATGTAGTCGTACGTCTTCACGTACCAATCATGATCCTTCCCGCGATATCGTTACGATCTGTCCCGCAATCTCATCACGATCCTTCGAGATCTAGTGTCGAACGGACGGTACCTCCGCGTTTAGCACGCGTACATCTCAATGATGATCTCCACTTTCTTGATCCAGCAAGAGGGGCGGAGAGGTAGATGAGTTCTCCAACACGGTGGCATGGTGGTGGTGGTGGTGGACAATCCCGCAGGGCTTCGCCAAGCGCTGCGGAACTAATCTAGAGGATAAAACGACCTAGAGAGAGAGAGTGCAGCACCTGGCTAATCACGGTTAGGGCTGCCCTCAAATCCTCTAGTATATATAGGAGGGAGGGAGGGGAGGAGGGAGCCAAAAAAAACCTCTAGGGGTCTGGCTGAACTAGGAGAAGGTGGAAGAGTCCACCTCCAATCCTACTCCAAGTAGGATTCCTCTCCTACTGGGAATCCTTCCCCTCCTTTGGGTTTTTTCCTTTCTCCACCTCTTGACCACATGGGCCCCTTGGGGCTGGCTCGGCCAGCCCACTAAGGGCTGGTGTGCCACCCCTAAGGCCCATGTGTCCTCCTGGCGTGGATGACTCCTCCCAATGGCTCTCCTAGCATTCCTGATAAACTACCGAAAATACCCTAAACTTTTCCGGTGACCAAACCGGGACTTCCTATATATCAACCTTTACCTTCGGTCCATTCTGGAGCTCCTCTTGACGTCCAGGTTCTCATCCGGGACTCGGAACAACTTTCGGTTACCAACATACATAACTCAACCATACCGAAACGTCACCAAACCTTAAGTGTGCAGACCCCGTGTGTTCGAGAACTATGTAGACATGATGTGAGACATTTTCCGGTCAATAACAAATAACGGGACCTGGATGCCTATATTGGCTCCTACATATCCTATGAATATCTTTATCGGTCAAACCTCTATGTCAACGATTCAGTTAACCCCTTATACTATTCCCTTTGTCCATCGGTATGTTACTTGTGCGAGATTCGATCATCGGAATATCTATACCTAGTTCAATATCGTTACTGGGAAGTCTCTTTACTCGTTCCATAATACAAGATCCGGTGACTAACACCTTAGTCACATTGCTTGCAAGGCTTATTGTGATGTTGCATTACCGACTCGGCCCCGAGATACCTCTCCGTCACACGGAGTGACGAATCCAGTCTTGATCCATGCCAACCCAGCAGACACCTTCGGAGATACTTGTAGAGCACCTTTATAGTCACCCAGTTACGTTGTGACGTTTGATACACACAAGGGATTCCTCCGGTGTTCGGGAGTTGCATGATCTCATGGTCATAGGAACACATACATTAACATGCATAAAACAGTAGCAATAAACTGACACGATCATATGCTACGTTCATATTTTGGGTCTTGTCCATCACATCATTCTCCTAATGATGTGATCCCGTTATCAAGCGAAAACACTTGTCTATGTCCAGGAAACCTCGACCATCTTTGATCAACTAGCTAGTTAACTAGAGGCTCACTAGGGACAGTGTGTTGTCTATGTATCCACACATGTATTTGAGTTTCCAATCAATACAATTCTAGCATGGATAATAAAATATTATCTTGAACAAGGAAATATAATAATAACCAATTGATAATTTCCTCTAGGGCATATTTCCAATAGCATGTACGTGATGTACCGCGAAGATTACGGGCCCTTGGTCGTCTCCTAGGCATAGCGAGGTAGACCATTGCAATTTGTTGTTTATCTTGTCCGTAGTCGGACCCTGTCTTTTGGGATAATTTGAAATAAATTGTTGAGTGAATTGTAACTTAACTTGTGGCGAGTGTAAGCCATTCCATATACTCATATCTTCATGTATGTATCGCAATGATTCATGTGCTTGCGAAATGCTATGATACATCTCTTTCCTTATTGAGGCCTCGTCCCCAAATGTGGAAAGTGTCGCATATTGGACGCTACACATATCGATGCAGTCCAGTCAATCCAGCCACCATGCGCGTGGATCTAGCCGATCCGACACTGCCAAGGCCCTGCCGGCCCTCGATTCCCTCCGTCTTCGCCATCCCCAACCAGTTCCCGTCCACTACCGGTCTATTTCTATCGCTTCCGCCGCGTATGCCTTCATGCGTTCATGCATGAAGAGAACTATAATTTTGTTAGTATTTGTGGCGCTGCTCTGCTACTAGTTCACAACCAACAAGCTAGACGAGGTGGCTAGCATCACTCAATCCCAACCAAGGGTTCTCGGGTTCGAATCCTAGGAGCCCCGATTTTCCTTTTGTTATGTTGTTGTTGGGTTAGGTTCACACGTCATCAAGTTTCATTTAGCATAGAAAACCATTGTTCAACAAAATTCTAAATGCAGCCCAGCTCGTTGGATTGCTCTGTTGCTTCAGTGATGTCCTTGGTTCGAGTCCCAGGCCAGCCTTTATGTTTTCCATGTTTTTGTTTTGCATACGCACAAACATTTTGGTCAAGATCTCTCACTAGGCTTGCCTAGTGCAGTACTCTCGGTCCATGTAGTTTATTTTTGTCCTAGCGAATTTAGAAGTTATTCAAATCATGCATAAGTGCACAATGCCTTCATAAAGAAATGTCATAAATAATTAACCATGAATCTAAATTAAACATGCAATATATGTAAAATATTTATAATTTTGTGTAGTTTCACAATATCCAACTCTCACATGTGTTTAGAAATGTGTAACCTGTTGTTTGTATTTAATTTGCATAGATGCCATGTTAAAGTAACTTAATTCATGACTAATTAACCATAGCTCCATTTAAAAACGTTTTATATATGTAACTTGACCAGAAAAATGTGTAGAATAAGGTGGTGACATTTATTTTGCTGTTTAACAACTCTAAATTGTGTTTTAGGCACATCTGTAGCACATTCAAAATTACATATGGGGACTTTTGAGAATTGTTGTTTGTTGTTCTGGCCTCATTTAAACTTGCCTAAAATTTCATGTAGTTCCACAATATCTTGTGCATCCATGTTTTTAACATGTTGTGGCTGTCATTTGCATACATTTTGCATTCATAACATATTATCTTGTGTTGGTCATATCTTTTAGACCATAACTCCATTTTAAATGGTTTATATATGTAGATCGACTAGAATGACGTGTAGAATCACATGGTACACTGTAATTTTTTGTTTAATAAGTATAAAATGCGTTTAGTATAGATTTGGACCAATTTCAAAATTAACACATGGGGTCATTCTAATGCAACTCGTTGCATATTGAGCTTCACTTAATGTGTAGTAATTGATTGTTGTGACTGCCGTACCTTGCATAATTAAATCGAACATGCATCATTTGTGTTTGTGCATCATGTCATGCATATGTTGTGGTGTTTTTTGTGTGTTCATTGTTGTTTCTGGATTGTTTCTTCTCGATAGAGTTCTGCGAGCATGTCAGAGTGTGAGGATTCGTTCAACTATGGATTCTTTCTTCTTCCAAGCAGGATCACACGCAAGATGATCATTTTCCTAGATACCATTACTATCTTTGCCATGCTAATTGTATTGTTTCTTTCGCTATGTCTCACGGCCTACCACTTAAATGCCAGCCTCCCAACATTGCCATGAAAAGCCTCTAACCCTTCCACAACCCAGGAAACCCTTGATTGGCTATGTTACCGCTTGCTCAGCCTTCTTATAGTGCTGCTAGTTGCAGGTGGAGTTGCTTCCATGTGAAAACATGGGTTCCTTGTTATATCACCATATTATTTCTATTTAAATGCACCTATATACCTGGTAAAAGTGGGAAGGCTTGGCCTTTTTGGCTCTGTGTTTTGTTCGGATTTTGCTGCCTTAGTTTCGGCTATCGGTGTTAAGTTCCATACTAAGCGCAGCTAATATGCTTGGGGTTGTTATGGGGACCCACTTGAATTTTGTTTTGAGATAAAAATCGTTTGGCAAGGCCCAACATTGGTACTACATCTTCCTAATAACTAATAAGAAGCATAGGGACCCGTCGGCACCCGCGGACAATTAATCAACCCCCCCCCCCCCCGGGCTAGTGCTCCTCATGACTGTTCGTCCAAACTAGAGCACTGTGTGGGGCCAACCAGGGGCAACTCGGGAGATGTTTATCTGGCCACCATATGCTTTGCTTATCTGTCATGTCCTAAGAATGAGACACACAACTCCTATCAGGATCGTCGACACATCGAGTGGCCTTGCTGGATTTGTTTTACCTTTCTCGAACGTCTTGTGTGAGGGATTCCGAGGATACTTTGGGCTATCTTGAGGTTGAGGTTTTCCACCAGGAATCTGAGGAGATCAAGGGTTTTCCGTAGTCGAGGTTTCCGATGCAGCTTGTGGTAGTTTGTGATGGACTAGATGGAGCACCCCTGTAGGGTTAAATCTTTCTGAGAGCCATGCCCGCGGTTACGTGGCAACTTGTAAACTTTGTTTAACATCCGGTTCTAGATAAATTGAAGTAAATTTAATTAAAATAAGCCAACTGTGTGCGTAATCGTGATTATCTCTTCTCCTGAGTTCTGCATCCAGAAGAGAACATGGTGGGGTTATGTGTGACGTAAGTAGGTGTTCAAGTTCTCTTTGAGATCATTATTGGTTCACGTCCGTTATGCGTAGAACACCCCCTCTTTTTCTTGTACTCGTAAGTTAGCCACCCAAACAAATGCTTAGTTGCTTGCTGCAGCCTCACCACTTAACCATACCTCACCCATTAAGCTTTGCCAGTCTTGATACCTTTGGAAATGAGATTGCTGAGTCCTTGTGGCTCATAGATTACTACAACAACAACTGCAGGTACAGGTAAAGCGATACTTTGACGTGAGTGCAATGATTGTGTTATTTGGAGTTTCCTCTTCTTCTTCATCATCGATTTAGGATGGGTTCTAGGCCGGCAGCCTAGGATAGCAAGGATGAACGTCGTTCTTTTATCGTTTGTTTTCATCCGTAGTCGGACCCTACTCTTCTACATGGTGATGGAACATGTCATTGTATTGATGTGATCTTGATGTAGCTTGTGGCGAGTGTAAGCCAATTCCATAAACTCATCTCTTCTATACATGTACTTGTAACGATATCCATTCTTGAGAAATGACGAGATGCGCTTCTATCCCTGTCGAGGCCCTCGGGCCAAAATAAGGATAGGATCGCATCTTGAGTGTTACACAAACTACCACAACATAGAAGCTCAAGTATGAAAAGTAGGCAAATTGTACACAGTGAGGAAACACAACTATGATGCCTAACTACGAAGAAAACCTGACACGACAATGAAGTACAAGTACGATATATATGAAGCATGTAAATTTCGAAAACACCATATCAACACAATATCAACATATTTTCTGTAATCCAGCACACGCACTACTGTCAAGTCTAAAAACAAAACTATGAACGTGTAATCCATGTTTTTGTGGCATTTGAAAGGAGAATATAAAGTCTCAAAGCATACATATATATCAAAAAAATGTGGGTGACTTATATATATATATATCAATTAAGATGGTACATTGATATAGAACTAAGAAGCACAAATATAGTTGTGGGGGACAAATCTAAACATGGATAGAAGCATGAAAATTTGAAATCATGTCGAAATTCGTAGATGAAATAGTGAAGCATTACACACCGGTCACAATATAGATACACTCAAGAGAATCCATTGAAGAAAATATTGCGTCCAATGTAACCCAAATCAAATCCAGCGATTAAAAAGAAAGAAAATATGAGATGAAACAAACCCTAGTTCGTGTGAGTACATACGAGAGGACCGCGTCGAGGGTCTGTGTGCAGCTTCTTTGACACCCCAAAATAGCACACCGGTGCAGCAGAAGGTATGCATGCAGATTAGGATCTGGCGTGGGCTCAGGGCAGTGATGGGGATTATGTTATCTGATGACCCACAAGTATAAGGGATCAATCATAGTCCTTTCGATAAGTAAGAGTGTCGAACCCAACGAGGAGCAGAAGGAAATGGAAAGTGGTTTTCATCAAGGTAATTTCTGCAAGCAGTGTAATAGCGGTAAGAAGTTGTTTCATAGCAAGATAATTATAACAAGTAACAGGTAGCAATTGTAACAATAGGTGCATCAAGGAAGCTCAATCCTTTTGTGGCAAAGGATAGGCTATAATAGCTTCTTATAATAGGAGAAGCTTTCTTAAGGGCAGACGGGAATTTCATATATTCACTTTCTTCATGTCGGGTTAATTCATGTTCGTTACTTTGATAATTTGATATGTGGGTGCACCGGTGCTTGGGTGTTGTTCTTACATGAACATGCCTCCCATTTATAATTATCTCTCCCGCAAGCATGTGCAACTACGAGAAAAGTATTAAGAATAAATTCTAACCATAGCATTAAACATAGGGATCCAAGTCAGCCCCTTACGGAATAGAGCATAAACTGGGGTTTAAGTTTGTGTCACTCTCACAACCCACCATCTAATTACTACTCCACAATGCATTCCCTTATGCCCAAAGATGGTGAACTATTATGTAGTCAACGTTCACATAACACCACTAAGGGAATCACAACATTCATATCACCAAAATATCGACCAAATGTCATATTCACATAACTACTTACAACATGACTTTTTCGGTGGCTTCAAGAACAAAAGTAATGTCTCACAAGTGATAAACATGCTCATGATGAGAGAGGTATTAAATAGCATATTGGATCTGAACATATGATCTTCCACCAAATAAACCATAAAGCATCAACTACAAGATGTAATCAACACTACTAGTCACACCCGAGGTACCAATCCAAGGTTCCCGTACAAGATAGAGAACAAGAGATGAACTAGGGTTTTGAGAGGATATGGTCTTGATGAAGATGTTGATGAAGATTGGCCTCCCGAAGAAGAGAGGGTTGGTGGTGAGGACGATGGCCTTGATTTCCCCCTCCGCGAGGGAAGTTCCTCTGACGGAATTCTTCCACTTGAGGGAAAAAGTGCTCCTGCTTAGGTTCCGCCTCGAGACGGCGGTGCTTCATCCCGAAAGTCCTCTCCTGATTTTTCTAGGTCAAAAGAGAGTATATACGAGAAGATGGTCGCCAGAGGTGGGCTGGCTGGCACACTAGCCACCATGCCGTGCCAGGGGGGCTAGCACGCCCTGGTACCTAGTGGGCACTTGGCAGCCCCCCTCCGGTACTTATTTCCTTCAATATTTCTCATATATTCCATAAAAATCCCCGTGAAGTTTCATCCCATTTGGAGATGTGCAGAATAGGTATATCTGACGTATCTTTTTCAGGTAGAGAATTCCATTTGTCGGGATTCTCCCTCTTGGTGTAAACCTTGCATATTATGAGACAAAAGGCATTAGAATTACTCCATAAAGTCGTGTAAAGCATAAAACAATATAAATAATAGTAACAAAACATGATGCAAAATGGACGTATCAACTCCCCCAAGCTTAGACCTTACTTGTCCTCAAGTGAAGACCGATAACGAAAATCATGACCACATGCTTTGAGAGAGAGGTGTCAATAAAAACAAAATATGGACATAGTAGCATCATGCTCATTATTTTAACAACCAATAAAACTTCGTAAAATATTCCATCACAACATTTTCATCATATAACTTTCATCATAAAGGCTTCTTATAAACAAGTAACAATTCACCACAACATCGAAGTACGAAGCATAAACTCTATTGAAAACCAACAAACTAAGTTTTTAGTCAACTTTGCAATGCAACTCATCACATTTTTAGGAAGGGTCACATCGGAGCTTTTAAACAAGTCTACATACTCAACCACCATTTAGTCTTCTATGATTACTAACACTCACTACATACATATGATGAAAAGGTTTCAACCAGACACATAGAAATATAGGGGCTTAAAGTGTCACCTCCTAGTGTATTCACCTGAAGGATGATGTCAACAATAATAACACATGACCACCCACACTCAACTGGATATGTGCAAAACTCGATCAAGGTTGCTTAAGCAATCATCAAAATAAGTTCCATAAACGAAAGAACATAGATGAAAACCTCAACAATCATTCACAAAAATCAGAGAATATAGCAATCATACATCTTTGTAAGTTAGCAGATGAATTGCATAATCCAAAAGGCATACATCTATAAGCATAGGTTCCAAAAGGGCAAGTAAAAGTGGGTTTCTGTTGATCAGGTTGTGACACATGTACTTGAGAAAAACCAGAATAGCCATCTAGAAAGCGAAAATGTGTGTGCTTTGATAATCGTTATAGCATTAGGTCTATGAAAGGTAAATGGTAATGATATTTTCTAGTAGCTTTGTTTATTTTTCTAAAATTTATTACCATTATATAGCTAGTCACAATTCTTTGTGGAATGACTTAATTTGTATCATTAGGGACAACAGTAAAACCTCCTTTCTTAGGAACACAATGAATATGACTTACCCATCTACTATCAGCTACGGGATAAATTATATGTGCTTCCAGAAGCTTTAATATTTCATTTCTTACAAGTTATTTTATTTTGGGATTCAGTCTCCATTGGTGATCAATAAGGGGTTTAGCATCTGGTTCAATATTAATCTTGTGTTGACAGAGAGTGGGACTAATGCCCCTAAGATCATCAAGAGTATACCTAGTAGCAGCTCAGTGCTTCCTTAATGTTTTTAACAATCTTTCTTCTTCATGCTCTATAAGGTTAGCACTGATAGTAACATGATATATCTTCTTTTCACCAAGATAAATGTATTTCAAAGTGCCAGGTAATTGCTTTAATTCAAACACAGGATCACCGTTGGGTGGAGGAGGACCTCCTAGAGTTTCAACATGCAAGTTCTGTTTATGGATATGCTTTTGCTCAAAGAACATATTATGTAGTTCATTTCTTTCACGCATAAGCATATCATTTTCATGGTCTAGAAAATATTGTTCTAATGGATCAGTAGGAGGAATAGTAATATAAGAAAGACCAATTACTTCATCTTTACTAGCCAATTATTTATCATGGCGTTGCTTACAGAACTTGGAGAAATGAAACTCATGAGACATATAACCAAAATTAACACTGACAATTTACCGTTTGTTATCTATTTAAGCATTTACAGTGTTCAAGAAGGGTCTATAAAATATATTTTTTGACCGGCTACTGTAGGGAAAAACCCCCACAGCCATTTTCTGTATTGCAACTAAGGAAACTGTATGTACAAGAGGTGGTATGGAATGTACAGAGAGAGGGGGGAACAGGGATTTACACACCTCAAGGAGGCAAAAAGGAAATCCACTTAAGGAGATCACCCCTGAAACTAGCCTTAATTCTATGAGCTAATAAAGAAATATCATGGATAAATCCAGCTCTCCATTTCCTGAACTTCGGCTGTGCCTGGTTGAAAACTTTTGCATTTCTGGTGGTCCAGATATTCCAACAGGCAGTGAAAATCACCTCAGCAAAGAACGGGTGGGGGAAGTTCTTTCGAGCTGCAGCAGTAGCCGTCCACATAGAAGACCCCTGCCAACTGATCTGTAAGTAGTTCCAAACCCTGATACTGAACAGACATGTGAAAAATAAATGATCTCTGTCTTCCTTGACTCGGGCATGACATAACACACAAAGATTAGTATCACAAACTTTCCAGTGACGCCGTTCCAGCATGTCCTGTGTGTTCAGCCTGTCCATAATGAGCATCGAGGCAAACATCTTAACTTTCATGGTACAGCAACTTTTCCATATCCAGTTAAGCAGAGGGTTAGGCACAATACTGCTATGAACATGAGCATAGTAAGCCTTGGGTGTATAACCCTTAGCATCCTTGCGCCATACCCATCTGTCAAAGGCATGGTGATCCAGATCTAGACCCAGAATTAAAGATTGGATAGCAGTCAGCTCCTGATAAGCTTGAGCGGATAGTGGGAGGTGAAACAGAGAGAGCAGACGATATTCAGAAAGAGCAGCAAAAACTTCTTGAGCTGTGCAAAAAGGATCAGCTACAAAGGAGAACAATCGCTGGAATCGAACTGCCAAAGGCTTAGTGGAGTTGCCAAGTAGCCAGGAATCAGACCAGAACAAGAATGAATCACCCTTACTAGGCAAGACATAAGTAACAACTCTGAATTGGTCAAGACGCTTGCATATGTCCTTCCACCAAAAGGAGCCACAAAGTGCAGTGCCCTGAGGTACAGTGTGGTGGTAGTAAGTGTTCCAAATCAGATGAACCCATGGGATATCAGCATGGTTAAGGAATTTATCAGCATGTTTGAGCAAAAGAGCTTCATTCTGAACGGCTAGATTCAAAATCCCTAACCCCCCTTTATACTTAGGCCTGCATACCAGTGGCCAACCAACAAGAGAAGGGGCATGATCATTCCCATTTCGTCGCCATAGGCATTGACGTTGAATCCGCTCCAATTGCTTCAGAATCCCTGGTGGCAGAGCCAGACTGCATAAGAAGAATAGGGGAACAGCAGACAATGCTGAGTTGACATATTGCAATCTGCCCCCCTGAGCAAGAAAAGAGGAACTAGCACTGAGCCTTCGTTCCATTTTATCCACCAAAGGCATGAGATCGATAATTCAGGGTTTAGTGATTCCAACAGGCAGACCCAGATATGTGAAGGGCAGAGTTCCCACTTTACAGCCAATGGAGTCCGCCAGATCCTGCAGATGCTGAGAAGGAATGTTGACAGGTAAAAGGGCAGATTTGTGATAATTGACTTGTAACCCACTGGACTGAGAGAAAAGCAAAAGCATTTCCTTAAGCTGCAATAATTGTGATTTGTCAGCTGGTAAGATGATGAGAGTATCATCAGCATATTGCACAATAGGGCAATCTGTATCATGGGTAGGAATGGGCAGCTGGATCAGTCCATCCACCCGCAGTTTGTTGACTAGAGTTTGTAGAAAATCAGCAGCAATAGCAAACAGCAAAGGGGACAAAGGATCTCCCTCTCTGACACCTTTTTTGCACATGAACTTCTTCCCAGGCACACCATTGATTAGAACCGAGGAAGATCCAGAGGCAAGAAGCTGCTTGACCCAAAGGATCCATCGATCATTAAAGCCCTTGGCTCGAAGAATCTGGAAGATGAATGCATGCTCCACAGAATCAAATGCCTTTTCAAAATCCAACTTAAGGATAACAATAGGTTTCCTGGATTGATGACATTGATGTAGGTACTCGAGAGTCCAGCCCACACAATCCTGAATAGTTCTGGATTTGATAAAACCATATTGATTCTTATGCAGACATTTAACAATCTGCAGTTGTAGCCGATTGGCAAGCATTTTGGACAAAAATTTAAGACCCATGCCCGTAAGAGATATTGGTCTATAATCTCCCACCTGTTCAGGTGACCTGATTTTGGGAATGAGAGTAATATAGGAAGAATTCATGTTTACTAATTGAGCCTGACCAGCATGAAATTCAGCAACAAGTTGATAAAACTCAGGGGAAATAATATGCCAGCATTTTTTGAAAAAAAGTCCATTGAAACCATCAGGTCCAGGGGCTTTGTCAGTAGGCATATGATGCACAGTTTTATCCATCTCAGTTTTGGAAAAGGGCTCGGTGAGGATGTCAAGACCCGGAACTTCCTCCAGTAGGGAGTCAAGATCAAAAGCCATATTAATCCCAAGAGAAGTTCCCATGCGATCCTTGAAAGACGCCCAGAAACATGCAGCAATTTGCTCATGATCAGAGATAATTGACCCATCAGTTAACTTGAGAGAGGCAATAGAGTTCTTCCTGTACCTTTCAGTGGCCATAGCATGAAATAATTTGGTATTTTCCTCACCAACCTTGATGAATCGAATAGTGGCCCTCTTCTTCCAGTATAAACATTGAAGATGTAGTAGATGTTCCAAATGCAGTTTAACTAGATTCCTGAAGTTAGCTTCCGGCCTGAATAAGTATCTTAGCTCTTCCAGCTCATCCAAGCATAGCACCACTTGGTTACATCTAGAAATAAGAAGCTTTAGGTGAGATAGGGACGTCTGCCATTTCTTCAGGGCCTGGCGAAGATACTTCATCTTATCCATGATAATAGCAGATATGTGAGTCTTTCGTGAAGGAATGAGCCACGATTGCTGCACACACTCCATGAAACCCTCCATTTGAACCCAGTAGTTCTCAAATCTAAATAAATTGCATTTGGGGATGGAGGTGTTGACAGAGACTACACAGGGCACATGATTAGACGCAGTCTTTGCCAGAGGGAGCACTTGGGTGAGAGGATAAAAAGAGATCCAATTAGTAGATGTAAGGAACCAATCCAACTGCTCCAGGAGAGGATTGTCTTGCATATTAGACCAAGTGTAGGATCTACCTTTGATGGGAAGCTCCAATAGTCCCAAATGCCCAATAATTTCATTGAAAATGAACATGTCATTTACATCAGCCCCCGGGAGGTTTCTGTTGTCAGGGGATCTAATGAAATTAAAATCCCCAAGGAGTAGCCAGTTAGCCCCAGTGGGTATATGAAGATTGTAAAGCCAACTCACAAAAAGATCCCGAGCCTCCCCATGACATGGTCCGTAGACATTAACCAAGGTCCATGATTCACTGGTGTGCTTAGAGGTAAAGGAGATGACTAAGCCATATGGGGTGCACTGCACTAAGTGACCCGTGAGAATAGAGGAGTTCCACAAGGTAATGAGTCCTCCTGATGCACCCCTGGAGGGAGAATAAGCAAATTGATCAAAACGTTTGGGGCAGAAACCTTTAACTGCTCGAAAATCAATAATCTGCATCTTTGTTTCCTGGAGGCACACGACCGTAGCAAGGCTCTCATCGATTTTGTTACGGACCGCCCGTTGTCTATGATCTGAATTGAGGCCACGCACATTCCAGCAAAATACACGCCAACTCCTTGTGGAACGACTATCCATTGCAGATTAGAGATATAGCAAAAGCAAGGCTATGTAATAGCCACTGCAACCGAAGTTTCAAGCACCAAACTACAGCAGAAGTTCAACAATACATGAAAACATGATAGTAGCAGATTAACATGGCGGATTAGACATCAGAAGATTGGGGTGCAGAGACATCAGGATCTTCCATAAGACGATCCGCCGTGAGCTTCTCCGGGGCAATGCCCAATGACTGCCCTACTTCTTGGAGTACTGGGATAGGAGTGGCCGGAGGTACTTCATCAGATTCCTGGGACGTTGAGGGCATAGGCTTGGCCTTCGGCTTCCTCTTCTTGGGGATGTGTGCAGGCAGCTCATGCAAAGTTGGCTTGAAGCCATCGCGTTTGATTGAGCCACGAGTACAGCGCCTCACCGAGGAGTCCACCACTGGGGTGGCCTTCTTGCGGGACCCCTTCTTGGACGGGGTAGGAGAGCGGAAAGATAAATCCTCAGAAGAAGAAGCTGGGCTGATAGGGGAAACCTCCTGTAAAGAGAGAGAGGCGGAAGCAGGGTCCGACAGTGAGGGTCCTGGAGTATCAGCATCAAAAGCCACGTCCCAGGATCGCTTGGGGATCAGGATGGGCTGAAGGAGTGGCATCTGGAACTGGCGTGGTATATGCAGAGCAGCAGCAGGGCCCATCAGATTCTCAAAAGTGCGTGTCCAGGACATCAGTGGAGGCAAGGGTGGCCCAAATAGAACCCTAGGCACCTCAACATTGATATTAGACTGATTAAGAGGAGGGGCAGTATAAAGAACCATGGCCAGAGGGTTTGTTTCCTCCTCCTCCTGTCTAGGCTCTTCCATCTCCAGCTCGGCCCCATTGGCCCGACCAGGAATAGGACCATCAACACGAGCCTCTAGCCCAGCATTTTCCGGGGCATCAGCGAGAATAGCAACATCAACAATTTCAACATCAATATTGGCGGCATCAGGAAGATGTAGGGGCAGCTCAGGAATGACCGGTTCCTCCACCATCAGACCCTGCTGTGGATCAAGGTCAACCAGTTCATGAACCGAGTCCGAGGAGGAGGGACTTGGCTGATCAATCACCATTGATTCCTGGTCTTGAACTGGATCGACAGCAGGTGCATCAGCGGGCGCAGCAGGTGCAGCGGCATGTTCCCAGCCTCCTCCGTCTGCAGGTGGCTGACCCCAGTCACCAGCCTCAGGGTCGACGGGTGGCTGACCCCATCCACCGACATCAGCATCCGCAGCAGCAGGCCCAGGAACTCCTGGGGCTAATGGAGCCGCGTTCCATCCGAGAGCAGGATATGGGGGCAAAGCAAACTGCAGATTGTGATGAACAAGTTGCCGAGGGAGTGGATGAGGGTTGGCATTGAGAGGCATCGGATCCTCATCATTGGGGCGAATCTCAGCAGCCGCCGTACCCAAAATGTACACAGGAGCAGACCAGGACACTCGTGCGCCACCCCAGGCCGAATATTCTGAGAAACTGATGCTGCGGGGTACTAGCCGGTCTTCAGGAAAGGCAGCAAAAACAATAGAGCGAACCAAATATGGGTCGTCCTGGACCCAATCATGAAACTCCCCGAAAGTGTTGACGGCCGCCCTAAGATCTTCGGTGTTACGGTAATCCAAAGGCACCCCCAGAAGCATGAGGCAGCCCTGGTGAAAACCCTCTTGGCCACGGAAGCCAAGACCGTGATCATGATGGATGAAACGCACCTCCGAGTTTGCAAGAGGCTGTGGTACCATGTGGACTGTAGCATAACTCTCCGCTGCATCCCGGAGCTCAAACAAACCTACCCCCTCAATCCAGGGCTGAGCAGACCGGACATGGAAGCCTTGATGTAGGAGAAGCGCAGCGACTTCCTGTCGTACCTGAATCACCTCATCAGCAGGTGGCGCTGGATGAACCATGGCGATGACGAAGCACTCATGGCGCCGGGTGATGGGTACTGCCGGCGTGGTGAAAGTCCGTGGCAGCCGATCGACCCCTCCATCAATGATGTTGTGACCAGGCGGGAGGAAGAACTCTGGATCAAGCTCAAAGTTTGCCACTGCAGGAGGTGGTGGCGGAGTGACGGGTGGTGTCGCCGAGGGAGTTCGAGGAGACGACGGCGATGGGACAGGACGGAACGGCTTGGCAGGGGTTGCTGTTTCGCCAAGGGTATCAGCAGTTCCCGAGATATCGGCGACAGGGGAGGTGGTGGGTCTCTTGCAGTTCCAAGTAAGACAATTATTACGCATAAAAGAGACACCGTTAGATCATGCGCGGCCCACCATACTGTCAGAGAAGCCAGGCAAAGCTGTACAGTTCGCGGCGAGATGGCCCCGTGCGTGGCAAATAGAGCAAGAAAAGATATCCTCAACCATGCCATTAATAAGCTCGGCCAAGGCCATGTGGGCCTCTTGAGAAGAGGGAATATCCATCATGGATTGAGTATCAGGCCGTGCGGATGAAATAACCTCAGCAGGCTCATTAATAATAGTGGAGATTTTTCCAGAATCTAGACTTGCCCCCGACAACGGAATCCCACAATTTTCGGCTGGATTATCTGTATCCTTATGCTGCGCCTGGGAGGTTCCGAAAATTTTGCCGGATGAACCGGAAGAGGAAACTTGGCAAGGAACAGTGCCAAACGAAATGTGCGGCGAGGCTACCGTCCACCGGAGTTCAGCCGGCGGTGGTGCAGAGATGATCACACGTTCAGGGGTAGGCACCGAATAACCAGCATGCTCAAGAGTGACTAGCTCATCATGGGAAACAGGATATCTATAACCCTTGCAAACCTCATATTGTTGTAGGGATGCAAAAGATAACTTCTTACGAACAGAAGATCCAGATTTGAGAGAGGACTTAAGAGGTCTGGAATGCATGGCCATCAGACCTAGAGAAGCCCTCCGTTTGGAGGGGCTCACAATAATCCACTCAACATCACATTGCTTCTTCCAGAGAGCAAATTCCTGACGCCAATTAGGACCTCCATGTCCCCAGAGATGGAAGAAGCACTTAAAATTTGAACATGTGAAAGAGCGTAAGTCCAAAATATGAAAGCCAACTTGCATGCATGAGACCTTGAAAGAGAAAACTGAATCCGTGATTTGAGAAACCCGAAATTCAATAGCCGACCCACCAATCACCGATTCCAGAGTGGCAGCCACAGTGTCAGGCGATAGCCGGAAAACATGACGTCCAAAAGAGATCACCATAATGAAAGGGCGACGATGCTTCATAGGATGCACCGTAAAACCCGAGTGGCGATAAACCCCATGAGAGAAAGCCAATCCATGCGAGAAATCCAGATCCAACGTGGAACCTCTCATGCAGGCCATGACCGGCCACGAGAGAAGTGTAGCGACGGTTTACCTGAGCAGATGGGCGGGAGGGGGGACGAGATTCCGGCTAGAAGTCCAGATCGCCATTGAGTCGCTGCTCGGGGGGGTGGGAGGGAGACGCCATCTATCTGTTCATTATTTTCATTGGAATTGGTATGTGTGAGCCTTTTTTGTTGTACGTTCCTTTTTTTGCAAGGAGGAGCATACTGTTTTTCTCGTGGGTCTATAAAATATTATGGGACAAAAATCATCTTGTGGTGAGCCAAGTACTAGGAAATTACTAGGATACTTTACTCTCCCAGAGAAGACTTCAACATCTCTAACAATTCCAAGTGGTGTGATGGTGTCTCTATTAGCAAGTTTAATAGTAATGTCTATGTCTTCTATTTCACAGGGTGCTATCTCATGCATAATTTCTTGATATAGGGTAAAAGGAATAGCACTAAAACTAGCACCCATATCACATAAACCATGATAACAATGATCTCCTATTTTGTCTAAGACGACACGCATGCCAACAACAGGTCTATTCTTATCTTTAAAATAATATTTGGCAATTCTAGGAGCTTCATCATAGAAACAAATAACATGCCCATCAATATTATCGTCCAAGAGATCCTTAACCATAGCAGTACTAGGTTCTACCTTGATTTGCTCATAGGGTTTGGTTGTTCTAACATAACTTTTGTTAACCAGGATGAAGCTTTAGCATGTTCCTTTATCCTAACAGGGAAAGTGGTTTCTCAATATAAGCAGTAGGCACAACTGGGAAAACATTGTAAATGATAGTTTCATCCTCAACTTTAATTGGTTCATCAACTTTTTATTTAATAGGTGGATGCTAATTAAACCATTTCTCTTTAGGGAGATCAACATGAGCAGACAAGGTTTCACAGAATGAGGCTACTATCTCAGAGTCAAGTCCATATTTAGTGCTAAAATCATTGAAAGCATTGGTATTCATAAAATATTTAACACTATCAAACTTAAGTTTTATACCAAACTCTTTACCTTCGCCGAGTTCCCAATCTTCAGAGTTGCGTTTAATTCTTTCCAAAAGATCCCACATGAATTCAATAGTCTTCTTCATAAAAGAACCAGAACAAGAAGTATCGAGCATGATTTGATCATTACGAGAAAGCCTCGTGAGCTCATGATTGGGGCATGAATATAACATTGACTTCAGCCTTCCCGAAGCTAGAGCGATACTTTATCCTTCGCGAGGACAAAAATTATAGATAAAATTCCAATCATGATGAACAAGATGGATAGGATATTTTTTTTGGTGAAGCTCCAATTGCAATAGATTCCAATTCCAAGATCCTGTATCATGACATAACCTATAGCATATCAATGCTTCCTCCCCAAAGATAAAGGGAAAACCTTCTTCTTGACTTCATCTTCGGATAAACCCGAGAGCTTAAATAATCCACAAACTTCATCCACATAGATTAGGTGCATATCGGGATGTTTTGTTCCATCTCCTGCATAAGGATTAGCTAGCAGTTTCTCTATCATACCCTAAGAAATCTAATAATAAACATTTTCACTAAGTTCATCAGATTGAGGGACAACTCTTGGTATTTCCGGTCGAGGTGAGGATACCCCAAACAAACCCCTAAAAGGATTACTTTCCATAATGACCAGTGACAGTAAATTTCCGCACGTAATATAAAATTTCCCTTTCCAAATTCCGCTTACCAAAGGCGCTTCACTCCCTGGCAACAATGCCATACAAAAGTCCTGATGACCCACTAGTATAGGGGATTAATATTAGTCCTTTCGATAATTAAGAGTGTCGAACCCAACGAGGAGTAGAATGAAATGACAAGCATTTTTTAGGAAGGTAATTTCCGCAAGCACTGAAATAGCGGTAATAAGTAGTTTGATAGCAAGATAAATGTAACAAGTAACAAGTAGCAATAGTAAAAGTAGGTTCATCAAGGTAGCCCAATCCTTTTGTGGCAAAGGAAACGCCTGATTAGTTTCTTATAATAGGCAAAGCGTTCTTGAGGGCACACGAGAATTTCAGCTAGTGACTTTCGTCATGTTGGGTTAATTCGTGTTCAGTACTTTGATAATTTGATATGTGGGTGGACCGGTGCTTGGGTGTTGTTCATACTTGAACTAGGCTCCCACTTTTTATTAACCCTCCCGCAAGCATCCGCAACTACGAGAAAATTATTAAGAATAAATTCTAACCATAGCATTAAACATAGGGATCCAAATCAACCCCTTATGGAATAGCGCATAAACTGGGTTTAAGTTTCTGTAACTCTCGCAACCCACCATCTAACTACTACTCCACAATGCATTCCCTTAGGCCCAAAGATGGTGAAGTGTTATGTAGTCCATGTTCACATAACACCACTAAGGGAATCACGACATTAATATCATCAAAATATCGAACGAATATCAACTTTAGATGACTACTTGCAATATGAATTCTCCCGTGGCCTTAAGAACAGAAGTAACTACTCACAAGTGATAAACATGCTCATGATTAGAGAGGTATTAAATAACATATTTGATCTGAACATATAATCTTCCACCAAATAAATCATAAAGCATCAACTACAAGATGTAATCAACACTACTAGTCACACCCTAGGTACCGATCTAAGGTTCCGGTACAAGATTGAGCACAAGATATGAAATAGGGTTTTGAGAGAAGATGGTCCTGATGAAGATGTTGATGGAGATTAGCCTCCCTAAGATGAGAGGGTTGTTGGTGATGATGATGTCCTTGATTTCCCCCTCCGAGAGGGAAGTTCCTCTCGCGGAATCGCTCTACCGGAGGGCAAAAGTGCTCATGTCCAGGTTCCACCTCGAGATGGCGGCGTTTTGTCCCTAAAGTCATCTATTGATTTTCAGGTAAATAGAGAGTATGTACGAAAAAAAGGTGGTCGCCATAGGTGGGCTGGGTGGCCCAGTAGCCACCAGGCCACGCGAGGGGGCTGGCCCGCTCTGGTGCCTACTGGGCACCTGGCAACCCCCCTCCCGTACTTCTCTCCTCCAATATATTCCATAATAATCGCCATGGAGTTTTGGCCCATTTGAAGATGTGCATAATAGGTATCTCCGACGTAGCTATTTAGGGCCCAAATTGCATTTGCCGCGATTCTCCCTCTTGGTGTAAACCTTGCATATTATGAGAAAAAAGGCATTAGAATTACTCCATAAAATGGTATAAAGCATAAAACACTATAAATAACAATAACAAAACATGATGCAAAATGGACGTATCATGGTCAAGTGGAGTAGATGGGCTTGGGATGCTACACCTACAATGTGTAGAAGCTACATGCATGGCCGAGTTGTTGTGCGGAGCATGTTCATGGCACAGGTAGCCATCACGGCGAGCATGCTCATTGGGGATGGACTTGTTTGTGGGGTGCGAGATGGGGTGGATGGGTGGGTGGTTCAGTTAAGGAGGAGAGATTTACTAGGAAAGGATAAATTCTAGCTCTTAATTGTCAGGTCACATAGAATTGTAAGTTGTTAGACTAAGTAAGAATCAACGGAAGAAGACTAGCATGATGAAAGTGTTCTATCAGATTACTGATACAAAGTGACGCTAGGCATCAAACCACTAATCCTAGTGCTCTCGTCATACTAGTGGAATACCGTTAGATTAGGTTACTTCTATATGTTGGATTAATACTTAGGTGTGATTCTGTCTCCATGTGTTTGCTTCCTACGACCAATTAGAGCCTAAAATCATGTTGGGATAATATGGGTCCACTAATTTTTCACGTATTCTGCTCCTCACACTAACTGCATGTGATATCCTCGCTTATTAGGGATGATAAACTACTCATATCAATAAGGAATTCCTTATTTTCCGTGAGCCCATTCGGACATAACTCCCAGGTTAAGCGTGCTCGGATTGGAGTAGTTCTAGGATGGGTGACCGACCGGGAAGTTGTTCCCGGGTGCGCATGAATGAGGACAAAGTGCGAAGAAAAGACTAGTATTGATATATGGGGACAGTCTAGATCCCGCCAGGAGTAACGACCGCCGGCGGGTTTGTCCGGGGCGTTACAAGATTGGTATCAGAGCCGACCCTCGTGGTTACACGGATGTTTGCGGACAGGTGTGCAGTCATGTTGTTCATGACGTTTGTGACCCGTCGTGGCAGACGGCATGGTACATGTACTAGACTGGATGCACAGACGTTTGTACCAAGAGGAAACGCTCCTGTGGCCCGACGAGGACGTCGGTTCCTCTGAGTGGTGGTGTATGTGATAGCCTGGCTTATTAGGGATGATAGACTACTCATATCAATAAGGAATTCCTTCTTTTCCGGGAGCCCATTCGGACAGAACTCCCAGGTTAAGCGTGCTCGGATTGGAGTAGTTCTAGGATGGGTGACCGACCGGGAAGTTGTTCCTGGGTGCGCATGAGTGAGCACAAAGTGCGCAGAAAAGAGTAGTATTGATATATGGGGACAGTCTAGATCCTGCCAGGAGTAACGACCGCCGGCGGGTGTGTCCGGGGCGTTACACTGCACCACAAAATCACAGGAGGATCAAAATGTAATCATATTTATTTCATATAAATACTTTGTTTTTTCCATATTCTGATACTTCAGACTATGTGTGCTTCTATAAATACTAAATTTTGTTCATACCAGTACTAAAATGTGCTTCCACTAAAGGTTAAAGTTGCTTTGATCTAATGAAAAATTGTCTAGTGTAATAACTTTGTTTGCTTCTTACATTTTTCAACAACCATATTTTCTATTTGTAATTGAAATTTTCTTGGATCTATCAAAAAATAGAAAGAAAATTCTACTCCCTCCGTTCCTAAATATAAGTCTTTTTAGAGGTACCATTAGAAGATTACATATGGATGTACATAGACATACTTGAGAGTGTAGATTCGCTCATTTTGCTTCCTATATAGCCCACTAGTGAAATCTTTAAGAATACTTATATTTAGGAACGACGGGAGTAGCTCTTAATTCTCAGGTCGGTGGGGTGCGAGACGGGGTTGGTGGGTGGGTGGTTCAGTCAAGGAGGAGAGATTTACTAGGAAAGGATAAATTCTACCTCTTAATTGTTTGGTTAAATAAAACTATAGGTTGTTAGATTAAATACGAATCAACGGAGGAGGACCTGTCTGGTGAAAGTCTTCTTACAGACTACTGACTACTAATACAAAGTGTTTCTCTTTTTATAGAGTGAGTACATTTTATGTAAACTCCGTTGGAATTTGTTAGATATTAAACCTAACTTTTACAGTAAGCACCTCGACTTTCTCATATTCAATCGTTTTGTAGCTGGTAATGCATGCTTGAATTCCAATAAATCACCTTAGTATCATCTGAACAAATATGAGAAAAACTGGTAAGTACAAAACAACATATTTTCTTACATCGTTCATAATTTTCATGAGAGATAAAATATTTTTATTTCTATTTTGTAGCCATGATAGAGATAGTATCTCTACATACAAATAGCCCTAAAATCATATCTCGAAATTACTCGTTATAGAGACTGATAAAATCAAGAGCTCCACACAAGTCAGAAACTTGATTTGTTATAGAAATAATGGTTAATGCGCCCAACTTGAACTGTAAAAGGTCATTATGAAACACTTCTTAAGCGTGAATAGAAATACTCGTTACACCGAATATCCATCAATACATTTCTACACACAAAGGTGTGTTTATTTTTGCACACAAAACTTCCTTCAGTTCACCACTCTTAATAAGTCAAAGTGCTAGTGAAATGAACATGAATGTCGATCGCAAAAGCTATCCAATACATCATGTTTTTCTGATGATATGCCATTTGCTACTATTTAAGCCTGGGCATCCATTTGTAAAATCTACCTGCATCAAAATAAAAGCATGTGCTTGAGATAAGTTCAAAAACTAAAAAAGAGAGAACAAAATATAAAACATGGGTTTCTCCTAGGAATATTGGTGCTTTGGATCAATGTTCCCTATGACTTAGTATTTATGCCACAATAAAGCTATTTGATGAAAACATGACGGTGTTACGATTTAAGCTACTCCCTCTGTCACAGTTTAGAAGGCACGCTTGGAAAATCTCTGGGACCAAGATAGTCACTAATTGGTTGTGAGATGTAGCAGGTGTAGATGCTAATGCGCCTAATCAACTGAAAAAATACTAGTACTAATGCGTGAGCACAAAATTAGAGGACGTATGCATGAGTAGTACTAGTACTAATTAATAGAAGTAATTGTTTTTGCGCCTTAAACCTTGTCTATTTTGGAAATGCACGCAAGTTTAACTGTGCCTTCTAAACCATGACGAAGGGAGTAGTTTGAGGTTCCAGTAACTATTAGCTTGATGTATGGAAGATACAAATAGTTGGTTTCTTGCATAATTAGATAAATCTAAACATATGGTTATCATGGATGAGCCGACAACACAAAATTATTTTCCACAAAGGAAGCACATTCGTTTAAAGAAGCAATGACTTGTCAAAAGTAGATAGGTTAATTAGGACCACTTACAATTCCAAGCATGGACTTTCTTTTCTAAACACCAAACTTGGAACATCGAAAAGCAAATGGTTTAGTCAATGGACCAACCTACACGAGAGTGATGACCCACAAGTATGGAGATCAATCATAGTCCTTTCGATATGTAAGAGTGTCGAATCCAACGAGTAGCATAAGGAAATGACAAGCGGTTTTTAGCAAGGTAATCTCGGCAAGAACTAAAATAGCGGTAACAAGGTATTTGATAACAAGTTAACCGTAACATGTAAAGAGTAGCAATAGTAAAAATAGGTGCAGTAAGGTAGCCCAATCCTTTTGTGTCAAAGGACAGACCGAAACAACTTCTTATAATAGGCAAACCATTCTTGAGGGCACAAGGGAATTTCATCTAGTCACTTTCGTCATGTCGTGTTAATTCGTGAACGATACTTTGCTAATTTGATATGTGGGTGCACCGGTGGTTGGGTGTTGTTCTTACATGAACAAGCGTCCCACTTATGATTAACCCTCCCGCAAGCATCCGCAACTACGAGAGAAGTATTAAGAATAAATTCTAACCATAGCATTAAACAAAGGGATCCAAATCATCCCCTTATGGAATAACGCATAAACCGGGGCTTAAGTTTCTATCACTCTCGCAACCAACCATCTAATAACTACTCCACAATGCATTCCCTTAGGCCAAAAGATGGTGAAGTGTTATGTAGTCGGCGTTCACATAACACCACTAAGGGAATCACAACATCATATCATCAAAATTTCAAACGAATATCAACTTCGCATGACTACTTGCAACATGACTTCTCCCATAGCCTCAAGAACAAAAGTAACTACTCACGAGTGATAAACATGCTTATGATAACACAGGTATTAAATAGCATATTGGATGTGAACATATGATCTTCCACCAAATAAACCATAAAGCATCAACTACAAGATGTGATCAACACTACTAATCACCCCGAGGTACCAATCTGAGGTTCTGGTACAAGACTGAGCACAAAATATGAACTAGGGTTTTGAGAGGAGATGGTGATGTTGAAGATGTTGATGAATATTGGCCTCCCCAAGATGAGAGGGTTGTTGGTGATGACGATGCCCCAATTTCCCCCTCCGGGAGGGAAGTTCCTCCCGCGGAATCGCTTTGCCGCAGGGAAAAGTGCTTCTACCCAGGTTCCGCCTCTAGACAACGACGCTTCATCCCGAAAGTCCTCTCCTGTTTTTCCACGTCAAAAGAGAATATATATGATAAGATGGTCGCCACAAGTGCGCTGGGTGGCCCACTACCCACCAGGCCGTGCTAGGGGGCTGGCGTGCCCTGGTGCCTATTGGCCACCTCGTAGCCCCTCTACAATATTTCTTTCTTCTAATATTTCTTATTTACTCCATAGAAAATCCTTGTGAAGTTTCTGCCCATTTGCAGATGTGCAGAATAGATATCTCTAACATAGATTTTTCAGGTCTAGAATTGCATCTGTCGACATGCTCCCTTTTGGTGTAAACGTTGCATATTATGAGAGAAAAGGCATTAAAATTACTCCATCAAGTGGTATAATGCATAAAAGCACTATCAATAATAGAAAGAAAACATGATGCAAAATGGAAGTATCAACTCCCCCAAGTATAGACCTCGCCTGTCCTCAAGCGAAAGCCAATAACGAAAATCATGACCACATGCTTTAAGAGAGAGGCGTCGTTAAAAACAAAATACGAACATAGTAGCATCATGCTTATTATTATAACAACAAATAAACTTTGCAAAATGCTTCGCCACAGTGTTTTCATCATAAATACTTATTGTAAACAAGTAACAATTCATCACAACATCGAAGTATGAAGGATAAACTCCACTTAAAACTAACAAACTATGTGTTCAATCAACTTTGCAACACAATTCATCACATTTTCAGGAAGGGTCACATCGGAGCATTTAAGCAAGTCTACATACTCAACCATCATTTAGTGTTGTATGATTTCTAACACTCACCACATACATATGAACAAAAGGTTTCAACCGGACACATAGAAATATAGGGGCTTAAAGTGTCGCCTCCCAACGTATTCACCTCAAGGGTGATGTCAACAATAATAACTCTAGACCACCCACATTCAACTCGATATATATATGTGTAGATCTTTCCCCACCACATGATCCTTGCCAAAGAGAAAATAAAGAGGAGTAGATAAGAATACTTTGACTCTTGCATAAAAGTAAATACATAAAAGTAAAAGATACGCCCTTCGCAGAGGGAAGCAGAGGTTGTCGTGCACTTTTTGGTTGTATGCCTAATCCCTTAGTGCAAAGGAACGTTGGATTATATTTCCCCTTATGATGGCAGCCTTTATTATGCGGTTTATCGCTTTTATTATTGCCATTACAAGTTCGTACAATACGTGATTAACCTTACACTAAATGATTGAACTTGTTTAGAAGTAATTTTTATTACCTTGTACACCGATGACAACTTACTTGAAGATGTTGGAAATATTCCCTAGAAGCTATAGTAAATTAGTTATTATCATATTTCTTGTTCATGATAATCGTTTACTATCCGTTCTATAATTGTATTGATTGGAAACTCAAGCACATGTGTGGATACATAGACAACATTGTGTCCCTAGTGAGCCTCTACTGGACTAGCTCGTTGATCAAAGATGGCTAAGTTTTCCTAGCCATAGACATGAGTTGTCATCTGATAACGAGAATGCATCATTATGAGAATGATGTAGTGGACAAGACCCAAACCTTAAGCATAGCGTCTGATCGTATCCAGTTTACCGCTATTGCTTTTTGCATGTCAATGTATCTGTTCCTATGACCATGAGATCATGCAACTCACCGACACCAAAGGAATGCCTTGTGTGTATCAAACGTCACAACGTAATTGGGTGACCATAAATATGCTCTACAGGTATCTCCGAGGGTGTCTGTGGAGTTTGCATGGATCAAGACTGGGATTTGTCACTCTGTATGACGGAGAGGTATCTCGGGGCACAATCGGTAATACAACATCACAATAAGCTTGCAAGCAATATGACTAAAGAGTTAGTCACGGGATCTTGTATTACGGAACCAGTAAAGAGACTTGCCGGTAACGATATTGAACTAGGCATGGAGATAGCAGTGATTAAATCTCGGGTAAGTAACATACCGATGGACAAAGGGAATTGCATATGGGATTAGCTAAATCCTTGACATCATTAATTCGACCGATATAGATCTCCATAGAATATGGAGGAACTAATATGGGCATCTAGGTCCCGCTATTTGTTATTGACCATAGAGGTGTATCGGTCATGTCTACATAGTTCTCGAACCTGCAGGGTGTGCACACTTAACGTTCAGTGACGAGATAGTATTGTTGCTTTATGTATGTTCATGAAAGAATGTTGTTCGGAGTCCCGAATGAGATCCCGGACGTCACGAGGAGATCTAGAATGGTTAGGATGTAAATATTTATGTATGGGAAGTCATATTTTGGCTACCGGAAAAGTTTTGATTTTTTTGGCATTGTACCGGGAATCTTCTAGCAGGTTCCGGAATTTTTTAGAGGAATCTAGAAGTCCACCAAGGGTTCCACCATGTCGAAAGGATTTGCATGGGCTGACTGGAGAGACCCTGGCCTTATTGGGCCATCTCCCCAAGTCCCTAGAGGCCCATGCAGGTGGGAAGGTGGAAAGTCCACCTTTATATGGAAGGGAAGGAGGAGGACTAGGCCATCATCTTGAACAACCTGAGGGTTGTTGAGTTGAGTGGGAGTTCTTAAGTAATATGATTAATTGAACTCATTATCAAAAACATTGTCTAAGTTGAATTTGCAAAGTATGTTGTAGAACAATAGCTCGCGTTGTAGCTCCCCTGTATTTTTGATGCGTTCCTAGAGGAAACTAAGTTGAAAGATGATAGTAGCAATTATGTAGAATGGATCTGTAAACTAAGAATTGTCCTCATTCCTGCACATAAGGCTTATGTCCTTGATGCACCGCTTGCTGTGCCAGCCCCCTCAAGCGTCGTATGTGGGTGTTGTGAACATCTGACAGACACATTTTGATAACTAATTGATAGTTCAGTGTGTCATGCTTTAAGGCTAGAACCGAGGCTCCAACTACATTTTGAATGTCACAGCGCATATGAGATGATCCAAGAGCTGAAATTGGGGTTTCACGCGCATGCCCGTGTTGAGAGGAATGAGACCTCCAACGAGTTATTTGCCTACAAGGTGAACGAGAATAGCTCAATCAGTGAGCATGTGCTCACATTGTCTGCGTACTACAACCACTTGAATCAAGTGGGAGTTAGTCTTCTAGATAATGTAGTGATTGACATAGTTCTCGAAAGTCACTGCCACCAAGAAAATGGAGCTTGATGATGAACTATAGCATACCAGGGATGGAGAAGATGATCCCCGAGCTGTTGGTGATGTTTGACACCGTGAAGGTAGAAATCAACAAGGAGCATCAAGTGTTGATGGTTAGTAAAACCACTAGTTTCAAGAAGGGTAAGGGAAAGAAGGGAAACTTCAAGGATGACAAGCCAGTTGTCGCTCCAGTGAAGAAACCCAAGGTTGAACCCAAACCCGATACCGAGTGATTCTGTTATGAGGGGAGTGGTCACTCGAAGCGGAACTGCCCCAGATACTTGGCAGATAAGAAGGCTGGCAATGTCAACAAAAGTATATTTTATATACATGTTGCTGATGTGTGCCTTACTAGTGATCATTGTAGCCCCTGGGTATTTGATATCAGTTCAGTTGCTAATATTAAGTAAGTCGAAACAGGAGTGCGGAATAAACCAGAGATTAGCTAATGGTGAGGTGTAGATGTGTGTTGGAAGTGTTTCCAAGGTTGACGTAATCACCATCACACGCTCCATCTACCTTCGGGATTAGTGATGAACCTAAATAAATGTTATTTGGTGTCTGCGTTGAGCATGAGCATTATATTGATTTTGTTTAATTTGAGACTATTATTTATGTAATTTAGAGAATAATAGGTTATTTTGTTTAGATGTATAATATCTTATATGACCCTGCACCCAAGATGAATGGTTTATTGAATCACGATCGTAGTGATACACACTCATAGTATTATTGCCAAAAGATGCAAAGTTAGTCATGAAAGTACCACTTACTTGTGGCACTGCCACTTAGGTCATATTGGTGTAAAATGCATGAAGAAACTCCATGTTGATGTATCGTTGGACTCACTCAATTTTTTATCGCTTGAGACATGCGAACCATGCCTATTGCTGTAAACGCATGAAGGAACTCCATGCTGATGGATCTTTGGACTCACTCAATTTTGAATCGCTTGAGACATGCGAACCATGCCACATGGGCAAGATGAGCGAAGACCTCATTTTCGAGTGAGATGGAACGGACAAGTGATTTATTGGAAATAATACATTTTGATGTATGCAGTCCAATGAATGCTGAAGCACGTAGTGGATATTGTTATTTTCTTACTTCACACATGATTTGAGTAGATACGGGTGCCATGGTTTTATCACGGCAAATGTCCTCATGAAAGGACTTAGTGATGAGGCCATTGCAGCTCTGTAGCGAATCAAAGGGGTTAATCGGGAATAGGAAGCGAGTTTACCCAGGTTCGGCCCCTCCAATGGAGGTAAAAGCCTATGTCCTGCTTTGTGTGTATTGATGATCAAATCGATTACAAGGGTGCAGATTCGCCTGACCTAGCTTTGATCTATGGTTACTTGAATCTATCGTCACAAGAGACTCGCCTTTATATACAGGTCGAGACCTTAGGTTTAGAAGAATCCGAGTCACGTTATGCTTCGTGACCCGGTAGGTCTCTAACTTGCCTTACCTTCCAAGCGAGGTCTATGTTCTGCCTACCTTCTACCTTGTGGGCCTTGACCCACCATCTTCATAGAAAGAATTGCCAAGCGACTTACTAGAATAGGCCGCCTTGTTCATCTAAGCCCATCTTGAATACATCCATAAGCCGCCATAAGCATGACCCGACCCATAGGGCAGGTTATACGACAGGGTAAAATCCCCAACATTAGGCCCGAGATTGATTTTGTATTTGTTCATGTAAATATGCCGCACTTTAATCTTGGCCGCTTGTCTGCAATTTATATCTTAACTCCTGAGGTGGAAATGCCGGCTTTTTCTAAAGATCTTCATGATCTATTGCCCTGCTCACCAGTGATGTCACCCGCCCTACGACTCTAGGGACCTGATGATGTCATTGTAATGACTCTTTGCACTTATCCATTTATGCCAAAAATCAAGGCGGCCCTAGCTTCGAAATTTACGGCACGTCCTTGATTCCCGCACCTGCCGTTTGTACTTCGGCTCTTGGTCTTTAAATACCCACGGGTCCTTTCATTTTCACCTTGCTCCTCCGCTTCTTCTTCTTGCTCCAGCTTCGGATTTCGACCGCGCCACCGCTGTCGCAGTCCCATTGCTGGCCGATCAAATCCAGGACCATCACACCTCGCGGCTTCACCTCCGTCTTGCGGATCTCCTTTGCCATCGTCAGCATCGTCAGGTAAATTCCCTTCTGTCCCTTTGATCTATCTATGATCCATCGCCATTAACGGAGTTCATCAAAGTTCTTCCTGTTCTTATCACCATCACTGTCATGTTTAGCGCTTTACTAAACCTCTTCCACAAGTAGATTGCGATAGATATGGTGATTCGATTCGTGCATAATATCCTTTAGATTATTCGTTAAATCTGTGGGGACAACTGTCACCGCTTCCATATCTTTCCGTCTTCTAGGGTTACTGAATTTTTGCCCTTTCTAAATCATTTGTAGATTCACCTTTTTAGGCAATTAGATAGAAACATGTTTGTCGCATACTTGGTAGAAATCCGAAACTTCACCCATGTGCAAGCCGCCTTTACTTTATGCTCGCTTCTTACATAGGATTGTAACCCATCCACTTTTGTAAGTCATCTGACCTTTAAATGGCGACTTACATTAAGGTGGCTTGAACTTCATAGGTTGCTTCGTTAGTGTAAATTAGAATCGCCCAAAGTAGTTCCTTCTAGAATCCCTTGTTTGTCAGAAAACATGTTATTGTTTAAATAACCCGCCAAATACTCCTTTGCAGCACCTTTCCTCCCGACCCGCCACCATGTCAAAACCTATTTCATGCAACTCGCAACCTTCCGAGATTTCTAACGCCGCTCTTCAGCAGTATGTGACTTTAGGGGTTTTGTTACCCAAAGAGAAAATTGGTTGGCGAGCCGCCTTTGGGGAGGAACGTCCGCAACCGGGCAATGGAGAAGTACTAGTTTTCACAGACCACGTTGAGCGGGGCTTTACAACTCCCGGATCAAATTCTTTTGACATTCTCTACACTTCTACGATCTCCACCCAAGACCTGGGCCCTAACTCTGTCAGCAACTTATGCCAATTTCAAGTCCTCTATGAATTGTACTTAGGAATAGAGCCCACAATTACTTTGTTTAGGGAGTTCTTTTACCTCAACCAGGAAACAGAGTTTGCTGATGGGCCCAGTTTGGATCTTGGCGGAGGGACAATTCAGAGACGAAGATATCATGGTTTTCCTGTTGCTGCCTTGCCCAGTCACCCTAAAGGTTGGGGAAAGACTTGGTTTTACTACAAGAACACTGCAACTGCTGATGAGAAACCCGTGCCGGGTTTTGGAGCGGAACGTCTTCCAATGGATTTCGAACTCCCTGACTCACTATATTTGGAAGAACGTGCCACAATCGCCCCAATCTTTCCCAAACTCAGAGCCCTAAAAGCCAATTGTTTAACAGGGATTGATCTGATCTGGTGCTGGGTAGAGTGGCGGATCATGCCCTTGAGTCATCGTACCGCCTTGATGCGTGAATATGATGGCGACTTAAACAATGCACAACGCTTCAACAACATTATGCTTGATTCAGATGAAGTCAAAAAAACTGTAAAGAATCTATCGGGTGAACCAAAAGACATGTGCAATAAATTTGGATTGCAACCGTTCTATAGTCAGAACCCGGCTCTTGAGGTAAATATCATTTAAAATCTTTCTGCTTTGCTCATGTTTTCTTTTAGTACTTCACAACTCGTCTTTTATTTTTTCAATGCTCTTACATAAGAAATGATCCTTCTGGAAACGGAAACTACAAAACGTGATGGTCAAGAAAACCAAAGCCCGCTCAGAAAAGAAGAAGAGCAAGGTGGACGTTGAAGAGTCATCAGCCATGGGCGAGTAACAAATGTTGATGACAAGTCTGAAGTAGACTTTTATCTTTACTCTCTTTCTAACTTACACTTACTAACCACTTCCTTAGTCTTAGGATGATGATGCTGATAGCCCGGACGAACATGCTGAGGTAATTTCAATCTCCTCCGATTCATATATCTCCTTTCCAAGGCCACCAAGGCGGGTTGTTAGGAAAATTCCTTTGTCTCACATGGAAGCTCATTTGGATCCCGATTTACTTTTGAAGAAGACTTTATTTCCCCCAAGGCGCGAGACACGAAGCTCTTTAGGTGATCTTATTGCAGGTTTGCCTGACCAAGCATCCACCCGTAAACGTCGAACAGAGGTACCTGATAACCCATCTCTATTTTTTTTCTTTTTAAGATAATCTCCTTTCAACAACCTCTTGAATCTTTTTCCTGAATTTACCAGGAGTCGCCACCTTCATCCGGCAAGTCAACCGTGTCAAAACTGCCATCTCTTGTGTGCCTTTGAGGGTAACTATTGCTTTTTGTGTCTAACACTTGATTTAATACTCTTAATCCGTTGTACATGTCTTAACTTCGACTCTTCAGTGCTAAGGCTAAAGGCAAGAAGAGAAAAACTGGCGCGTCAGCACATAATACTGAAGCGTCTGAACAGGAAGAATTATATTTTTCTATTCCTTAGACTCATGTTGAGCAACGCTGACCAACCGGTCTTCACGGTATTGGCGTGTTGATTTTCGTTAAACTCCTCAAGGCGCCATTGATGATATTGCTGATGTTCGAGCTGACCTGGCAAGTGCTGATGATGCAACCATGGAGAAAAGTCCAAAGGGCAACCCTGACCCTCCCAGTCCTCTGAAAACAACCAACGACACTACATCTGACGATGAAATAATTGTTATCACTAGGACGGGTTACACAAACCGGTCTTCATTGTATTGGCTAAGCATACTACCAAAGGTGTAACACTCGATTTAGAGAAAGGGAAAGCTAAACTTGAGCTTCCCAATATTGAAAAACTTAGCTTTGAAGAACTGCACTCTGGATATCTAAGCCGCCTCAACACCAGCCGGGATATGGAAGCCATCCTGGTTGGTATGATGAAGAAAAGATTATGAGGGATGTTAAACTCAATCATGTACTCCGTTTAACCTTAAGTAGCCCCCAAGGGCCAAGTCATCTTCTTGAAGATGAGTCGGGTCTTGATGAATTTATAGAAAATCATCTTGTAGCCCCCAAGGGCCGAGCCATTTTCTTGAAGATGAGTCAGGTCTTGATGGGTTTGTGAAGAAGCAACGTGTAGCCCCCAAGGGCCATGTCATATTCTTGAAGATGAGTCGGGTTTTAATGAATTTGTGAAGAAGCGACCTGTAACCCCCAAGGGCCGAGTCATCTTCTTGAAGATGAATCGGGTCTTCATCATTGTCTATTTGTGAAATTTCGACCTGTAGCCCCCAAGGGCCGGGTCATCTTCTTGAAAATGAGTTGGGTCTTAATGAATTTGTGAAGAAGCAACCTGTAGCCCAGAAGGTCCGAGTCATCTTTTTTTAAAGATGAATCGGGTCTTTATGTAGTATATATGGCTGAAAGAACTGATATGCATTAGCCCCCAAGTATCAAGTATATGTCTTGCAATCTGCTTGAGGCTTGATAATATCCACCTTGGCAACTCAGAGCTTTGACCAATATCCACCTTGTTGTTTGATTGTATAGGAAACTTTGAACCAGACGATGCAGATTTAAGGGAGATGAAGAAAAGTTTGGTGCAGCAGCAAGACGCAAAAGCTCAATCTGAGGAGAAAATTTGAATTTCCTTGGAAGAAATTGAGAAGATCAAAACTCAGTTCACAACATATAAGGAAGCCGCAAAACTGAAAAAGCCGCCTTGGCTAAACACGTGGAAGACACTGAGGGTCAACTCAAGCTGGTGACTAAAGAGTTAGCTGGTCTAATACGTCATATTTCCAGGATGACCGCAACTGTTTTCGGTAAGCCTTTGTTTGCAAGACTTTCATTCTTAACCTTTGTAGAAAACGCGACGTGCTAGGCGACTCATACTTTTGAATTAATTTCAGGCCCTCGATCTGCCAACTCCAAGACAACCGTGTACTGAAGCTGAAGGCTTTGTACACCTTAACAGAGCAACTTTATGCTGGCATCTTGTTCACCATCAAGGCTGTTATGGGCGACAAACAACTGGCGAAGTTCATCAGTGACATGCTGAGGCGTCTCTCAACCATGCCTAAGAAAATTGAAGAGTTGAAGAAATTAGTTGCTCGTAAGGGGTAATCACTGCGTTGAGCGAGGCTCTGGCTTATGCACGAGAACTCAACCCGGAGGAGAAAGCTAGCGGGTTTCCTGAATATAAGGATGATGGATCAGAGTTCACCTAGGAAGACTGCGCCCGTTGCATGAGGGCAGCTCGTCTACCAGCGAGTTAGCTCGCTGAAGGTGCTGACCTAACAAAATATAAGGCGGCTTATGATGAGAACAACAAGTGTGTGCTGCCACCAACATTTGAACCAGTGGACCTTACTCCTCAGTGTCGTAAGCATCCTTTTGTCCCTGATGTTGACCCGTCAGCGATCTTGAATGAAGAAGCTGAATTCCAGCTTTAATCCATTGTAACTCTGATATGGGCGACCTCCAGATCCAGGATCTAGAAGGCTCGGCGCAGGATAATCCGGAGGCGTCTTGATCAAGGTGTCCACCGGAAGATTCTAACCCGGAGGAACTGTCCACCGTGTTGATATATTGAAAAACTAGGGCCTTATGTATCCATGTAATACCTTTAGATGTAAAGACTGCTATTTTGCATCATGCCTTCATGCATGCTGAAGCTTTTTTGCATCACCTTAATATAAGCCGCCTTTCAAAAATTTGTCGTCTTGCAATTTGACTTTTCCTTCATAAGGTAATGGCTTCATAGCCAAATTTATTTGCACAAGCCGGTAAGAATATTGAATCCGTCCTTGAAAATATAATACCATAATATGGCATGAAGTTGTTTTCAACAAGCCGACTCAATGAGTCGCGGGAGGCAGGCGATCTTGCAAGGCTCTAGTCATACCCTAAGATAGGTTTTTGCAATAACCTTTAGAATTTAGACTGGCAGATCAGGCTCAAGTCAGGCTTCAGTGAAGTGAGTTCTATGAACCCATGGTTTGTCTATTTTCCATATGCCGGCTCTCCATGACACCTCAATGTTTTAACCTTGGTATGTTCAGGGTCTACAATGGATTGACTCACAAAGAGTACACGGGGCCAATAAGTGGAGTCACACGAACATACAGTCAGTATAACCATTGTAATGCGTTAGTTTTTCGCAGACCAAGAGGGTGAGAAAGCTAAATTTAGTGGCTTGGAAGCCCCCAAATGACCTATGGTCAGGAAAAAACCGAGCATAGGACTCCAGAAGACAATGATATTACTACTAAACAATCTAGGGACTAGTAGCCCGAGATAAGCCGACTTGATACTCCTCACCACCATATGTGCCTCTGTTTGAACCATGCATCATGGCAACTGGTCCTCTTTGTCTTCTCAACATCCATGTTTGAACGATCGCAACGTGGTGACTCGTCCTCTTTGATACTAATAGCATCCATGTTAGGATGACCTCCTCACAGCGGTTCATCCTCTTGGGCGGCTTAGGAAAAATAATAAAGGCTCATGTTTATCATATAGGCTGAAACGGCAAAGACCCCGAGTTTTGTGGGCGCCAACTTTATAGTCATTAAATAAAAAGGTACAAATTTTTTGAACTATGTACGTAGATAAGGAGCCAGTGGCTCTAAGTATAATAAGGCCAAAGATGAGCAATGTTCCATGGCCGGGTTGTCTGCTCCTCCAAAGTTGGCTTGTCTCGACGAAGGTCTACCAGATAATATGAGCCATTGTGAAGACTTTTGCTGACGATGAAACGAACCCTCCCATGGTGGTCACAGCTTGTGCATGCGTGTATGATCTTGAATCAATCGAAGCACTAAGTCGCCCTCCTGAAAGACCCAGCTTTTAACCCTGTGACTGTGATAGCGGCGTAGGTCTTGCTGATATATAGTTGATCATGCTGCTACGAAATCAAGTTCTTCCTCTGAAGCATCCAAGGAATCCTGACGTGTCTCCTCGTTATCTGTTTCAATGTAAGCGGAGACTTGAGGAGAATCATGCCGTATATCACTTGGTAAAACTACCTCAGCTCCACAAACGATGAAAAAGGGGGTGTAACGAGTGGATCTGTTTGGCGTCGTCCTGATGCTCCAAAGTACTGCGGGGAGCTCCTCATCCCAGCAAACCGGAGTATGCTGTAAGGGAACCATGATCCGGGGCTTGATCCCACGCTAAATCTCCTGATTAGCTCGCTCGGTCTGTCCAGTGGACTGTGCATTCTCTACTGCGGACACATCAAGCAGGATATGCTTCTGCTCGCAGAACTGCTTCATGGCGCCTTGTGATAAATTGGTGCCATTATCCGTGATAATACTGTGAGGATTGCCAAATAAATAAAATTAGCTTCTTTAGAAACTTGACCGATGTCCCTGCTTCACAATTGCTAACAGGCTCTGCCTCAACCCACTTGGTAAACTTGTCAACTGCCACCAGTAGATGAGTCTTTTTGTCGGAAGACATCTTGCACGGGCTGACCATATCAAGCCCCCACACTGCAAAAGGCCAAGTGATTGGGATCATGCGTAATTCCTGATCCGACACATGAGCCTCACGGCCAAACTTTTGACACCCATCACACTTGCGCACGATGTCCTCTGCGTCTGCATGAGCCGTCAACCAATAAAAACCATCTCAAAATGCTTTGGAGACCAAACACCGTGAGCCGGCATGATGGCCAACGTCGCGAGCGTGAATTTTATTAAGGATCTCACGACCTCCCTCAGGGAAAACACAATGCTAAAAAATACCGCTGACACTCCTTTTATGTAACTCGCCCTGATGAATAAGCATGGATTTGTTGGAAATATGCCCTAGAGGCATTGATAAAATAGTTATTATTATTATATTTCCTATTTCAAGATAATCGTTTATTATCCATGCTATAATTGTATTGAGTGAAAGCATAGATACATGTGCGGATATATAGACAAAACAATATCCCTAGTAAGCCTCTAAGTGACTAGCCAGTTGATCAAGGATGGTTAAGGTTTTCTGACCATATGCAAGTGTTGTCACTTGATGACTGGATCACATCATTAGGAGAATGATGTGATGGACAAGACCCAAATTATAAACGTAGCACGTGATCGTGTCATTTTGTTGCTATTATTCTCTGTGTGTCAAGTATTCATTCCTATGTCCATGAGATCATGTAACTAACTGATATCGGAGGAATGCCTTGTGTGTATCAAACGTCACAACGTTAATGGGTGACTATAAAGGTACTCTACAGGTACTCCGAAGGTGTCCGTTGAGTTAGCATGGATCAAGACTGGGACTTGTCACTCCGTGCGACGGAGAGGTATCTCGGGGCCCACTCGATAAGACAACATCACATATAAGCATTGCAAGCAATGTGTCTAATGTATTAGTCACGGGATCTTGTATTACGGAATGAGTAAAGAGACTTGCCAGTAACGATATTGAAATAGGTATAGGGATACCGACGATCAAATCTCGGGCAAGTAACATACCGAAGGACAAAGGGAATGGTATACAGGATTATATGAATTCTTGGCACAGAGGTTCAACCGATAAAATCTTCCTAGAATATGTAGGATCCAATATGGACATCTAGGTCCCGCTGTTAGATATTGACCGGGGAGTGTCTCAGGTCATGTATGCATAGTTCTCGAACGCGTAGGGTCTGCACTCTTAAGGTTCGGTGACGTTTCGGTATAATTGAGTTATAGGTATTGGTGACTGAAGGTTGTTCGGAGTCCCGGATGAGATCACAGACATCATGAGGGTTTCCGGAATGGTCCAGAAACGAAGATTGGTATGTAGGATTGTTTCATTTGGCTTCCGGAAAGATTTCGGGCATTACCGATAGTGTACCAGGAGTGACGAATGGGTTCCGGGTCTTTACCGGGAGGGGTCCACCCACCCGAAAAAGAACCCAGTAGCCCAAGGGTGGCACACTAAACGTTAGTGAGCTGGTGAGGCCAGCCCAAGTGGGCTATGTCATCTAGAAAGAAAAAATCAAAAGGAAAAAAAAGAGGGAGGTGGGAAGGAAGGGGAGGACTCCTCCTTCCCCAAACCGAATTGGAGTTGGAGTCCTCCTCCTTCTCTCTTGGCCGACGCCCTTGTGGCTCTCTTGAGCCTCGAGGCTAGCCCCTCCCCTGCTCCTATATATACTAGATGATTTAGGGTTTTTGAGACACAACTTTGCCACCTACAACCCTAAACCTCTACTTCGTTGTTCTTCCTCTAGATCGGTTTTCTGCGGAGCTCGGGCGGAGCCCTGAAGTAATAGATCATCACCATCACCGGTGCAACGTCACCCTGCCGGAGAACTCATCTACTTCCCTGTCTCTCTTGCTGGATCAAGAAGGCAGATATCGTCAACGAGCTGTACGTGTGCTAAACGCGGAGGTGCCGTCCGTTCGGTGCTAGATCGGGACGGATCGTGGGATGACGGTGATTTGAATCACAAAGCTGTTCCACTACATCAACCGCGTCTATTAATGCTTCCCTCTTAGAGATCTACAAGGGTATGTGGATCCGATCTCCCTCTCATAGATGGACATCACCATGATAGGTCTTCGTGTGCGTAGGAATTTTTTTGTTTCCCATGCAACGTTCCCCAACAGTGGCATCATGAGATAGGTTCATGCGTAGATGTAATCTTGAGTAGAACACATAATTCTTTGTGGGCGTTGATGTTCGATTTGCTGCCCTCCTTAGTCTTTTTTCGATTCGACGGTATTGTTGGATTGAAGCAGCCCAGACCAACATTACTCGTACACTTACGAGAGACCGGTTTCATCGACTAACATGGAACTTGTTGCATAAAGATGACTGGCGGGTGCCTGTTTCTTCAACTTTAGTTGAATTGGATTTGACCGAGGCGGTCCTTGGAGAGAGGTTAAATAGCAATTTGCACATCTCCATTGTGGTTTTGCGTAAGTAAGATGCGACCATACTAGATATCCATAGAAGCCACGTAAAACAAGCAACAACAAATTAGAGGACATCTAACTTGTTTTTGCAGGGTATGCTTGTGATGTGATATGGCCAAATACATGATGTGATATATTGGATGTATGAGATGATCATGTTGTAATAGTTAAATATCGACTTGCACAACGATGCTACGGCAATCGGCAGGAGCCATAGGGTTGTCTTTAAACTAAAGTTTGTGTTTGCATAAGCGTTTACTATATGGCTAGGTTGTAGCTTTAGTAGTAATAGCATAGATAGCACGACAACCTCGATGGCGGCAAGATGATGGAGATCATGATGATGGAAATCATGGTGTGGCTCTAGTGACGATGAAGATCGTGCCAATGCTTTGGTAATGGAGATCAAGAAGCACAAGACCATGGCCATATCATGTCACTTATGAATTGCATGTGATGTAAATCCTTTTATGCACCTCATATTGCTTAGAACGACGGTAGAATTATAAGGTGATCCCTCTCTAAACTTCAAGATAAAATTGTGTTCTCCCCGACTATGCACCGTTGCGACAGTTCATCGTTTGGAGACCCCACATGATGATCGGGTGTGATAGACTCAACGTTCACATACAACAGGTACAAAACAGTTGCACACCCGGAACACTCGGGTTAAACTTGATGAGCCTAGCATGTGCAGACATGGCCTCGGAACACAAGAGACCAAAAGGTCGAGCATGAATCGTATAGTTGATATGATTAGCATAGAGATGTTTACCACTGAAACTACACTCAACTCACATGATGATCGGACTTGAGTTAGTGAATTTGGATCATGCCACACTCAAGTAACTGGAGGGATGTCTATTTGAGTGGGAGTTTATTAGTAATTTGATTAGTTAAATTCTAATTATGTTAAACATAGTCTAAGGCCACTTTGCAATATTTTATGTTGTAGATCAATGGCTCAGGCAGCAGCAACCCGGAATTTGAATACGTTCCTAGAGAAAGCTAAGCTGAAAGATGATAGTAGAAACTTTGTAGACTGGGCTCGTAATCAAAGGCTCATCCTACAAGCTGGGAAAAATAATTATGTCCTTGATGCAGCGCTAGGAGATGAACCACCCGCGACGTCTGATCAAGATGTTTGGAATGCTTGGCAAGCACGTAAGGAGGACTACTCAGTAGTTCAATGTGCAGTCTTGTATGGCTTAGAACCGGGACTTCAACGACGCTTTGAACGTCATGGAGCATTCACATGTTCCAGGAGTTGAAGTTTATCTTTTGGACGAATGCCCGGATCGAGAGGTATGAGACCTCCGATAAATTCTATGCTTGCAAAATGGAGGAGAATTCGTCTGTCAGTGAACATGTGCTCAAAATGCCTGGGTTCTCAAACCGTCTAGCTGAGCTGGGGATTGAACTCCCGCAAGAGGCTATCACTGACAGAATTCTTCAATCACTGCCACCTAGCTACGAGAGCTTTGTGTTCAACTATAACATGCAAGGGATGAACAAGTCACCCGACGAGTTATTCGCGATGCTGAAAGTCGCAGAGTCAGAACTCCGGAAAGAACATCAAGTATTGATGGTCAATAAGACCACTGATTTCAAGAGAAACAACAAAGGCAAGAAGGGTAACTCCAAGAAGAGCGGCAAAACTGTTGCCAATCCGACGAAGAAATCCAAGGCTAGACCTAAGCCGGAAATAGAGTGCTATTATTTCAAGGGGATGGGTCACTAGAAGTGCAACTGCCCCAAGTATTTGGTTGATAAGAAGGCGGCCAACGCCAAACCTGGTACATGTGATATACATGTTATTGATGTGTACTTAACCAGCTCTCATAGTAGTGCCTGGGTATTTGATACCGGTTCTGTTGCTCATATTTGCAACTCGAAGCAGGAACTGTGGAATAAACGAAGGCTGGCGAAGGATGAAGTGACAATGCGCGTGGGAAATGCTTCCAAGGTTGATGCAATCGCTGTCGGCACAGTTTCACTTCAGTTACCATCAGGATTAGTTATGAACTTAAACAATTGTTATTTAGTGCCTGCGTTAAGCATGAATATTATATCTGGATCTTGTTTATTGCGAGACAGTTACTTATTTAAGTCAGAGAATAATGTTTGTTATATTTTTATGAGTAATATCTTTTATGGTCATGCATACAATGTGAGGGGTTTGTTCCTACTGAATCTTGATTGTGATGACACACATATACATAACATTGAGACCAAAAGATGTAGAGTTAAAAATGATAGTGCCATCTTTTTGTGGCACGGCCGCTTAGGTCATATTGGTGTAAAGCACATGAAGAAACTCCATGTTGATGGGATTTTGGAGTCACTTGATTTCAAATCACTTGAGACGTGCGAACCATGCCTCATGGGCAAGATGACTAAGACTCCGTTCTCCAGAACAATGGAGCATGCGAGTGACTTGTTGGAAATCATACATACTGATGTGTGCGGTCTAATGAGCGTGGATGCGCGCGGCGGATATCGTTATTTTCTCACCTTCACTGATGATTTGAGTAGGTATGTATATTTCTACTTGATGAAGCTGAAGTCTGAAACGTTTGAAAAGTTCAAGCAATTTTAGAGTGAAGTTAAAAATCATCGTAACAAGAAGATCAAGTTCCTACGATCTGATCGAGGCCTCCACTACAGGAATTAGCTTCTTTGCCGTCTGCCATCACAGATGGCAAAGAGTAAATCCCGGACGGCAAAGATAATATAACAGACGACAAAGAATCTCACGACCGGCAAAATTTCTGCGTCAACCTACGACGGCATTCTAGCTTCTTTGCCGTTTGTCTCCCCAAAGCGGACGGCAAAGAGCTTTGCCCGTCATCTTTTCATAGTAGCAGTCGGCAAAGTGGTCGAGACAACAGCCGACAGGCGTTGCCTCCGTTAGGGGCTAACGGAGGCTTTGTCGTCTGCCTCCCCCCTCTTCTTTGCCATCTGCCTCCCCCCTCTCCTGTGTCGTCAGCCTCCCCTCTCCTCTTCTTTGCCTTCAGCCTCCACCTCCTCCACCCCTCCTCTGTTCCCTCTTCTTTGCCGTCTCCCCCTGGAAGCAGACATCAAATATACTATATGGCCAGCTGCTACTACCCAGGTTGCACAACTGGGCGCCACGTGGCACCTTTGCCATCAGCTGGCAGACGACAAAGAGCCTATATTGTCACATTTTTTTTCTATTTCTCAGCACATATACATATAACTCATATGATAAATAGGTCACAACACATATATGATATACATATAAAGCTCATCAATGCCATTTGTTCATCAACGTACATCCCATATATCAAAAGAACCAACACATACAAAGTTTCATCCATATATACATACATATAGTTGCACATATATTGTTCATCCATATATACATATACATATAGTTCCACATTGTTCATCAACTCAAATAAAAATGATAACTAAAGCACTCCAGTGCCAGCTTCCATGCATGTAGTACATCCAATCTGCAAAATAGGAATAAGAAAGTCAGAAGAAGAAGAAGAACAACATATATATGACAAATAAGCTAAATAGAAGAACAAAGAGAAGAAGGAGAAGAAAAACAAGAAGGAGGAGGAGGAGGAGGAGGAGGGGAAGGGGAAGGAGAAGGAGAAGGAGGAGGAGAAGAAGAAAAAAGAAGAGAAGAAGAAGGAGAAGAAGGAGGAGAAGAAGGAGGAGAGAACAAGAAGGAGAAGAAGGAGGGCTCCTTCTCCTTCTTCTCCTCCTTCCCCTTCTTCTTCTCTTCTTCTCCTCCTCCTCCTCCTTATCCTTCTCCTTCTCCTTCTCCTTCTCTTCTTCTTCTCTTCTTCTTCTTCTTCTTCCTTCTTTTCATTTCTCCTCTTCTCCTCTGCTTGGAGCTAAATTAGCTAACTATGTCTTTTTGGAACTAAATGGGCTAATTATGTCATTATAGAGGAAAATAAGCTAACTATATAATATTAATGAGCTAACCAAGGTTCTTATGCCATTTTGAGCTTATAATGTCTATTAGGAGCTAAATTGGCTAATTATGTCATTGTTGGGGAAATTAAGGCAAGGAGAATATGAAAGACGAGAAGAAAGAGGAGGAGGAGGATAAGAAGAAGAAATAAAGAAGAAGGAGGAGAAGGAGGAGGAGGCGGAGAAGGACTAGAAGGTCCTTGGCCTTCTCCTCCTTCTCCTCCTCCTCCTCCTACTTCTTCTCTTCTTCTTCTTATTCTTCTTTCTTTTCATTTTTCCTATTTCTTCTCCTCTTCTCCTCTTCTTGGAGCTAAATTAGCTAACTAGGTCTTTTTGGAGCTAAATGGGCTAATTATCCCATTTTAGAGGAAAACAAGCTAAGTATATAATATTAATGAGCTAACCAAGGTTCTTATGCCATTTTGAGGTTATTATGACATTTTGGAGCTAAATGGGCTAATTATGTCATTGTTGGGGAAATTAAGGCAAGGAGAATATGAAAGAGGAGAAGAAAGAGTAGGAGGAGTAGAAGAAGAAGAAATAAAGAAGAAGGATGAGAAGGAGGAGGAGGAGGAGAAGGACTAGAAGGTCCTTGGCCTTCTCCTCCTTCTCCTTCTCCTCCTCCTCCTCCACCTCCTTCTTCTCTTCTTCTTCTTCTTCTTCTTTCTTTTCATTTTTCCTATTTCTTATCCTCTTCACCTCTTCTTGGAGCTAAATTAGCTAACTATGTCCTTTTGGAGCTAAATGGGCTAATTATCCCATTTTAGAGGAAAACAAGCTAAGTATATAATATTAATGAGCTAACCAAGGTTATTATGCCATTTTGAGGTTATTATGGCATTTTGGAGCTAAATGGGCTAATTATGTCATTGTTGGGGAAATTAAGGCAAGTTGAATATGAAATAGGAGAAGAAAGACGAGGAGGAGGAGAAGAAGAAGAAATAAAGAAGAAGGAGGAGAAGGAGGAGGAGGAGGAGAAGGACTAGAAGGTCCTTGGCCTTCTCCTCCTTCTCGTCCTCCTCCTCCTCCTCCTTCTCCTTCTTCTCTTCTTCTTCTTCTTCTTCTTTATTTTCATTTTTCTTATTTCTTCTCCTCTTCTCCTCTTCTTGGAGCTAAATTAGCTAACTATGTCTTTTTGGAGCTAAATGGGCTAATTATCTCATTGCTGGGGAAATTAAGGCAAGGAGAATATGAAAGAGGAGAAGAGAAACTTACCGTAGTGGTCATCAAGGAGGAGAAACACCTGGAGAAGGGTCGTGCGATGCCACTCGGGAGTTATTCTGCAGAATAGATATTTTGCAATGTCTCAGTTAGCATGATGACACTCAATTCTTAATACTAGTTTATAATGAAACTCACCGTGCCAATCGAAGAGAAGACGGGCATCGGCGGAGGGACTTGACCGCTGTTGTCGCAGAGGCCCTGAAGAGTGGCTCGTATTAGTTAGTAATGAAAGAGACATTACACACATGATTCGGCTAATTTGAAAAAAAAACATACCACAAAAAGCTCGTACAGGGCCCGTTGACCCGCCTCATTCCGGGACCTCTCCTCCTCAATCAATCGTGCCGTGGTCTGGTCCCTCTCATCAAGAGCAGCGTGACTTGCCAATCTCTCTTTCTCAATAGAAGCCTCTAGAGCAGCCTCGCTTGCCAATCTCTCTTTCTCAAGAGCAGCCTAGTTTGCCAATCTCTCTTTCTCAAGAGCAGCCTGGTTTGCCAATTCCTCGTTACCACAGTAATGATCTATGGTCACACACATAATGAAATGGATGAAAGTGTTCTTAGTCCGTACAACTAACCTCGACGGCAAGATCGACTGGTCGTGGACGACGCATTATCTCAGGACAGCTGCTCGACTGGCGCGGCTTGATCTCCGGGAGAGTGAGTGGACAACGTATTATCCCATCTCCAATGGCTATCGAGCCATGGGGCCTCCCGCCACCAGATATCATCACCAGCTCTGGATCCAAAGGTTCCTCGCTAGGGTTAAAGTCATCCCCTTTCGTAGCCTTCCCCGCGTCCGTGTATGCCATGAGCTTCTGGTGGGAAGATATGTTGGTGAAGTTATTGGAATCATCCAAGTCGGACTCAGAGAATGCCTTCGCCTTCTTGTACGAGGCAGTATGGGCCATGCCATAAAGGTCGTACAAGTGTGGCATCTTCGTCTTATTGTGATGCGCCTAAAAGAGAGGAACAAAATATTAGCATGAAGAATGAATTTCATGAATCATGAAGCAAATCACATACCCAGTTTCGTCCGAACTGAAGTAAGTTGGCGCTGCCTTGATGGTGTGGCACACCAAACATTTGGCTACGCCGATCCTTCGCATTCTCATGGACGGCTCGCCAGCTGCCTGTGCACCACTCGTCAACCAACACCTCCCAACAATCCATCTTATCCGCACACCATCTCGGGGGCACCTGTAAGTTATTAGAAAGAATTTTGAGCGCTATGCCTATGAATGAAATCAAGAAAACTACGTAGAAGGACTTAAGAATAGGTAATTACCTTCATGTATTGCTCCTTTTTCAGAAACTTTCCGCGGCAATCCTTCTTCTGCTTCTTAATACCACGCGTGGCGTAGTAATCTCGAATAACCTACGGCCGAGCCTCGTGGCGTAAGTTCTGTAGTAACCGCCTACACTCGGCCTCGAGAACTCTGGCCGCCTCCTCCTCATATCCATCCTCACACCTATAGAAGGTCTGCAATCAAAGGTGAAAACACCGATTAGTACAATAATTAGCAATATTTTTAATTTTAGATTATGTAAAAGGATAATTTACCCAAAATCTCTTGATCACCATCTCGGCCCTCGTGTGGCACAAGACACAATCTATAATCTCCTCCGGCGGGGCCTGCGCAGCCTGGTAGTGCTCCCAGGAAAATCCTAGTGTAGGAACCAGACCCTCACCAGGCAACATGACAAACCCTAGGAAATTTGTCCGGCAAAGCACACCAAGGACGGAGTTCGGCCTGCGGACTCCAAGAGGGTGTACCCATCCCCTGCAGTATGATAAGGTCAACGCATTAGATATTTGAACAAACTTGAAGGCAAAAGCTAAAAGAAGAGTAAATGTACTTACCTATCTCCTTCAGGTTTAATCATCGTCATGCCGAAGGGATTAAAACCATCCGTGGCGGCGCAGACTCGAGGATTCCTTGGATCTGCCGCTTTATCCTGATGCAATCTATCGAAATGTTTCCACGCTTCCCCATCCGATGTGTGTACGACCATCTTATTCCCATCCGCATCTAGTTCGGTTCTTTTGCCCAATTTGTGCCATGTCATCTGTCTGGCTGTCTCTTCGACCATGAAAAGATGTTGAAGTCTTGGTGCCTCTTCTCACCCACACTAACTGCGATTTTGGTCTGCCTCTTCTCACCCATACCGTTGTCTACCACAAGATACCTCCAAGACTCGCAATTGGGACAATAGTCCAAGTGTGCATACTCCTTCCTAAATAAGACACATCCTTTCTCACATGCATCTATCTTCTCATAGGGCATATTAAGTACACGAAGTATTTTGTTCGACTAGTACAAGTCTGCAGGCATGACATGCCCTTTGGGTAGGAAGCGTCCAAATAGTGTCATCATCGCGTCGTAGCATTCTCTTCCCAAGTTGAACTGAGCCTTTAGAGCCATTACTTGTGCAATTGCATCCAGCTGACAGAGCTCAGTGTGCTCATGGAGAGGACGTTTTGAAGACTAAAACATTTCAGAAAAGACCTTTGCAGATTCCTCCATCTCATCTTCCGAATACCGACCATCATCAAAGTCTTGCACCATGTCTTCGATCCCGGTACCATGCTCGTCCGTGCGACGACGGACCACCTCAGCTCTTGTGCGTTGTGTAGACTCACCATGAAATGTCCACACCATATAACTAGGCTTAAAACCCCTCCTCTGCAGGTGTTTAATCATTACAGCCTTTGTTGTCTTTTTATAGTTGTCGCATCCAGGATAGGGGAAATAGCTTCTTTCCTGGCCATTTGTGAATGCGGCTTTCACAAATTCCTTTGTTTTTACAAACCATTCTTTCGTCATCTCTTTCTGACTAGGGTGACCGGTATACATCCACGCACGATCACTCATCTTGCCTAGCTACTAAAGACAGAAGAAATATATTTATATATAATTTAGCATTTATATTCATCGGTTAATCAGGTTTGCCATTTTTATTACGTCCAGGCAACTTACACGCTAATAGGTAAAGATAGGTACTAATCCCACCTGAGTTTGTGTAGATTGGGTTCGTTTTCCCATGCTCTGCTCCGGATCCAACGCAAAATTTTGGTAGCACCTCCCCGCTGTTCTCCTGATACACGTCTCCGCAATAAACAGAGAGGATGTACATGCGGAGAACAACAGGGAGGCACTAACGAAATTCCGCATCGGATCCAGAGCACAGCATACGGGAAAACGAACCCAATCTACACATACTCGGGCTGTCCATGGATAATGTTGGACAATTCGAAAGGATGGCGGTTATAAATATGCAAAGACATGCATATTTATAGATGTCGCCCTTTCAAACGGGAGACGCATACTAGTCACGCATACTGATAAATTAATTTAATTACCTAAATCTAGAAAGTTTCATCCAGAAACCGAGCCACAGTAAATGAAGGGGCGGGGAGGAGATGAAATTTGTACTGACCCACGAATGCAGGGGCGGAGCTCGTACAACGCACAGGCAGGTCTTCGCACAGCAGACCTCACAGCGACGAGACAACTATCACATGTAAATCCACCCGATCAACACAAATATTCTAATTATGCCAGTTTAGAGGAAAACAAGTTAAGAATATAATATTCATGAGCTAACAAAGGTTTTATGCCATTTTGTAGCTAAATGGGTTAATTATCTCATTGTTGGGGAAAATAAGGTGAGGAGAATAAGATAGAGGAGAACAAAGAGGAGGAGGAGGAGAAGAAGAAGAAATCAAGAAGAAGGAGATGGAGGAGGAGGATAAGAAGGAGGAGAAGAATGAGGAGGAGAAGGTATTCTTCTTCTATTCTTCTTTTCTTCTTCTTTTCTTCTTCTCCTTCTTATTTTTGTCTTCTCCTCCTCCTCCTCCTCTTCTTCTTCTTCTTCTCCTCCTTCTCTTCTCCTCGTCTCCTCCTCCTCTTCTTCTTCTTACTATTGTTTCTATTAAGCTAACTAACTAACTAACCTAACTAACCAAGCTAACTAAACCTATCGCTAAACCTAGATAGCACTAAACAACAAAAAAAAACAAAAACAGAATCTACCACTATAACAGAAACAGAATCTACCACTAAGTAACTAAAAAAGAATCTAGCTACCACTAAATACCAAACAATAAAAAATCAACTTCTTCTTCTTTTTTCTCTTCTTCTCCTTCTTATTTTTTTCTTATTCTCTTCTTCTCTTCTTCTTCTCTTCTTCTTTACTTGTTCTCCTTCTAATTTTTTTCTTCTCTTCTTCTTCTTCTTCTTCTTCTTCTTCTCCTTCTTATTTAATCTTCTCTTCTTCTTCTTCTTCTTCTTCTTCTTCTTCTTCTTCTTCTTCTTCTTCTTCTTCTTCTTCTTTTTCTTCTCCTCCTCCTCCTCCTCCTCTTCTTCTTCTCCTCTTCTCGTCCTCCTCCTCCTCCTCTTCTCCTCTTCTCCTCCTCCACCTATCTAACCAAGCTAACTAACTAACCTAACTAAAACTACTAACCTAACTAAATCTACCACTAAAACTACTAACAATAACAACTACTAAAACTACTAAAACTACTAAAAATAATAAAACTACTAAAATATAATGCGGGTGGATGGGTGGTGGGGGGTGGGGGTGTGGGGGCTCACTGGGAGGAGCGGCTGTGGAGGGGCCGGGGTGTTGGGGGTGGCGGGGTGGCGCCGGGGGCGCCAGGGGCGGCGACGCGACGATGATGGGGCAGCGGCAGCGGGGGCGAGGTGGGGAGAGAGAGGGAGAGGGGCGGCGGCGGGGGCGACAGGGGCGACAGTGGGGGCGACAGGGGCGGCGGCGGGGGCGACAGGGGCGGTGGCGCGACAGGGGCGGTGGCACGACGGTGGTAGCGGCGGCCGTTACAAAGAGAGGGGCGCGCGGGGTGGGGAGAGAGAGAGAGGGGCGCCTCGGGAGACCGTTACAGAGAGAGAGAGGGGGCGGGGTGGGGGGAGGAGCCATTAACGGAGTTAGCGCGTTGCCGTCTACCGACGGACGGCAAAGAGTCTAGACTCTTTGCCGTCTGACTCCAGACTCTTTGCCATCCGCTAGCAGACGGCAAAGGTATGACTCCAGTTTGACCTAGCCACCCCACGGTCAGGTGGGCCCATCTATATCTTTGTCGTCTGCCTCCGGACTCTTTGCCGTCCGCGAGCAGACGGCAAAGATGTGACAGATGGCAAAAACACTATGCCATCAGCCTGTGCTTTGCCGTCTGTTTTGCTGAAGCTGACGGCAAAGACACTCTTTGCCATCAGCTAGCAGACGACAAAGACTAGGAAGATGGCAAAAAACTGTTTTCCAGTAGTAAGGGGGCGAATATCTGTGTTCCGAGTTTGGTGCTCACTTAAGACAATGTGGAATCGTTTTACAGTTGACACCACCTGGAACACCACAGCGTAATGGTGTGTCCGAACGTCGTAATCGTACTTTGTTAGATATGGTGCAATCTATGATGTCTCTTACCGAATTGCCTTTATCGTTTTGGGGTTATGCATTAGAGACAGGTGCATTCACTTTAAATAGGGCACCATCAAAATCCGTTGAGACGACACCATATGAGCTATGGCATGGCAAGAGGCCAAAGTTGTCGTTTCTTAAAGTTTGGGGATGCGATGCTTATGTCAAAAAGCTTCAGCCTGAAAAGCTGGAACCCAAAGCGGAAAAGTGCGTCTTCATAGGTTACCCAAAAGAGACAGTTGGGAACACCTTCTATCTCAGATCCAAGGGCAAAGTGTTTGTTGCTAAGAACGGAGCTTTTCTTGAGAAGGAGTTCCTCTCGAAAGAATTGAGTGGGAGGAAGATAGAACTTGATGAGGTTGTGGAACCTCTGCTCCAACAGGATGGTGGCGCAGGGCAGAGAGAAATATCTGTCAAGGCAACACCCGCCGAGGAGGAAGCTAATGATGATGATCATGAAGCTTCGGATCAATCGGACCTCACAGGTCGACAAGATCACGTACTGCTCCTGAGTGGTATGGGAATCCTATCTTATCTATCATGTTGTTAGACAACAATGAGCCTGCGAATTATGAAAAAGCAATGGTGGGCCTGGATTCCAACAAATGGTTAGAGGCCATGAAGTCCGAGATAGGATCTATGTATGAAAACAAAGTGTGGACTATGGAAGTATTACCTGAAGGTTGTAAGGCTATTCAGAACAAATGGATCTTGAAGAAGACGACGAATGTGGTCGGTAATGTGACCGTTTGTAAAGCTCGACTTCTGGAAAAGGGTTTTTCACAAGTTCAAGGAGTTGACTACGATGAGACATTCTCACCGGTAGCGATGCTTAGGTTCGTCCAAATCATGTTAGCGATAGCTGCATTTTTTGATTATGAAATCTAGCAGATGAATGTCAAAATGGCTTCCTTCATGGTTTTCTTAAGAATGCGTTGTATATGATGCAACCCGAAGGTTTTGTCGATCCAAATAATGCTAACAAAGTATGCAAGCTCCAGCAATCCATTTATGGTTTGGTGCAAGCATCTTGGAGTTGGAATAAGCACTTTCATGAGGTGATCAAGGCATTTGGGTTTATACAAGTTCTTAGAGAATCTTGTATTTACAAGAAAGTGAGTGGGGGCTCTATAGCGTTTCTAATATTATATGTGGATGACATATTGCTGATTGGAAACAATGTGGAGTTTTTAGAGAGCGTAAAGGATTACTTGAAAAAATGTTTTTCAATTGAAGACCTAGGAGAAGATGGTTACATATTAGGCATTAAGATCTATAGGGATAGATCGAGGCTCCTAATAGGACTTTCACAAAGCACATACCTTGATAAAGTTTTGAAGAAGTTCCAAATGGAACAGTCCAAGAAGGGGTTCTTGCCAGTGCTACAAGGTATAAAGTTGAGTAAGACTTAGTGTCCAGTAACTTAGGAAGATAGAGAAAAGATGAGTAACGTCCCCTATGCTTCAGCCATAGGGTCTATCATGTATGCAATGCTGTGCACGAGACCGGATGTTAGCCTGGCCCTAAGTATGGCAGGTAGGTTTCAAAGTGATCCAGGAGTGGAACACTGGGCGGCGGTCAAAAATATTCTGAAGTACCTAAAAAGGACTAAGGAAATGTTTCTCGTTTATAGAGGTGACGAAGAGATCGTCGTAAAGGGTTGCGTCGATGCAAGCTTTGACACTCATCCGGAAGACTCTAAGTCTCAAACCGGATACGTATTTATTCTCAATGGGGGTGCGGTAAGCCGGTGTTGTTCCAAGCAAAGCGTCGTAGCAGATTCTACATGTGAAGTGGAGTACATGGCTGCCTCAGAGGCAGCTAAGGAGGGTGTCTGGATGAAGCAGTTCATGACGGATCTTGGAGTTGTGCCAAGCGCACTAAATCCAATAACTTTGTTCTGTGACAACACTTGTGCCATTGCTCTAGCCAAGGAACCAAGGTTTCACAAGAAGACCAGACACATCAAACGACGCTTCAACCTCATCCGCAACTATGTCGAAGGAGAGGACGTCAATATTTGCAAAGTGCACACGGATCTGAATGTTGCAGATACGCTAACTAAACCTCTTCCACGAGCGAAGCATGATCAACACCATAACAGTATGGGTTTTAGATTCATTCTAATGTAAATCGCATAGCGATGTGAGACTAGACTATTGACTCTAGTGCAACTGGGAGACTGTTGGAAATATGCCCTAGAGGCAATGATAGAATAGTTATTATTATATTTCCTGTTTCAAGATAATCATTTATTATCCATGCTATAATTGTATTGAATGAAAGCATAGATACATGTGTGGATATATAGACAAAACAATATCCGTAGTAAGCCTCTAGTTGACTAGCCAGTTGATCAAGGATGGTTAAGGTTTTCTGACCATATGCAATTGTTGTCACTTGATGACTAGATCACATCATTAGGATAATGATGTGATGGGCAAGATCCAAATTATAAACGTAGAATGTGATCCTGTCATTTTGTTGCTATTGTTTTCTGCGTGTCAAATATTCATTCCTATGACCATGAGATCATGTAACTTACTGACACCGAAGGATTGCCTTGTGTGTATCAAACGTCGCAACGTTACTGGGTGACTATAAACGTACTCTACAGGTATCTTCGAAGGTGTCCGTTGAGTTCGCATGGATCAAGACTGGGATTTGTCACTCCGTGTGACGGACAGGTATCTCGGGTTCCACTCGGTAATACAATATCACATATAAGGCTTGCAAGCAATGTGGCTAATGTGTTAGTCACGGGATCTTGTATTACGAAATGAGTAAAGAGACTTGCCGGTGACGAGATTGAAATAGATATAGGGATACCGATGAACAAATCTCGGGCAAGTAACATACCGAAGGACAAAGGGAATGGTATACGGGATTATATGAATCCTTGGCACAGAGGTTCAACCGATAAGATCTTCGTAGAATATGTAGGATCCAATATGGACATCCAGGTCTCGTTGTTGCATATTGACCGGGGAGTGTCTCAGGTCATGTCTGCATAGTTTTCGAACCCGCAGGGTCTGCACACTTAAGGTTCGGTATAGTTGAATTATAGGTATTGGTGATTGAAGGTTGTTCGGAGTCTCGGATGAGATCACATACATCATGAGGGTTTCCGGAATGGTCCAGAAACGAATATTGATATATACGATTGTTTCATTTGGCCTCCGGAAAGATTTCGGGCATTACCGGCAGTGTACCTGGAGTGACGAATGGGTTCCGGGTCTTTACCGTGAGGGGCCCACCCACCCGGCAGAGAACCCAATAGCCCAAGGGTGGCGCACCAGCCCTTAGTGGGATGGTGAGGCCACCCCAAGTGGGCTATGTCGGCTAGAAAGAAAAAAATCCAAAGGAAAAGAAAAAAAGAGGGAGGTGGGAAGGAAGGGGAGGACTCCTCCTTCCCCAAACCGAATTGGAGTTGGAGTCCTCCTCCTCCTCTCTCGGCCGGCGCCCTTGGGGCTATTTTGAGCCTCAAGTCTAGCCCTTCCCCTCCTCCTATACATACTAGAGGTTTTAGGGGTTTTGAGACACAACTTTGCAATGTACAACCCTAAACCTCTACTTCGTAGTTCTTCCTCTAGATCGGTTTTCTGCGGAGCTCGGGCGGAGCCCTCCAAGAATAGATCATCACCATCACCGGCACACCGTCAAACTGCCAGAGAACTCATCTACTTCCCCGTATCCCTTGTCGGATCAAGAAGGCAGAGATCGTCATCGAGTTGCACGTGTGCTGAACGCCGAGGTGTCGTCCGTTCGGTGCTAGATCGGGACTGATCATGGGACGACTGTGGTTTGAATCACGAAGCTGTTCCACTACATCAACCGCGTTTCTTAACGCTTCCCGCTTAGCGATCTACAAGGGTATGTGGATCCTATATGCCTCTCGTAGATGGACATCACCATGATTGGTCTTTGTGTGCGTAGGAAATTTTTATTTCCCGTGCAACGTTCCCCAACAGGATATGCATTCCGCATGATACGTCTCCAACGTATCTATAATTTTTGATGGTTCCATGCTATTGTCTTGTCAAACTTTGGACGTTTTGAATACCTTTTATATCTTTTTTGGGACTAACTTATTAACTCAGTGCCAAGTGCCAGTTCCTGTTTTTTCCGTGTTTTTGACCCTTTTCAGAGGAGATTATTAAACGGAGTCCGAACAGAATAAAACCTCCAAAAAGATTTTTTCTGGAACAGAAGATACGCAGGGGGCGTGAGAACCAAGGAAGAGGCCACCAGGGGAGGCCACAAGCCCCCTAGGCATGGCCAGGGGAGGCCCGCGCCTAGCAGGCTTGTGGGCCCCTTGTGGCTCGTCTGCCCTACCTCTTCCGCCTATAAATTCCCGAAAAATCCAAAACTACGCGAGAGATCCGCGAAAATACTTCGGTGCCGCCGCAAGCTTCTGTCTCTGCAAGATCCCATCTGGGGCACGTTCTAGTGCCCTGCCGGAGGGGGATTCGAATACGGAGGGCTTCTTCATCAACATCATTGCCTCTCCGATGATGCGTGAGTAGTTCACCATAGACCTTCGGGTCCATAGCTAGTACCTAGATGGCTTCTTCTCTCTCTTGGATCTTCAATACAAATCTCTCCATGATCTTCATGGAGATCTATCTGATGTAATCTTCTTTGGCGGTGTGTTTGTCGAGATCCGATGAATTGTGGATTTATGATCAGATTATCTATGAATCTTATTTGAGTTTCTTCTGATCTCTTATATGCATGATTTCATATCCTTGTAACTCTCTTCGGGTTGTGGGTTTTGTTTGGCCAACTTGATGTATGATTCTTGCAATGGGAGAAGTGCTTGGTTTTGGGTTCATACCGTGCGGTGACCTCTCCCAGTGATAGAAGGGGCAGCGAGGCACATATCATGTTGTTGCCATCAAGGGTAAAAAGATGGGGTTTATATCTATTGCATGAATTTATCCCTCTACATCATGTCATCTTGCTTAAGGCGTTACTCTATTTGTCATGAACTCAATACACTAGATGCATGCTGGATAACGGTAGATGTGTGGAGTAATAATAGTTGATGCAGAAAGTATCGGTCTACTTGTCTCAGACGTGATACCTATATGTATGATCATTGCCTTATATATCTTCATGACTTTGCGCGGTTCTATCAATTACTCGACAGTAATTCGTTCACCCACCGTAATATTTGCTATTTTGACAGAAGCCTCTAGTGAACACTATGGCCCCTGGGTCTACTTCACATCATATTTTCTGCCTTACACTTTTACTTCGTTGCACTTTCCACCTTCAGATCTCACTTTGCAATCAATCTTGAAGGGATTGACAACCCCTTTATAGCGTTGGGTGCAAGCTCATTTGTGTTTGCGCATGTACTCTGGACACTCGGCTTGATTCTCCTACTAGATTGATACCTTGGTTCTCAAACTAAGGGAAATACTTACTACTACTGTGTTGCATCACCCTTTTCTCTTCAAGGGAAAAACCAACGCAAGCTCAAGAGGTAGCAAGAAGAATTTCTGGCGCCGTTGCCGGGGAGGATCAAGTCAGGAATAGTCTCACGTCAGCGTGTCAATTTCTGGCACCGGGGATTATTCTAAGTGAAGCTTATCCAAGTAAGTGTCGCAAACTCATCTCTTGCATTTACTTTTTTGCCTCTCGTTTTCTCTCCCCCACTTCTGAAAAACAAAAAATTACAATTTTTGTTGCCTTTTTCGTTCGTCCTTTTCTTTCACTTGCTTTCTGTTCGCTTGTGCGCTTGTCTGCCTGCTAAGACCTGTATGGCCCAACCAAAGTATTATGATGCTTACCACACAAGGTTGGAAGAGATTGAAACTAGTGTTAAAGGCTTCATGTCTACACAGTTTGAATATAATAGTTACTTCCTAGAGAACTAAGGGGGCAAAATTCTTTTACGTCTTTTATAAATAAAGAAGTTGATGTTATGGCCAAAGAATTCCTTGCTCTAAATTCTCAGTTTGCTCGTCTTGAAAAATTGGTAGGCCAGATTTCTGATAAACAGGCTACCTTAGTCAATAAGATGGGTGCTAAACCAGAAATATGTGATGAAAATCACGAAGATCTTAAAGTGCTTGGTGTGACTCCCATTGAATTCTTGTTCTCTAGTGTCAAACCTAATGATGCTGGGGCTGGATATGAATCCAGCTTGGTTGAAATACACCCTAATGATTTGGAGTCTATCTATCTTGATGCTAAAAGCATTGAAAGTGGAGTAGAGAATATCAAAACTTGGAGTAGTAATGAAACTACTACTTTGGATTTCAAGGAATTCAATTATGATAGTTGCTCTTTGATTGAATGTATTTCCTTGATGCAATCCATGCTAAACTCTCCACATGCTTATAGCCAGAACAAGGCCTTTACCGATCATATCGTCGACGCTATGATAAAATCTCTTGAAGAGAAACTTGAATTGGAAGTTTCTATTCCTAGAAAGCTTCATGATGAGTGGGAACCTACTATCAAAATCAAAATAAAAAACTATGAATGCAATGCTTTGTGTGATTTGGGTGCTAGTGTTTCCGCTATTACAAAGTCTTTATGTGATGTTCTAGGCTTTAATGAGATTGATGAGTGCTCTCTTAATTTGCATCTTGCGGATTCTACTGTTAAGATACCCATGGGAAGGATAAATGATGTTCTTATTATTGCAAATAGGAACTATGTACCCATGGATTTCATTGTGCTTGATATTGATTGCAATCCTACATGTCCTATCATTCTTGGTAGACCTTTCCTAAGGACTATTGGTGCTATCATCGATATGAAGGAACGGAATATTAGATTTCAGTTTCCTTTAAAGAAGGGCATGGAACATTTTCCGAGAAAGAAAATAATATTTCCTTATGAATCCATGATGAAGGCTACTTATGGTTTGAGCACCAAAGACAACGATACGTGATTCTATCACCTTATGCCTAGCTAAGGGCGCTAAACAATAGCGCTTGTTTGGAGGCAACCCAATGAATTTATCTTTGCTTTTTGCTTTCTGTTTTGTTGCGTTCGCACCATCATAATTTTGTTATGATTGTGTCTTTTGTGTTTCTTTTTGTGTTTGAGCCAAGTAAAACCTTTATGACTAGTTTGGTGATGGTTGTTTGATCCTGCTGGAAAAAGACAGAAACTTTTCGCTCACGAAATTATTTTTAATTTTTATCCAGAAAGAGATTTTGAGTTGATTCTTTTTGATTCTGGTTGATGTGCCCTTTTCCAAACTGTTGTAATTTTTCAGAATTGTTGAGATACCAGAAGTATACGGAGTATACAGATTGCTACACACTGGTCTGTTTTTGACAGATTCTGTTTGTTGTTGTGTTGGTTGCTTGTTTTGATGAAACTATGGATAGTATCGGGGGGGTACTAGCCATGGAAAAGTGACAATATAGTAATCGAACACCAATATAAATAGAAATCAAGTTTTCTACAGAACCTCAAGAGGTGGTAGTTTGTTTTCTTGTGCAAATGTTATCACGAGTTTCTGTTTATGTTTTGTGTTGTGAAGTTTTCAAGTCTTGGGTGATGTTCTAATGGACAACGGACTAAAGAGTGGAAAGAGCTCAAGCTTGGGGATGCCCAAGGCATCCCAAGCCAAATTCAAGGACATCAAAAAGCATAAGCTTGGGGATGCCCCGAGAAGGCATCCCCTCTTTCGTCTTCAATCCATCGGTAACAGTACTTGGAGCTATATTTTTATTCACCACATGATATGTGTTTTGCTTGGAGCGTCTTGTATCGTACGAGTCTTTTCTTTTTGTTGTGTCTCAATCATCCTTGCTGCACACCTTTTGAGAGAGACATGCACTCATCGTGAATTTGCTAGAATACTCTTTGAGCTTCTCTTATATCTTTGGAGTTAGGCAATTTAGCTCACATGTGCTTCACTTATATCTTTTGAGCTAGATAATTTTTCTCTAAGTGCTTTACTTAGATCTTTTTAGAGCACGGCGGTGTTATATTTTGGAGAAATAAGAACTCTCGATCTTCACTTATATATTTCTGAGAGTGATCTCTATGATAAACTTGGTAGTTGGCTTGTGCTATGAAAGTAGTCCCAAAGGTGATAGGTACCCAAAGAGAATACAGTAAAACTTCCATCTTCATGTGCATTGATTATAAAGAGAAGTTTGATTCCTCTCAATTAGTTTTGAGTCATGGATTTGGTAATATTAAGAGTTATGTTAGTAGGGAGTTGTGAGTCTAGAAATACTTTTGTTGAAGTTAGTAATTCTCATAACAAGCACGTATTGTGAACCGCTATGTTAGGAAGTCGGAGCATAATTGATCTATTGATTGTCATCCTTTGTGTTGCGGTCGTGATCGCCGATGGTTAACACCTACCAACCCTTCCTCTAGGAGTATGCGTTTAGCACTTTGTTTCGATTACTAATAAAAACTGTTGCAATAAGTATGTGAGTTCTTCATGACTAATGTGAGTCCATGGTATAGATGCACTTTCACCTTCCACCATTGCTAGCCTCTCTAGTGCCGCGCAACTTCCGCCGGTGCACAAACCCACCATATGCCTTCCTCAAAACAGCCACCATACCTACCTACTACGGCATTTTCATAGCTATTCCGAGATATATTGCCATGTAACTCCCACCGTTCCGTCTCATGACATGTGCCGTCACTTTCATATTGCCTTTGCATGATCGTAAGATAGCTAGCGAGATGTTTTCAACGTTATACGCCAAGCTAGATCGTTGCACATCCCGGTACACTGCTGGAGGCATTTCTTATAGAGTCATCATCGTTCTAAGCATCGAGCTATGAGTAAATTAAAGTGTGATGATCATCATTATTAGATCATTGTCCCATGTGAGGAAATAAAAAAAAAGAGGCAAAAGTTGTCCACAAAAAAAGAAGAAGAGAGATATGGAAAGAGGCCAAAGAGCCCGAAAAAATAAAAAAGAGAGAGAGAAAAAGAGAGAAGGGACAATGCTACTATCTTTTCCACAACTGTGCTTCATAATAGAACCATGTTCTTCATGATTGAGAGTCTCTTGTTTTGCCACCACCGTATGCTAGTGGGAATCTTCATTATATAACTTGGCTTATATATTCCAATGATGGGCTTCCTCAAAATTGCCCTAGGTCTTCGTGAGCAAGCAAGTTGGATGCAAACCCACTAGTTCTCCTTTTGAGCTTTCACATACTTATAGCTCTATTTTCATCCATTGCATGGTAACCTCTACTCTTTCGCATTGATATCTATTAATGGGCATCTCAATAGCGCTTTGATACGCCGAGTCGATGTGACCATCTCCTCCTTTTTATCTCACAACCTCCACCACACTCTATTCCACCTATAGTGCAATATCCAAGGCCCACGCTCATGTATTGCGTGAGAGTTGAAAAAGGTTTGAGAAAGTAAGAGTGCGAAAACAATTACTTGGCCAATACCGGGGTTGTGCATGATTTAAATTAGTTGTGTGGGGATGATGGAGCATAGCCACACTATATGATTTTGTAGGGACAACTTTCTTTTGGCCTTGTTATTTCGAAATTTCATGATTACCTTGCTAGTTTTCTTGAAGTATTATTGTTTACATGTCAATATCAAACTATTGTTTTGAATCTTACGGATCTGAACATTCATGTCACGTGAAAAAAGTTACAAAGGACAAAAATGCTAGGCAGCATTCCACATCAAAAATTCAGTCCTTATCAGTTCCCTACTCGAGGACGAGCAGGAGTTAAGCTTGGGGATGCTTGATACGTCTCCAACGTATCTATAATTTTTGATGGTTCCATGCTATTATCTTGTCAAACATTGGATGTTTTGTATGCCTTTTATATCTTTTTTGGGACTAACTTATTAACTCAGTGCCAAGTGCGAGTTCCTGTTTTTGCCATGTTTTTGACCCTTTTCATAGGAGAATATTAAACGGAGTCCACACGAAATAAAACCTCTGAAAAGATTTTTTCCGAAACAGAAGATACGCAGGGGGCGTGAGAACCAAGGCAGAGGCCACCAGGGGAGGCCACAAGCCCCCTAGGCGCGGCCAGGGGGCGCCTAGCAGGCTTGTGGGCCCCCTGTGGCTCGTCTGCCCTACCTCTTCCGCCTATAAATTCCCGAAAAATCCAAAACTACGTGAGATATCCACGAAAATACTTCTCCGCCGCCGCAAGCTTCTGTCTCCGCAAGATCCCATCTGGGGCACGTTCTGGTGCCCTGCCGGAGGGGGATTCGGATACAGAGGGCTTCTTCATCAACACCATTGCCTCTCTGATGATGCGTGAGTATTTCACCATAGACCTTCGGGTCCATAGCTAGTACCTAGATGGCTTCTTCTCTCTCTTGGATCTTCAATACAAAGTTCTCCATGATCTTCATGGAGATCTATCCGATTAATCTTCTTTTGCGGTGTGTTTGTCGAGATCCGTTGAATTGTGGATTTATGATCACATTATCTATGAATCTTATTTGAGTTTCTTCTAATCTCTTATATGCATGATTTCATATCCTTGTAATTCTCTTCGAGTTGTGGGTTTTGTTTGGCCAACTTGATCTATGATTCTTGCAATGGGAGAAGTGCTTGGTTTTGGGTTCATACCATGCAGTAACCTCTCCCAGTGATAGAAGGGGCAGCGAGTTACGCATCGTGTTGTTTCCATCAAGGGTAAACAGATGGGGTTTTTATATATTGCATGAATTTATCACTCTACATCATGTCATCATACTTAAGGCGTTACTCTGTTCGTCATGAACTCAATACACTAGATGCATGCTGGATAGCGGTCGATGTGTGGAGTAATAGTAGTAGATGCGGACAGTATCAGTCTATTTGTCTCGGACGTGATGCCTATATGTATGATCATTGCCTTAGATATCGTCATGACTTTGCGTGGTTCTATCAATTGCTCGACAGTAATTCGTTCACCCACCATAATATTTGCTATTTTGAGAGAAGCCTCTAGTGAACACTATGGCCCCCGGGTCTACTTCACATCATATTTTCAGGCTTACACTTTTACTTCGTTGCACTTTCCACCTTCAGATCTCACTTTGCAATCAATCTTGAAGGGATTGACAACCCCTTTATAGCGTTGGGTGCCAGCTCGTTTGTGTTTGCGCAGGTACTTTGGACACTTGGCTTGATTCTCCTACTGGATTGATACCTTGGTTCTCTAACTGAGGGAAATACTTACTGCTACTGTGCTGCATCACCCTTTCCTCTTGAAGGGAAAAACCAACGCAAGCTCAAGAGGTAGCATCGCACGATCGGGCGAGCAACGAGTTCTTCCACCGGAATCCCCCTCGGGCGAGATAAGCAAAATATGGCATTGTCCAATCAGGGTTCGTCTAGAGAGCCATCACGAACTGTAGTTCTAGGTCAGGGATTGCTTTATCATCCTTAGTTGGTAACCTGACCGAGGGGTTGTGAAGAACGTCCAAGAAAACATTAGGCGGAACCGGCTTGCGTTGAGACCCAAGTCGTAACAATGCATAGCCATGAAAATGACCCGCCACATCAGAGACTGCCCGCTTGTAAGCTGCCATCAAAGGGTCCTTTGAATCCTAGGTTCTAGACACTTGCTAAGCCACCAAGTCTGAGTCGCCCAAGCACCTGACCCGACTAAGGTTCATCTCCTTAGCTATCCTAAGCCCATGTAAGAGAATGTCATACTGAGATGCATTGTTGGTAAAGAGGAACATAAGCCGTAAAACATAACATAACTTGTCACCTTTCGGAGAAGATAACATGACTCCAGCCCCCGAGACTTCCAATTGCTTGGGTCCATCAAAATGTATAGTCTAGTACGTGTTGTCTGGCCTATCTCCTGGAAGCTGAAGTTCAGTCCAATCGTTGATGAAATCCACTAGCGCCTGAGACTTGATGGCTACTCGAGGTGTGTACTTCACATGACGGGGGCTAAGTTCAATTGCCCACTTAGCAATATGGCCAGTGGCCTCTTTATTCTGTATGATATCCCCAATCGGAGCTGAACTGGCCAAAGTGATCGGATGCTCTTGGAAGTAATGCTTCAGTTTCCAGATTGCCATAAAAATTCCAAAGACCAGATTTTGCCAATGTGGATACCGCTGCTTGGACAAAGTTAGAACCTCACTAACAAAATATACCGGCCCCTAAACCGAATATTCCTTACCCCCTTCCTTGCGCTCAACCACAACTGCCACACTTACCGCCTTGGAATTAGCGGCAACATAGAGGAGCATGGGCTCTTTATCAGCCGGGGCAACAAAAATGAGCGGCACAGCTAATTGTTTCTTGAGGGCTTCGAAAGTTTAATCGACCACCTTTGTCCAGACGAAATCATATGTCTTCTTGAGGAGTTGACAAAGAGGAATCACCTTGTCACCCAGGTGGCTTATGAACCGGCTCAGCGGCACGATACGACCCGCCATGCGCTAGACGTAATTGATATTGGCCGGATTACCAAGTGAAGTGATTGACTTAATCTTGTCCGGGTTAGCCTCGAGGCCCTGCTCAGATACCAGAAAACCCAGTAGCTTGCCTGCAGGAACACCAAAAACACCTTTGGCCGGGTTAAGCTTCATCTAATATACTTGAAGATTATCAAGCGTCTCCTTAAGATCCCGCAAGAGTGTCTCCTTCTTCAGAGATTTCACCACAATATCATCAATAGAGGCATGAATATTGCGCCCAATCTGATCGTGCACACAATTCTGAATGCAGCCGTGATAAGTCGCCCCTGCACTCTTGAGCCCAAAGGGCATAGAGACGTAGCAGAAAGTGCCGAAAGGGGTTATGAAAGCCGTCTTCTCCTGATCCTCTTTAGCCATCTTGGTCTGGTGGTAACCTGAGTAGGCATCTAAGAAACACAATTGCTCACAACCCGCCGTAGAATGAATGACTTGATCGATACGGGGGAGAGCAAAAGGATCCTTTGGGCAAGCTTTGTTGAGATCAGTGTAATCGATGCACATGCAGAAGGTTCCATTCTTCTTGACAACTGAAACCGGGTTAGCCAACCACTCCGGATGCAAAACCTTGATGATGAACTTGGGAGCTAGGACCCGGGTAATTCTTCCCCAATAGCCTTGCTTCTGTCCTCGTTAAAACGATGGAGGTATTGTCGAACTGGTTTTATCTTTGGATCCACGTTGAGGTGGTGCTAGCGAATTCTCTCGGTACTCCTGGCATGTCTGATGGCTTCCATGTGTAGATGTCCCGATTCTCATGGATGAATGCGATGAGTGCGCTTTCCTATTTGGGATCCAAGCCGGTCCTAATAGTGAATTGCTTAGAAGAGTTGCCCGGGGTGAAGTCGACTTGCTTGGTATCGTCCATCGGCTAGAACCTAAGGGGCAGCTCAATATCAACATTAAGTTTCTTCAGAGGACTCGTGTCGGCCGGGTCAACATTGGCCGTGTGAAATTTCAACTCTCCCCCCGCACACGCCGACTCAGCATAGGCAACGTCTCCTTCCTCGCGCTCTTGAGCTATCTTTTGATTTCCATCGACCGTGATGGTACCCTTGACACCTGGCATTTTGAGTTTAAGATAGACATAGCAAGGCCGGGCCATGAATCGAGTGGAAGCCGGCCATCCAAATAAAGCATGGTCGGGACTCTTGACTTTCACCACCTCAAACATCAGAGCCTCAGTCCGATAATTGGACTCGTCACCAAAAGCAACATTTAACTTGATCCACCCGACTGGATATGCCGACTTGCCTGGGACTATGCCATGAAAAACCATTGTCGAAGGTATCAGGTCATCCTCGGAAAAATTCATTCATCGGAAGGTGTCATAGTATAGGATATTGATGCTACTCCCACCTTCGAAAGAGTGTACCCCAACCCGAGGCGCCACCACCAGCAACAAGTCGTCGGGGTTATCAACCCGGGGAGGTGATCGGCCCTACTCCAAGCGATGGGCTATTCTGACCAATTAAGATATCTGGGAACTGGTGGTTCTGCCATATTGATCGCCCTCTGTTTGATCATCTTATCCGGCCTGCAGGTGTTGGTGGTGAAAATGTGGTACTGGCCACTGCTCAATTCCTTAGGATTGCTTTTGAAACCCCCTGGTTATTATGGTACTGATTATTTTTTCCAGAGTGATGTCCATTGCCGCCGCTCGAGCTGCCCTGCCCATGAGAGCCGAACCCTGGGAACCCACCAGATGAGCTCTGATGTCAGCTGTGCTTCCCCGACAATGGTGCCAGAAAAATGCTGACTCCGTAACAGCAGACCTTTCCATGCAACGGCACCAGAAGAATGCTGCTAGCACTCTCCGGCAATCGAAACTAGAAGAATGTTCTTGACGGCCCACCAGCGCATGGGATCGTAGCAGTTTTCGAGGGTAGAGTATTCGACCCAAATTTGTTGATTCGCCAAACAGGAGGTGAGAGAATACTCTCAAGTATTAGCAGTTGAATATGTCAGATTCAACCACACCTGAAAGATTAGCATGTGCAAGCAAAGTAGTAACAGCAAAGTAGCGAGTAATGACAGTGGCAAGGAATAGCAGTAGTGACAGCAGTAGCAAGTAGCAGCAGTAGCCAGCGACAGTAGTAGCAATAGTAGCAGCAGCAGAGCAAGACAAGTAATAGCAGTAGCAACAGTAGTAACAGCAACAGAGCAAAACAAGTAAAAGCAGTAGCAACGGTAGTAACAGCAGCAGTAGGACAAGTAACAACAGTAGTAGGACGAACCCGTAGGCAATGGGTCGGTGATTTGTTTGGATGATGTTCATCATGCAACAGTTTTAACATGAAGAGATATGTGGCTACCTCCCGTTCGTCAATGTGATGTAGGCATGCATTCCGTGTGTCGTCATACGTGATTAGGGAAAAGAACTTGCATGACATCTATTGTCCATCCCTCCCGTGGCAGCGGGGTCCAAAAGGAAACTACGGGATATTAAGGTTCTCCTTTTAATAAAGAACCAGACCAATGCATTAGCACTTGGTGAACACATGAACTCCTCAAACTATGGTCATCACCGGGAGTGGTTCCGGTTATTGTCACTCCGGGGTTGCCGGATCATGACACATAGTAGGTAACTACAACTTGCAAGACTAGATCTAAAACACACATATATTGGTGACAACATAATAATTTCAGATCTGAAATCATCGCACTCGGGCCCTAGTGACAAGCATTAAGCATGGCAAAGTAGTAACAACATCAATCTCAGAACATAGTGGATACTAGGGATCAATCCCCATCAAAACTAACTCGATTACATGATAGATCTCATCCTACTCGTCACCGCCCAGCGAGCCTACGAATAGATTACTCACGAACGATGAAGAGCTTCATGGAACTGGAGAGGGAAGAAGGTTGATGATGAAGATGGTGACGATTTCCCCTCTCTGGAGCCCAAGACTGTGGGCACCCCGACTTACGAGTCGAGATCGCCGTGCTCAGTGATACCAGAGATCAATGCTCACCGAACACAGATAACGAATAAAAGAGTCTTACATCCATACATATCGTTTGATACAATAAATGACCACTACGGTGGAGTCTTACATATATAGGGCATTAAAGGCCTACACTTGAAACTGAACCAATAGCCGAATTATTGGTTAAAAGCGTGAACCCATGCCATCAGCCTTAACCTACAGGCATTCTGACTGGGAAGCGTCCTAGCCCGCAAGAACGTCACCGAATTAATCTCCACCATATCATGTTCTTTCATACCTGGTCAATGAAATAACAAGTGGCAAGCTAATGAGTACTTTGAATGTACTCGCAAACAGCCCATGATATGAACAATGAAAGTGAAGGATAACAATATCATGCATTTCTAGTATAACTCATCTGGGTGGAATGATCATGAATATGCATCAAGTTAAGAATTACTTTTGAAGAACAGGTTACAGATACCAACATATCTACTAAGGGCTGAACCATCCGAGTTCACCCTATATGCCAAGTCACCAAACTTGGTCATATCCTCGATATATCAGTTGAGGGCTAAACCATCCGGGTTTACCCTATATGCCAAGTCATCGTACTTGGTCATATTATTACTTTCATAACAACACCTTTTTAACACCACACACACTCTCACACTTGGTTTATGCGGAAAGGGTGGACGTAGTTTAAGCAGGATTACCCAACTGTCCTTGACCGTGGGCACATCTATTCGAATAGTTTGACACTCTGTAGAGGTAGTACGCTGGACCCACGAGATCCGGGAAACTTTCGTGTCATCCACGACTCGCGGTATATCACATATACCCGAGGTAAGTACCCGATCATTATCTTTCCCCTGACGATACTAGACAAAAAGGTCCACTTGATTGGTACCCAGCCCACATGTTGTACGTCTTACGAGCACCGACTCTGGACAGTATCAGCCATGCGGGGACCAACGGTGTGCGTGGAACTCATAAAAATGGCATAGTCGCCCTTCCTAGCACGACCCCATCACGAGAGTGACGACAATCACTCCCGCCACTAGTAATGTGGTTCTTTGCTAGTACCGACTAGAGTAATCAACAAAGCCCCGTCCCATAAAGGGGTAACATGGTCGTACTGGTAAGGTTGGGACGATCGACACATCATAAATCTAATCCCATTTCCGAAACCTTACTCACACAAAACACCGGGTGCATCACTTCACCAAAAGTGACCACCAACTCATCATCACCCTCGGGCATTAGTGGCACCCGACGGGGTTTTCGTAAACCTTTGATTTAACTCATCATCATGCTCATGCAATGGTTCTCTAACTCTACTAGTCAACATGATAGTAGCATGATCCTCATAGATGGTAGGGTCAAGCTCATCATACTTGTGCTGCGAGGAGCCATATGTATAACATCACCATCATGCAAGTGCTTTGAAGAAGCCTTCGGTACCATCACACCAATGATGAACCGGCACTATGATCACATGCAACGGAAAAGTACTTGCTATTCTAGCATGCATCAATTTATATGCTCAAGTCATGGTCAAAGGGCTGCTTGCCTTGCTCACGTAAGTCCTCGGGGTCTTCGAGGTCTTCCGCTCCAACTCCGAGTACTCCGTCTACCGTCAACTAGCATCGGAAACAACCATAGTAAGCCACACATCAAGCAGAAATAAAAGTGCCACAAAAATAGAAGTTTTATTTTTCTTGGACCTCTCTGGTCATAATAAAAATACCTGAATCTTTTCATAGGAGATTTTGGAATGGATGGAAAGAGCAATAGGTGATCATTGAAGAAGCCAATAGAATTCATTCTGTTAAAAATGAGTGGAGGCACCCATTTAAGAAAGCATAATTTTAGAAATATTTAGGAAGTGGTTTCACTGGATTTGGAGTTGAAATGAATACTCTAGGGATTTTACAATGTGGAATGAATAGCAATAGGAGCTATTTATTTATTGCAACACAAGTAAGCCACACAAAAATGTTGACCAGGGTTCTAAAAATAGGGGATGATTTTAGAAGACCCTAGGAATTTGAATCACTCCATTTGGAGTTGATTTGCATTCTATGGAAATTTCCAAAGTGGAGTCAAATATGGAAAGATTTGGATTTTAGATGAAAATGCCATAGAAAGTGGAAGGGAAAATTGTGCAAAGCACTTATTTGGATAGGCCTCATTTTTAGGATCCTGCAGAAATTTGAATCAATGAAATTGGAGTTAGTATGAATTTTGGATGGAATTTATAAGTTAGGAATAAAAGGAAAAGGAAAAGGGGTACTTATTCCTCGGGCTAACAAGCGCGAGGGCGGCAGATAAGAGAATGGGCCGGCCTGCTAGCTCGGCCTGGTGCGGAGGGCCACGCAGGAGACGTATTCAATGGAATACACCTCTGGTTGGGAGGAGGCGCAGAGCGCCCATAGCCTCTCCACTTATCTGGTGGGCCTCTACCCTGGCTCACTGACGAGGGCGCCCCGCGTGCAGGTGCTTCTCCTACCTCCAGCACGCGCAGAGAGGAGATGCGGGAGCCCGAGGGCTCGCTGGCTCCCGATGCTCTGGCCACCTCCGGTGAGGGCCGGCTCTCCGGTGGCTCGGGCGGCCGCGCCGCGCCTACCCAGGTGCTGCTTGCGCGCCGAGGAGAGCCGCCGCGGCGAGGGCGTGACTGGCTGCGGAAATGGCCATCGGCCTCTTCTGGAGCCGGCACAAGGGGCGAAGGGAGGGAGCTGGAGCGCTGGGGAGGAGATGCGGCGTCCTGGGAGGGGGTGCTGGCAAGGAGGAAGGAGGCGAGGGAAGACCCTGCATGCCAACCCGCAGAGGCCGGAGCTCTACCCCTCGGCTATGGCTATGATAGGAGGAGGGGAGGCTTGGGGAGAGAGCAGGGAGGAGGAGAGAGCTCCAGGGAGAGAGCGAGAGCTGCCCCTGGTTGCTAATGCTCAAGGGGAGGAGGAGGTGATAGAGGGAGAGGGGAGAGAAATCAGGGCTCTCTGGAGCTCTGAGAGCACGGGGTAGACATGCGTGCCAGGGAGATTTTGGAGGCAAGCTGGCGTAGGGGAGAGGTTGGACTTGTCAAATGGAGGTCTGCGGCCTGCTGAGACATCTCGAAATGGCCACACACAGTCTGCAGGAGGAAGACAAGGTGCGGAGCACCAGTTCTGCATGTCCAGAAGGTGGTCACCAGGGCCACTCACGCACACAGGTTTGCAATGGGCAGCCAAACATGTCCAGCATTCAAGGCATACATGCAGAAAGGTAACTCTGGAGTTTGGAGGCTAGTAGAGTTGTTTTGAACTAGCTTTGACTACTGCAAAATTAATAACAACAAACATAGAGCTGACAAAGTGGGTCTTAGGACGGAAGCCTTGGAAAGAAATTATGTCTGGTAGTGTTAACTATGCAGGAACTACAACACTGCCAAGTTTGAGCTCAAGAAGTGAAGGGTAGCTTGTACTTGATGTACAAAGCTATATTTCAGCCAGAATGAACTTGAAGAGGTGCTGCTCATTTCTCCCACATGATCATGCCATCTATTGGTTCAAAATGATGCTTTGGCATGGGATAGATGCTCTGGAAAGAGTTGGGAGTGATAGCTTAAGCAGAAGAATGGAAAGAGAGGTAAAACAGTGTTGCCAAGGGTGAAAATGAGAGAAAGTTACAAAGGGACCTTCTCCAATGATTGACCAGTGGCCATGTGAAAGTTACTGGGGGTAAAATATGACTATGAGAGGCTGTGGTAGAAATTTGAGCTCAAGGAATAAAGTGGAAGGGGCAAAAGAAACCAAATTAGTGAGTGCACACAAGGTGTTTGATCTATGGTTAGGCTACCAGATGGATTCCAATGGCTATGAAACTTAGTAGGGTCAAATAATAGAGGAAAATAGGCTTGCACACCAAATTTGGGATTTGCTGGAGAAGTTTTCCAATGTATACTTGAAAAACCCAAGAAAGGGGAAGAAATGGGTTTCTGCTTAGAACCCTATTCAAATAAATTCCCAGAAATCCAATATTTGGTGTAGGGGCATTATTTGAGCATTAAGGCATGCACAAAAAGTTTGAGGTCAATTGGACAAACTTTATAATGTAAAGTTTGTCAAAGTCAGAAATCAACAGAGAGGGTTTTGAGGGTCTTAGGACAAGTTCTCTATTCTCCTTGGTGTACAACTTGGTGTGGATGCCTTATTGGAGTATTAGAACATGTCTACCAAATTTGAGCTCAAGTGGAGACACTTCACAATGTAAAGTTTCTCAAATTTGATTCTGGACAGATAGGGTTTAAAAGTGATTAGGGAAGTCAAATCAACTTGGATTGAAATGAAACTTGGCAAGATCATCAATGATATCATACATGACAAGCTAGAATTTTACTGGAATTTATTGAGAATATTTCTAATAGAAATATTTCAAAAGCTTGAAATAGGCAGGAATGGTTTTGAAGGGGTTTGCCCAATATTTTGAACATGACCATGTGTTAAACTCATATATATGGGATAAATATATCCTATGAGTTTCCCTAAATTTTCTTAAATATTTTGGAAGCAATAAAAATAACTTTCCTTCATAAAAGACCATTTCTGGCCTGACACAAAGGCTTTTAAATAAAATAATAAAATAACTGTTAGAATAATGATATGGTGGTTTTTGGAAGACCTTTTGATAATAGGTTTTAAATAAAATAATTGGTGCAAAAGAAATTCCCTAATTTGAGGACTTGTAGTACAACCTCATCTCAGGGGTTTGAAGGTTTAATTCAAAGAAATGCTTTTTGGGTAAAAATAAATATTGGTGAAAATAGATATTTATCCTAAACACATGGCATGGTCATTAGGCAGGAGATCATGGGATGAGGAGGTGATTAGGAGAGTGACAGGATTTATTAGGTATCAAACACAATCATCAACCAAGCAAGGCAAACAATAGTCACTTCAACATCACAAGTATTTCACAAAAAATTTAATTGGTCCTAAATTTTGAAATAAGTTAGCTAATGAGGAAGTCCAAAAACTGGGTGTTACAGACCATACCCCCTTGAGAAAATCTCGTCCCCGAGATTTCTGGGCTAGGGGTTGGTGAGATACAGAATCTTGAGTCGGAGGTAGTCTTCATGTCTCGACGTTCTTGTGGTGGCCTTGAGGTGCTTGATGATACAACTTAGAATGTCTGCATGTCCTTGCCTGATCGTGGGTGGGGTCTGGTAATAAGTTAGGCTTGACCGTGGTCAAGGGCTTGGTGAACTAAGTTAGTGCAAGGTTTTGGCTTGCAAGTGCATTCCAAGTCAGAATACGTGGCAAGATAGTGTGTCTGGGTTCTGGTCCTGGGCTTCGCATGCCGGTTAGTGACATCTAGATGTCTCGCGTTAGAACGCACTGCCAAAGTCTTCGGGTAGCTTTCTGCTTACGGGGAAGTCCTTGACTCCCTTTCGGCAGTCAAGCTATGGTCACAATGGTCTTCGAAGGCTTCTCGTGAAAGGGTCCGGGTTGGGTCTCACCTGTGAAGCTAAGTCGGAGGCTCAGAGTTCAGAATAGATCCTGCCATTTGGGAGGGTTAGCGAGAGGTTCTGGACGAGCTGGCTATCGAAGAGTATAGACCCGCCATCCGTTCCCAAGGTCTGCGACTCGGCAAGTGGGTGGTTCACCTTAGGTAGGTCTTCACCACGACTAACTAGTACTCGCGTCCTTGAGTTGGACCAAGGAGAGGTCGTCTGATTCTTTCGCTTGTCCAAAGACTTCATCACCTTGAATCGTTGAGGCTTCGTGACGTTGTTGATGTAGTCGGTGCATCGTCGGTGGTTGACTTGTGTTGCTTCATCGTCGTCGTCGTGGCTTCCTCGTCACGGCGGTTCTTCGTCTTGACTTGAGTAGGACAGACTTCCCTCGTCTTGGGATTTCTTCAAGAAGTCCACCTTCACGAGATAACATTGTACCCTCGAGAGGCATAATGATCGGCGTTCCTGGGCTCGTCCAAACAAGACTAAGGTGTGATCTTCCTCTTACTGGGTGAATAAGTATGTCATCGATGAGGATGACAACATACTTTCCCCAAACAAGACATAAGCACAGTGCTGAAGTGTCAGGTGAGGAAAATGGATCTTTCTATAGGCGGGTACTGGCCACATTTTAACAACTTAGAGTCGTCTTCCATGGTCGTAATCCGTCCATCTTGTGGCTCGACGAAGCTTTTAGTGTCTCAAGGAACTTAGGATGTGGGCGAACAGTCATCATCTTATCTCTAAGCACATTCCTGAGATGCTAATAGTTCGACCTCTAACTCGGGACAACATCACCTCATCTCATCAAACATTCCATCCCACATGGTCAACTCCACACCACTCATGCTAGCCAACTCCGGGTTGAGGGAAGAACTAAATCCAAACACTACAAGTATGCTGTAGCAACGATGCACCTGCATTCCTATACAATAACCTCGGGAGGCATACGAGCTCCTATGATTGAATTTTAAGACACAACAAATCCAAATGTCCATCTAAGTCATCCGATGGACAGGGTACTTCATTACTATAATAAGAAAACACATAGTATACCAATCCAATATCTTGTTTCCTTCCTATGATTCCGATCAAACAATCCATCAATCCGATCAATCATGACTAGACTCACCACTCTTACGAATCCAACTTTGATGGGGTTTCACATAATCTCTTAGAGTCCTCATAATTCACATATTACTGCAAGAATTACGTCGTAGTATATCCACCAACTTCAATAGTCAGGGCCATCTAATCTCCAATGCCAAACCACATAGGTTGTAAATCTATTTGACAACTCCATGTATACGCACTCTATATCCACCGAGAAACATGGTGTCATGATCGAGATTAACGGGCTAAATCCAATTTACTCCGAACCATGTGGTTCCTGTCATCCTCGATACTCTATTAAGATTACCTATTTAAATCCAAGACTCAAATCCAATAAGAAGTCTACTTGATACTCCGAGTCATCATGGTAAAGGCATCAAATCATGCCAACTACTTGCTAAAGTCATGTATACCACCAAAATATTGTTCGCGATCATAATCATCCTACAAAATCCAATCTTACTCCAAGGATAGGTATGTTATGCTACTATATCAACTTGTTCCACCAAATCCACCTACCCTTATAAGGGTCTCACGATCCACCAAGATAGTCTAGCTATATCCTCAGGACAACTATTATCACCACATCAATCTCAGTCTAACACTCTATATTCGAGAACAATCCTCTTATGGCATCAAGGTTACAGTGCTAGCTGAAGATTGAAGGATACTTGTTCAATGCGATCCCTCGTTCCATACAAATCCCGGTGCTAAACGGCGTTTATCGGGGACCTGCACGTGTTCTGACAAGTCCGTGTACTAGACACGTGACCAGAAAATTTGAGCTGAAAAGGCTTGTGGATGGTAGTCTGGTCTAGTGTGGTTTCCCAACCTTGAGGTAAAAGTACACTCCTACGGGTTGTGTGTGGTTAAGCATAGCACAATCAGTGTCTTCAGTGTCAGTCGTCCTTCGAAGTGGATCCTTGGTGCATCTTGGCTTGCCGTCTTCAGTTGTCGGGAGGGTGAGAGAGAGAGCATAGAGGGGAGTGTCTAAGGGTCTCAGTGCAGTCAAACAAGCATTTAAAAGTCAACTCAACAAGTGCTAAAATTATTTTGAACATCAAAATAAGATGAGTGGTATAACCGCATGCTTGTTGCCTAGCCAAAAGTGCGACTTATATCAGAGCACAAACATCAAAAATAAGCAACACACAACATGGTCCATCTGAACCATTTCACGGACTCGACTTCACATAGGGGATTCATGACTCATCCTATCCTAGGCGCTGGGACTCGACGGTCGTGCTTGCTTCATGCTTCGGAAAGGAGTCCGCTAATTCTTCTGGACCTTCTCATGGTGTTGTCACGCCTCTTGGTGTTGTTTGCCGAAGCAATTTTCTTGAGTCATAAAGAACTCTTGTGGTCTTCCCGTCCGGGGGAGTTGCTGACGAAGGTGGTTCTTCTTGGCTGTGAGCGACAGGATCTCCTTGTCTTCATGATTTTGTCGGTGTCTTCTTGTCTTCTGAGGCTTCGAAAGTTTCAAGTGGACGTCTTCATGCACCGAGATTTGCAAGACATGATAGAGTTATGATCTGTCAATCATACTGATTGCGATATCAACACCTAGAGCGAGGGATGAAGAGAACCATTTTCCTTCTCACTAAGGTGAGGCGGACCAAATGGCGAGGTTCTCATCCATCGGTGGTGGTCAACACAATTCCTTATAATTGACAGGGTCGCCCTATTAGTGATGCAGATCAAGGTTTGCATATATTATGTCCAGATTATCATAGGCGAAAGTGGCATCACTCTGGAACAGTGCCCAAGATGTCATCATCTTCTAAGCCTCGATGTCCTTGTTCCTCATGGAGGTACTTCTGTTGGTGTCGTCTGGTCGCAGAGTTGTCTTCTCTGTCTTTCAACACAGGTGTTTCCCTGGAAGGTTACTTCCTTCCGGGCTACCCACGAGGATTTCAATTTATCCTAGTCAGAGTGCATAAGGTACTAGCGACCATTTGCAAGTTTTGAAAAGTAGACGAGGAGTGTTAAGGAAATAAGAGTGGAAGTCTAGAGCATATCCTTCAATTTCTTTGAAGATTTAGAAGAGTCGAGAAGACATATAGGTTTTGTAAGTAATTTGAAGGATCTAAAAAGCAGTTTTATCCTAACTAACGTCCGTGCTAACTAAGGGCTTCCTACAGTCAGGATGGCTCTGATACCAGCTCTGTGGGCAACCCGACTTACGAGTCGAGATCGCCGTGCTCAGTGATCCCAGAGTTCAATGCTCACCGAACACAGATACTGAATAAAAGAGTCTTACATCCATACATACCGTTTGATACAATAAATGACCACTACGGTCGAGTCTTACATATATAGGGCATTAAAGGACTACACTTGAAACTGAACCAATAGCCGAATTATTGGTTAAAAGCGTGAACACATGCCATCAGCCTTAACCTACAGGTATTCTGACCGGGAAGCGTCCTAGCCCGCAAGAACGTCACCGAGTTAATCTTCACCATATCCTCTTCTTTCATACCTGGTCAATGAAATAACAAGTGGCAAGCCAATGAGTACTTTGAATGTACTCGCAAACAGCCCATGATATGAACAAGGAAATTGAAGGATAACAATATCATCCATTTCTAGTATAACTCATCTGGGTGGAATGATCATGAATATGCATCAAGTTAAGAATTACTTTTGAAGAACAAGTTACAGATACCAACATATCTGCTATGGGCTGAACCATCCGAGTTCACCCTATATGCCAAGTCACCAAACTTGGTGATATCCTCGATATATCAGTTGAGGGCTAAACCATCCGAGTTTACCCTATATACCAAGTCACCGTACTTGGTCATATCATTACTTTCATAACAACACCTTTTTAACACCACACACACTCTCACACTTGGTTTATGCGGAAACGCTGGACGTAGTTTAAGCAGGATTACCCAACTGTCCTTGACCGTGGGCATGGCTATTCGAATAGTTTGACACTTTGCAAAGGTAGTACGCTGGACCCACGAGATACGGGAAACTTCCGTGTCATCCACGACTCGTGGTATATCACATATACCCGAGGTAAGTACCCGATCATTATCTTTCCCATCACGATACTAGACAAAGAGGTCCACTCGATTAGTACCCAGCCCACATGTTGTATATCTTACGAGCACCGACTCTGGACAGTATCAACCATGCAGGGACCAACGGTGTGCCTGGAACTCATAAAAATGGCATAGTTGCCCTTCCTGGCACGACCGCATCACAAGAGTTACGACAATCACTCCCGCCACTACTAATGTGGTTCTTTGCTAGTGCCGACAAGAGTAATCAACAAAGCCCCATCCCATAAAGGGGTAACGTGGTCGTACTGGTAAAGTTGGGACGGTCAACACATCATAAATCTAATCCCATTTCCGAAACCTTACTCACACAAAACACCGGGTGCATAACTTCACCAAAAGTGACCACCAACTCATCATCACCCTCGGGCATTAGTGGCACCCGACGGGGTTTTCATAAACCTTTGATTTAACTCATCATCATGCTCATGCAATGGTTCTCTAACTCTACTAGTCAACATGATAGTAGCATGATCCTCATAGATGGTAGGGTCAAGCTCATCATACTTGTGCGCCGAGGAGCCATATGTATAACATCACCATCATGCAAGTGCTTCGAAGAAGCCTTCGGTACAATCACACCAATGATGAACCGGCACTATGATCACATGCAACGGAAAAGTACTTGCTATTCTAGCATGCATCAATTTATATGCTCAAGTCATGGTCAAAGGGCTGCTTACCTTGCTCACGTAAGTCCTCGGGGTCTTCGAGGTCTTCCGCTCCAACTCCGAGTACTCCGTCTACCGTCAACTAGCATCTAAAACAACCATAGTAAGCCACACATCAAGCAGAAATAAAAGTGCCACAAAAATAGAAGTTTTATTTTTCTTGGAGCTCTCTGGTCATAAGAAAAATACCTGAATCTTTTCATAGGAGATTTGGATCACCAAGGATTTTTGAATGGATGGAAAGAGCAATAGGTGATCATTGAAGAAGCCAACAAAATTCATTTTGTTAAAAATGAGTGGACGCACCCATTTAAGAGAGCATGATTTCATAAATATTTAGGAAGTGGTTTCACTGGATTTGGAGTTTAAATGAATACTCTAGGGATTTTACAATGTGGAATAAATAGCAACAGGAGCTATTTATTTATTGCAACAGAAGTAAGCCACACAAAAATGTTGACTAGGGTTCTAAAAATAGGGGATGATTTTAGAAGACCCTAGGAATTTGAATCACTCCACTTGGAGTTGATTTGCATCCAATGGAAATTTCCAAAGTGGAGTCAAATATGGACAGATTAGGATTTTAAATGAAAATGCCACAGAAAGTGGGTAGGGAAAATTGTACAAAGCACTTATTTGGATAGGCCTCATATTTAGGATCCTACAGAAATTTGAATCAATGAAATTGGAGTTAGTATGAATTTTGGATGGAATTTATAAGTTAGAAATAAAAGGAAAAGGAAAAGGGGTACTTATCCGTCGGGCTAACAAGCGCCAGGGCGGCAGTTAAGCGAATGGGCCGGCCTGCTGGCTCGGCCTGGCGTGCAGGGCCACGCAGGACACGTATTCAATAGAATACGCCTCCGCTGGGAGGAGGCCCAGAGCTCCCGGGGCGTCTCCACTTATCTGGTGGGCTTGTGCCCTCGCTCACTAACGAGGGGGCCCCACGTGCAGGTGCTTCTCCTACCTCTAGCATGCGCAGAGAGGAGATGCAGGAGCCCGAGGGCTCGCTGGCTCCCGATGCTCTGGTCAGCTCTGGTGAGGCCCGGCTCTCTGGTGGCTCGGGCGTGACTGGCGGCGAAAATGGCCGTCGGCCTCTTCTGGAGCCGGCACCAAGGGCGAAGGGAATTGTGCCCTTGGCCGTCTAGAGCTTTCCAGCAGTCAATTGTGGATCGCCGAGTGACCAAATTTGTGAGGGTCTGGAAGTCTGCCCTGAAGACTTACCACGAGTGTTGGGCGAGGACTGTGTGTCCTTAGCTCAAGGAGAATACGGTAGGGACTATGTGTCCTTTGGTTTCAATACCAAGCCGCTCCAAACAAGATGTACGACTATCACAACAGTTGGAACTGGGTCATCAACGACTGTCTTCACTGAGAAACGGGTTCTAATTCCTCAACTCCTTACTTTCCTTGTATTATGTGTTGATGACTTTCACTGCGACTGTTTGAAGAATTTGTTGAAGATTTTCTCTGAATTTCCTCAACCCCAAATTCTTCACATTAGTTAATCCTCATCTGTATTCTCCGTGCCTGCTCACAGTGCAATCTGCTTTCACATTCTTCACTCTGAAAAACTGCTGTTGTGTAACTTTGCACTTCTGATCCTTTACTGTTTGCGCTGTAAGTTAGTCATCAGTGAGGAATTTCCACAAAAGGAATTTCCTCAGTGATGAAATTCCAAAAATCTCCTATTCACCCTCCCTCTAGTCGATATAACGCACTTTCAATTGGTATCAAAGCAAGGTACTCCCTTGTTCTGTGTGATTTTGGTTTAACCACCTGGAGTTTTAGTTATGTCGGCTGCAGGCATGTTTAAGGTGACTGCAGCATGTCCTACCTATGAAGGAAAGAACTTTCCCTTCTGGAAGAACAAAATGCAAATGCATCTACAAGCTATTGATAATGATCTCTGGTATATTGTGGAACATGGCGTCCCCATCATCTCTCCTAGTGTCTCTGTTGCTGATGTGAAGAAATTCAAGCAACTCGATTCTCAAGCGAAGAACATCATCTGTGGCCATCTGAGCCCAGGCCAGTTTGGAAGAGTAAGTGCTTTGGGCTCTGCAACACTGATCTGGGAGAGACTGTGCAAGGTAAATGAAGGAGTATCAACCCAGCGTGACTCTCGTGTTGATATTCTTCGCAATCTCTTCAATCGCTTCAAGAGACATGACAATGAAAGCTGCCAAGACACCTTTGATCGCCTCATTGACATATCAAATGAACTGCAAGCACTCGGAGATCGAGACATCACCGATCACGAAGTTGTGAAGAAACTGCTGAGATCTTTGGATTCTTCATTTGATACTTTAGTTCTGATGATTCAAGAAAGACCAGGCTACAAGATGCTTGATCCAGCTGATATACTTGAAAGGCTATATACTCATGAATTCCAGCTAGAAGAAAAGAGAGATCTATATGGACCAAGCTATTCCAGACCACGTGCAGTGAAGGCTAGAGAAATTTCCTCATCTGAAGAAGAAGACACAAATAGCAGCATTTGTGACCCTGAAGAATTTGGACATGAGCTCGCAATGCTCGTGAGGAAATTCCAAATATTTGCACGACGTGGCCAGTTCGGTAAATCTTCAAGAAGAGACATGAGGAAATCAGAATCTTCATCTGAGGACTATAAGAAACGAACCTGTCACAAGTGCAAGAAATCAGGTCATTACATTGATTATTGTGCCCGTTGGGGAAAGGAATCAAAGAAGAAGAAATACAAGGATGACAGTTCTGATGACTCGAAGAAGAAGAAGAAATCTTCAAAATCCTCATCTTCAAAGCCCTCATCACACAAGAAGACTAGTTTCAGAAAGGCTCGGGCACTTATTGGCAAGGAAATGGACTACGAGGAAGAATTAGAGGAATGTGATGAAGAAGAGGGTTCTGATGAAGACTGAGAATCCGGACAGGCTAGTATTGCACTGGCAACCACTTTCATCAGCAAGTCAATCTTTAATCTTGAAGAAAATGATTGCACCATCCATACTGATGACTATGCTGATAACTTCGCTCCAACCTATTGCTTCATGGCAAAAGGTTCAAAGGTACCAAATAATGCCTCCTCCTCTGATTCAAGTGACTATGAACCTAATGATTATAAGAAACCCAGTTACAGTAAACTTGCTATCATTGCCACTAAACAACAAACTGCTCTGGAAAAGCTTCAGAAACTGCTAGATAAAAGTGATGATATGTTGAATGATGAAATGAACCTTACCCAAATCCTCACTGATGATGTGAAAAGTCTTCAGTCTAGATTTGATAAACTTCAGGATCGTTATGATACACTTCTCACTGATCATGAGAAGCTTTCCTATGAATTTCTTCAAAGGAAGCTTGATCTTGAGAAGCTGAGGATGTCTCATGATGATCTTCGTATGGAAAATGATTCATTACTAGCTCAACAGATCAACGCTGGTCAAGTTGAATTTATCCCTCCATGTCTTAAATGCACTGAACGCGAAACTGCTAATTCCACACCAGAATCATCAAATGCTACCATTGCTACAAATTCTTCAACTTCACCTGTTGTGTCTATTTCCTCACTTGAGGAAAACACAAATGTTACTGATGAAAATGCAGGGTTGATGGAATTGTACGTGACAGGCATATACAAAAGTCTCAAAGGACATCAAACCCTTTGTGATGTGCTCAAAAAGCAGATCTTGAACAAGAACCCGAGGATAGAAGGAATTGCCTTTGAGAGGAAAGTAAATGCTTGTGGATGTTATTGGAAACCTGAGGAGTATCCCAAAACCTCATGGGTTGCTGCTACTGGGCCTCCTTTTGATCCATCTAATCTAACTGGCTTTTCATGTGAATTATCCTATTCTTCAGATGAGTCATTTGACTCCAACTATAAACTATTCAAAAATCAATCTGGTGAAGTATTTGCTCGATATGTTGGAACTAACTGCAGGAACGGCCCTCCCTTGAGGAAAATGTGGGTTCCCAAAAGCTGTCTTGAAAATCTTCAGGTGAATGTCCTCATGACACCACCACCGAAGAATCTGAACCCCACATCAAATTCCTCAGGAGGACCAAAGTCTTCAAGAGGATCAAAATCCTCAACTGGTCAAAACTATGCTTGTACCCGTGCTAATGCGTCTAACGTGCAGGGAAACTAGAAGGAATATGAATATGAGCGTTACTCCTCAAATCATTATGTTCATAAATCCTCTAACCAGTTCTCTGCATATTCATATGAGTACTTTAACCCCCCCTACTGTTAAGAGAAGTGCATTGGCTTCAATGCCACCTTTCTCATATGGTGCTCGCAGGATGATGAATGCTTTGCCACCCCTTCAGATGTGGGTGGTGAAGAAATCGAACTAATCAGTTCTGCAGGTCAGGTCTCCAGATGAAAATCATCATCTGAAGAATTTGCTGGAGACCTGATGAAATGCTTGATAGGACGCAAGCTAATGATTGATGAAATAGAAATATTTCACACGTCCTTACATTTCTGTTATGACGAAATTACTGATCTGATGAAATTAGTATCATATTCTTCAAATCTGAAGCATATGAGATGGTAAGCTGTACTAATTCATCTGCAGGATGACAAACCCAAGAATACTGAGTGGGTTCTTGATAGTGGTTGCACACATCACATGACTGGTGATAAAAGCTTAGTGATGAATATGCCACTAAGTCCATCACCTCTGAAGCAAATCACATATGCTGACAAAGGTAAAAGCAAGGTATTGGGACTTTGCAAAGTGCCTATCTCCAAGGATAGGCATATGGACACAGTGATGCTTGTTGAATCCCTTGGTTTTAACCTTATGTCAGTCTCGATGCTTTCTGATCTTGATATGATTGTTATCTTTGGTAGATATAGATGTGTAGTCATCATGGAATCTGACACATCCAAAGTCTTCGAAGGTGTAAGAAGAGGGGATGTGTACATTGTTGATTTCCCTACAGGTCCTCAACCAGCCACTTGCTTATTAGCAAAAACCTCAAAAGGATGGTTGTGGCACCGAAGACTAGGTCATGCAGGCATGAGGAATTTTCACACCCTCACGAAGAAGAAGCATGTCATCGGCATCGAATCGGTCAAATTCCTCAAGGATCATCTCTGCGGTGCTTGTGAATCTGGGAAAATGACCAGATCCAAGCACCCCTCAAAAACGATCATGACCACTACACGTCCATTCGAATTGCTTTACATGGATTTATTTGGACCTACTCACTATGCCACACTAACCAATGCAGCATCTTTATATGGCTTCGTCATAGTTGATGATTATTCCAGATATACTTGGGTGCATATGATAGTGTATAAAACTGAAGTGCAGGAAATCTTCAAACGATCTTCTTCAAGGGCCTTGACGAACTTTGGCATCAAGATCAAACATATCAGGAGTGATAATGGAACTGAGTTCAAAAACACTGGTCTTGATGATTATCTTGATGAACTTGGTATTACTCATGAATTATCTGCTGCTTATACTCCTCAGCAGAATGGTGTCGTCGAAAGGAAGAACGGGACTCTGGTTGAAATGGCAAGAACTATGCTTGAAGAATATCAGACTCCTCGTCGCTTTTGGCCTGAAGCAATCAACACTGCATGCCATATCATCAACAGGGTATATCTTCACAAATTCCTCAAGAAAACCTCATATGAACTCCTCACTGACAAGAAACCCAATGTAAGTTATTTCAAAGTCTTCGGTGCAAAATGCTGGATTAGAGATCCTCACCATAGCTCAAAATGTGCACCTAAGGCACATGAAGGTTTTATGCTCGGTTATGGAAAGGACTCGCACACTTACAGAGTCTTCAACAACTATCACAACAAAGTTGTTGAGACCGTAGATGTGCGGTTCGATGAAACTAATGGCTCGCAAAGAAAGCAATTACCTTCTGATCCAGATAAGCTATCTCCTGAGGAAGCAATAAAGCTCAAGCCTACTGAAGACATTGTCCCCACTGAGGAAATTGGTGAAGAAACGATCCCCATCACTGATGAAAATCAAGAAGATGCTCCTGAGGAAATTGCACCAGTACCACTTCCTCAGCCCAGACAAAATCCTCAACCAGCTCATCCAAGGATTGCAAACGAAGTAGAACTTGACAAAATCCACAACGACATCAACACGCCAGGTCCTCTCACTCGCTCAAAAGCTTCACACTTAGTTAACTTTTGTGGGCATTTTTCCTTTGTATCCATCACAGAATCCTCAAAAGTTGTTGAGGCTTTTCTGGAACCGGAGTGGATCCAAGCTATGCAAGACGAACTTCTTCAATTCAAGCTAAATGACGTATGGGAGCTCGTCAAACGACCAGATCCTCGCAAGCACAACATCATCGGCACCAAGTTGATTTTACGAAACAAGCAAGATGAGGACGGTCAAGTGGTGAGGAACAAGGCACGACTTGTAGCCCAAGGCTACACCTAGGTTGAAGGAATAGATTTTGATGAAACTTTTGCACCTGTTGCTTGACTTGAAGCTATTCGAATACTACTTGCTTATGCTAATCATCATAACATCATCTTATATCAAATGGATGTGAAAAGTGCATTCCTCAATGGTAAGCTTGAGGAAGAAGTATATGTTGCTCAGCCCCCAGGTTTTGAGGATCCAAAGAATCCAAACAAAGTCTTCAGACTCAAAAAGGCTCTTTATGGTCTCAAGCAAGCCCCTCGGGCATGGTATGATACATTGAAGGAATTCCTCATGAAGAAAAGCTTCAAACCTGGTTCACTCGATCCAACTCTTTTCACAAAATCCTATGATAATGAGCTATTTGTATGTCAAATATATGTCGATGATATCATATTTGGCTGTACTGACAAACGATACAGTGATGAATTTTCCTACATGATGAGTGAAGAATATCAGATGTCCATGATGGGGGAGCTGAAATTCTTCTTGGGTCTTCAAATTCGTCAACAAAGCAATGGAATCTTCATATCACAGGAGAAATACCTCAAGGATGTTCTGAGGAAATTCGACATGCATGAATGCGAAGGTGCCAAGACTCCAATGCCTACCAATGGCCACCTCGGCACTGATGAAAATGGTAAAGATTTCGATCAACGGGTATATCGTTCTATGACTGGCTCGTTATTGTATCTATGTGCATCTAGGCCAGATATAATGCTTAGTGTTTGCATGTGTGCACGTTTTCAAGCAAAACTGAAGGAATCACACCATAAGGCTGTGAAACATATTCTTCGATACTTAGCTCACACACCAACACTAGGATTATGGTATCGCAAGGGCTCAAATCTTCATCTGGTAGGGTATTCTAATTCTGACTATGCTGGTGACCGTGTGGATCGCAAGTCAACTTCTGGCACATGCCATTTCCTTGGAAGATCACTAGTTTGCTGGTCCTCAAAGAAGGAGAACTGCGTATCACTCTCCACTGCCGAAGCTGAGTACATTGCTGCTGGTTCTTGCTGTGCTCAATTACTATGGATGAAGCAAACCCTCAAGGACTACGGCATCAACATGAAGAATGTGCCTCTCTACTGTGACAATGAGAGTGCTATCAAGATTGCATACAACCCAATACAACACTCGAAGACCAAGCACATCCAGATTCGTCATCATTTTCTTCGGGACCATGTCCTCAAGGGCAATATCTTCATCGACCATGTGAAGACTGATGATCAACTGGCATATATCTTCACTAAGCCATTGGATGAGAAAAGGTTTTGCAAGTTGCGGTGTGAGCTAAATATCTTAGAGTCTTCAAATGTTTTGTAAAAACATGCACACATCCTAACACTTATGCAAAGTTGATGACTTAGATGTGCAACACATGATGAATTGATTTTCTTCAACTAATGAAGAATGTCACTCTGAATGTGAAGAAATTAACGAAGAAATTGATTCTCAGGGCCCTACGACAATTGTACGCGGCGTCTGTAATCAACATTCTTATATGGTGGGTCACACCACCGCCCAATGCGAAATTCCTCAAGTTGATTTTCTTCAAATGTTCTATTTCCTCAAAATGTGTTTTTCTTCAAAACAGATGTTATTCATTGTGATGATTTATCACAAAATCTTCAAAAACACTTGATAACGTTCATTTGACTAGATAGACTATGATTTCAAGTCCTCAACAGCATTCACTTATTGCTATTTCTTCAAGTTGATATTTCTGCTAAGTGAATGTAATCGGACCCTACTTTCCCTCTATGCTATACTCATCCAGTCTATTCAATTCTTCATATGCGTTCTACTTGAAACTTTGTTCAAAATCCTCACTGCGTCCTTGTCAGTTGATGATTTTGTAACAAAAATCCTCAAATCTTCAAAAATTGTTTCTTTAATACACAGTAACTGAACCCCACTTCCCACGATCGGATAACCACGATCTCCACTATCTCCACCACGTCCTTCGGGAGCTACACGTGTCCTGCGGAGACTTAGAGGCAGGGGCTGTTTGTCCGAAATTTTCGCGCCAACAGTAACTTTTGGCTATAAATATGTCCTTATCCCCCTCGTCATACTCTTCTTTGCTCCATCGCTCTCCCGCCACAGCATACACCACCAAACCATAGCGCCATCGCTGGTAGTCTCGTCCCCGGTGAGGAAGAGCTTCACTGCCTCGACTTCTCCGTCGCCGGAACTACGCCGGAGTCGGACCATCTTCGTCCGCCGCCGCCGTAGACGTCCTCTGTCGCCGGGTTAGGGTGCATTGGACACGCGACCGAAGAGCTTCTCCACACACACCTTTCTGTGTTCTTCGTGCGCACCTTCCAGGGTAAATAAATCCCAATTTTACAGCAAGTTAGATCTAGAATTTTACATCTTCTATGTGAAATCTGTTTTTCCTCAAGAAACGATAAGCACTTGATTACTCAAACACTGCCTATCACCACATCATTGATGAACTATGCTAAGCATCTAAGATTTTCACGAGATTCCTCAATTGTGCGAATTTTCAGATCTGTACAACTCTAGAACCCAAGAATAGTATGCTTAGGCAAATTCCTCAACCACTGGTTATATTCCTCAACTGTCAAACTTTTTCATTTTCTTCAAATCTGAGAACGCATATGACCTCTCCAAATTCCTCGCAACTATACTCTGTTCACAGGTACACACATGTCAGCTGATGAATCTCTCGGTTCTCATCACATTAACTCATTTGCAGCGTTTCTGGAAGAAAATCTTCAAGTCTCATCAGAATCCTCAAGAGTTCAATCTCATTAGCAAAATCCTCTGCTGAAGAAAATGGAGGATGACAAAACACAGAAGGGAGGAAAGAAACTTGAGCAAAACACAGCTGTGGATATCCATGAGGATATTTACTTGGACTATTGCACACCTGATGAAAATGAGACAATGGCTAAAAGGAAGATACGACTGCAGAAGATAGAACGCCGATGGGCGAAGGAATGGAAGGAATACAGGTTTGTGACTCCCAAATATGCGAAGAAATTCGCTCTGAAGCCCCCTGGCAGAAGGGCCCCACTTGAGGATCATCAACTAGCACATCCCTCAAGCCTCATGACTATTGATGACTATCCAGATGCGAAGGAAAAGCATATGGCTAAGCTCAAGAAGCAGGCAGAAGCTGCAGTGAGGAAATTCAATGAATCCTCAGCTGTTGCCTCAGCTGCTACTACTTGCTCTGCCGCAGAAACCTCTGGCTCAGAAATTCCTCAAATGTAGTCTATGCCATCAAAGCCAAGGGCTCCAAAGCCTCAAGAGGAGTCTGCTCAGACTTCAGTCACAAAACCCTCAGCACCAAAACTCTCAGCACCAAAACCTTCAGCACCAAAACCATCAGCGCCAAAGCCCTCAGTACCAATCTCCTAAGCTCCAAAATCCTCAGCTCCACCTCCAAAGCCTCAAGAGAAACCAATACAGAAGCAAGTCATGAAGCCTATGACCGCCAGCTCCAGCTCCACACTCCCAGCTGCAACTAGCTAGGAGACAAAGTCTTCAACACCTCCTGCGATGACTTTGGTAACTGTTGAACGTGCAACTCTGCCAAGCCCCAGCAAAATCATCACTGTCCCCTCTGCATCAGAGGGAAGTGATGAATTTGATGATGAAACCCTGCAAGCCATCATCAGAAACAAGCATGAAAGAGTAGCTCAAGCATCGGGCAGTGCCATTCCTCTGGCAATGGACCCCAAGGTCCTCCTTGACTACATCCACATCTGGTATGAGGACCCAAACACTCCAGTTGATGATTTGAAGTTTCCCCTGGCATCAGCCACATGGTGACCACTTTCATCAATGAAGCCAAGTGGAAAGAACAGTAGGCCAGGAAGGCCAAAGTTGCAAAGCTTAAAAAGGAGAAATTCCTCAAGCAGAATCTCCTCAAATTGACTCCTGATGCACTGGTGTCAACACAGGCAGAGCTGAAGAAATTGACAGACAAGTACTCCAAGCTGTCATATCGTAAAAGCCTCAAGAGCAATTTCATCAAGCTGGCCACTAGTGCTGTTGATTACTACAATAAGAAGGCCGCAGCCCCAGCACCAACTCCTTAGTCCTTGATTGAGGAGCCAGCAGATGAATCTCCTCATGATGAGGAAACTCCTCAAGCTGAGGAAGTACACCAAGAAAGTCATGCAGATGAACCGGCTATTGAAGAAATCATCATGGAAACTCCAGCTGGTGAATTTGCTGCACCTGATGAGACTGCCCCTGACCCAGCTGCTTCATCAAAGCAAGCTGATGACTCTGTTCCAGCTGGTTCCACAATACCAGCTGAAGAATCTGTCAAGAGAACCCCTTCACCGAAAGCTTCAACGGTGAAGAAGATGACTCCGTCTGCATCAGACGTGAAGAAAACCAGGGCTGCTGAAAAGGAAGCCAAAAAGAGAAAGGCCTCCTCAGCAGAAGAAGAAACAGAGGCAAAGCGCCTCAAAGCACTTGAAGAAACTGGTCCTCTGGACCCTGTGCCCCTGAATGTCGCTCCTTCCTATGAAATGGTCATCATTGATGATCCAGCGAAAAAGGCAGATGAGGAAATGAAAGATGCCGCCTCTGAGGAACACATTGACGAGGAAATTCATATAGACGACAGTCCTCAGCCTTTCCTTCCTCAGAAAGACAATGTTCAAGCATGAGCTGCACCAGCTGATGAAACTGCCTCTGCCACCAAGCCAGCTGAGGAAGAACAAACTAAAAATCCTCAAGCTGATGAAATTCAACGCTCTGAGCAGAATCCTCAAAATGAGGAACAGGCTGATCCAACTCCTCCGACTGAGCAAGAAGAAGCAATTCCTCAGCCTGAAGCACAGCCAGAGCAAGCCCCTCAGCCTGACGCCCAGCAAGCACCATCTCCTCAGCCTGAAGTACCAGCTGCTGAAATTCCTCACCCTGAGGAAAATGCACCAAACCAAGACAATGCATTCATCGTCCTCAACCCAGAGACTGCCATTGTTGTCTCCCCTCCTGTTCCTCAGCAAAATCTAAAGCCAGTTCAGCGTCAGCCATTCTCCAAGCGTCCTAAGTTTCAAAAGGAAAATTTCTTTGAAGAACGCATGTACTTCATTGGAGAGAACTCCTATGACAAGCCTCAAATGAGGCATCTGAAGTTTTGGACTAGGACTCAGATGAATTACTATGCCTCTGTGGTCTGTGGACGAAACAAGATATTCCAGCACAGGCATATTCCTCATGTACAACTAGAAGCAATACCATGCCTGGCGCCAGTCCTGAGAGTACTCCATGATGCTGGTTTACTACCAATGTGCTCCGACATCTCTGACTGGTACAGCGATCTAATCCTTCAGTTCTATGCCACTCTTCACATCTCCGGCAACCCTGAAGATATTAACACTTGGGTGTTGACTGGATGACACAAAACACTCACTACAAGGCGCCTGCTACTGAGCTTCTCCGTGAACTTCCTGTACCAATTCCCTCAGATGAGGCTGTGAAGCTTTATGGTGAGCGTGAGCTGCCAAATGGGATGATGGAAGTCCTCATGAAACCATTGGCTGAAGGAAAATCTCCGAGAACAACCTTCCTCATCCATGAGCTCAAGTACACACCCAGGTCTATCTACAGAATCCTCTGTAGTGTGCTCGCGCTGATCAAAGGCCATGATGATGAAGAAGATGTTGTAGGCCTCATGAAGAATATCCTATTCAACATCATTCATAGTATTCCTATCAACATCCATGATTTCTTCTTGAGGACTTTGGCCACAATGCTATGTGCCCTTTCGATCACAAGATATATGCCCCATGGATCATGAGATTCATCCGGACAAGGACAGGCATCAACATCCACGCTGATTTCCAAAACCATGTTGGTTATATGCGTCCTATCCGGGTCAACAAGAAGACTTTCGAGTCCATTGAAGGAAAAGGCAAATCTGTGATTGAAGAAGGCAGTAGGCCCCTTGATGGCCAGTTCAGAGAGCCAGAAGCTTATTTTTCATGGGATGATACTGAGACTCGTCCGGTAAGCCCCGTTCCTCCTCGCTTGATGAATACCAGAGAGCTACTCCTCAGTCTTCACCAGAAGGTGGATCGCAACCACAAATGGGTCAAACGCCAGTTTGGTGCCATTGTGAAAACCCTCACTGAAACACAAAATTCTGTGAAGCTCAACCATCACTATCTGCATGAGGTTTTTGATCGCACCTGGGCTACACTTGCCCATCTGAAGACTCAGACTGAGCTTGAAGAAATGGACTTTGAGCGAGACATTGAATGGTCGTGGCCTCCCAAGAAGAAGTTCAGGCCTATTCCAGTGCCAGACCTTGAAGACAACTCCTTTTCTTCATTCCGCACTGCTGATACTGATGAATAACAACTCGACACTCCTACCGGTCCAAGGAAGAAGACTAGTCCCAAGAAGCATCACGGCTCTTCATCAACTGCCAAGAAGTGAAGTCTTCACGAACGTTAGTCCTTAGTTTGTCCCTTTTTGTCACTTGATGACAAAGGGGGAGAAACTTGAGAGTTAGTCTTCAAGCGGGATATTTTTGGGGCTTATGAACTATATTTAAGTTACAAACTCTTGGCTCTTCTGAAGTTTTTATGTAATGAGTTGTAACTTAAGCCCGATGGTACTCTAACGCTTTTGAACGTTTTTCTTCGCATGTTTATTCCTCAAGTTTTAATGCACGCATGCTGGAATTCGTCAGATACCATTTGTCATCATGCATCTTCATTTTCTTCATATGATATGTTACATGTATGCATGATTTAAAAGACTCAGGGGGAGATCTCCATGATATAAATCATCAATGTGCATTTGCTGTAAAAAGCAAAATCCTCAAGATATGCACATCTTCAGGGGGAGTCTCTCTGAATCTTGATTTCAAATTCCTCAAATGAGTATTTACACTTCATATTTTTTATCCGTGTTGAAGACTTAACCTAATTGTCATCAACCACCAAAAAGGCGGAGATTGTAAGTGCATCTAGTGCCCCTTAGTGATTTTGGTGGTTTGAAGACTTATAGGTTTAGTATCTAATGTGTTTGTGAGTGTACACAGGATCTATAAGTCTTTGAGGAGTTTGAGATATTTGAAGAATATCGACCCCTAAAAATGTATGCCTTCAGTTGAAGAAAATGGTCTGAAGCTAAAGAAATGAATCGCGAGGAATCTGCGATAAAGTTGATATTACTCATGAAGATACTGATATTGAGAAGTCCCGTGTGTCCTGAGGAAAATCACTCTGAAGAATTTGAAGCATGAAGATTTACACTTTCTGTTTTACTTTCTTCGCATTTTAGTAATAGGAACACCGTACTGTTGAAGGGGGTCGAAGTTACACTATGGAATGAATTTCCTCATGATGCTCTACCCAAGCCTAATCCTACCAAAAGCCTCAAATGAGGAATACGAGTGACATGAGGACTCTCACAGTTGAGGGTCCCGACCGTTTCGTTAACCACGCCAAGTCATTGGTCTTATACACTCCAACGGTCATATTATTTAAGGGCATTAGTCTCAAATCATGTCGGGATGCTCCCAGGGTATAAATAGCCACCCCCCACAACCACTAGCTGGTTGGCTGCTCCGTTAGAAACTGACACTTGTCATAAGAGCAACCCAAATTCCTCAGAGCTTTCGAGAGTAATTCATCAGTGAGGAAATACCCATTACACTGAAACCACAAACCAAACCTAGTGATTGAGCATCACTGAAGAAGTTGTTCCTATGTGGGACTGAAGCCGTTTACCTTTGTGGACTGTGCATCCTCCAGACGGTTAGGCATCATGGTCTAGAGCAATCCAGCAGTCAATTGTGGATCCCCGGGTGACCAAGTTTGTGAGGGTTTGGAAGTCTGCCCTGAAGACTTACCACGAGTGTTGGGCGAGGAATTTGTGTCCGTAGCTCAAGGAGAATACGGTAGGGACTGTGTGTCCCGGGACTGTGTGTCCCGGGACTGTGTGTCCTTTGGTTTCAATACCGAGCCGCTCCAAACCAGATGTACGACTGTCACAGCAGTTGGAACTGGGTCATCAACGATTGTCTTCACTGAGAAACGGGTTCTAATTCCTCAACTCCTTACTTTCCTTGTATTATGTGTTGATGGCTTTCACTACGACTGTTTGAAGAATTTGTTGAAGACTTTCTCTGAGTTTCCTCAACCCCAAATTCTTCACGTCAGTTAATCCTCATCTGTATTCTGCGTGCCTGCCCACAGTGCAATCTGCTTTCACATTCTTCACTCTAAAAAACTGCTGATGTGAAACTTTGAACTTCTGATCCTTTACTGTTTCCGCTGTAAGTTAGTCATCAGTGAGGAATTTCCACATAAGTAATTTCCTCAGTGATGAAATTCTAAAAATCTCCTATTCACCCCCTCCTCTAGTCGATATAATGCACTTTCAGCGTGCCAGGGAGATTTTGGAGGCAAGCTGGCGTCGGGGAGAGGTTGGACTGGTCAAATGGAGGTCTCCGGCGCGCTGAGACATGCCAAAATGGCCACACAAAGTCTGCAAGAGGAAGAAAAGGTGCAGAGCACCAGTTCTGCATGTCCAGAAGGTGGTCACCAGGGCCACAGGTTTGCAATGGCCAGCCAAACATGTCCAGCATGCAAGGCATACATGCAGAAAGGTAACTCTGGAGTTTGGAGGCTAGTAGAGTTGGTTGGAACTAGCTTTGACTGCTGCAAAGTTTGCAACAACAAAGTTAGAGCTGACAAAGTGGGTCTTAGTAGGGAAGCCTTGGAAAGAAATTATGTCTGGCAGTGTTAACTACGCAAGAACTACAACACTGCCAAGTTTGAGCTCAAGAAGTGAAGGGTAGCTTGTACTTGATGTACAAAGCTATATTTCAGCCAGAATGAACTTGAAGAGGTGCTGCTCGTTTCTCCCACATGAGCTTGCCATCTATTGGTTCCAAATGATGCTTTGGCATGGGATAGATGCTCTCGAAAGAGTTGGAAGGGACCTTCTCCAACTGACGTGAAAATGGAAAGAGAGGTAAAACAGTGTTGCCAAGGGTGAAAATGAGAGAAAGTTACAAAGGGACCTTCTCCAATAATTGACCAGTGGCCATGGGAAAGATACTGGGGGTAAAATATGACTATGAGAGGCTGTGGTAGAAAGTTGAGCTCAAGGAATAAAGTGGAAGGGGCAAAAGAAACCAAATTAGTGAGTGCACACAAGGTGATTGATCTGTGGTTAGGCTACCAGATGGATTCCAATGGCTATGAAACTTAGCAGGGTCAAATAATAGAGGCAAATAGGCTTGCACACCAAATTTGGGATTTGCTGGAGAAGTTTTCCAATGTAGACTTGAAAAACCCTAGAAAGGGGAAGAAATGGGTTTCTTCTTAGAACCCTATTCAAATAAATTCCCACAAATCCAATATTTGGTGTAGGGTCATTATTTGAGCATTAAGGCATGCACAAAAAGTTTGAGGTCAATTGGACAAACTTTATAATGTAAAGTTTGTCAAAGTCAGAAATGAACAGAGAGGGTTTTGAGGGTCTTAGGACAAGTTCTTCTATTCTACTTGGTGTACCACTTGGTGTGGATGCCTTATTAGAGTATTAAAACATGTCTACCAAATTTGAGCTCAAGTGGAGACACTTCACAATGTAAATTTGCTCAAATTTCATTCTGGACAGATGGGGTTTTAATGTGATTAGGGAAGTCAAATCAACTTGGATTGAAATGAAACTTGGCAAGATCATCAATGATATCATAGATGACAAGCTAGAACTTTACTGGAATTTATTGAGAATATTTCTAATAGAAATATTTCAAAAGCTTGAAATAGGCAGGAATGGTTTTGAAGGGGTTTGCCCAATATTTTGAACATGACCATGTGTTGAAACCCATATATATGGAATAAATATATCCCATGATTTTCCCTAAATTTTCTTAAATATTTTGGAAGCAATAAAAATAATTTTCCTTCATAAGAGACCATTTCTGGCCTCACAGAAAGGCTTTTAAATAAAATAATAAAATAACTTTCAGAATAATAATATGGTGGTTTTTGGAAGATCTTTTGATAATAGGTTTTAAATAAAATAATTGGTGCAAAATAAATTCCCTAATTTGAGGACTTGTAGTACAACCTCATCTCAGGGGTTTGAAGGTTTAATTCAAAGAAATGCTTTTTGGGTAAAAATAAATATTGGTGAAAATAGATATTTATCCTAAACACATGGCATGGTCATTAGGCAGGAGATCATGGGATGATGAGGTGATTAGGAGAGTGACAGGATTTATTAGGTATCAAACACAATCATGCAAACAAGCAAGGCAAACAATAGTCACTTCAACATCACAAGTATTTCACAAAAAATTTAATTGGTCCTAAATTTTTAAATAAGTTAGCTAATCAGGAAGGCCAAAAACTGGGTGTTACAAAGACGGACTCCAGATCTGCCCTCCAGATGAAGAACAGGTTGTGGCGGCACCTCCGTATCGCAAACGCGACGAAATCTCTCCTCTTATTTTTTCTGGGACGAAAGTGAACTGATAGACCTGAGGTTGGGGGCGGCAGAGCCATGTGGGCCCCACAAGCCTGCCCACCGCCACCAGGGGGGTGGCGGAGCCAGGGCTTGTGGCCCACTGGCCCACCCCCTCACGTGGAACTTGGCGCAGATATTTATCATATTTTCCAAAAATGATCTCCGTAAATTTTCAGGACGTTTGGAGAACTTTGATTTCTGCACAAAAATAACACCAAGGCAATTCTGCTGAAAACAGCGTCGGTCCACGTTAGTTCCATTTAAATCATGCAAATTAGAGTCCAGAACAAGGGCAAAAGAGTGTGGAAAAGTAGAGACGATGGAGACGTATCAAGCCCCCGTGTGACCTGCCAGAACCAAACTGACATGTGTGTCCTCCGGTGTTACCCCTTGGTGATTCCTAGCATCCTCTAAATGAAACTCCTGCATCACATAACAATTCTTCCAAGAGTGAGCAGACGGGGCATCTGGGTTGCTATGCTTAGGGCAAGGCCCCTTGAGCATCTTCTCGTAGTTACGCGGTGTCTTTCCACTGAAGCCTCGAACTGGAACAGTATTTCAACGCTAATTTCTCAACCCCACATTCGTGTTAGCAACAAAGTCTAACTCGTCATCTTGTTGCCTTCTCTTTCCTTGAATTCCCAGGTTAGCATTGCGTTCAAGGTTTTGAGAATGCCCTTGGTACCAACTCCCTTCTTGTTCTCACCGGGTCTCTCCTTGCCTGAGCCGCCATCCTTCGTGCCATCCGACTCAGCATATCTAGTGAGGGTGTCCATCAACTCGCGCATATCTTGCACCTTTCGCTTCAAACGGCCAAGTTTTAAGACTAGAGGTTGGAAATGGCAATTCTTCTCCAAGATTAGCACGTCTTGAGCCGCCGTGATGCTGTCTGAAAAATGGATGATTTCCGCAACCCTGCGGGTCCAGTGGTGAGCCGACTCATCGCTACGTTGAAACAATGGTGCAGATCCACAATTGTCATTGGGCGCTTGAAGGTCCCTCAAATTTTTGTATAAACCGTTCCTTCAACTCCGTACAAGTATTGATAGAATTGGGCGGTAGGTTCTTCAACCACGTTCGAGCCGGTCCTTCCAGCATCATGGTGAGATATTTAGCACATACTACATTGCTGGCATCAAGCATATCCATAACAAGCTCATAACTCTCAATCCACGCAGCCGGCTCAAGATTTGCTATGTAGTTGGGTACCTTGCGCGGTCCTTTGAAATCTTTAGGCATGCGCTAGTTGCATAGGGCTAAAGACAAGCACAGGACCACCGAGGTCCTGCCACCCTCTTCAATGTATGCAGGTGTTGGCTAGGAGTAAGCCGGACCCACTTGAGCTGCTAGTGTTGCCGACACATCTGCTTCCGCCAGACGAGCGGCACGAGCCACGTTTACAAGCGTCTGGGCGTTGGTCGTCGGTGGTACGGGAGGGTTGTCTTGAGGCTGTTGTCGGCGAGCGCTATGGACACCACCAGAGACTCCTCATGGCAACTCTTGGTGCGGCTCGTGTATGGCGTGGAATGTCACCATCATGACTATAAGAGAATTGCGCATGTTGAACCTCAACCGACTTCAGCATCTTGATGGTGTTCCTAGCTTCCACATTGATCAGACTGTTTCCATGAATGGGGAGAGACTCCAAGTTACGTGTAGCAGCAAGCATGTTGTCTACGGGATTGGAGAAGTGGCCTTGTGGTGTCTAGAAACACTGAGCCGGCTACTGGATCGTTGGAGGCTGAACCGGCTGCTAGCTCGATGGAGGCTGTGTCGGCTCAATTTTTACATCTGTGTGTCCAGGCTGGTTATGCTCCACATTTGGCGTGCATGGGGTATCAAACAAACAGCCGGGTTAAGGTTGGCCGGAAAATGACTCTGATTCCTCCTCTGGTGCACCGCATCGGAGGCATCTGGCCGACGCTCAAGCCGCCATGCCTCGGCCTTCAAACGTTCCGTCTCCTCATTGATTCGAGCATGCTGGTCCGCCATCTGGTCATTTTAAACGTCAATCTCCAGCTGCAGCTTGGCCATCTCCTCACGAAGTTTTACCAGCCCTGCATTGATTTCCTCCTCATTCTTGGCATTTACATCGGTTTTTATGAGTTTTGACATCTCCCCCATCAGATCCATCATGGCTTGGGCCGGCGTCTTTCCAAACCCGCTGGCCCCATTGGCGGCTGCCACACTTGGCTGATCGTGAGCTGGCGCGGCCCCTGCCATGTAGATGGTGACCTGGCGACGCGGCTCTTGAGGGCCTTCAGATATCGCCTCCCTAGGGAAGCCCCCAAGCCCCCATCATAGAGAGGGCAGATCGATTCCGTGTCTCCTATGGATGACTCACTACCAGAGATAACAGGGGTATCTCCACCACTTGCCGACTCATCTGGGAGGCTGACCCCGTGCGTGAAGCCGACGAAAGCGCAATGGTGTCGGTGCAGATGTACGGCTCCGGAATGGATGCGCCAATTTTGCCGATGAAGACATGAATCTTGCCTCAGGACTCCAACTCGAATTGTCGATGCAACATTTTCTGCGGCGGCTCTTGGTCATCACACCAACTGCGTAGCTCCCAAACCATGGAAGGGCTCCCTTCAAGAACTCAACTCCACCATGCATAGGCCCCATGGTGGGCGCCAACTATCGTGGTTTTATCATGGTACATGTCCTCATGAAAGGACTTAGTGATGAGGCCATCGCGGCTCTGTGGTGACTTAAAGGGGTTAATTGGAACAGGAAGCGAGTTTACCCAGGTTCGACCCCTCCAATGGAGGTAAAATCCTACATCCTGCTTTGTGTGTATTGATGATCAAATCGATTACAAGGGTGCGGATTCGCCTATCCTAGTTTTCGACCTATGGTTACTTAAATCTATCAGCCCTAGGGACTCGCGTTTATATATAGGCGGAGACCTTTGGTTTACAAGAATCCGGGTAACGTTATGCTTCATGACCCGGTACGTCTCTAAGTCGCCTTTCCTTCCAAGCGAGGCCTATCTTCTGCCTACCTTCTACCTCGTGGGCCTTGACCCGCCTTCTTCATAGCGATAACCACCAAGCGACTTACTAGAACAAGCCGCCTTTCACCTTTGGCGTTGTTCATCTAAGCCCATCTTGAATACATCCTTAAGACGTCATAATCATGACCCGGCCCATAGGGCGGGTTATACGACGGGGTAATATCCCAAACAACGGGATATTTACTTGATGAATCAAAAGTCTAAAATGTTGAAAAGTTCATGCAATTCTAGAGTAAAGTTGAAGATCATTGTGACAACACTATAAAATGTCTACGATGTGATCCTGGAGGTGAATATCTGAGTAACGAGTTTGGTATACAACTAAGACAATGTGAAAATTGATTCACAACTCATGCCACGTGGAACACCATATTGTGATGGCGTGTCCATACGTCATAGTCGTGCCCTATGGGATATGGTGCATACTATGATGTCTCTTATCAATTTGACACTATCGTTTTAGGGTTATGTATTAGAGACAACCAAATTCACTTCATATAGGGCACCATATAATTTTGTTGAGTTGACATCGTGTGAACTATGGTTTGGGAAGAACCCTAAGTTGTCGTTTCTTAAAGTTTGGGGCTGCGATGCTTATGTCAAGAGGCTTCAGCCTGATAAGATCGAACCCAATTAGAATAAGTGCATCTTCATAGGATACCCAAAGGATACGATTGGGTATACCTCCTATCTCAAATTCGAGGGGAAAGTGTTTGTTGCTAAGAATGGCTCTTTTTTCAAGAAAGAGTTTCTCTCGAAAGAATTGAGTGGGAGGGTGGTGGAACTTGATGAGGTTATTGAACCATCACTTCAACCAGAGAGTAGCAGGGCGCGGGAAGATGTTCCTCTGGTGCCTAAACCAGTTAAAGAGGAAGCTAGTGATGGTGATCACAATGCTTCCGATCAAGGTACTACCAAACCACGTAGGTCTACAAGTACGCACACTGCTCCTGAGTGGTATACTAATCCTGCCCTAGAGGTCATGTTGTCGGATAAGTATGAACTTACGAGCTATGGAGAACCGATGGTGGGCCCAGATTCCAACAAATGTGTAGAGGCCATGAAATTCGAGGTAGGATCCATGTATGAAAACAAATTTTGTACTTTGGAAGAATTACTTGATGGTTGTAAGGCTATTAAGTACAAATTGATCTTTAATATGAAGACAAACGCTGATGGTACATGTTACCATTTAAAAAGCTCGACTTGTCGCAAACAGGTTTCCGACAAATTCAAGGAGTCGACTATGATGAGACATTCTCACCCGTAGTGACGCTAAAGTAGATTGAATTATGTTAGGAGTTGCTGCATTTTTCAATTACGAAATCTGGCAGATGGATGTCAAAACATCAGTTCCTTGAGGATTTCCTTGAGGCAAGGTTGTATGTGATACAACCAAAAGGTTTTGTCGATCCTTAGGATGCTAAAAGGCATGCAAACTCCAGTGATCCATTTAAGGACCGACGCAAGGATCTTGGAGTTGGAATACACACTTTGATAAGGTGATCAAAGCTTTGTGGTTTATACAAAGTTTATGAAGACACTTGTATTTACAAGAAAGTGAGTGGGAGCACTATAGGATTTCTAATATGTATATGTGGTTGACACATTGTTGATCGGAAATGGTGTAGACTTTCTGGAAAGCATAAATGGTTGTTTGAAAGGAGTTTTCCAAAGGGAAGCCTGGATAAAGCTACTTGAATATTGGGTATCAAGATCTATAAAGACATATCAAGACGTTTGATAAAACTTTCAATGAAGACATACCTTGACAAGATTTTGAAGGAGTTTAAAATGGATTAGTCAAATAAGAAGTTCTTGATTGTATTGTAAGGTACGAGTTTGAGCAAGACTCAAAGCCCGACCAGGGAAGAAGAAAGAGAAAGGATGAAGGTCGTCCCCTATGCCTTAGCCGTAGGATCTATAGTATGACATGATGTGTACCGCACCTGATCTATGCCTTGGCATGAGTGTGTCAAGGTGTATAAGAGTGATCCAGCAGTGGATCGCTGGAAAGCTATCAAAATTATCCCTAGTAACTAGAGGACTAAGGAAATGTTTCTCGATTATGGAGGTGATAAAAGAGTTCGTTGTAAAGGGTTACGTGGGTGCAAGATTTGACACCAATTCAGATGAATATGAGTAGCAAACCGGATTCATATAGTGGAGCAGTCATTTGGAATATTTCCAAGTGGAGCGTGGTAGCAGCATCTATAGTAGGACATAGATATTTGTAAAGTACACATGGATCTTAATGTTGTAGACCCGTTGGCTAAAACCTCTCTCACATTCAAAACATGATCAAACCCTAGAATTCATTGGGTGTTAATCACATGGTGATGTGAACTGGATTATTAACTCTAGTGCAAGTGGGAGACTGTTGTAAATATGCCCTAGAGGCAATAATAATTTATTTATTATCATATTTCCTTGTTAATGATAATAATTTATTATCCATGCTATAATTGTATTGTTGGGAACTCAAGTAAATGTGTGGATACATAGACAACACTGTGTCCCAAGTGAACCTCTACTGGACTAGCTCGTTGATCGAAGATGGCTAACGTTTCCTAGCCATAGACATGAGTTGTCATTTGATAACGGGATCGCGTCACTTGGAGAATGATGTGATGGACAAGACCCAAACCTTAAACATAGTGTTTGATCATACCCAGTTTACTGCTATTGCTTTTTGTATGTCAATGTATCTATTCCTATGACCTTGATATCATGCAACTCACCGACACGGACAAATGCCTTGTGTGTATCAAATGTCACAACGTAACTAGGTGACCATAAAGATGCTCTACAAATATCTCCGAGGGTGTCCTTGTAGTTCGCATGGATCAAGATTGGGATTTGTCACTCTGTATGACGGAGAGGTATCTCGCGGCTCACTCAGTAATACATCATCACAATAAGCTTGCAAGCTATGTGACTAAAGAATTAGTCATGGGATCCGGAACGAGTAAGGAGACTTGTCGGTAATGAGATTGAACTAGGTATGGAGAAACCGATGATTGAATCGCGGGAAAGTAATATAGTGACGGACAAAGGGAACTGCATACGGGAATAGCTAAATCGTTGACATCGTTGGTTCGGCCGATATAGATCTTCATAGATTATGTAGGAACAAATATGGGCATCCAGGTCCTGCTATTGGTTATTGACCGTAGAGGTGTCTCAGTCATGTCTACATAGTTCTCGAACCCGCAGGGTTTGCACACTTAACATTCGGTGACGAGATAGTATTGTTGAGTTATGTATGTTGGTGACCGAATGTTCTTCGGAGTCCCGTATGAGATCTGGGATGTGACAAGGAGCTCTCGAATGGTTCGGAGGTAAACATTTATGTATGGGAAGTCATATTTTGGCTACCGGAAAAGTTTCAGATTTTTTCAGTATTGTACCGGGAAGCTTCTAGAAGGTTCCGGGAACTTCCGAAGGAATACGGAAGTCCACCAATGGTTCCACCACGTCCCAACGGGTTGGATGGTGTGAGGGGAGATGCCCTGGCCTTATTGGGCCAGGCGCACAAGTCTCTCAAGTCCCATGCAGTTGGCAAAGGTGGAAAGTCCACCTTTGTATGGAAGGGAAGGAGGAGGACTAGGATTCCACCTCCTCCCACCTTGGCTGCGTCCTAGGGCTTGGAGGGGCTGTTAACCAGGCCCCTCCACCTATATATAGAGGGAAGGGGGCGCCCCAAGAGGACACAGCAAATCCTTGGCGCCCCTCTCTCTGCCTAAACCGTTTTCTCCTCCGTTTGCGGTTTCGGTAGTTCTCGGTGTAGCCCTCCCGACATAGCACCTCCAACACCACCACCATGCCATCTGGTTGGTCGCTGGGTCGAGGTGGTGAAGGCTCCATCGAGTTGTATGTGTGCTGAACATGGAGGTGCCATCCATTCAACACTTGATCGGGACGTTCCTTGGATCGCGAGATGGATCGTGATTGGATCGGTGAGACGTTCGACTACATCAACCGCGTTTCTCAATGCTTTTGCTTAGAAATCTACAATGGTATGTAGATGCACTCTACCTCTCGTAGTTGTTGATGTCCATAGATTGATCTTGGTGAGCGTAGGAATTTTTTTGTTTCCTATGCGATGTCCCCAAGAGAAGGATCTTACTCAATCCATAAGTAGGTATGGTGGGTCTTATAACATGGATTTGGGTTTAAGGTTTTGTATGCATAAGTAGTATCTCTACATAGTGCGGAGTTTTGGCTAGAAAATATATTGGGAAAGCACCACATGTTAGAGGATCTATAACAATATAACTTCTATGTGAATGTGAACAAACATAAATCACTACGTTGTCTTCCATGTCCAATGTCAACAATTTTGGCATATTATAAGTAACGTGGGCTCACAATTATGAAATATGTCAAGGATAGTGTATTTTCATGTAAATCTTCACTCCCTTATTAATTATGTCATGTGTTGTATCACAGACCAATGTTATGTTTGTCAACCTCGAACAAATTTTACCGCTTATACTTTTCCTTATGTGATGTCACTACTCACTATAAGATTAGCATATGATCTTTTTCATTATTTTCCTTTATTTTGATTGAATCAAGAAAGTAAAGAAGCAAAATCTCAAACCCAAATTTATTATATAACTTTCACTCGATTACGTAGATAGATAGATAGATCACGAAACTAGCACTCAAAGAGATTGACCGAACTAAACTTTTATTGGACTAAATCATGAAATAAATAAAGATCAAACGAAGATGGATAAAGATAATAAGAGTAATGGTGATACAATACCGGGGCGCCTCCCCCAAGCATGGCACAAGCCAAGGGGAGTGCCCATACCTGTGTACTCAAGTCTCCTTCTTTGGTGATGAAGATGAAGGTGGTGCTGGTGGTGCATTTTTCTTCTCCATCTTGTGCTTGAGGCTAAAATTATCCTCCCTCAGACCCTCATTTACGAACTCCAACATTAATATCTTTTCACATAATGCCGCTTTTCTCTCCTGCAGAAAACATGAAGGGATATATTGGACCTTAGGTTTGTACTTGTTAGGGACGCTTGACTTCTTGAATTCCACGTGCATATCTTCGGGTTGAGGCCCTCGGAGCTACCCCTTTACTTTCTTCATATGTTTGTCTTCCTCCTTTGTAGTCCAGCCGTAGTGGTCCACCTCTGTGTAGACTTTAGGGTTTGCGATGTAATCAGCGACATAGCCCTCTCCCTCCGAATCTTGAGACGACATAATTCCAGATCTTCGAGGAAAAATAGCACGAAACAAGAGAAAAGGATTTCCCCGTGGTACGGGTGTCAAAGCAGCGGGAGGTATATATAAAGAATTTTTGTACAAAGAAATACTTGTACTACATGAAAACACAGCGTGGAAGGTGCGCGAGGGGCCCACTACCCACCAGGCCGCGCGAGGGGGGGGGGCTGGCGCGCCCTGGTGCCTAGTGGGCACCTCGGTTGCCTTCCGTGTGTTTATAAATTTCCTAGTTTTTCTAATATTCCAAAACTAACAGAAAATATTTTTGCGGATTTTTTGGAGTCTGTTTGCTTACCGTATCACATACCTCTCCCTTCTAAGGGTTCTGGATTGTTCTGGAAGGTCTCCTTTATGTGTTCCTCTCGTTTCATGGTTTGGATAGTATTTGTTTCAACATTAATAGGTTTACTTGAAATATAGTGCTTTATTCTATGTCCATTGACCACCTTCGGGTTAGTGCCTTCAGGATTATTGATCTTAATAGCTCTAGAGACCGATAAACTTCTTCGATGATATATGGTCCTTCCCATTTGGAGAGAAATTTTCCTACCTAAAATCTAAGACGAGAATTGTACAATAGAACATATTCATCAACTTTGAATTCTCGCTTTTGGATTCTTTTTTCATGCCATCTTTTTTACTTTCTCTTTGAATAGTTTGGCATTTTCATAAGCTTGGGTTCTCCGTTCATCTAGTGAGCTAATATCAAATAAGCTCTTTTCACTAGCAAGTTTTAAATCATAGTTAAGTTCTTTAATTGCCCAATAAGATTTATGCTCTAACTCAAGAGGTAAATGTCATGCTTTTCCATAAACCATTTTATAAGGAGACATACCCATAGGATTTTTGTAAGTTGTTCTGTAGGCCCACAATGCATCATCTAATTTCTTAGACCAATTCTTTCAGGACCTATTGATAGTCTTTTGCAATATTGAATTTACTTCTCTATTAGTTAATTCTACTTGACTACTAGATTGAGTATGATAGGGAGATGCAATTCTATGGTTTACATCATATCTAGCAAGCAACTTACGAAAATCACCATGAATAAAATGTGAACCACCATCAGGCATTAAGCATCTAGGGTCTCCAAAACATGGGAAAATAACTTCCTTCATCATTTTAATAGAGGCGTTATGATCAACACTACTGGTTGGAATAGCTTCTACCCACTTAGTGAGATAATCAACAACAACCAAAATATGTGTATACCCATTAGAGGAAGGAAAAGGTCCCATATAATCAAATCCTCAAACATCAAATGGTTCAATAACAACTGAGTAATTCATAGGCATTTCATGACTTCTACTAATATTACCAATTCTTTGACATTCATCACGAGAGGGGATAAACTTACGAGCATCTTTGAAAAGAGTAGGCCAATAAAACCCAGACTGTAATACCTTGTGTGCAGTCCTATCTCCCGCATGGTGTCCTCCATAAATCTCGGAGTGACACTTCCGAAGGATCTGTTCCTATTCATGCTCAGGCATATAATGTCTAATAATACCATCTAATCCCTCTTTATAAAGATGTGGGTCATCCCAAAAGTAATGTCTTAAATCAAAGAAGAAGTTTTTCTTTTGCTTATAGGTGAAACTAGGTGGTATGTTTTTAGCAACTATGTAATTAGCATAACTAGCAAACCACAATGTGTTTTGAGAAACATTGACCACACCTAATTGTTCATCAAGGAAGATATCATCAATAGGCAGTGGGTCTTCAAGAACATTTTCTAACCTAGACAAGTTATTAGCTAACAACTACTTTCCTATCAAAGATACGAAAATCAAATTCTTGTAACAAAAGAATCCACCTAATAGTCTAGGTTTAGCATCTTTATTTTTCGTAAGATATTTAATAGCAGCATGATGAGTGTGAACAATTACTTTAGAATAAACAATGTAAGATCTGAATATATCATAAGCAAATACAACTGCTAAGCATTTTTTCAGTGGTAGCATAATTTTTCTAGGCACTGTCTAGAGTTTTACTAGCATAATGGATAACATTTAATTCCTATCAAGTCTTTCTCCTAGAACAACACGAACAACATAATGACTAGCATTAGACATAATTTGAAAATGGAAGTTCCAATTAGGTGGTTGAACAATAGGGGCAGAAGTTAAGGCTTTCTTAAGTGTTTCAAAGGCTTGTACACAATCATCATAAAAAACGAAAGGAACATCCTTCTGTAATAAGTTAGTAAGAGGCCTAGAAATTTTAGAAATGTCTTTAATAAGACTCTTATAGAAACCAACCTGACCAAGGAAACCAAACATACCTTTAATATCTTTAGTACGTGGCATCTTCTCAATTGCATCAACTTTATCCTTATCCAGCTCAATACCTCGTTCGGAAATTTTATGACCCAAGACAATACCTTCATTTACCATTATGTGGCCCATCTCCCAATTCAAGACAAGGTTAGTTTGCTCATATGTATGCAAAACTCGATCAAGGTTGCTTAAACAATCATCAAAAGAAGTTCCATAATGTCACACCCTATTTTTGCTATCACTTGTCTGTATTGTGAAATTCTGAGCTTGTTAAAACCTTTTCAAAACTAATGTTGTGAATGCCATGATTGACATTGTATGCTTGTATGCTTGATCATGTGAGGATAAAACCCTAAATTCTTTTTGGTATAACACTGATTTCTAAAAACCATTGCTTATTTCTGATCAAGGTAAAACGCTACCTTAAGTTGCACTACATGTCCTTGATAGCAAGCGGTGCTTCTTATCATAGTTGGTAATATGATTTTAACCTATATTTATATTTCAAAACCACAAAAATAATTATTTTTGTGATTATTTTCCTAATTAAATACCATGTCCATTTCTGAAGCCACAATTGGTATTCCAACATCGAAAAATACTTTTCTGCTTTAGAAAAATCTGATTAAATTTGGAGATGATTAGAAGGACATATATTTTTCATACATAGGATTTTAAACCCCATTTTATATTATATTTATTGAATAAAACTATGAAAGCTATTTCTGTCTGTTTTGGCATTTTGAAATATTTCCAACGGAAATATTCTCAATAAATTCCTAGAAAATTCCAGTAATATCCCTATGCCCTGTTTGGTGTCCACATAAAGTTTCACCTTGATAAAAGGTGAATAAGGACCCCAAATAACCCAAAAACCATGTCTGTCCAAAATCAAGTTAGAACAACTCTGCATGGCAAAGTTTGTCCAATGATGCTAAAACTTTGCAGGAGTGCCTAATACCTCAAATGAGGGTTCCACACCAAATATGGAATTTGTGGGACTTAGTTTGCCCACACTCCCTTTGGAAGGGACAGATCTGGTCATATTTGAGTATTTTCAAGTTTACAAAACTAAACTTATCCTTTGGAGCTCAAATTTTGTGAAACCCCATGGTTTACCACCAAACCCAAACCTGTTAAGTTGCAGCACCAGTGGTGGGCTGCAACCCCCTTAATCCCCTGTCGAACACCTTTTGACAGTTAGGAAAAAGCCACCTCAGCCAGAGCTAAACCAAACCCCTTTGCTTCAAACTCATAGATTAAGTGCCAGCATCTGTGTCTAACCCCAGTCAACGGGCCCCTCACTGGTTCAAAGTGGAAAGGCCAAAAACCCCATTTTAGATTTGAGTTCATGACTGACAGCACCAGTATTTCTTGCCCCCCTTGACCAGCCGAAGCTCCCACAAGAACCAAACGGCTAGCCACACCCCAGCCAGTGCTAGGACATGCTAGACATGTCCAAAGTGCGTCAGAGCGCGCCAGCATGCCGTGGCATGCCAAAACTGCGGTCTGGGTCCACTACAGGGAGTCACCGAGGTGGGGGCGACGTCCTCGGCCAGTTCCAGCCTCCCCCGAGATGTCCAACCTCTTCCCCGACAACCCTTCTGCATCGAGCAAGCCTCAGGGCCTCTCCTCTACCGCGCTAGAGCTCACGCGACGCGTGCCCGCGCGCACCACAGCCGGCCAAGGTTGCGCGGCCACGAATGCTCGACTCCTCTCTCTCTCCATCTGCTGCAGATAGATCGGACAGTCCAAAACCACATCCTGAGACCGTGGTTTCGACCCCAGCCTCTCTCTTTACCCCCATGCGCGCCACGGTGAGTCACCGGCGCTCCCGAATCTGCTCACCGTCGCCGGCCTATAAATAGCCCTCCCCCTCACTCCAGCACCCCTCAGATAGCTTCACCACGATCACTAGTACCTCCCTAGCCTCCCCAGCAACTCAGTAGAGCCCCGGTGCTCGTGGTCGAACGAGGCCCCTCCCCCTCAGAGTTCCGGTCGATCTCCAGCTACACGACGGCTCTTGCGCCCCTCGACCCATCAAACTAACCGTCTGAACCCCAGGAAGCTTTCCCCCAACTCGCCCGAGCGTTTCCGTGCCTCTAGCGACCCCCTCGACCACCTCCCGAAACTCCTCCGCCATGGCCTCCTCGTCGCCGGTGAACCCCTGCTTCCCCGTCATTGTTCCGACCACCAGCAGATAGGCGACAGTAAGGAGAACCCATTCCAGTATTCGCTGGGGCATGAGAGCGTCGGCAACCTCGCCATCGTCCTCCTCCTCCTCTTTGGCCAGAGGTAGGAGACGACCCCGACAGGTGTGCCCCACCTGTCGGTGGCCCAACCTCCTCCCCCGTGCTGACCTCGGCCGCTGACAGCAGGGCCCCGCGCGTCAGGTTCAAACCTGACGGCGCGCGTGCCTGGGCGGGCTGTCGGCTGGCCATGGCCAGCCCAGCTCTGGGCCAAGCCAGGCCGGGAGTTTTAGCCGGTTTTCTTTTATTTTTAAACCCTGGTTCCTAAGATTTTTCTAAAAACATTTAACGAGTGTAAAAATATAATTCTTCCACTATCATTCTTCAAAAAATGAGTAGTATTTAATATTATGCTTGGATGAATTTTTCCAACAACTATTCTATTTTACATTAATAAAAAGGCCTAAAATGAAATAGTTTTGCTTCTTTTTGGTTGATTTCAAAAATATTCCTTCAAGGAACATTAAGCCAAATATTTTTAAAATGATACCTTAGATTTATCAGTAATAAAGAACTTTTTAAAATGACTTTGTGGTTTGTTTCTATGTGAGCTATTTCTTATTTATTATTTTATCGACGATAGAAAATCCGTGTGACAAGGGAATCGGAGCAGAAGACCTCGAAGACCCCGGATACTTAGCTGACCAAGGCAAGCAGCCCTTTGACCATGACTGAGGATATGTTACTTGGCATGTTAATGTAGCAAGTATTCACGTTGCATATGATCATAAGTGCCGGTAATCATTTGATATGATTTTACCGAAGGCTCCCCCGGAGCACATGCATTGAGCATGACCCTACCCCTTGAGGGTCCTGCTAATACCATGTTGACAAGTAAAGACAGAAGTAGTATTATCATGAGCATGTTGTTGACAGAAAGAAAGAGTTTACTAAAACCCCGTCGGGTGCCACTAATGCCCGAGGGTGATGATGACTTAGTTGGTCACTTTCGTGAAGTGATACACCTAGTATTTGTGTGAGTATGGTTTCGAAAATGGGGTTAGATTTATGAAGTGTCAACCGTCCCAACCTTACCAGTACGACCACGTTACCCCTCGTGGGACGGGGCTATGCTAATTACTCTGGTCGGTGCTAGCAAAGAGACACATTACTAGTGACGGGAGTGATGTGTGGTCACTCTCATGATGGGGTCGTGCCAGGTAGGACGACTATGCCATTTTTATGAGTTCCAGCCACACCGGTAGTCCCCGCATGGTTGGTACTGTCCAGAGTTGGTGATCGTAATACGTACAACATGTGGGCTGGGTACCAATCGAGTGGACCTCTTTGTCTAGTATCGTCAGGGGAAAGGCACTGATCGGGTAATTACCTCGGGTATGTGATTTACCGCGAGTCATGGATGACGCAGAAGTTTCCTAGATCTCATGGGTCCAGCGTACTACCTCTGCAGAGTGTAAACTATTTGAATAGTCGTGTCCATGGTCAAGGACAGTTGGGTAATCCTGCTTAAACTACGTCTAGTTATTTCCGCATAAACCAAGTGTGTGTGAGTGTTTGTGGTGACAAAAAGGTGTTGTTATGAAAGTAATGATATGACCAAGTTCGGTGACTTGGCATATAGGGTTAACCCCGATGGTTCAGCCCTCGACAGATATATTGATATTTGTAACTTGTTCTTCAAAAGTAATTCTTTAACTTGATGCATATTCATGATCATTCCACCTAGATGACTTACACTAAAGATGCATGATATTTTTATCCTTCACTTTCGTTGATTATATCATGGGATGTTTGGGAGTACATTCAAAGTACTCATTGGCTTGACACTGGTTATGTTATTGACCAGACATGGAAAGACCAGAGTTTGGAGATCAGTACGTCTTTGGAGACGCCCCTGCGAACTAGGACGCTTCCGAGTCAGAATGCCTGTCGGTGTAGGCTTGATGGCATGGGCACCCGCTTAGCCCTATGTTTTCCGCTACTAGTGTATCTGAGTGATTTGGCCTTAGGCCCTGTCTTGTGAACTTGACCCTTCGGTCATGTGTTGTAGTAATCAGTACTTGGATCTAAGACTCTTTTCATCGGTATCTGTGTTCGGTGAGCATTGATCTCTGGGATCACTGAGCACGGCGATCTCGACTAGTAAGTCGGGGTCTCCACACATAAACTAAAAAATCACCCATGAAAACCTCAACAATCTTTTCACAAAAATCACAGAATATAGCAGTCATACATCTTTGAAAGGTAGTAGGTGCATTGCATAATCCAAAAGGCATGCGTCCAAAAGAATCGGTTCCAAAATGACAATTAAAGGTGGTTTCTCTTGATTAGGTTGTGACAAATGTATCTGAGAAAAAACAGAATAACCATCTAGAAAAAAAATGTGTTTGCTTCGATAATCTTTCTAGCATTTGGTCTATGAAAGGTAAATGATAATGATCTTTTCTAGTAGATTTGTTTTTTTCTAAAATCGATTACCATTCTATAGCCAGTCACAATTCTTCGTGGAATGAGTTCATTTTATCATTAGGAACAACAGTAATACCTCCTTTCTTAGGAACACAATGAACGGGACTTACCCATCTACTATCAGCCATAGGATAAATTATGCCTCCTTCCAGAAGCTTTATTATTTCATTTCTTACCACTTCTTTCATTTTGGGATTCAATCTTTGTTGGTCATCAATAATGGGTTTAGCATCTGGTTCCATATTAATCTTTTGCTGATAGAGAGTGGGACTAATGCCCTTAAGATCATCAAGAGTATAACCAATAGTAGCTCAATGCTTCCTTAAAGTTTTAAACAATCTTTTTTCTTCATGCTCTGTAAGGTTAGCAATCATAGTAACAAGATATATCTTCTTTTCATCAAGATAAGCATATTTCAAAGTGTCAGGTAATTGCTTCAATTCAAACACAGGATCACCCTTTGGTGGAGGAGGACCTCCTAGAGTTTGAACAAGCAAGTTGTGTTTAAGGATAGGCCTTTTCTCAAAGAACATTTTATCTAGTTAATTTCTTTCACTCATATGCATATTATTTTCATGGTCTACCAAATATTGTTCTAATGGATTAGTAGGAGGAATGGAAATCGAAGCAATACCAACTACTTCATCTTTACTAGGCAATTCTTTACCATGGGGTTGCTTACCAAACTTGGAGAAATGAACTCATCACACATACCACTAAAATTAACACTGACAGTTTCCTTTTTGCAACCTATTTGAGCATTGACAATGTTCAAGAAGGGTCTACCAAATATTATGGGACAAAAATCATCTTGTGATAAGCCAAGTACTAGAAAATCAGTACGGTATTTAATTTTCAACACAAGACTTCAACATCTCTAACAATCCCAAGTGGTGTGATGGTGTCTCTCTTAGCAAGTTTAATAGTAACATTCATGTCTTGTATTTCAGCAGGTGCTATCTCATGCATAATTACTTGATATAGGGTAATAGGAATAGCACTAACACTAGTACCCATATCACATAAACCATGATAACAATGATCTCCTATTTTGAATGAGAAAACATGCATGCCAATGGGTCTATTTTTATCTTTAGTATCAGGTTTGGAAATTTTAGCAACTTCATCACAGAAATAAATAACATGTTGTCGGTGCACTGAAGACTGGGTCTCCTGTGACCCAGACTTTTGCACGGGCGCCGGCAACACCCTTGGCGGTAGTGCATGAAGAGGGTTGGCGGGAAGATAAACCCAAGCTCACCAAGGCCACACCCCTCCAAGGGTGTGAATAACAAGCTCAAGGTACAAGGCCGCGGCAAGCCCTCCTTCCCGGGAAGACACCCAGGGCCCGACAAGCCCTCCTTGCCGGGAAGATAAACATGGCCCCGGCAAGCCCTCTTTGCTGGGAAGACGTCCAAGACCCCGGCAAGCTCCCCTTGCCGGGAGACATCTTAGGCCACGGGCAAGGAAACGAGGTCGACAAGCCCCCTTTGCCCACTAGGTGTCCCTCCTGCCATAGTGCCACCAACTGCCACTGCTGCAGCGCATCCCCCATGCGCCAACGCAACGCCCAGGTCTCAAAGCACCTGGATACGTGTCGATACCACCTTGATGCAGGTCAGGGGGCCTGACAAGGCATTTATCGCCCCTGACACTGCAGTAGATAGATAGCGGTGAAGCCTGTTCACTATGCGACTCGTGAACCCACTATAGAGCACTATTGGTGACCCCTTTGCCAATAAAAGGAGGCCCGAAGCTCATTTCTAGGGGTTGGACCTTTTGGTGTTTAGACTCTATGATCACTAGCCGAAGGGCAATAACTGTAGCCAGAAATCCTACAGCAAGCACCCAATACAACAAGCAAAGCAGGTGTATGGTTTTACGCGCTAAGCGGCCCGAACCTAGGTAAAAACCTTGCCGGTGGTGATCGCTAGCTCTGCTCTTGGTGCCACCTCTCTCCTGGCCGAACGATCAAGGGATCCGTCGAGGTTCCTATAGGTGTCATTTTCCAGACATCTTTGGCGCGCCAGGTAAGGGGCACCCAGAGCGTGTGCGCTAATCTAAGCAAGCTCTGCCCTGGATTTTCAGGAGTTGAGCACATCGCTGCGGTTCCCCGAAGCGGGACATAGCGGTGGTCGCTCTGCTCTTCCATGGCCCCCTAGCACATGCGTGGGCGAGCTGCTGCGCGACCGTAGCCAAGGAAGCGGAGACCCCGAGTTCGATGTCATTAGGTTGACGCGCCGCTCCAGGACAGTGCATTGTTGTCGAGGGTGTGCCTGGGGGCTTCAGCGAGGCCTCCGACGCATACTCCGACGGACGCACCTCTGCAGAGTGATGCATAGCCGTCGAGGATGCGCCAACAGGTCCCGAAGCCCGAGCACGCACTCGAGCAGAAACATTTCTCCCCTGGAAGTGTCACGTCGCCGCCAAAGATGCGCTCGGGGGCTCCGCCGGCATAGCCTGGCCCAAAATAAAAAAAGGAGTTACACCCCGGCGAAAGCCCTTTCCCATGCGATGGTCAAAGACTATCCGCAAGAATCTTGCCGGCAAGGAGGTTGTCAGGGGGATGTAACATCCGGGTTGCCGGGGATCTGAGGCCCTGGCAAAGGATTCAGACTTCGCGAGAAGAAGTGCCGCGGCATGGCAGATAAGTGACAAAAATTCTAGATAAGATTTTTGAGTAGATAGGTTGTTTCTTTTCTAGA